>NC_141685.1:1689342874-1689942874 GCF_964263255.1 Lissotriton vulgaris
ATGTAATCTGTACTTGTAATAAACTCTACAATGAACGATCCCCACCCTGCTCAAACAAAGTTTCAACGTGACAGGCATCAGGTCCTGTAGAGCCGCAATAGTTGCGTGTCTAAATCCATCAGACCCACACCTGAATGGTAAACTGATCAAATTCCTTAACATTTTTGAAAGCTTTGTTAAAAGGGTTAGTCTTCCGGCAGAGAAAAAAGGACAGGCACTTGGGAACTGAATTTGAAAAATGAAATTTTACGAGTATTTTACAGAGATGAAATGGACAAATTGTTTATTCTCTTTTAATTCTGATTTTGTATATATATGTCTTTTATTGTTAAGGTTTTATTTGACTAAACAATAAACATTTACTTACTTACTTACTTATTCTGTCGTCCGTCGGCTTCCCCCCCCCCCTGCCCCACCCCACTGCGCTTACCTGTGCTGACTAATGCTGTATATGTTCAATGGTCATTCACAGTTTGCTTCTGCAAATCACAAGCATGAGGCAAATGGATCAGCACATCTCGGCCATTTGCTCTCGTCTATTGTGAGGGCCAGAATTGAGCCTGATCATGTGTGCACCCCCAGCAAAACAGAAGTTCACTTGCCTGCCAGGGCTGGTCGGACAATAATTTGCCGACGCTTTTTAATTTCCATTATTTATCCTTTTCTTGTTTAGTTTTTTTTTTTATCATCCTTCTTGGTTTAAACTATAGCGTCAGGTTACAGCAATTCTAACTCAATAATACATTTCTTTGCTCAATAAAAATCATATTGCCAGCGCTATGCATTCAAACTAAAACATTTTTCATACCTCTTCTAACCACACCTATCTACTGTTCTATTAATATTATTAACAATGGTTATTTTTTTTATTGACATTTGTTTTATTCCAAGGCCGCCATTTCAGGCAAAGGCATATATTCGTTTTTTTTTTATCATCAGTAGATTTCTCAGGCTTATGCATGCAATAAAATTAAAACATAACCAGATTCGCACCTGAAGGCCAAGGGCACACCTCCTGCCTTTCCCAGTGCTTGTTCGTCCTTTCCTTAACCCTCTGGGGTCACTTACACGTCTGCCCTCTGCAACGGACAGACCAGTAAGAGGTCTGTATTCAGAGCAGCTGCGTTTTTGTTGCTTTCACGAGTAACAACAAACAACAAACCAACCACGTTGTTAAATTTAGAGCACAGCTGCCCGAAGCCACATTTCTACCCAGAAGCCGGTCAGCTGAGCGCATTATCGGCCAGACGCGGAGGCGGACAGCCCGTGCTCAGCGCTGCGGATGTTCCTGCCCGGCTTACCGTCTTCAAGGTATCACCGTAACAATCAAGCGTGTTACCAGCCCGGGATCCGGGAGCGCAGGGGCCTGTTGTCTGGAGGGAATGGATGGATCCGTGCCAGGGACTGAAGGACGGGCTGCTTCTATCGCGTCCCACCGAGTTCTTGGGAAGAAGATATAATTACACCCGGCAGACAGTGTTCCTTTCACGCCCCTGTTTGTTGTGCTCTGAGGCACTGCCACTGGCGGGAGGTAATCCATCGGTGACACTGCAAAAGTTTCTAATGAACCGAACTTCACCACAACACCGAACGGCCAAGGGACCCCTAAAAGAATCTGAGTTTACCTTATTTATTCATGTGTGTGCAGTTTTGTTTAGCGCATATTAGCCCCAAACGTGTCGAGGCATTTTACTTGAGGAGTTGGAAAAACAAAAGTCTCACCAGATCGTCAACCTAAGATACATAGTTACATCAGGTGATATCATTGCCCAAAAAGAATTTGAGTTTACCTTATTTATTCATGTGTTTGCAGTTTTGTTTAGCGCATATTAGCTCCAAATGTGTGGGGGAACTTTACATGAATAGTTGGAAAAACAAAAATCTCAGCAGATCATTAACCTAAAATACATAATTACATCAGGTAATATCATTGCTAGAGCGACCTAAGTTTATATCGACATAACAGCAATATTCATTTCTAAATCACAATTTCCAGACCTAGACAGAAGCAGCAAGCGTACGTGATCGTAGCTAGCCCAACAAATGTAGTTGAGATCGGCTAACATACATTGGCAGGAATTGAGGTCACCCTGGAGGTACGTGTGGAACAGCGGGTGTTTCAGTTACTTGTTCAATATCTTACAAGAGGGTCTGGCTATCTGAGTGGGAATCAGGTTTCACATGTTTGGGGACTTTCCTGAAAATGGTTTTGAAATGGTTCTTTGTTTGAGAAATGGCCTGGTTCCAGGAGGAGGGATTCAGGATTTCGTGGAGATTGGATTTCCCCTGAGGTGGGCAAATTGTTTTTGGTATTTCGCGGTGCCAAGGTGCGTGGCTTTGTGTGTAACGAATTTCGAATTAAATAGAATTTGCGCTTCTGTCAGCAGTCATTTAACAGTAATAAGGGCTGGGTGAGAAGCTCCCTTTTGTGGGATGGAGAAGACGAGTTTTATTCTACCGCAGCTCAGCCAATGGCTGCCTCGACCAACCTTCAGAATGATTTAGACCGCTGGTAGGCATGGTACGGACAGGGGGCGCACGCGGCCCGCCAGGCCCTTTCTTGAGGTCCTCCTTGTGAGCATCCCAGTGCTATTTGAAGCCTGAACCGGTGAAAGCAGCCACTTTCATGTCCGAGCGCTTCCCTGTTTTATTTTCGAGATGAAAACCTGCAATTCAAGGCACACGAGGGGCACTGCAGTAACATACAGAAGAGGAAATAAAACATGTCTAAGGCTCTTTAGCATATCATATTAATACTTTAAAACGTAAATCATTGTTATTTCGGGATTGGTTTTCTGGGTGAACTTTTCTCTACTTATTTTCTGTGGTTGTAAAACACACGAAGAAGAGGAAACCCCAAAATATAAAGCGATGTATACTTTAAGTAGATTTTAGAAGAAAGCATACATTTGAGCCCCAGTCAAATCCTAAAACTTTACCCGTGGCCCCTTAGTACATTTTTTGTGAGTGTCCTTGATTTAGACCCCCCCCCCCACCTAGGCCCCACCATCTTTGGTGGAATTACCCTATTGTACCTTCAAAAACACCACACTTCTTCGCCACATTCAGAATATGTACTAGTTCAAAAGAATACATATTTGTTTCTCTACTCTTTATGTTATGTTATGTTATATAAATTTATTACGCACACGGTACTCGTGAGTGTCCCGGCGCAAGACCAGCAGGGTACGGCAGTGTGCTTCAGGTAAATAAATTAGTTTTCAGTTTCTTCTTAAATACAACTGGATCCTGGGTGGTACGCAGGACCAGAGGAAGAGCATAGGCGCAACTGCTGCTCTCACTGAAAAAGAGCTGCCCCTATCTTCTGACGCTTAAAACGTGGGGCCTGGGCAAAGCATAGGGACGAAGAGTGCAAAGAGCGCGCAGGAACATAGAAGGAGCTGTCATAGGCAGCCAGTGGAAAGCGCACAACTGATGATGCACACTGTCCCTGGCCGACAAACACCTCTTCAACAGGTGGCCCGGGATACAAGCAAAAAGGGCATTAGCGTAATCAAGCCGAGTCAGGATCAACGCACAAATGATCGTTTCCCCCGACGCAAGTGGCAGGAGGGGAAAGAATCTTCTGAAAGATTTAAGCAGGCCGAAACAACCGCCGGCCAGCTTCTTAATGTGTACTGAAAAGGAAAGGCCTTCATCCAACCAGACCCCCAGGTATTTTACTGGCTTCACGGTTGAGGTCGGTAGTGGGTACTCGGGAGGCAGGAGCTGCTCTCTGAAGTTAAGGGAAAATGTGCCAAAAAGCAGAATCTCCGATTTCCCTTAATTGCCCTTGAGCTGTGCCTCCGCCAGCCGTTTGAAGAAAGATAAAAGGCAATGTTGGACCAGTAGTACAGAATCCGCATCTTTGTCCCAGGTAAAAAGCAGCTGGGTGTCATCCGCGTATGCCAGCACCGCAGCCCCCAACTCCTTTGCCAGATATATCTTAGGAGTCACATAGATATTAAATAGGAGGGGACTAAGGGAGGATCCCTGCAGGACACCCGTTGTGACAGGTTGAGGGGAAGAGGAGGACGGTGGAATCCAGATCTGCTCGGACCGCCCTTCCAGGAAAGATTGAAGCCAGCTCCACACAATGCCCAACAGACCAATCTTGGCCAGGCGTGACAAAAGAAGTGAGTGCGGGACCATGTCAAACGCAGCCAAGAGGTCGAGCAAGATCAGTGCAGCCCTCCTGCCTGCATCCAGACAGTCTCGAATAGCCTCCGCCACCTCAACCAGCACCGTTTCTGTGCTGTGTGACGCCCGACACCCAGAATGAGCTGGGTGTAGGAGCGCCTCCTTTTCCACAAAGTCGGTGAGCTGTTTGATTATCACCTTTTCACACACCTTTGCCAATGCAGGGAAGGGGGAGATCCAAAGGTCTTTTCAGAAACATTGGTATGCAGTGAAAACAAGTTGAACATAATTTCCAACTTCATTGCCTCATCAAACGCATAATTTGTGAGATATTCCTTTTAATATTAGTGTACAGCTGTAAAACCATTTCCTTGCATACTTTCTCCACTCCTTTGTTGTTGTTATGGTAAGCCATCGTCTGCACTTCCTAAAATTACCTTTCTTATGGCATTTGTTGTCATTTTAGTGGCTTTTGCAGCTGAACAAACTTTGCAACCAGTCAGGCGTCCTTGCAGAACCCACTTGTAACACATCCTTTAGAATTTCACATTATTTTTCTTAAAAGTAATTTTCCTTTTCTCATTCACTACATTCACCTTGGTTTTCTTCTCACTGTCCCTCTCTCGCTCCTAAAAACATACCATCATGGGTATAGCTCTTTTGGCAGCTATTAACACATCCCTCAATGGGGATTCATCCTTCATTGAAAGCGCCTCACACGGGTTATCATGATTACAATTCGATGGAAGCTGATCCCGAATGTGTTCATCTGTGAAGGCTTCAAACTTGCAAGTTGCCGCCGATTTCCTCAAACTTGTGACACACTCTTCCACTGGATCCTTTTCCCCCCTTATCATTCATATTGTGCACACTTTTGGTAGATAGTGTCGATCAAGTTTCTTTAGGCTAATGTCAAAATCGTTCACACTTGTTGCCGCCTCTCCTTCTAATTCTGGTAAATTGTCAATCACTTCCAGCAGTTCCACACTGGGCAGGGAGTGATCTACTGAGAATGAAAGTTTACATTCCATGGTCATTTTCGCTGCACAAACCCTCGTATATTTTAAGAACATTTTCTTCCGTTCTGCCCTTCATAAGGGGGCACACAGATTTTTTTCTTTTCCTGTTTTAGAGCCAGCTATTACTATGATAACTAACACCTTTGGGATGCGTTGAGAGGCTGTGGAGCACACAATAAAGAACCGTCCATTAAACAGGGGCTCCGAAGTTGAGGGACCCCTGGAAAAAGATCCAGCCACGACCACTGCCATACGCACCACAAGAGTTGCTGCCACCACTGCTGCACAGGGTGCTTTGAGGGAGTCAGGGATACGCTATAAACCCATTGAACAGGGGACTCAATAGACCCCCATCCCCTTCGACGAAATCCATTCCCAACACCAAACATGCTAAAAGTGGTGCCGGGGCCACCACTGAGTGGGATACAAACTCTACCTGGACTAGGTCTGTGCCAAGGGTGTGCCCATCTGCACCTTTCAGAGTCCGGCACAGGATAGGCAGGGCCACCCCTCTTGACGCTTGCATAGACAAGGCCCTGTTAAACTTCGAATCACAAACTGAGGGGCATATTATCAAGAAAGGCATTAAAAAATATCGCCGGTTTAGCGGTAGAAAACTGCAATAATGGGCTTGATAATATGCCCTTGAGAATTCCCATAGAAGTCCATGTTCTGGTGTTAACCTGGGCTTCTATTGGAATTCTCAAGGGCATATTATCAAGCCCATTATCGCCGCTTTAGCAGCAGTTTTCTGCCACTAAAACGGCAATAATTTTAACGCTGCTCTTGATAATAAGCCCCTCAATTTTTGATTTTACATTCTTTCTAATAAACTGGCTCCCTTTGTTTAGACTAATATTAACTTTCACCTCAGCTGTTGCTGGAGATGTTGTTCTGATTTGGTGTGGTTTTCACGCCAGTTGAACTCTCATTGAGCATGCTGAGTAGCTTTAAGCCCTTCTGCAAGCCCCTCAGGTGTCTAATATACATAATGTCCAGGAGGAACAAGATAAGCCAGTCAATTTGATGTTAGGATTGAAAACACAGAAGGTGGTATTCCCAAGAGAAAAGTTGGTTGTAAAAACTCTAAAAACGGACACAAGGTATTTTTAAAAGTAGCAAATCTAATACATCCTGTACAGTTATGACTAACCATGTTGGACGTGTCCCTCAATGCAGTATACCGGCACGTACAGTTGGGGTTGGATTGTTTCCATACCCCCTTCAGAGCTTCTACTGGCACCTCACTGTTTTTATAACATTATGTTTGTTTTGTACTTTTTACTGTAGACAAGGTTGGCCAGATGCTACCTGGTTTTCTCTTCTTTTTCCTTGTGCGTCTTGACATATTATTTCTTATTTTTATTGGTCAGGTTGTCAACATTTGCCTTTTTCAAGGCTTTGCAGCTTGCTGCATTGGCTGGCGGAGGTGCTGGAACGGCTGATTCAGATACAGTATCTACATATTCTTGAAAAGTAGCTCATTCAAGGAGCACCAGACAGCAGTGGTACGTGCAAACATAAAGGATGAGGCTGTGGTCAAACGCAGGACAGTGGAGCTTTCGGTGCTTGAGGGAGATGTGTGGAAAGATTGTACAGAAGCTGATGTTAGTTTTACAGTAAGGGGCCTCAAAATTTAAGGAAGAAGGTGGCCTTTTGGTTTAACCGAAAGGCATTTATGAGAAGGCAGAATATGAGCTACAATACTAGTGCCACGTAGGCCTTACAGGAACTTGAAACACAAAAAGTTGATTGGAGGCTACTTGCAATAAGTCTAAACACTGGCAATAGCTCAGAGTAGCTCTCCAACTCAGCCTTCTTTTGCTCACTATGCCACCTAAGTTTGAACCCAGCCATATGCAAATCGGTCTTGACCTTGCTACTCATGGGCACAGTCCAGCCCTGACTTCCTCATTTTATAGGCACCAACGCTAATTGATATATCGCATGATTAGTGAATAATCAGTGCCTGTCACAGCGTTTGATTACTTAATTACTTAATATGGCTACTGTACTGTTGCTTCATTGGCCGTGCATTGATCACATTATTATTTTATTTTATTTATAAAGTTTTATATAGCGCGAACAAGATCCCGAAGGATATCAGAGCGCTTTACAATATTAATGATACAGTAGTCTATTTTTCATTTTTTGTGATAAAGAACAAATATTATAAATGCATTAGAACAGAACCAATAAAGAAGGTGGGATAATCCTTGCCTCTGTGTCCTTAACCCCTTGGACGCTGATGACGGAACCGCTCCGTCATCAGCTGCGGGTGCGCTGTGCTGATGACGGAGCGGTTCCGTCATGGCCCGCTCGGAACGCCTGCGCGGCGTGAATTCTGCGCCTGCGCTGAGCGTTCCATTAAGCGGGGCGGGCCATGACGGAACCCCTCCGTCATGAGCACAGCTCAACCGAGGCTGGTGACGAAGCGGTTCCGTCACCAGCATGCGGCCGCCCTGCCTCCTTAGCACTGCAGCGGAATAGCCACCGCAGTGAAGGGGTTAATAGTCAAAAAATCTTCGTTGTATCATCTAGGAATTTATTATTTTTCTATGTCACAAACAAAAACTCAGATTGTGCTTGTTCAAAGTTGTCTATTCACTGAAACCGTGTCTATAATAGGTTTAAAATAAACAGTTTAAAAAGTAGAATTTAAAGACCAATCTCCAGCTTTTACGTTGTCTTCCAACCTGGTTCCGAAAACAAAAGATTTGGCGGCCACTGTCCCTCTTATAAATTGTGCACTAAATAAGCTCATCTATGGCTGATTCTCCCATAAGCAACCTGGAAGGCATGGCTGAAGAGACTGGTTTAAAAGTTATTTTTAATTGCAATTATCAGATGGCCTTTAGTACTCATTCTGAACTCCAAGGTACTCACTTCATATGCTTTATGACAACAAACAAAACATAATTTTTAAATAAAAAGGAAAATCTGGATAAAAATACATTTATAATTACATTTAGTCCTCTTAGAAATACTAAAAGTGATGCCTTCTGGCAAAAATACTGTACCTGCTAAATCTAAAGCTATCATATTGGAACCTCTTCTGCAACACACCAAGCACAACAGCACTGTCAGTTTAGCTGATAGTTTTTTGTGTGTTTCGCAGCCTTTCTTTCAGGGAATCTCAACTCTACATTGACATTTCACAATGTTGCACATCTGGGTGACAGATGTTGTGCCAATCTAACTTCCTTGAGCAGGACTTAATTTGAGCCAATAGTTTCTGGTGCTCAGCACCGGCACTTAATTGCCGCAACCTGCACTTATGACAGCTGCCATGTGTTGTGGCGTTGTTTGAGTAATTTGGAGATGAGCAGAAATACATTTATTTGTTATTTCAGAATACATTAAAAACGATTAAAACCTGCCACCCAAGCCATTCTTAAATCTTTGGCGGCCTCAAACAGTCTGAATTGTTTCACTAGTAGCACTGTGATATTTAGCAGTTGTGTAAGTACAGTGGCAATGTGTGGTGCAAACTGTGATGGCCTACTGACGAGGGCCCCAACACTTATTTTTTCACAAATTAATCATTGCCCTTAAGCAACTTGCAAACCAAAGGATGTTGCCCAGTCGGCCTGTTTGCAAACGGGGGATGACCTGACAAAAATGGCTAATTTGAAAGATTTTGCAGTTTTGTAGGCTAGAGCTGCTAATGCTAATTGAGACAAGAAATGTGTGACCTGGGGTACATCTGCCCCTACAGGATGAAAGCCCTGTTCGAAAAGCAACATACTCCTCTTTTCAAGATGAAGAATGAGTACCACTGGATTTCGCATGTTTGATGTAGGATGCAACTTGTTCTGACAACCCTGGCATTTAGTAACAATGGCGGAAATTCTCCAAACTATAATATGAAGCAGAACTAGTGGATGGATCTGGCCCAATGAATCAGTCAAAATATCCGGACAAAAAGAGGAATAAGAATCAAAGCCGCCCTTGCATTATCCAGATGAACAGGAACCAAGAATGTATTCTCCAGATTGGGGTCACAAAGGTTAGGTCTGCCAGTTGTTTCCTGATCTGAAAATTCATCCTTGGGATTACCAACAGTGGAGGAAAAGCATATGGTTGACCCCCGGTCTAGTCTTGCAGAAATGCATTCATCACTAAGGCTTCATGATCTTCTTTCAGACTAAAGAAAGAAGTTAGTTTTCGGTTCATGTGAGATGGAAATAAGATCTAAAGAACGTTTCCCGTATACTCATTAATGCCTGGAATATATGAACGTTCATAATCCAATTGCTGGCATCTCTTGGATACCGAGAGTTCCAGTTTGCTACTACATTTGTTTGACCCAGAAGATTCTTAGCTGTCACTGACAAATGAATTTGAAGTTATTAATGCTAGAAAATGTTTGCAACCTCTGTCAGGATGTGTTACTATGTCCCTCCCAATCTGTGTATGTATTAGTCAGGTGACAAGTTGTCCATCCTCAAGAGAAAACAACATTTCAACTCCCTTCCATTTTGATGGATTAAGTCATAAGTCATAAGTCATAAAATTTATATAGCGCACTACATACCCAGAGGGTTTCAAGGCGCTTGGGGAGGGGAGGGGGGTTATTTGTCAAATATCCACGTTTTAAGTTGTTTTCTGAACGCTAGGTGATTCTGGGTGAGGCGAAGGTAAGCGGGGAGTGAGTTCCATGTTTTGGCAGCCAGGTATGAGAAGGATCTGCCTCCCATGGTGGTTTTGTTGATGCGAGGGACAGTGGCGAATGCTTGGCTGGAAGATCGAAGTTGGCGGGAGGGGGTGTAGAAGGACAGTCGAGAGTTGAGGCAATCTGGTCCGATGTCGTAGAGTGATTTGTGTGCGTGGGTAAGCAGTCGGAAAGTGATCCTCTTATTGACGGGTAGCCAGTGGAGGTCTTTAAGGTGACCAGAGATGTGTTCGTTGCGTGGGATGTCTAATATGAGCCTGGCTGAGGCGTTTTGGATTCGTTGTAGTTTCTTCTGTAGTTTGGCGGTGGTACCTGCGTAGAGGGTGTTTCCGTAGTCCAGTCGGCTCGTGACCAGAGCATGGGTGACTGTTTTCCTTGTTTCGGTGGGGATCCAGCGAAATGTTTTTCTGAGCATGCGAAGGATGTTGAAGCAGGATGAGGATACGGCGCTGACTTGTCTGTTCATTGAAAGTGAAGAGTCCAGGATGACGCCAAGGTTCCGTGCGTGGTCTGTCGGGATGGGTGCTTTTCCGAGGGCTTCCGGCCACCAGGAGTCGTCCCAAGCAGAGGGGGATTTACCTAAGATGAGGACTTCTGTTTTGTCTGAGTTCAGTTTCAGACGGCTTTGTTTCATCCATTCGGCGACTTCTTTCATTCCTTCGTGTAGGTTAGTTTAGGCGGTGCTGGGGTCCTTGGTGAGAGAAAGGATCAGTTGAGTGTCATCCGCGTAAGAGATGATGTTGAGGTTGTGTTGGCGGGCGATGGTCGCGAGGGGGCTCATGTATACGTTGAAGAGGGTGGGGCTGAGTGAAGATCCTTGAGGTACGCCGCAGATGACTTCAGTGGCCTCGGACTTGAATGGTGGGAGGCGGACTCTCTGGGTTCTTCCGGAGAGGAACGAGGTGATCCATTCCAGTGCCTTTCCTTGGATTCCGATGTTTTTGAGGCGCTGTAAAAGGGTGCTGTGGCAGACTGTGTCGAAGGCTGCAGAGAGGTCGAGGAGGATGAGGGCGACTGTGTCTCCATTGTCCAGTAGAGTTCGAATGTCGTCTGTTGCTGCGATGAGGGCGGTCTCAGTGCTGTGTTTTGCTCGGAAGCCAGATTGTGAGGAGTCGAGGGATTTGTTGGCTTCGAGGAAGGCGGCGAGCTGGTTGTTGACAGCTTTCTCGATGACTTTGGCCGGGAATGGAAGAAGTGAGATGGGGCGGTAGTTTTTGAGTTCGGTGGGGTCTGCTGTTGGTTTTTTCAGAAGTGCGGTGAGTTCAGCGTGTTTCCAGTCTTCTGGGAAGGTAGCGGAGTTGAAGGAGCAGTTGATGACGTCTCGGAGGTGCGGAGCTATGACGGAGTCTGCTTTGTTGAAGATGTGGTGAGGGCATGGGTCTGTTTCTGTTTCTGTGGAGAAGTGTGGCTCACTGGTTAGAGCAGGCAGACCCTGAAGCAGAGGTCAGACCCGGGACCAGGGTTCAATTCCCGACGCGGCAGGGTCTTGAGCTCAAATGTCCATGGACTCAATAATTCTCGCTTCGGTGCCTGACCTAATCATGGGTTCACACTCTGCAACTCTGGGCATTAAGCTTGCTTAATCTCCACAACGCTTCCGACGCACTGACGAGGATTCTGTTTTGCCGTCTGACTATTCTTTTGAAAACATCCGAATGCTATCTACTCGATTTTTAAATTTTCTGGAACACTGCTGACCATAGTGGTTTTATCTCCACATATCCCTGCAAATGCCCTGTGGTTGACTTCTTGCTCCACGCCATTGCTGTCCCTGTGTTTATTTGGCATTCAGATGAAAATTCAAGGGAGTTTTCTTCTGCATAGAAAAACATCGTCCTGATGATGGTCTATTAGACGTCTGCCCTTTAGACCGAAACGTCGACCTTCCATCATCTCCTTCACAGTTGCTTTGTCACCAATTCACAACCATTTTTTATTAATTAATTTAGGTTGTGTAATTTATCATTTGGAGTTGATGTGTTTAGTTGTGAACTGCAGAGCAAATATAACGTATCTCTGTTCATGACCTCTTGCACCAATTTATTTGTCTGTATTGATCTCCCGTCTTTTGTTGAAGTAAAAAATTTTTTCAAACACAATTTTGTGCTCTATGTATTCCCTCCTTCCACTAATACATTTGCTATGTTGAATTAAGTCAGTCATCCTGTGGATACCCTTGAGTGTGATACATAAGTACAACTCATTTGATTTCCAACCTTCCTCAAACAAGTCCCTTGTAGCAGATTCTGACTTTAACTAATCTCCACAACGGCCCCCCGCGGCGGGATGCCTGGCTTTCACCTTGGGGATGCCCTGTAGGGGCTATCTCACAGGGAAAAGCCAGGACGGGTTCCCAAGGCAAGCGCGGAGATACCCCTTCGGGGGTCGATTCTGGCGCTATATAAAAACCATAATAATAATAATAATAATATGTTTTTGCTGGTTGTATGCTTTGGGCCCTGTGCCACTGCTATTCAGTGCCACAGTGCAAGTGCTCCCTTTGTTAAATTGATGTACTAATTGGTGATTCCATGATTGTGTTATTTGATTTACCTGTCAGCCCCTAGTACCGTGCACCATGTGTGCCCAGGGCTTGTAAATCAAATGCTGCTGGTGGGCTTGCAGCACTGGTTGTGCCAGGTCAAGTCAAGTCAAGTCATAGGATTTGTATAGCGCACTACATACCCAGAGGGTTTCAAGGCGCTTAGGAAGGGGAGGATGATTACTTGTCAAATATCCACGTTTTAAGTTGCTTTCTGAACGCTAGGTGGTTCTGGGTAAGGCGAAGGTAAGCGGGGAGTGAGTTCCATGTTTTAGCAGCCAGGTATGAAAAGGATCTGCCTCCCATGGTGGTCTTGTTGATGCGAGGTACAATGGCGAGGGCTTGGTTGGAAGAACGTAGTTGGCGGGAGGGGGTGTAGAAGGATAGTCGTGAGTTGAGGCAGTCTGGTCCGATGTCGTAGAGTGATTTGTGTGCGTGGGTAAGCAGTCGGAAAGTGATCCTCTTGTTGACGGGTAGCCAGTGGAGGTCTTTAAGGTGACCAGAGATGTGTTCGTTGCGTGGGAGGTCTAATATGAGCCTGGCTGAGGCGTTTTGGATTCGTTGGAGTTTCTTCTGGAGTTTTGCGGTAGTACCCGCGTAGAGTGTGTTTCCGTAGTCCAGTCGGCTCGTGACCAGAGCGTGGGTGACTGTTTTCCTAGTATCGGAGGGGATCCAGCGAAATGTTTTTCTGAGCATGCGAAGAATGTTGAAGCAGGAAGAGGATACGGCGCTGACTTGTCTGTTCATTGAGAGTGACGAATCCAGGATGACGCCTAGGTTCCGTGCGTGGTCTG
Source organism: Lissotriton vulgaris (assembly GCF_964263255.1). NCBI lineage: Eukaryota > Metazoa > Chordata > Amphibia > Caudata > Salamandridae > Lissotriton > Lissotriton vulgaris. The sequence goes on from NC_141685.1 coordinate 1,689,356,045, forward strand.
TCGGGATGGGTGCTTTTCCGAGGGCTTCCGGCCACCAGGAGTCGTCCCATGCAGAGGGGGATGTACCTAAGATGAGGACTTCTGTTTTGTCTGAATTCAGTTTCAGACGGCTTTGTTTCATCCATTCGGCAACTTCTTTCATTCCTTCGTGTAGGTTAGTTTTGGCGGTGCTGGGGTCATTGGTGAGAGAGAGGATCAGTTGAGTGTCGTCCGCGTAAGAGATGATGTTGAGGTTGTGTTGGCGTGCGATGGCCGCGAGGGGGCTCATGTATACGTTGAAGAGGGTGGGACTGAGTGAGGATCCTTGTGGTACGCCGCAGATGACTTCGGAGGCCTCGGACTTGAATGGAGGAAGGCGGACTCTCTGGGTTCTTCCGGTGAGGAACGAGGTGATCCATTTGAGTGCTTTTCCTTGGATTCCGATGTTATAGAGGCGTTGTAGGAGGGTGCTGTGGCAGACTGTGTCAAAGGCTGCGGAGAGGTCGAGGAGGATGAGGGCGACTGTGTCTCCATTGTCTAGTAGCGTTCGAATGTCGTCTGTTGCTGCGATGAGGGCGGTCTCAGTGCTGTGTTTTGCTCGGAAGCCAGATTGTGAGGGGTCGAGGGATTTGTTGGCTTCGAGGAAGGTGGCGAGCTGGTTGTTGACAGCTTTCTCGATGACTTTGGCCGGGAATGGGAGAAGCGAGATGGGGCGGTAATTTTTGAGTTCGGTGGGGTCCGCTGTTGGTTTTTTCAGAAGGGCGGTGAGTTCAGCGTGTTTCCAGTCTTCCGGGAAGGTGGCAGAGTTGAAGGAGCAGTTGATGACGTCTCTGAGGTGCGGAGCTATGACGGAGTCTGCTTTGTTGAAGATGTGGTGAGGGCATGGGTCTGTGGGGGATCCTGAGTGGATTGAATTCATCAGGCGGATGGTGTCCTCAGTGGAGATTGGGTTCCAGTCGTTGAGAATGTTCACGGGGGGAAGATGATCAGCAAATGGTAGGGTGGGTTGATTTCCGGGTTGGTTGTCAAAGCTGTTGTGGATGTCTGCAATCTTGTTGTGGAAAAATGATGCTAGGGAGTCGCAGAGGGTTTGAGAGGGGGTGATGTCGTTGGAGTTGGCCGAGGGATTGGAAAATTCCTTGACGATGTTGAAAAGTTCCTTGCTGTTGTGGGCGTTGTTGTCAAGTCGATCCTTGAATGCTGTTTTCTTGGCTTTTCGGATCAGTTGGTGGTGAGTGCGGGTGGCGTTTTTGAAGGCGACCTTGGTGCTGGTGGTTGGGTCTTTTTTCCAGGTCTTTTCAAGGGAGCGGCAGAGTTTCTTGGACTTCTTGAGATCATCGTTGAACCATGAGGCCTTCTTGCTGCCAGGTTTGCTTTGCCGTTTTTTCAGTGGTGCTAAGGTGTCGGCGGTGTTGGATAACCATAGGGTGAGGTTAGCGGCGGCTTCGTTGGCGTTAGAAGAGAGGGCTGGGGTGTTTTGAAGGAGCGATGCGGAGATTTGGTCCGTGGTGATTTTGTTCCAGTTTCTTTGCAGGGTAGGTTGGAGGTGGATGTTGGGTTTTGGTTTGTTGTAGGTGAAGTGAACGCAGCTGTGGTCAGTCCAGAGGAGGTCCGTGGTGTGGCCGAAGGAGACATGATTGCTGGATGTGAAGATGGGGTCGAGTGTGTGACCTGCGATGTGGGTGGGGGAGGTGACTAGTTGTTTAAGTCCGAGGTTGGCGAGGTTGTCCACGAGGGTGGCGGTGTTGTGGTCGTTGATATTTTCAAGGTGAAAGTTGAGGTCACCCAGAAGGATGTATTCTTTGGAGGGGAGCGCGTGTGGAGTGATGAAGTCCGTGATGTCTTCACTGAATTTTGCGCGGGGTCCTGGTGGTCTGTAGAGGAGAGTGCCTCGGAGTGTGGTTTTGGGGTCGATGTGGATCTGGAAGTGAAGGTGTTCGGAGTTGGCGAGGTTGGCGTCAGAGCTGGTTGAGATGCGGATGGATTTCTTATGGACGATAGCGATTCCTCCTCCTGTGTGGGTGGCGCAGTCTTTGCGAGTGATCTTATAGTCTTCAGGGATGGCAATGGTGATGTCTGGTGCGGAGGAAGCGTTCATCCAAGTTTCCGTTAGGAAGGCGACGTCTGGAGAGATGGTGTCTAGTAGATTCCATAGGTCAATGGCGTGCCTGTGGACCGATCGGGTGTTGAGAAGGATGCATTGTAAGTGGTTGGGGTCAGGAGTCTGATGTGTGGTTGTAGCGGAGATGTTGTCGGTGCCGCTGAATTTGCAGGAGTAGCATGAGAAAGGTCCATGGGTGCGTCCAGGAGCGGCTTGAACGCAGTTGGGGGCGCGACCGGGGTTAAGGGCTAGGAGGGCGGCGGCATCGTAGGTAATGCGGGGGGGCTGGGCAGCGCGAGGGACAGGGGGTCTGGCGCTGGGCGCGGTCCAGGCGCGGACGGGCGTAGACGGGCTTACCTTTGGCGCACCTTCGGCGCGGCCGTAGCGCGTGGACGCTGCGCGTGGGGGCATTGGCCATAAATGGAAGGTGGAGGGGGCGGAGCGTGGGAGGGTGAGCTGGAAGGCGTTAGCGAAGGGGGAGGGACGGGCTGCAGGCACAACAAAATGGAGGGTTTCTAAACAACAACACGGCGCTATGCGAGGGCAGAGTAGATGCACCAAAACAAATGCGGTCAGTTACAGCGTCGGCGCTATGCACACAGGTAGCAATTAATATTAAACATCCTCAGATGGGCAACAGTAGTAATAGCACAATACGCCTGAGATAGTGTCTGCACTAAACAGCTATCAGCTACGCAATGCGGAGCGCTACGCGGTGGAATGGGCGCTTTATCACGGGAGAGTAAAATGCTAGATGAAAGATAAGCCAGTGAATCAAATGAATCAAATAATCAGCGCTACGATACCGCAGTGGCGCTTGTAGGTCAGGAGGTGAGCAAGGAGCAACCGCTTCGCAGGGAGTTCAGCTGGTCACCCACAGAAGCAGCTTGTAAAGTGTGTCTCAGGCCTGCCATTGCAAGGCCTGTCTGCAGTCTAGTACTGCCATGTTGACTTGGCAAGTGCACCCACTTGCCAGTCCCTAAACCTTCCCTTTGCTTCATATTAGACACCCCTATGGTAGACCCAAGGGCAGGGTACATTGTAAGTATAAGGTAGGACATGCTCTGATGTGTGAAGCATGTCCTAATAGTGAACTACAGCCATTTTAGTGTTTCACTATTGACTCGGCTAGCATGGGCAGTTAGATTATTACATTCTTATAATCCTAACTGACTCAGGGAACATGGTAGATATTCGAATTTAGTATGCCTGAACTCAGAATAATAAAATACACATTTTAGTAAAGTTGGTTTTAATATTCTGTGTTTGAAAATACCACTTTAAGAAAGTAGGTATTTTCTTGCCTACTTGTCCAGGCCTGCCTCTACTAGGTTGCGTATTCCTTGTCTGGGTTTGTGAGTGACAGGGCTGGGACATTCCAGGAGACAGGCTTGGGTAGCCCAGTGGTGAATAGAGAGATCTGCATCTAGATGGGAGGGAGGATTTGCACCTGGGACCTGAATAGGGGTGGGCCTTCCCTCTACAATGCTGGCTCCACCTCCTGTGGCTTGTCTGATGTCTCTGCCCTGCACAGTGAAAGGAAGGAGAGAGTCATGTAAACAAAGTTCTCAGGAACTGGTTTGGACTAGGCGAGGCCTCTCTGCCTTCAGAGAACAAAGGATTTTGGGGTATAAATATTGAGACCCTGATCCCAAGAGCTATAGATCACTTCTGGAACAGGAAACCTTTTGCCAAGGACAAGAACCAAGGAAGCTGGAGGTATTTGACTAACCCTCTGCCAGTGTGCTGTTTGCTGGGTTGGCCTGCAGTGGTTGCTTCATTGCCAAGAAAAGGAGGAGGAACTTTTTAAGGACTTTCATCATCTACAGAATATTCTCAAAGGGCTTGAACTGTGCTTGCCACCTGCTGAAGTCTCAGGGACAAAAGAATTCAGCTCCAGCTCCCCTCTGAATTTCCTTGCTGGGAATTCTCAACTCCAGACGTTTGCGTGTCGCTGGGAGCTGGAAGTGCGATGCATCGAGAGGAATTGTGTCGCCGCCGCAGCTGAAATCGTCACATCGCCGGAGAAGCGAGCCTTCGCCGCATCTCCCTTGAAGCGTGTGCTCATCGAAGCTGCCTGCTGTTGCATCGCCGGAGAAGCGTGACGCCATCGAGAGAGTCGCCATTGCATCACCGGAGAAGCGTGTCGCAGGGCCTGTCACGGCTCCAAAGTACAGAGTCGTCGCGAGGCTGCCAGGGCGTCTACTCATCATCATCGCATCGTCACATCAAGGGCGCCACCTTCTCGCATCGCAACCGGATCATCGCATCAAGGCATCATCTTGCGCACCGCAACAGGCGCGCAGGCTGAGAGTCTACGCATCACCTGCGCACCGGTAAGGATTACGACGAATCATCTACTCTGCGCAAGCATTGAGGCACGACTCATCATTTTCCCCGAATCAAGGAACCAACGCATCTCCCCTTTTGAGAGCCTTTTGTTTACTTTGTGTTACGCATCCAGGTACTTTGTTGAGAACTTTGTCGCATCTATCATCAACTTGAACTAAGTAACTTTTATCGTCTTTAAAGCGATCTTAAGTGTAGTATTGTGGATTTTTGTCGTTTGTGGTCTTGTGTTTAAAACTACATAAAGAATATTTATTTTTATAAAACCTGTGTTGTGTCCATCTGTAGTGTTTTCACTGTATTACTGTGTATATTCACAAATGCTTAACACACTGCCTCTGAGATTAGCCTGTCTGCTCGTGCCAAGCTACCAAGGAGTGTAATCCCCTTATCCTGACTTAGAAGTAAGAGTCCCTATTTGGACAAAGGTGAATACCATTGCCAACTAGAGACCCCCAGATCTAACACTTAGGTGATAATGTAGTTACACCTTATCGCCATCATATTCCCAGTGTGTCATGTAGCAATCATTTTGAAATACTAGCCCCTAAGGAAGGCATATCTAATTTGGTTTCTTAGAAATGGCTACGATTGGTGAATTATGTCCTTGCTTTTCAAAAATAATAGAGCTCACTGAAGAGGTTAAAATTCCTGATGGAAAATGTTGATGTTTTTGAATGTAGATTGGTCTCTTACAGCCCAGTGAAAGACATGATAAATAATACACTGATTAGTACATCTAGTGCCATGTAGAGTATTAAACATATTGGCTCTAATAGCAATCACCAATAACAGTGATCCCAAAGAATCAAAGAAATCATCTGCCATCAAGCAGGCCACTGAAAAACATTATAGCTCCATACACCCTCTCCATAAGTAAAGGTCTAGTTAGAATATAGATAGGGGCCCTCACTTGCCCAAGTTGGTTTTGGTGATTGATGAACTAGGCAAGCACTGAGACATGAAACTTCTGATTATGAAATTACATGTCACTTAATAGGGAAATGGTTAGGGATAAAGCGTATTCTGCTTTTATGATTGGAATCCCTAAACTAGCTCCAATGAACTACTAAGTGTGGCATTAGACATTGTTACTCAGTGATTAAATCAGATATCACTTGCTGAGGAGATTTCCAGCAAATCTGATTCTTGTACTTATATATAGCTAAAATCTTCTGAGATCAGTCTGAGAAAGGCTTACTAGCATTATACATTAGAACTATTGCCCCCACTGCTTCAAATACACAGTTAGAATCTACCTTGCCCATTGAAGAAAAAGGTTTGCAATTGCAAAATTCGTCTTCTTCTGTAATACAGCCCTTAAAAACCTGGATATTAGCACCTTAGCTGCGGCGCAAATATCCCTCCCCAGTGATGCGCTGTCCATTGGAACTAGTGCTGAATGGACGTCCAATGGTCGTGCGCAGCACTGGGGAGGTAGCGCTCGTGACGACCGTTGGCCGTCGGCAGCGCTTAAGAGGTTAGAGTATCCCTAGGGACTAGTTCTCCAGCTTGCACTATTGATATTTTGGACTATTTATTGACTGCTTTCAAGCTAAGTGATGCCTACACTCTTACAACAAATTCCTATCACAGTAATTACTCCATCAATGGTGACTTCTGACATTATCCCTTTAAGATCTTATCTTGGATTACAGCTGGTCTTTGATCTACGACTAATGATCCTGGCTGGTTGACTTTTATGAGCACCCATGACATTTGTATTTTCCAGGAGATTTGCACTACTTCCCCCTCAATTTTTAGAAGGTTATACACATTAAAACCCACACCCATTTCCAAGCAGATATTAGAGAAACTGTGAGTACCACAGATCACATCTTTAGATTCAACCTAATGTAAAAGTAGGCCAAGATCATGCAGACATGTACTTTATTTGTGAAATCGCGATTGGAAAAAGTTTATGGTTTTGATTATTTAGGTAAAAGGGTGGCTGATAATTGTTTCTGGATGAAACACTTGGAGAAAAGCACTTTAATATTGCTATATTGGACATATGTCATTCTGGGCTTTTCCAGCAGAATGGGCTTGCATGCTACTCTGGTTTTTGAGTTTTATAAGGCACAAGCCCAATCAGTGGCATTGTGTGGCTTTGGATTTTTGGGTATATTAAACTTGCAGAAACTGAAAGCTACTTAATGTAGTTTCTATAAATCATTACTAAAGTTACCTACAAGTATCCAGCCTTACCCTCGCTGTTGGAACTGGAGACCAAGAGTATTAATCGCATAACTAGTAGAACATTGATCTACCAGGTTAGCATTTGGAAAAACCCTGCTCTAGAGGGATCTAAAGCTGCACTGGCTGATCTATATCTTTTATACTTTTCAATTTACGGGTCTTAAACATTTTGGAATACCCTGATTCTTTCACCCAATGGGCGCGGCCGTGATTCTGCGCCTGTGCGGCCGTTTTGAAGAGTGGCCAGGTTCATGACGGCCCCCAGCTGTCAGCAGCACACGCCCACCGTGATGCATGACGGCTGGGGGCCGTCATCAGCATGGAAAAGGTTAAATTCTGCATCTTTATAGATGATCAAAAACATATTGGCACTTCATAGAACAATCTAGCCAAAGAGAGGCATTACAGGATGCCTCTCAACTGCATTTCTAACCTGTAAAAATGTACTTTTTAGGTCTTGCCTAGGCAGCGCATGTGTGCTGCCCCCTTGAGACATGCGGTATCTACAATATGGGCTTCAAGCACCCCCCCATCTTTTTAATTGGCTTCTCTGACTGTCCTTTGTAAATGCCTGCTTTTCCTAGGTTATTATGCTTAGTAGTCCCTCCTTTTGGACATTTGTACCGCCCATGAGGACTGCCCTGTTACATGTGCTCTTACTCCTTCTGTTATTTATGATACTCTGTGAGCACTCTTTTTGTTTCCCTGCCTCTATAGTTAGGTGTTTGTGTTTTGTTTACTGCTTGTTTGTGCGCTAGCTTGATGTAAGGTTTGCTGCCTCTTCATTTGCTGTGCTTGTTTATTTAGTGCCTCTAATGGTGATGGCAGCTTAAATCTGCATTGCATCACTGTGAGATCAAAAGCGGCCTCCTGTCCCCGACTTCCCTGCCCCCTGCCCCCTGCTTCTCCTACACCCAAAAACATACAATGCCCCTTCATTTAATTGGACAGCTTTCCTGACGAGAAACGGAAAGCAAGTGCCAAGTGTGCCTGCAAAGCTGTGTGGCATCAGCGGCCGGGCGCTCTAAATGTACTTAGATGCATTTAAACCCCATGAAAAAAGTTATCTACCTCTGCCATCGTCAGAGAAAACAACTTCCTACTTTCCAGTTCATAGGTGTTCGCAACCCAGGCAAGGAAGTCGGAAGCTTATGCAACACCAGAGGCAGGAAAACAGTGGAAAAAGAAGGAAAACTCCACAGCTAGCTGTTGGTCTGAGCCACCGCCGGGCAACTATTTACAGCAGTGTTTACACAACTGGGAGTTCACCCCTGCCGTGCCACTTCCCTGCTGCAGCATGGTAGTAATCTGTGCTGTTAATTAAAACAAACCAAGCGCCTCTGATTTTTGGGCATCTGGAACAATTGTACACAAAATCCGCATTTAATCACCGGGACCTGTCTTTGGTGAGCAACATGAGGGGTGACAAAGGTTCAAGACTGAACACGCATGCTTACCATAATCTCCTTAAAACAAGAGCTACTTCAATTGCCCTGTTTATTTATTTATCTAATTCACTTTGGTTTTAATAAAAAAGGCACCAGTCACATTTACAGTCTCTTGACTTCTCTGTGAGCTTCTTAGCCTGTTGTTAAGACTGTTTCTTTACTTTCCTTATTAGGACACCCTTCTCATTATACACTATACTTTTGGTAAAACTCCAAAGCTCTTGCAGTGTACAGCCCATTGGAAGTATTTACAATGTTACAAGAACACGTTAACAAAAGGCATGTATTTACCACCCACAACATCTGATAATCCAGGGCAAGGAAAAATCTTAAAATCAAACCAAAAACCACTTCACAAATGCAATTTGTCCAGGCACGTCAGTCAAGTAAAATCCTTTGAATGCAAGGCAGCATCATTTCCTAACCTGAACTGAAATCACTGAGCTTCACTTATTTTGTGCAATTTATATTTTATTCATTTATAATTTGATAAACTAGAATTATTTCCATGTTAGCCCATCAATAAGTCAATCAATTAGAATTTATAAAGCCCAGCTAATCACTCTATAAGGAATCCAGGCGCTTGCATACCCTGGAGGCTTGAGGGCCATGCGGAATTCCGGCAGTGAGTTGATAGTCCGGAGGTGCACGGGGACAATGGGCAAGTGAAAGTGAGGCACAGCGTAGTTTTCTCGATGGTTGGTGGAAGTTTGATGGTTGGTGGTTAATGTAGGCGGGTCCTTTGTTGTGTAGACCTGGTGTGTGTGAGTCAGCAGCTTGAATTGGCATCTCTTTTCTATGGGGAGCCATTGGAGTTTCCAGAGGTGGGGTGTGATATGGATTCATCAGGGAAAGGCCAAGGACGAGTCTGGCTGCAGCATTCTGTATGGTCTGAAGTCTCTGTAGAAGGAGCGTGGCAATTCCTACATAGAGGGCATTGCCGTTGTCCGGTCAAGTGATGAGGGCTTGTGTCACTGTGCGTCTCGTGTGTAGGGGTAGCCATTTGAAGATCGTACGTAGCATGAGCAGAGTGAGGAAGGAGGTGGAGGAGACAGCGTTGATCTGTGATTTCATTGTGAGCTTGTTATCAATGATGATTCTGAGGATTCTGGCATGGTTGGAGGGAGTGGGTGGGGGTCCTAGGTCTGATGGTCACCAGGATTTGTTCCATGTGTTGTTGTTGTCACCAAAGATCAGTAATTCCATCTTGTCTATGTTCAGCTGTTGACAGTTATTCTTCACCAAGTTGGCAACGTTTGTCATGCATCTGTGGAAGTTGTTTCTGGTGTTGGTGGTGTCATCGGTGAGTAACAGGATGTGTTGGGTGTCATCTGCGTATGAAAAGCCAGGTTGAGAGAAATTTGCTGAACTTCCAAAGTCCACCAGTTTTATGGAGAGGAAGAGGAAGGAGGTTCCAGTATTTAGCTTTTAAATATGAAAAGGATGTACCACCCTGTCTGAGCAAGTAAATGGCATGGATCATTGTCAGTTGGAGGTCAGCAGACTATAAAGGGTGAGCAGGTCAAACGAAAAGGAGTTTGTAAATAAGGTAGAAAGAACGTCAGTTATGCAAAGCCATAACGCTTTGAAGTGAACAGCTTGTGAATACAAAACCAGTGAAGGTTCTCCATGTGCTGGAAATGTGGACAAGAGCAGGAATATTGACAATGAGTTGTGCTGCAGATTTTGAATGACCTGGAGTTTATGAATCAGCCTGTTGTGAATGCCCTCCTAGAGGGCATTTCCATAATATAAATGAGATGGAATAAGAGCCTGCACAATGTTTCTCCAGATGGAAAGTGGGAGCCCCGTGAAGATTTTCTGAAGCATCTTAAGACTCAAAAAACTGTGAAGTGATTTGATAATCTATTTGGACAGGGTGGGGTTATGAGCAATGAGGATCCCTACGTACCTAAGCAATTCAGATGAAATAGGGTTAGGACCAAGTGCATCTGGCCACCAAAGCTGGGACCAGTAACAAGTTAAATTTCCAAACAGAAGAACATTGTGGTTGTCTCTGTTGAGCTGGACCCAGCTAGCTTTTAACCAGGCAGCCACATAACTCGTACTCTGGTCCAGGGAGGACATGGCTTGGCAGTTCAGGCTGGACTGTTCCCATGAGGCACAGGGTAAAGACTGATTTGCATATAGCTGTGTCTGAACTGGAGTGGCAAAGTGAGCTAAAGAACGATGATGGATTCAACCCAGATCTGTGACTGGGGGTGTGTGTCTGAAAAGCTTCAGCACTCCGTCCATCATTTCCTTGTGTTTGCTTTGTTCTCTCTAAGTTGGCTGGGTATGCCCAGACATGGGTCCCTTGCTCACTTTGCCACTGGATTCAAGCTAGGCTGGCTGATGAGGGCTGTTAGCCTGAAACCGGTCCCAGGATGCTTGTTTCCGGTACAGGAAAGATATGGCTTGGCAGTTCGGGCTGGACTGTTCCCAAGAAGCACATGGTCAAGACTGATTTGCATATAGCTGTGTCTGAACTGGGGTGGCGAAGTGAGCTAAGGAACGATGATGGATTCAACCCAGATCTTTGACTGGGGGGGGGGATGTCTGAAAAGTTTAGCACTCAGTCCATCATCTCCTTGTGTTTGCTTTGTTTGCCCTAAGTTAGCTTGGTATGCCCAGACATGGATCCCTTGCCCACTTTGCTATTGGATTCAAGCTAGCCTGGCTGATGAGGGCTGTGAGCCCGAAACCGGTCCCAGGATGCATGTTTCCGGTTCAGGGAAGACATGGCTTGGTAGTTCGGGCTGGACTGTCCCCATGAGGCACAGGGTCAAGACTGATTTGCATATAGCTGTGTCTGAACTGGGGTGGTGAAGTGAGCTAAAGAGTGATGATGGATTCAACCCAGATCTGTGACTGGAGTTGGGTGTCTGAAAAGTTTCAATGCTTTATCCATCATCTCCTTGTGTTTGCCTTATACACTCTAGGCATAACTATCACTCGCCTGTACAGTGTGTCATGCTGTCATTAGTGTCTGTCAGTCAGGATGGCCTATAATTAGGACGTTTTTCCATTTCCAGGAACATTGGTTCCTGAATTACCAAGCTTTCTGGTCCCTTTAGGTGTATTACTAAGTTTCTCACTGTTGTGTTATGTTTAGTGGGGTACCTCAATATAGGCTTGATTAGTCACCTGACCCTTCACCTACATTTACCGTACCATCGTTCCACATAACGGTTTTTGGTGTTGACCTTTTACCTAGTTAGGCACTGCATAAGTGTTGTGTGGTTTCCCCCGAAAACTAGCCTCATTAATTATGCATGAGGATTCTCAGAATCACAGCAGGGTTACCATTTTCTGCGTAATAACTACGTATAAGGGTCATCCCTTCCTTCATACTCGGTCGACATGACACAGGAAGGTAGAATCCCCTGAGGGTAACTTTTGGGTATATATACACACTGCATTGCCAGAGTAGACAGAGGAGAAAGACTTCCATGCTGACACACTGACGCGAGACGCTGAGGTTCCTGCATGCAGACACTCCAGCTTGCGGTAGTCTGACATCCCTCACGGGGTGTCCATCTCGAGACCAAGATGGGGACCCACAGTCTCTCACTTCAGGTAATGGCGTTGGCTTCAGCCTAGGGGGAGTCTTGGCTCTACAACTACATACATGCTAGATACACTTAGGTACGTCTAGTTAGGGTTGCATCGTAAGAGTACACATTATTATTGTCATGCATTAAATGATTGTATATATTCATTGTTTCTAGCACTATGGTAGAAATCTACCATCCATTTACTCTGTTGGAGCTTATAATCATTTATATCTGTTTCTGTCATATGATTGTTTCAGCATACCTGTTTTACACTAAAATGACGGTGGTTCAATAAATACCCATTGAAAGCGTCCCCACCATTTATTCTGTGTATTTATCTGAGACAAAGTGAGCACGAGTGACTGAGCGAAAAGTACTGTACTGTTTCCACAATCCCTGATGGGACAGGGATTGTCATGTTTGATAGTTGCCAAGAACTATTCTCTCCTTGGTATGAGGAGTTTACAGTGGCACTGTGAGTTAGCTGGTATACAGGCTAACATACCCGGTAGGGGTGTCTGGAATCAGTCTGGACACCAATCCCACAGTCTATGTTGTCTAAATGCGCAGATCCTATATAGGCTTATAGGAACTACACAACAGTTGTTCATTCTGCCTAGTCTATTTTCATTGCCTCCTTCAACCATTTGTTTTGTTGTTCTATAGTTGATCCCCCATGACATGGCTAGGCAACAATTTGCTACCACCATAGCCAAGTCTGTGAACCTGCATTCACATTGCCATCCTTTGGATGTGGCCGTCAAGCCCAGCATGCACTCTCTTGGAGTGTAGTCTGTTGTTCTGTTACCACTTTAGCTATAGTTTCAGTCATATATTTCCAGTAGGCTATATATTTGAGCAGCCTAAAATGATATAATAAAACCCTTGGCAGATGGATCATGTAGTCTTAAACTCCATATCTCCTTGGGGTGAGATCGTTTTGCTGAAGAAAGTTGCATTGTATTCATTTGAATCAGGCATTATGGGACACATTCGTCATATAGTTAGTGAGTCTAACCTAGTCTTCTTCTGTGAATTGCACTCACATTTGCTTCCCACTTGGCCTTCACATCTGCAAGTTTCTACTGAGCACTGTGAAGCAGTGAGTGATATAGTATTGCTACTCCCTAATGTCCCAACTCATGTGCCACTATTATTCTCGGTGTCTCGTGTGTCACCTTTGTCTCGTAGCTCCATATATCCTTCACTGCTTTTATTACACTGCTATATGTTGAAAAGTGGCCTTTCTCCATCAAAGAAAGTGTGCAACACAATTCCTGTGCACCAGTTTGAAATATGAGCCTGGTTATAAACCTCCAAGCATTGAGGAGCCAGCAGTCTTTCTTCCATCATGTAAAATTCACCTGGAAGGCCACCCGCCCATGGGATCTTGCTCATAGCCATCGCTTCTCTGGCTTGCCTAATTTCAGCTGGGATCAGTGGTGCCTTTAGAACAAGTTTTTGATCTTCTGATAAAATGGGGAGAGCCTGATTCCTTACGGTTAGTAATTATGCACCAATATTTCCCAGTGGTGTCTCGTACAGGGTGGTATAGTAATTAACCAAGATGTTATCTGCATCAGTCCGTTTACAGTGCACACACCGGTACCTCCTCGAAGTACCCCCACTTGCATTCAGTGTGCTTCTGAGGTCCTGAGGTGCAATAACAACCTGCTCTGAGTATTGCTTGACTATGAAGTTTCTATTTCTAAGTAGTTCAGTCTGTATATGATCTTGTTGTACTTATCCCTAATACTAGTAATCTATCTTTGGTCTAAATGTCAAACACTGAATTTCTCTGATGGATATGCATATCAGTCTCTGTGGCGCCTACTTATTTCTGTACCATCATTGTAGCTCCATTTACTCTGCTAATACACACTCCCCTTATCACTAGATTTAACGCTTCCTAGTCTGTCAGCATGCTACCTGATTTTTCTTTACTTTCCCTAAAATTCTCCAAATTGGCATCCCTCATAGTCCCCAGAAAAGCTGCTTCTTGCAGAGCTGCGGCCTTCAGTTTCCATGTGGGAATACCGATGGGCAATATACCACAGCCTAAAGTAACTCTGCCATTCTTTCACCCACCCACCCTCTCAGATTTCCATTCTCTCTGCCATCCTTTGACCCACCCATCTCTCTTATTTCTGGAGGACCAGGTTTTAGAACCCAGCGGCGTCAGGGAAAACTCCTGATGCCTTCGAGTTCCCCTGTCTTGGCAAACAGAGACACGGGACACTTCTTGATGACGTCAAAGACCAAGGTTTATTGGCTGCAACCAGGAACAGAGGTCTACGAAGCACAACACGGGTGGTTTGCTAGAGACTGCACAAATTCAATGAGCGGAGCATGGTCTTTTATGCCAAAAATCAAGCCTCAGGCAACATTCCAAATTAGCATTGGGTTCATACAAACTGACCAATCGTAGATTGGCATTTCAAACATATCACATAACGACAATCCCATTTTCCGTTGTCCAGCCCACCAGAAATGACCAAGCACATTCCAATATTCCTGTTAGATCAGGCCGGACAAACCCATCATAAAACCCTCAACCCAAATCAGTGATTATGTCGTAAAGGAAGGAGCAGAAACAGATTAGTGGCAAGATAGAAAGGTGGGTGCAGTGTACTATAAACGCTGGCATGTCCTGCTCTTTGATCTTTATCTGACCAGCTGTTTAACAAGGAACTGGCTCAACGAGGTAAGCCTTGGGCAAGGGAGTCAGTTCGGCCAGGTCATTCAGAAGTCAACTAAAGTGTACGTGTCCCAAAGACTTGTTCGGCCGCAGTCATCGGCCTATGTGAGGGCAACCACACAAAATGGCTGCCACACACAAAATGGAACCCAAGGGTTTGAACGAAATCTCTAAATACGTAGTGTTCTCACTGATCGATTAATGCGAAAACACTTGTACATACCGCACTCGTGATTTGCGGTCCGGTGACACCAAAATCGTCTATTTCTGACGACCTTCATTGAACGGGTTCGGACCACCGAACCATGGACCCTCAAACCACGGAACTACAGACACTCCTTTTGCCCTTACATAGACAACAGACCCAAACCCATGTAAATCTGAATCTGGATCTATATTCATCAGATCATCGATGTGGTGTTATAGCATCATCCTCGTACTTAGTACCTCTCTCTCGACAGGTCTCCTTGCACACGAAGTAGCACAGAGGCCACAAATAGCAGGAGCACACTGTACACAGAGACAGAACATGAAAAGGATAGCTAAGACCATCCCAATGACCATCAGAATCTTCCAACCCCACGTGGATATCAATCCCCATAACTATCCCATCAATGACCAATCTCCTTTATCCAAATGGACAGAATCGGAGATCTTATGTAGCTTGGAAATGGCCTGGAAGACTGACGGAGCGTTGTCTGGAATGAAAACACAGCAGCTCGATTGAATCAGTTTACATACTCCACCTCGATCTGCTAGTATGACATCAAGGGCAACTCTATTTTGAAGTGTCATAAGTCTATCCGACTGGAGCTCAGCAGTCAAGTTACTAAGGGCACCGGCAGTTTCGACTATGGTGGACTCAACCACTCTCGTCAACTGGCGAATATTCCTGTTGTTAGCCATCGGTCCCCAGAATGGCAGAAAACCCTTAAAGAAATCTCCCAACTCATGCCCTGCAGTGCCTTCCTGACTAAAAACACCTCTGGCAACTCTCATTTTATGGTAGTCTGCCGCAGCTGTAAAAGTGGGGGGCACCAGGAAAGAAACAAAACATGTGCCCGAAAAGTCAGGGGGCAACCATGTATATGCTTTGTCATAGCAAACAAAGAAGGTACCCTTAGCAGCTAGAAATGCTGGGGAAGACTGAGACGTAAATACGTAGGTGTCAGTACAAACGCTCTTCCCTAGCTGAGCTCTCGGATTCTTGCCATTACCCTGCAGACAATAGCGACCCTGATGGGGCATTATCCAAATCGGTGGAGAACTTTTCGCTCGCTGGTTAACACTCAGACTAACTCCATATCCAGTAATATCCCAACCACTATATGGTTGCTTCTCATCTGTCGGAATAGTTTCAACAGCATTAGTCCCTTTAACCATGTCGACTATGCCTCTAGCAACAGCACTGTTCTTCGGATTGTCCTTCGGTGAACGTAGGGGATAAACACTATGGGCATAGATAAACACCGTTCTATAAGCCCAAATAGAACCATTTAAACTAAAAGGCAAAACCAAGTACGGGATACCCTTATCGGTCGTATGGGGCATTAGACCACAAATCCAACAGTTTGTCGTGTTCATCACTAACTGGTGTTGGTGCAAAAGTTGAATAAAGGAATTATTGGCGAATTCCAGTCGTCTAACTACCTCATGTTCAGGCAAAGGATGAAAAGAATGAGAAGAAATGGTGGGTGGAGGTATAGGTTGCATAGTGGGATTAAACGTCACTTTAAAAGAGAATGTCACATAACCAATTATAAATATCATCAAACTCAATAGCAAAAACAAACACGGTATTATAAAACGTTTCTTTGATATGAGTTTGCATATCTTCTTTTTAATAGCCATTGTCCTTGTAGGGCTCTCCAACTCAAAGAAATCCATCCTAACTAAATATGCTGCTCGCGATGGTAGGGTGTTCTATGCTAAGGAATGCCTCTGTCAACCCAGGGCAACTCCCTTAGGCCAACCAGAACCCTCGACCTAGTGTCTCAGGCTAGCACTCCAAAGACTTAGGCACTGCGACCCTACAGCTGAACCCGGGTGGCGGTCCGAAAAACAAAAATGAGTAGATCCTCGGTGGAGAATTAACCTGCAAACAGAAAAATCATAAAAGCTTTATTTGTACTTTATTTGTCCCACGACTCTTGGTCGCAAATTATAGATGTCCTTTCCAGGAAACGCTTGGTCCTTAAACAACAAATCAGGCTCAGTAGTGTTCAATCGATTCAGAGGAGGCACAGCTTCTTGCAAGATATCGTCACTTTCCTTCTCAGCGTTTCTACCAATCAGACGGGCATCGCTGAATGGCAAAAATCGTGGAACAGTTTCCGTTTCAGAGTCTTGACGTTCTTCCTGGACCCACTGATCGTACGGTAAGGGCAATGGTGCTCGCTTACAGTGTACGCCGTGGATCCAGTTTTTCTTGCCTTGCACTCGAACTGCAGAAAGTGTAGACAGGAGCACTTGATAGGGTCCTGTCCAGCGGGGCTGATCTTTCTTCCTCCGCTGAAAATTCTTGATGAAGATCCAACTGCCAGGTTCAATTTCATGGCCTGGATCCTCCGAAGCTTGTGGTAGACTATCATGCACCTGTTGGTGTAAAACACGCAATTTAGTCGTCAGTTCGCGCAATTAATCAAGCAACACAGGGTATTCAATTTCGCTGAACCTAGTTGGCCTTGGTACGCCCCAAATATTCACTGGGCAACCAAAGACAACCTCGTATGGACTCAGAACCATTCTCGAATGCACAGTCATTCTTGTGGACAAAAGCGCTAAAGGCAAAGCATCTGGCCATTGTAAACCAGTGCTCGCTTGGATTTTGGCTAATTTTAGCCTTAAAGTGCCATTATAACACTCAACTAAACCAGCTGATTGGGGGTGATTTGCAGCGTGGAATTTCTGCTGGATTCCTAGTCCCTCACACACTCTCTTCATGACTCGACCCACAAATTCACTCCCATTATCACTCCAGATAATTCTCGGCATTCCAAATCTAGGGAAAAATTCTTTAATTAGGGCTTTCGCTGTGGACAAGGCAGTATTGTCCTTAAGGGGATAAGCTTCTACCCATCTAGAAAAGGAGCAAACAACCACTAAAACATATTTCAAGTTGTTGCATCTCTCCATGTGGATAAAGTCTAGCTGCAAAGCCTCGAACGGATACGTAGGAGGAGCAAAATGACCAGCTGGTGTTGGAGTTCCCTTACCAGGATTATACATCAAGCACACCATACAATTCCTAACCAAATCCTCTGCACATATTGGAATTCCCGCATTCTGCCAAACCGGAGCCAACAACTTGCAAATCCCTTTCACGCTGATATGTGCCATGCCATGAGCCATTGTAACAACTGGAAGCACATACGCGTCAGGCAACAACCATCTCTGATGCTCACACAAATCAGTCCAACAACCATTCGAATCCAGTCTACCCTTACTTTCTCTCCATTCATTCAACTATTTCTCTGTAGCTTCGGCTTGAATGGATTTCACACTCTCAATCGTATCTTCACACATACTCTTCTCTGGAACCCATCTCGCCGGACCTGCAACATACATTCGGCTCATCACATTTCTCACGGTTTCTTTCGCGACTTCATCCGCAAACGCATTTCCGCGACCAACATCATCCGTAACTTTCTTATGGGCACTACATTTCACAATCGCTACTTGCAATGGCAAAGTAAGAGATTCAAGGAGGTCATTCACCAACTGCCCATGCTGGATCTTCGTTCCATGCGAAGTCAAAAACCCACGTTCACGCCACAAACGCCCAAAGCTATGAGCCACGCCAAAGGCATATTGACTGTCAGTGTACACATTCACTCGTTTACCTTTCGCCAACACACATGCTCTCGTTAATGCAATCAACTCCGCTGCTTGTGCTGAATTATATGGGTTATGTGCAGCTTCAACAATCGTATGCAAAGTCGTAACAGCATATGCCGCAGTCGTATCACCATTCGGCAACTTAAAACACGAACCATCAACCCACAAAGTACCATCACACTCTAGAAGAGGAGTGTCCCTAAGGTCAATCCTCCCTTTCGTTTCTTCTTCAGTTCTCAGAAAGCAATCATGTTGTTCTTCAATATCTGTCTCAACTGAAATCGGCAACAACGTGGCTGGATTCAACGTGTTGCATCTCTTAATATGCACATGACTCGCTAACAAGGTCAACTCGTAACCCGACAACCGAGCACTAGTTAAGTGCTGTGTCTTGGTACGGTTCAACAAGGTATCCACTGCATGTGGAACCATTACCACTAACGTATTGTCCATAACCAAACCAGCAGACTGTCGAATTGAAACGGCTGCTGCTGCTGTAGCTCTCAAGCAACTCGGTAAAGCTCTAGCTACCGGATCTAAAGTCGACGAAAAGTACGCACATGGACGCTGCTTATCGCCGAACTGTTGAGTCAAGACTGACAATGCACATCCCTCTCTCTCGTGAACATACAATGTGAAAGGCTTACTGTAGTCGGGAGTGCCCAACACAGGAGCCGAACACAACGCATTGCGTAATTCAGAAAAGCTCTTCTGACATTCATCAGTCCAAGGAATAGGATTTGGAGTATCCTTAACAGTAAGAGCTATCAAAGGCTTCGCTAGGAAAGAAAAATTAGGAATCCACTGTCTACAGTACGACGTAATACCCAAAAACGCAAGTACTTCTCTCTGTGTCTTAGGAACGCTCATTTTCGTAATAGCTTGAATTCTTTCTGGGGTCAGTTTCCTTCCCTCCTTCGATAAGAGGTGACCTAAGTAGGTTACTTCTTGTCGACAATATTGCAACTTGGAGAGAGAAACTTTGTGATGAAAATCAGACAAGTGGCGTAACAGTGACAAAGCGGCTTCCCTACAAATCTCTTCAGTGTCAGCGGCAACTAACAAGTCATCAACATATTGAATAAGGGCTGCACCATCAGGAAAAACCAACAGATCAAGTTGCGTTTTCAAGGCTTGACTATAGATCGATGGACTCTCGCAATAGCCTTGAGGAGCGAGCTTAAAGAGGAAACTTCGTCCTCCTAAAGAGAATCCAAAGATGTCTTTACTTTCCATGGCAATCGGGATGCTGAAGAAAGTATTCTTCAAGTCAATCACCGAAAACCATGTGGCTGTAGCCGGAATCAGGGTCAACAAAGCTGTCATATCAGGCACAACAGGAAATTGTGGAACAACAATCTTTTTTACTTCGCGAAGATCGATCACAAACCTATATACAGGAGGTTGTGAAGAATCAGTTCTTTTCAGAACAGGCAAAACGGGACTATTGCACATATTACCTCTCGTTTCTTCAATTACACCCTTTTCGATCAGATCATAAATGATGGCTAAAAGTGCACGCTCACCATCACTCGAGATACGGTACTGTGGAATGCGTGGTAACTTAGCATTCATTTTCAGTGTCACAACATATGGAGGAATTTCTAAAAGACCCACATCGTTCGGACCAGTAGCCCACAATGAATCAGGTAAAGAAGACAATTCAGGTGGAAGTCTGTCTTTCGACATATACATTGGAGAGATCACTCTCTCACCCAAGGTAAGATATACTTCTGACGGAGAACAATACAGCGTCGCATACAATCTCTTCAATAAATCCAATCCCAACAAATTCTCATTACAACCTGTAGTCAAAAGAAGGGGTGCCTCGAACTTACGAGGTCCAACAGAAAGAGACAATGGAGCAGAAATTGGATTTGTAACCGGGGCGCCAGAAAAACCTACAGAAACATTGTCAAAGCCAGACAAAGGTGCGCCAGGGAGTTTAGAGTGCATGATAGAACTCTTTGTAGCACCAGTGTCTAGCAGAAAAGGCTCTGACACACCTGATGCAATCACTTCAACATAAGGTCCACTCTGATCTACTGGAACTGAAACAACTCCCTCTCTTTGTCCATGGCTGTCCTAACAATCATTACCATTCACTTCCTCACCTTCAACATAGTAATCATCCATATAGTACTGTGCTGTCCTACCAGACGAACCTTGCTGCTGATCAAAACTATTCATTGAGCTCTGTGGAGGCAAAGAACGTCCATTCTGTCCGCGACCTCTACCTCTAGGCGCTTGTTGAGCACCCCGACCTCTCATACCAGAAGCACCATTCATGCGCTGCAACAACACCGGACAACTATTTTTGAAGTGACCCTCTTCTTTGCAATACGCACACTGATTAGGCCCATACGGGAAACGCTGTTGAGAAGACTCATTTCTTTGCGAGTTTCTCGAATATTGCTGAGGTTGCTGATAATCGCGTTGACTAGTGGTACGGGGTGGATAAGCTTGTTGTAGAAGAACTTTAGTCTTCAATTCCTTAGTCTTCTTATCCGCTTTCTCTAACTCATCTTCGCGCCTATTTTCATAGTACTGGGCCGTAGCTAAAATCTGCGCTGACGTGGAAACAGCCCAAGCACTCTCGGATCCTTCAACTTAGTGCACAACTCAGGAAGCAGATTATGTACAAATTTGTCAACGAACAATCTCTGGCCACCCTCAGTAGCCATATCCTGACCACTATGATCTACAAATGTCTCTTCAAACCGCGTGAAAAAGTCTGACACCGTCTCATCTTTCTTCAGCTTACATGCAGACAACTTGTCCCAATTAACACACACTTCGGGCATCAAAGTCTTCATATAGTTAATAATTCTACCAGGAAGTTGAGTGATAAGATCTTCAGGCTTAGCACCTCCAACTTGTCTATCATTCACAGCAACAATATTAACCCATGTGTCACCCAATTCATTATCATGATCCGTATGTCGAATCGTACTCCAGATAGGCTGTGGGACGACATTACCAAACAACATGTCTATGTCCGCTAAATTCATGATGCACGAACCCACAGTCTGAGTGAGCTCGTTATAATATCCCGCCAGATTTTTGCGCGGATCAGGTAAAGACTGCTTTAGTGCTAAGACTTCAACACGCTTCCAAGGAACATGTACCCAAACTCGCTGAAAGTGCGCAACAACAGGTGGCTGAGCATTAGGTTCTGCAGGTCTCAAAACTGGAGGAACCTCACGCATCGGATATTGACACACTTTTCTCCTAACTGACGAATCAGGCTCAAACAATCGCTCAGAAGGGGTGTCATTACGGAACGACGACAACGTCGCAATTGCTCTCTCAATGTCATGGAGACTAACAATGGTCTCTTTCGCAAACTCAGAACGCACTCGATACAATTCTTCGGGGGCCTTACCCATCTCGTCAATCCATTGTTCATGGAGGAACACACACATCATCTCAAATACGTACCGTTGCTTTGGTGCTTTCCATTGACGGAAAACATCCATAATACCCTCAAGATCATACTGAGAAGTATACATAACCCATCTACGCGCCATATGATCCAAAACTATACGCTCATCTGTATCAGGCAACTGGCTACGTGATTGTCTACGCTCGTTAACAGGAGACATACCCAATTGACCCAACAAAGGAGAAAGGAAACCAGAAAAAGCAGCAGTCATTCTCTGTCTAGTAGAAGGAGAAGATGGAAGAATAAGAGAAGATGGAACAATAGTAGAAGAATCCAAAGTCGGAACAGACGGAGCATTATAGGTAGGCATAGGAGTAGAAGACGAAGAAGGAAGGAAAGGTGGCGGCCCCTGAGGAGGCTGCGCCAAAGGAATAGTAGCCAACGGAAGAGGAGCTGGCTGTAAAGGAATTACAGGTGGCACAATAACTGGATGTTGCACAGCCACAACTGGTGGCGGTGGTGCCATAGCACTCTGTGCATAAGGGGGTGGCAAACTCAATAGATGCGACATTAAAGGATCTTTCGCAAGATCTTTCTTCTCTTCCTGTTCTTTAAGCGGCAAAATTGGATAGCATCTATCTACCGCTAACTTCTTAACTCTAAGCATCTGTTCGCTCTCTTGCTCTTCCTCATTATCCCTATACGCAATAGCAGCTTGCACCTTTGACATACCTCGTTCTCGTTTATTCTTCTTCGCTAATTTAATTTCTTTCTGTTTGGCTTCTTTGCGCCATATGCAGAAAGAGTCAAACATTGCCGGCCGGGCTTTGTTCTTAAACAATTTCACTTCGAGATTATCTAGAATCTCAGTTTCAAAGCTACCATAACGGGGCCACTGTAGGACACCGTCTTTCCTCGTATACTTCACCCAGATCTCATTATAACTAATAGTGCCCACACCATGCTTCACGTATAATTCATATGTAGGAGTTCCAATTAGAGGAACCGGACACGAATCCTCTAACCGGGAATCCTTAGAACAACCACAACTAAACAACTTTCCAAGTCTGCTAAGACCAGGCATCTTGCTCACTAGTCTAGCTTCAAACTACAAGGGAATTCCCAAAACGATAGTCTCGCGAATACACGAGTCCCTTGGCTTTGGGGCCTGCAGGTACCAAATCAAAGCGATCCACTAAAGGGATACCAAAACAAACTAAGGACTAGGAGACGCTCCACTCATACTTAACTGAAATGTCGATGGCGTCACCAGAAGACCCGTCAATCGTCTCGCTCTACAAACGTCTAAGGCTCCAAGACAGGGCGACAGTCAGGGCAGCAGTCCTTCGTAGCCGTCGGAAAGCGGGGAACCTCGCAGCAAAGACTTTCGGACCACGACGACATACAGGGGTCGATGAAGTGGTTGGCCTTCCTCCAGAATTTTCACACGAAGCTCTCCAGGATTTTCGGGCTTGGACCGGTACCGGTGAAGGCGCCAACTGAAGGACCGCGTTTTAGAACCCAGCGGCGCCAGGGAAAACGCCCGATGCCTTCGAGTTCCCCTGTCTTTGCAAACAGAGACACGGGACACTTCATGATGACGTCAAAGACCAAGGTTTATTGGCTGCAACCAGGAACAGAGGTCTACGAAGCACAACACGGGTGGTTCGCTAGAGACTGCACAAATTCAATGAGCGGAGCATGGTCTTTTATGCCAAAAATCAAGCCTCAGGCAACATTCCAAATTAGCATTGGGTTCATACAAACTGACCAATCGTAGAGTGGCATTTCAAACATATCACATAACGACAATCCCATTTTCCGTTGTCCAGCCCACCAGAAATGACCAAGCACATTCCAATATTCCTGTTAGATCAGGCCGGACAAACCCATCTTAAAACCCTCAACCCAAATCAGTGATTATGTCGTAAAGGAAGGAGCAGAAACAGATTAGTGGCAAGATAGAAAGGTGGGTGCAGTGTACTATAAACGCTGGCATGTCCTGCTCTTTGATCTTTATCTGACCAGCTGCTTAACAAGGAACTGGCTCAACGAGGTCAGCCTCGGGCAAGGGAGTTAGTTCGGCCAAGTCATTCAGAAGTCAACTAAGGTGTACGTGTCCCAAAGACTCGTTCGGCCGCAGTCATCGGCCTATGTGAGGGCAACCACACAAAATGGCTGCCACACACAAAATGGAACCCAAGGGTTTGCACGAAATCTCTAAATACGTAGTGTTCTCACTGATCGATTAATGCGAAAACACTTGTACATACCGCACTCGTGATTTGCGGTCCGTTGACACCAAAATCGTCTATTTCCGACGACCTTCATTGAACGGGTTCGGACCACCGAACCATGGTCCCTCAAACCACGGAACTACATTTCCATTTACTCTGCTGTGCCTCCTTCCTCTCTGATTTCCATTTACTCCAACAATCCTTTCATCCACCCATGTACCCATCATTTCACTCACTCATCTACCCACCCTTTCACCCACTCATCCATCCATCTTTTCACCCTTCTATACTTTCACCAACTCATCCATCTTTCCTTTCATCCACCGATCCTTTCACCTACTCGTCTATCCTTTCATCCACCCATCCTTTCACCCACTCATCCATCCATCCTTTCATCCGCCACCCCTTCACCCACTCATCTATCCATCCACCCATTCACCCACTCATTCATCCTTTCACTTACTCATGCACCCGCTCGTCCATCCTCCTGTCCCATTTCCGTCAACATGTCTTTCTTCATTTTAGCAAATAATTATAAGCTTTTATCTGCCAAGTTGCAGAAAAAAGAGCCGATGAAGAACCATACCCCGATATAGCTGGAAAAGCAGTGGGTTCATGACACCTCTGCTTCTGCATCACCAATTGCGTACGGGCAATACAGGCCAGTGAGAAGCTTTTCTGGGGCCCAAGAAAAAAACTAGTAGTGGTGCCCTGACCGAAATAATCTGGTCTCTCATCTTCACCAAACTGTGTGATCCTGAAAATTGCTTTTCTTCACTGTTACTCCTTTTCCATGATTATCACATTTGAGAGTACCTTGAGATAATTCAGGACAGGATGCACACTGTACAAAAACCTTTCTTGTATACGGTTTAATAGACCATGTTGTTGCTCTATCTATAATGACAATACAGGTCTTAAGTAGGAGGCACAAGACAACGGAGTTGCCTCATGGCTCACTAATAAAACTGTCATTGGAGCAGAAGAGGCAAACATGTGATAGAAATGTCAGTGTTGAAATTGTACAACGTGCAATTAGGAAACTCGACTTCAATCTCAGCTTGGCCAAACTATATGACCATAGGCAATTCATTGTTTCCTTTGTTCCTCCTTTCCCATGAGCATACTATTTGAAAGCACCTTGAAATAAATCACTTCAGTATGCTCACTGTACTAATATCTCATAGTATATTAATTAATTCACCATAATGTTGCTTCATCGATAACAGTGAAGGCGTATATAAAAGGCACAAGACAGCTGTCTGTGCTCTTGAGTCATTCTGGAAATCGTCAGGTCAGAAGGAGTGTGGCTGACTATCAAATCTAATGTGCAGTGACATAATCTAGTGAGCTTAAGTGATACAATCCAAATATACATGTTTAATTCAACATTGTGTACCTCATTCATAAAGAAAGTGACGGTCAGCCAGTGACACTAGTAACAGGCAGGGAGGAAATCGGCTGTATGGGCGGGGTGGGAAACGACGACTATTCACAGATGAGGGTTCATTCCCTTTTTGTTGTTCCCTTTGAGCCCAATATGTGTTGTGCGACTGGTCACTTCTAAGGAGACATTTACCATTTGCATGTGCTG
Source organism: Lissotriton vulgaris (assembly GCF_964263255.1). Lineage (NCBI taxonomy): Eukaryota > Metazoa > Chordata > Amphibia > Caudata > Salamandridae > Lissotriton > Lissotriton vulgaris. The sequence goes on from NC_141685.1 coordinate 1,689,381,429, forward strand.
ATTCGTAATATGTTGAGGAATCGCATTTTCGGAATCGGTAAATTGAAATTGTGATTTTTTAAAAATTAAATCGCTACATTGTTGCAATTCCGAATTACTGATTCATTAATTTTGGCTATTTGGAAATCACTGAATTCATTGTCAATACACCTGGGTCTGGGATTGCTATATTCTGCATGCTGCATCCCTCCCTGGTATGTTTGCTGAATCCAGAAAAGCTTGAGAGACAAATCAACTGTGTAGATTCACTTTATCTTGCTCACAAAAATCGAGTGTTAAAGCCTATGTTTATTTTCTCGTTTCTGTTCCTTCTAGTTATTTTTTATGTTTCCCAGGCAACCAAGACAATATTTGCATGAAGTATGTAGAAAGAGACCAGGACGTTTTTGCGTAGCCTTTACACAAATAATTAACTTTCCCTTGACTTCCACAGCTATCTGGCATTGTCTCTGTGGTCATATAAAGTAATTACATATGACATGTCGTTGTATACCTCCTTTCGGCCAGTAGCTGGCGCTCCATTCCCCATTTTCAACCACTTGCCCTCTGTTGATGCTACAAGGCATTAGTACATTACGACATCATGTAGCCATTTAAGTTTTGGGTCACTGGCTTTTCTACATTCAAGTGGTACTGTAATTCAGGTAATTTGTTGATTCTGAGTTCCCAATGTGCTCCACATGTCCTCTGTGTAGCTTGTTTTTATAAAGGTTTGACATAAGTATTGGTTGGTTGTCTTTTGATTTCAAATGGAACTTAATGATCTGGTACCATAGTGGTGTTGTCGGCACAAAATTGCTTGCATACAGTAACAGCGTCTTCCAAATAGCAGGGAATTACAGAAAAACAAAAATCTCAACACATTTAAAAGCAAGAAGCAAGGTTAATGTTCTGTTTAATTTTTGGAAAGAACGCAGATATGTAAAGAGATAGTACACAGAACTCCAAGGAACCAGAACATGTGCAGGTTAAAAATGTTGCATCTGATATTTTAAAAAGAAGTGACACTGTGTTAATCCAAGTAAAAGCCAACAATATGAAAATTAATAGCATGAAAAAAGTTGAGAAAAACTCCTCGGTATAATAAAGAGAGTTGAGCCACACATGAATGGAATTGCTTTTGGCACATAAGTGGCTGGTGAACAAAAGGTGCGGTAAGCCGGCTAAAGAAACAAGAGTGATTTGTGCAACCAGACTAAGGTGGTTAGATTAGTTGAATCAAATCATAAAAATTAAGGGGTGACTTGTCATCAAATATGAAACAAATGTGTGATGCAGGAACCAAATGCCATAAAGTCTTTAGAAATAAATTAAAAGGTGAAATTTGGAGTGTTGTGAATGACGCAAAAGTACACACTCCTTGATTCTTGCAGATATTTTTTCCCAAAGGAGCCCTTAAGGAACTTTTATTAAATCGTGGTACATTTCTTTAATCTGTCTAAATGCATGAATGGTCTGCCAGATATGAAGATATAGCACTAGTTACATTTATTTAGCTCCATTAAGTGGTATGTAGAAAGCAATATGGATAACATTCTCTTCACTTTACACTTGGGCTTGATTTGGGCCAATGGAGAAAGAAAGTAAGAGGTAGATGTGCTTACTGATGATAAATTTAAGAATGTCGAGGGAGAATTGGTAAGCAATGTTATGTTATGTTATGTTATGTTATGTTATTTATGGGTCTTATATAGCGCAACGGCTACTCCAAAGGAGTGTCCCGGCGCTTTGTGCTCCAGACCCAGAAAGGAGACTGAAAAACATAACAAAGGAAACAGAGGATAAGGATAGAGGCGCTCTAACCAGAGAATAGCCAAGTCTTTAGACCCTTCCTAAAGGCAAGCAGATTGGATGTGGACCGTAAAGACAGCGGTAGAGAATTCCACAACTGAGGGGCCAGGAATCTGAAGGACCGACCGCCTACATGAGCCTTCTTAATACGGGGAACTACAGCAAGTGCCAGTGACTCCGATCTTAAAGATCGTGTCGGCCGGTAGAAATCCAGCCTCTTCTGTAGGTATTTTGCAGCAGTGGTGTGTAGGACTTTGTGGGCTAATGTCAAAGCCTTAAACATTATCCTCTTCCGTATGGGGAGCCAATGGAGAGATTGCAGCAGGTTTGAAGCACTGGCTCGACGATGCAGACCAAAAATAGCTCGAGCTGCAGCATTCTGGGTCACCTGCATTCGCTGTAAGAGATATTCTGGAAGACCCAGGTACAGAATGTTGGCATAGTCCAATCTGGATCCGACGAGGGCCTGTACAGTTATTCTCCGATGTTCCTCAGAAAGCAAAGGAAAAAACTTTCGAAGCATCCTGAGGATGCCGAAGCACGTCCCTGTAAGGGTTGACACCTGGGATTTGAGCGTAAGCCCGTTGTCGATTTTAATTCCCAGGTTCTTAGCCCATTTAGAGGACTGGGCTGGAGGGAACATGTCAGCAGGCCACCAACCATGCCAGTCCGGTTCCGATGGGCATCCGAAGAAAAGTATCTCGGATTTATCCGAGTTACACTTGAGGCTGTTCAGTTGGAACCAGTTAAAAACAGCCCCAAGGCACTCTCGGATACTTTCCCCATCGAATTCTTTGCTCTTGCGGCAGGTGAAAAGAAGCTGGGTGTTGTCAGCATATGAGACGATCTGGGCTCCGTAGGACTCCACCAATGTCGCCAGAGGGGTCATAAGGATGTTAAAAAGAGTAGGGCTCAATACTGAGCCCTGGGGTACTCCAACTCCCAATGGCGGCATTTTGGCAGATCCAGGAGAGGCCCAGACCGTTTGTCGGCGGTTGGCTAAGAAGGAACAAAACCAGTTGAGCACCGTTCCCCCTAGACCGATGTCATGTAGTCTTGTGAGGAGATCCTCATGGGGAACGGTGTCAAAAGCCGCCGACAAATCTAACATAACTAACATCACCCTGCCTCCGGTATCCAGCACCTCCTTCACAATCTCTGAGACTTCCAGAAGCGCCGTCTCAGTACTTAGGTTGGATCTAAAGCCCGATTGAGATGCATGAAGAAGCTCATTCGACTCCAGGAAGTTGGAGAGCACGCTGTGGACATGTTTCTCCAAGATTTTAGTAAGTGCTGGAAGGAGCGAAATCGGTCTATAGTTGGACGGGGCTTCTGGGGCAAGGTTGGGCTTTTTAAGAAGAGGAATAACCATGGCCTGTTTCCAGGAGTGTGGCAGGACTCCCTGACTCAGGGAAAGATTAAGAATCGGATTGGCTATAGAATTGACAACATCTGCCATTCTAGCCAGAAATTTCGCCGGGCAGGGATCGCATGGTGAGCCAGATTTAAGATTCCTCATCAGTGCTAAAGATGAGGTTATCTTCAGAGGCGGGAAGTCCCGCAGGAAAGGGCCAGAGGTAGGCAGGTGAGCTATCTCATTTGGCAAGGTCAAAGGATCAGCTATCGGTCTCGGAGGAAAGGAGTCCTGTATCTGCCTAATTTGGTAGTAAAAAAATTAGCAATGATACCAGCCCAGGTCTCAGCCGGAGCTTCCTGTGCTACAATCGAACGCGGGGTAGTGAATTCTTGTACAATCGAAAAGATCTCCTTGCAGGAGTTTGCTGCTTCCTCAATTTTTTTAGCATAGTAGCACTTCTTTCCCTGTAGGATTAGATCATGATAAGATTTCATCATGGATTTATAAGTCCGTTTTGCCTCAGCATCATATTGGGCTCTCCATGCTCGTTCGGCGATTTTACATTGTCTACGGGAGTGGGCCAGCTCCACCGTAAACCAAGGGGCTGAGATCCGTTTAGTATCAGATCTAGGTGGCTGTAAAGGGGCCAGCTCATTTAATCTAGCTAGGAGCCAGGTCTGCAAGATATCAAGGTCATTGTCCAGATCATCAGTATAGGAAAGGGGATTGTTCACCAGGGCCTGGGCTAACAAATCTGGGGTCACCCGATGGTACGCCCTATAGTTACTACCCTGCTGTCTCATGGCACTGCTAGCTGGTTTCTCAGTGCCAGATATTTGAAAATGAGCAAGATAATGATCGGACCATAGAACCGGCAGGAGAGCAGTAATCATAATTGGTGAAGTGGAAAAGACCTGGTCTAACGTGTGACCTTTGTCATGGGTCGGGCCAGAGAGATAAGGGAGCAAGCCCAAGGCAGACGTGATTTCAAGCAGCTTAATAGCATCCTGATCCTGAAAATCTTCCATATGGAAGTTAAAGTCTCCCGCCAAAAGACACTGCTCAGATCTCAGGACTAGTACCGACAAGACCTGCTGGAGATCCTCAAAGAAAGACCCCACAGGTCCCGGAGGCCTATATACTACGAGACCCTTCTCACGTGTGCATAACTGCACACGTGAGAGATTTTTTCACAACTAGGGCGACTCCTCCCCCTCTTCCCTTAACTCTATCTTGTCTATAGATGTTGTACTCAGGGGGAATGGCTACAGCTATGTCCGGATGGGAGGACTCATTGAGCCAAGTCTCAGTGAGCATAAGACAAGTAGGATTATACGTAGAAAGGAGATCAAAAATCTCCTGAGTATGTCTGTGCAGCGACCTAGTGTTAAGGAGTAAGCAAAGATGTTTAGGGCTACACACCTTCGTGTGGGAGGTGGGGGGAAGGGCGCTAGTAAGATGCCAGTTACAGCCTGGGCATTTATAATTACCCCTATAGCGACCAGGAAAAACTGAGTAACAGGACGCCTCAACAGTACGCAAGGAGTGAAGCTCCTGGGATGAATAAGACAACATAATAGAACAGGGGAAATGAGGAGTAGCGACCAAGAGAAACCTGCCACGCCGTACGCCTCCGGAACGCGGACGGGCGCAGACGGGCAGGACTCTGGCACGACTCCGGCGCAGATCCGGCGCATCCGCAGCACGCGTCCGCTGCGCGGAGGAAGGGAGGAGCTTTTTATAGCGCTACTAGAGCGCGCGGGCGGAGAGTCCTACCCCCAAGATGGCGGCCAAACTCAGATCCCAGCCCTCGGCGTCAATACTCGGCCGAGGGCGGTCTGAAAAAGTGCCAAGAAAAGAGAGTAGACCTCCCGGCTTCCGCTTCAAGAGGGAAAAGGTTAGGTAGCAGATGGTAAATTTCTCATCATGCTTTCAGAATGAAATATTGAAGATAGGGCTCATGCTATTAATATTTAAGTAGGGAAGGAGGAACGCATCCAGGAATTGGCCACAAAATGGAGTTTTAAATGTAGCCACATTCTGATCCAGCAAAGGCCAAATTGCTACAATTCGAGAAGATGGAGTCTGTATTGTGGACAGAAACACAATATTTTCTTTCTCTGCTTGAGGAAAGCAAAATACACATTGAGGAAACAGCCCACAAGAAATTGAAAATTAAACCATTTTGGCGGGGCGTGGCTTGGATGGCGAGGAGGAAGCATACCTAAGTCCGGAGCTCCCAACCCCCGAGACTAACTAACGGCGAGCATAACGGCGAAGAAGCCCTAAACAAGGAAACAGACACGGGAGGAGGTGCATGAAGGTGGAGGGCACATACAGAAGCTGTCGGTGACACACAAGGACAACAGACAAGCAGAAACGGACAAGGAGAGAAAACAAGCAGGGCGGCACTAAGTAGAGCGAGAGCGGAGCACTAGCAGACAGCCAAGGGGTACACCCGGAAGCGCACAAGCCTCCGCATACCTGCCGGAAGGAGGCGAGAAGCAGAACGGGGAAACGGGGAGGTGGCGAAGGCGATAACACGCACACTCTGCAGGAGTGCGGGCTCTCTCGAACACACCCTGACTACCCCTAAACGAAACCGAAAGCAACGATACTGGGAGCAGTCACTAAAGAGCGGCCATCTTACGAAGCCAGTTTGCAACAGGCTGCAGGAGCACGAGCAAGCGGGCAGCGTGGGACAGCACGGCAGGAATGACCGGTGGTGTGAGCAAGGCACAATAGACAAGGAAGCATCGGAAGTGAGAGCGAGGAGAGCCAAGTAACCCGGAACCCGAAGCGGTCAACAAGCAAACACAGCGGCAGAGGCTTCTGCCGAGCGAAGTGGCGCACCCACCACCAAGAGACACAAGTAAGGAACCACGAGCATAGCGACGCGAGGGGGGAACACCGCAAACGATAGTAGCGGCAAACGTCTGCTCAAAGTGCCGGGACGGCGGCCATCTTGGGGGGAGCTCACAAACTAATCGAACTGGCCGAACAGAGTCGAACACCCTGCCGGGGAACCGAATACTAATCAGCAAGCAAGCCGAATGTACAACGCTGCAAGCGGCAGCGGCAGCGGATAACCACAGTACAGTACGTGCACATCGCGGCAGCAAAACCAGGGGGAAGATCCTCAGTGGGGATACAAAAAGCGGCGGCCATCTTGGAGTGGGCTGGCACAGTGCAATCGAGTAATTAGTAAACGGCAGCCATCTCGGGTTGGGCCCGCGCACATTCGAACACTGCCAACAGCGAGAAAACAACCCAAGGTCGCTATATACAGCATCCCCCGGGGAAGTGGTGGCAGACTCAACGCCACGAACAACGGGCAGGTAAACCAAGTGTGAGACAACAGAGGCACAGAGATACCACCTTAGGAGGACGGGGAAGACAACACAGGCGGCCATCTTGGGGTGAGCTAGCAGATAAAACAACGACCTGCACAAGGAACGCGAACCCAACCTTACGGCGTAATATACGGCACCGCAGGCGCAGTCCCGGGGAAGCCGAAACAAGCACAAAAGAACCAAGGCAAGGTGCAACCCTCCCCCCAAGCAAGTGCAGCGCCGCATAAGGAAGTGAAACTAAACCATACCGCCAAGCTCGGTGGGGAGAAGCCAACTAATCCGCTACTCAAGCAGGCACGCAGGGTGGAACAACACAAAAAAGCAGACCCGGAACCAAGTGTCCACAGCATAGCAGACCCAGCTGTTGGGAGGCAGCAGCGCGCATAGCAAGGCAAGCCGCTAGAACCGGGAAGATCCCGGCCACTAAGACAAGGGTGGGAGTTCCTCGGAACTGGCGGGGACGAAGACCAGAACCAGAACGGTCAAGTGACCAAGTCGATTCCAGGAGGAATCCCCACCAACACAGAAAAGTATGGCCAGAACCTCAAAAGAGGACCCCACCAAAAAACAACAAAAGGAAGGCAGGCTTCTAACGCAACAAATCAGAAGAGGTTTCGACACAATGGCGGGGAAAGATGACAAAAGGATCATCAATGATCCGAAAAAAAGCAGGAACGAGTACCCAGAATCCCCAGGCATACTTAAAAATGGCAAACACAATGAAACGACTACGCTAGACACACTCCTAAGGAAGATTACCGAGGGCAACGACCTGGCCAAAGCCACGAAAAAGATAGTCGACAACATCCAGATGGAACTAATAGCCATAAGAGCAGAACAAAGCAGGGCGAATGACAGAATAGATGCAGCTGGAAGACTTCACAAGCGTAGCCCACAAAGATCTGGGAATCGTAATAAGGAAGACAAACATCCTGCACAAAATCCTGGCAGAGCAGGACGACAAAAGCAGGAAAGGAAATATAAGACTACTGGGAGTGCCAAAAGGAGAGGAAGATACCCCAGGATCGTGCGCCAGCCATGTTGGAAAACCTATTGCCGAAACTTACGGGTCTGAAGTTTGACAGGCCCTTCGAAATAGAGAAAGCGTATCGAATCCCTGCAAGGAGCTGCCGAACAGCAACAGTCCAAGGCCAATCATCTGTAAACCGATGCGGGCCAACCAAACTGACGCGATCTTTGCAATAGCCAGGAAAGGCCAACCGCCACTCATAAACGGACAAAAGATAACAATTACGCAAGACTACTCCAAACTCACAGTAGAGATCAGAAAAGGGTTCCTAATCCAAGCACTAAGAGACAAAATGCGCAGGGACAATATCACCTTCACCTTCGCCGGGCCGTCCAGGATGAAAATAACGGACAGGAACGGCACCCTGATTTTCGACGATCCGAACGAGCTAAGAGGATATCTAAGAGGCCCAGAACCAGAACATATGGAGGCACAGAGCCCAGGTGCAAAGAGAAGGGCCTCGTCAGACGCTGCAGAAGGGGAAGCGGAGCAGCGCTAACGTCCCAAACAGCCAACTACGTGCCACACCGGGCGTGGCGCCACATAGAGACTACCTAAGCAAGCACAACCTTTCTACCTCGGACCTGCGAGCAAGTACAACACATCTACCTCAACTCGGAAGAGAAGGTTTGCGGAATTTTCTTTAAAAAAAAAAGGACCTCATAGCAGGCTAGCACAAAAAGAGTACGCAACAACCACAACATTTCTTCTACCTCAAACGTTCAAGCAAATACAAGGAGAGATGACCACACCAACCTCCGGGAATAAGTAGAGAAGGAAAAGAGCACAACAAGCTACCTCATAGGCACCTGCGGTGGCACGAAGGCGCAACGGTACAACCATATCCTTTTTCTTTTGACATTTGCGAACCATGTGGGGTAATACTATGCAAGGACATAAGTGTGACAAGGGTTTTCTTCTCCTTCCTTTACAGGTACGGACTCGGGGGGGAGAGAGGGAGGACCCTTGCTGTCACACGCCCACAGTTCTAAAGGCGGAGGGAGGGGGAGGGGAAGGAGGGGGGAGGACAGAAGGGAGGGGGGAAGAATGTGGAACTACGAGAGAACACCACAGTACAGAAGTATGCACCACTTTTTCTTTATATCTTTACTATCTCAACATCCCTATCCTCACTTATCTACAGCCCGGGGGGGGGCAACTCTAAGCGGGAGGCACAGACCAAAGACGTCAGCAGCAGTTAACCTAAAGGACCCATCGACAAGTGGCGACACCAAGGAGCCACCATGACAACCACAAACCTCAAGGTAGTGTTCCTGAACGTGAAAGGCCTCAACCACCCAGTCAAACGCAGAAAGACGCTTCAATATCTGGCAAAACTGAAAGGGGAAGTCTACGTACTATAGGAAACCAGGCTCTCACAAGAGGAGGCCTCACATCTGAAAGCAAGGTGGATAGGAGAAGGCTTCTGCTCACCAGCCAAGCACAAGAAGCGTGGGGTAATAACAATAGTAAGCAGGAAAGCCAATTTGACCTTAGAGAATACTCACACGGACGAAGAAGCCAGACTACTACTAACGAGTCTGAAAAGGGGAGATGAAAGAATACATGTAGCCAACATGTACGGACCAAATGCGGACGACAAAGGATTCTGGCAAGGTGTGGGCACAACACTATCAGAGCTACCCCTGGAAGAACTCCTCCTCGTGGTAGGAGACATGAACCAAGTCTTAGACCAGGCAACAGACAGACACCCGCACAGAACGAGTCACGACTCCCGAAACCCCAACATCCTGAAAGACTTCTGCACCAAGCTCCAACTCACAGACCCATGGAGACTGCAGCATTTTGATGCGCGTGAATGCACTTTCTACTCACACCCACACAACTCCTACAGAAGGGTAGACTACATCCTAATGTCAAAAATGCACTCACACCTGATAGACCACACAGAAATAGCTCCAATCACCATCTCAGACCATGCACACATCACACTCTCAATGAGCGGGAAAAACAACGACACACCAACCAGCAGATGGAGACTGAACTGCGATATCCTACAGGACCCCAACAATGTAAAGGAAATCGAAGGGGCCATTAAAGACTACCCAGACCTCAATGACAATGGAGAAGTGGAGAAGAGCACCATCTGGGATGCCCTAAAAGCAACCCTCAGAGGGAAGCTGATTAACATCAAGGCCAGAATGAATAGAGGCAGGAACAAGAAGATAACAGAACTAGAAGAACAAATCGGCCTCCTTGACAAGGGCCACTGCGCAAACATCACAGACAAAAACACCCTAACAACACTAACAAAGAAAAAATACAAGCTCAACAAGATCCTGAGCGAAAGAGCGGGCACATGGATAAACAAATTCAAGGCCATAAACGTATGCTCAGCCAACAAGGCAGGGAAACAACTGGCGTCGTACCTGAAAGCGAAGCAGAGGCAGCACTCGATCACAGCAGTAACCGACAAAGCAAACAAATCACAGACGATAAACAGAGGGATCCTAGAAGTCTTCAGACAATTCTACCAGGAGTTATACAGCGCAGACAGGAACCTGGACGTCGACGGGGGAAGGAACTACTCAGCAAGATCAACCTGCCAGCACTGACAACCGAGCAAAGTGAAGTACTAGAGGAGGATATAACAGATGCGTAAATCGACGCAACAGTCAACCAACTAAAACCGAACAAAGCACCAGGGCCTGATGGATACAGGGCAACCTTCTACAAAAAATTCCTTGAACAACTGTGAACCACCATGGCAGAGACCTACACGCACTGCATCCGCAGAGGTAAAATGACGGACTCAATGGCAGAAGCCAACATCATTGTGATCCCCAAAGAAGGCAAAGACCCGCAATTCCAACAAAACTACAGACCCATATCACTCATCAATGTGGACTGCAAAATCTGCGCAAAAATACTGGCAAACAGACTGAACAGGGTCCTACCACTACTCATCCACAACTCGCAAGTTGGCTATATTAAGAACAGGCTATCCCAAGACAACACGCGACTACTATGCCACCTCATCAACCAAAGAACACGGAGAGAAGAACAGGCAGTGATGATAGCGCTAGACGCGGAGAAAGCCTTTGACAGGGCATCCTGGCTTTTCCTCGACACATGCATGGGGAAATTCGGACTAGGTACTTAATACAGAACAATGGTAATGGCCCTATACAACAAACCAAGAGCCAGAGTTGTGGTGAATGGAGGCACATCCGAGCCCCTAACCTTAGAGAGAGGCACAAGGCAGGGTTGCCCCCTGTCAGCGGGACTCTTCCTGCTAGCGCTAGAACCATTACTAGCTATGTTAAGAGACAACAATGACATAACCGGCGTCAAAATCAAAAGCAAGATAGTGAAACTTGCAGCATATGCAGATGACGTTCTCATCACCACCACAACACCAGCCACATCAATCACGGCCTTAATGGAAACCATAGGGAAATACGCAGACGCCTCAGGCTACAAGCTCAATAAAGACAAATCAGAGTGCAAGCCAATGAATTTACACACGACAAGAGCAGTACTGGGTCAATCAGGCCTAGCCTGGCAAACAAAACCCCTCAAGTACCTAGGCCTACTGTTCGGGAGAGACCTAAAACAACGCTAGAACATAACAAGGAGGCCACCCTGAAAAAGATAAAGGAGAGACTTGACCTTTGGTCGCCCAAATACATCAGCTGGTGGGGGAGGGTAGAAACAATTAAAATGATGGTGACACCAGCCGTCAACTACACAGTCAGCATGCTGCCTCTAGCAATGACAGAGAACTTTCACAAGAAGCTAGACAAACTAATAAACAGATTTATATGGAGGGACAAGAGACCAAGAATCAGCCTACAGAAGCTGAGACTAACGAAAGCCCTGGGCCGAATAAACATAATGAACTTTAAGAACTTCCAAACAGCCTGCCTAGCTACGCAAGGAATATTCTAGGTCACAAACACACAAGACTACGAACCGGAGTGGCTGAAGGTAGAAAGGAACATCCTGGGGGGATTAAACCCAATAGCAATGCTCACAGCAAACAAGCACCCACACAGACTAAACCCCATTATCAAACACACCAAAGACGCCCTAATGAAAGTAGACAAACTTATGAGACAGAGGATCGGGGGGACAAACTGGGAATCGATCTGGTTCAACACAAGGATATTATACCAGGGGAAGACCTTAGACAACGGAACATGGATGGAGAGAGGGGTCACCACGCCAACCCAGCTGGAAACAAAAAACTCCCGATCATCTTCCAGATTCTGAAACAGGTCTACAGCCTCCCTGACATAGAACTATACACATTCCTGAAAATCAAAACGGCCACAACAAAGGCAAACCTAAGCAAAGCACCACCAACCATCATCCAGTACATGGATAACCTCAACGCCACAGGCCACCAAACAGCACAAATCTACAGATTACTGAGCCCAAACACATCAACATTGAACAAGAAAGTGATAAGCGCATGGGAAGCACTGACAACAAGACAACTCAGCGACGAAGAAAAAAGCAAACTGGAAATCAGCCACAACTAATAAAGTCACGTCACAATTGGCGCAAACGAAATTTTGGCTCCTTCACAGAGCCTACTGGACCCCAGCAAGTCTCCACAGAGAAGGTATAAGACACAGGAACATGCTGGAACTGCGATAAAGAGAACGGCAGCCTAGAACACCTCATTTTCGAGTGCCACAAGGTTAAAAACTTCTGGAAGAAAGTGAACAACTTCATTAACGACATCATGGGAAAAAACATACCAATAAGTTTTGTTAGTCTCGCCACAGGTTTCATGTCAGACTGTCTAGAGAATAAGGAGGAAAGAGACCTAGTGGATACTTGCACAGAGACGAGTTGGACATCGTTGCTGAGGGCTTCTTCTTCCTACACCTCGCGGAACTCGCTTCGCGGGTCCCGCAGCGCCACTTTGGACAGTTGGGAGCTTCGGGCTAAAAGAAGACTACCAACGACCAGGCAAGGCTGCGAGCGTCAGGGGCCGGACTTCGTGTCCCAGAAGTCTCGGCTACCCTCGCCTCCCGCCATCGGGCCACTCTCCTTGCTTGCCACGCCCCCCTCCCATCGTAAAAAGGACGCTGCACCTGGACGCAGTGGGATACTTGCACAGAGACGAGTTGGACATCGTTGCTGAGGGCTTCTTCTTCCTACACCTCGCGGAACCCGCTTCGCGGGTCCCGCAGCGCCACTTTGGACAGTTGGGAGCTTCGGGCTAAAAGAAGACTACCACCGACCAGGCAAGGCTGCGAGCGTCAGGGGCTGGACTTCGTGTCCCAGAAGTCTCGGCTACCCTCGCCTCCCGCCATCGGGCCGCTCTCCTTGCTTGCCACACCCCCCTCCCTTCTCATTGTCTCACACATATAAGGATAGTCACTCCCCCGCGGCGCGGGAGCGTCCCGGGACAAGCCCAGGACAAGGGCGGGACCGTCTCTGGCCGTCCGGGGCCGGCAGAGGTCGGGCCGGGCCACCCCCCTAACATTTTCTTCCAATATTCACTGTAGTTCATGGTATTCATTAGTTGATGTGTTCTTTGTTTGTTTATTAACTATAGTTCCAGGCCAATGTAACGGTAGTGCCTATACTGTTGGTAGAACATATTTGGATTGATTGAATTTTGTCGTTTGCACATTGTGTTTAGCGCTAATTCTGTTTTTGTACAGTTAAAAAATGACCTTACGGTCAGGTAAAGAAAGGCAAGTCCAGGTTTCCACCTCCAATGGCACTTTTACTGGCACGATCGATCAATTTTTTAAACGCACCACCACTATATTGGAGAAGGAGTTAGCTCTTGCCGAAAAACGCCTTTCGCTTGACTTAATCACAGGCAAGCGATCTTCACTTGGTAAAATTATGAGGCTGTCTCTCCTGTCCCACTTTCCTTGTTGAACAAAGATAGCTCTGATGCTAATGTAGACTCAGTGACAGTATCTGCTCCCGAGAGTCAAACATTGGATTTAGAGGGGATTAGTAAAGAAAGTGTATATGACACGGCCCATGATAACTTGTTGAATGGTGGGACTATTTACCTCAACCAGTCTGGTGAGAAATCAGGACTCTCAGACTCCCCAAATCTTACTATAAGTACTGAGCGAGCGAATTCCTCTACCCATTCGCAACACCCACCCACTTACAATCCTGGGAAACGTAAAAGGGTAGACTCGCATGATTTAGGGGAACATACTGAGGGCTCGGGAACTACCTCTATATCCCCTACACAGATACCCAATTTTAAGGCGGTTGTTCAGCCTCAGGAACATAACACCACAGTTAACATTGTAGAAGGAATACTCTTGGCTAAAATAGAGTTGCTAATTAAATCATTAAGCTTACCGCTATTTGAAAGGACCAGATTATTAAATACAAAAATGGACTCTTTAGATATGCTGGTAAAAGATAATATAGCGACATCTAATAGAATTCACGCCACCTTAGCCTCTAAAGGTTTAGCCTCATCAGCCCGACCCTTCCGAAGACTACCACCGTGAATAATAAAGCTGGGGGTAACAGTCTGAAAGCGGCACCTTCTATCACAAAAGTGCCGCAGCAAAAACCCGTACCTGTTACAAAGAAAATACCTATTACTGAGAGCATACCCCAGCAAAAGGCCTTAACGCATCCCCCGGCTAAGAAACACCCAATCCCTACCAGTCATCATGACCAAAGTATTCGGCCCAGGATCAAACCTGTCCCAAGAAAACAATGTGTGAACCTCCCCCCAGAGTCACTGCCTTACACTATCATCTTAACTGGCGTGGCTCCCCTTGGAGATGGTAAGAGAGAAACACATAAGGATCTTTACAACAAGGTAACGTTCTGGCTGAATAAAAATCGCCCACTCCCTCCAAACTCGAATCCCGAAATCCTTAATGTTAGGTGGGTGGACTGGGTAGGCTACAGCAAAAAAGATCTTGAGGGGGATTGTGTGGTAATCAGCTTTAGAGAGCCATGGGTTGCTGAATTCATTAGTAGGGAACCAAGATATGGAAGAGTTGGGGATGTGCAGACTCTATCGTTGCATTATTTTTATCCCGCATTATACACAAATAGAGCCCAAACACCGTTCCATCATCCCAGAAGGGATAGACCCAGAGGAAGATTTCATTTTGAAACACCTATCTACCCAATGTTTCAGCCCCACCTTTCGAACCGGTTTGCCCCCCAATCCGGTCTGGAAGGTGTGGACTGACTTGATAATGAACCTCTGGTATCTGGGTTGACCGGAGCTGCAGTGAATTGCTCCCCCAATAATTCTATATCTATTACGGAAGAGACTGTTCTAGGGATTAGCGAAATCATCCAGGGGGGGAAAGGAAGGGGTAAACCCTCAAATCACACCCCTAGACCCTTGATCCCTGGGGAGATTGTGGACCCAGTTGTTAATCCGCCAAAGAAACCTACACATACCCTCACGGTCTTGTCATGGAACATAGCGGGCTAAAGGGGAAAATGTCAGAGGCTGATTGGGGGTCTTATGTGGATTCACACGATGTAATCATATTACAGGAAAGTTGGTCAACTGACGCCATTTACCGGGTTGGTTACCTCAATTATTACAAACCAGCCTGTAAAGGTTCTAAAGGTCGCCCCTCTGGAGGCCTTGTTATTTGGATTAGACAATCCTTAGGATTTAAAATCATAGACCTTCCTATTCCAAGTAATGACATATTAGCCTTGAAACTAACCAGTAAAAATAACCATGACATCTTCCTGATTAATATTTATGCAAGGGGGCGACCTGGTGGGAAGCCAATGAGAGCGGTAGATGATTTAGATTCCCTACTGAATAACATTGGCAGAGAAAAATGTGTAATGGTGGCAGGGGATTTTAACTGCTCATTTGAACCGTTTCCCAATCTGGATAATGGGGGATATGGGGAAGTTGATCAAATTTGGAATATTCCCCATCTATCTATCCCACCTGTCAAAAAAGTAACAGAGGCTGCTATGCAGTGGTTAGGTCTTTGTCTTGAATGGGATCTACGAGCAGCGAATGGAAGGACAAAATCAGATTTGATGGGAAAAGTTACATTTGACAATTCCCTTCATTCTAGCCGTATTGATTATTTCCTAATAAGGCTAGAGTTTTGGAATTTACTGGAGGATATGGAAATAGTCACAAGACCAGAAAACGATCACAATCCTCTGGTAATAAACCTATTAATGAATGGGGATTCGCTTATGGATACTGTAACCAATTTTGTTACTGCCGAGGCTGTTCTTACGAACGACTGTAGAAGGGTACGCTGGGCTAGGTTCTTATATAATTCCACCATTATTGATAAGGTTACAGATGAGGTTCTAGCAGCTACAAATCTGATGGTGCCCATAGTAAACGAAGGCACATCATTGGATCAAATTGGGATGATCCATGAGTCTCTTTTTAACAAAATTAAAACTTTTTTTATTGAACCTGCAAAAAGAAGAAAAAATGGCCCAGCTAAAACCGGAGCGAAATGGTATAATAAGACATGCCGCCTTGCCCATAGCTCCTTGATAGCTGCTAATAAATCCAAGTCAGCTATTGATATAAAACTAGAAAGGGTTAATTACAAGAAGGTGCTTAAAGAGGCAAAAACTAACTGGGATGAACAGCGCTGGTTAGATTTATATCTTGCAAGTACTTCCACTAACCAACAAAAATTCTGGGAGGTTGTTAAATGGGGAGGGACTGGGGACCAGCAAGTTCCTGTCAACCATGTCCCTGCAGAGCAATGGGTCAAGCATTACGCGGCACAGTTTAGTAACACGGAACGGATCTCCCTTATTACTAGGGAAGATACCAGTGTACTGACTGTGGTGCCCCCACTAGACCAGATTGTTTTTACTGAAATGGAAGCCATTATAGCTTTAAAACAAGTGCAGAATGGTAAAGCCCCTGGAATGGACTGTGTCCCTGCGGACCTTTTTAAGTTTGCCCAAGCACACTGGGTCCCTTATATAACCACCTTAGCGAATGCCATAGCCAGAGGGGCTAGGATACCAAACTCGTGGAAAGGGGCGGAGATTCTACCCATGTACAAAACAGGGGATAGAACTGATGCGGGAAACTATCGACCCATCAGCCTCATCGACGCCCTTCAAAAGGTAATCGCCAGAATGCTGCTAGGAAAAATCCAGCTCTGGATGACAGAAGCCGACATCCTGTCTCCTTTGCAGGCTGGTTTCAGGGCTAATATTAGCACAGTTGACCAAATACTTAGATTTGTTATGATCTACTGGAAAACTGTGTTTTTGAGAGGAGGCACTATATTTGCAGCATTTGTGGATCTCAAATCTGCGTTTGATTTGGTCCCCAGAGGAAAGATGTGGGCAGCTCTGAGAAGGATGGGTGTTCCAACTGCACTCCTAGAACTTACCATCAGGATGCATGAGGGAAATTTCGCCAGAGTCAGATGGGGTCGCCAGGGTCAGGTTACAGACTCCTTCCCCGTGACCCGTGGAGTGAGACAGGGCTGTGTCCTGGCCCCTACCCTATTCATACTTTTTATCAACCAGGTGGTTAAGTTCCTCTCAGCTACCCCCACTGATGCACCAACACTGGGCGGGACCAAATTTCCCCTTTTAATCTTCGCTGATGACACCCTAATTCTGGCTAAAACTCAGAAGGGTCTTCAGGTGGCTATTAATAAATTTGTGGACTTTTGTAATGAAAATGACCTTGAAATTAATATTTCTAAAACCAAGTTCATGGTCCTGACAAAAAATAAACCACTGAGGGGCCATGTAACGATGAATGGGTCTAGCCTAGAACAGGTTGAAGTCATGATATACCTAGGTGTTACAATGGGCTATCGGTTACGCTGGAAAGAACAAATAGCGGCGCTCAGTTTGAAATGTGCTCGTTTGTCTGGTTGTTTAGTGAAGGAGCAACGGTGTTCTTTGACCAAAAGAGTTTTACCTGCGCTTAAAATTTATAGCGCCAAAATTAGCTCAGCCATACTATACGGTGCTGACATATGGGGGTGTGTGGATTTGGCTGTCCTTGATAGGATCCAGAATAAATTCTTTCGAAATTTAGTCAGTCTTCCTCCCTCAACGCCAGCACTACCACTCATGATGGATATGGGCTTTTATTCTATTAAACATCAAGCCCATTATAGGATGGTGGCGTTATGGAGACGCATATGGTCTACCCCGGAACTTGCCATGTTTGCCCAGGAGATACAGGATGTAAGAGTGCAACAGGGGACAGGTGAAATACCATGGTTTAAGCTAATTAGTAATACTCTCACTGGAATGGGCCTTCCTTTGCTTTGGTCCGAGCCGGGCTCTCACATCTTTCCCTCAAAGAAAGATTTTAAACTTCTCTTTTGGTCCATGGTAAAAGAAGAACACGTTGCGCTTTCGGAGAAACCTAACCTGACAGGTCTGTTTTTGATTCACAAAGTAGTTCCACACACAGAGACCTATTGGGATGTAATCCTTAAAAGCTTAGACAGGAAACTTTACCATCAGTTTCGTATAGGTACACTGCCATTAAGGGATTTTACTAGTGGTTGGCAGAAGTCGGAGTCCACTTCTCGTCCCTGTTGTACTGAAAGCAAAGAATCAATAGGTCATTTTCTATTTGTATGTACTGCTTACCACGAGCCACGCCATAAGTGGCTGAAGCCAATATGTAATAGATTAAACACCCGGGTGAGCAGAGAAGCATTGATCATCCTGAGATTTAACACATCCGAATGGTTATCCATAAGACTGGCTAAATTCCTTGGGTGGGCCTGGTTAATTAGAACTAGATATGCTCGTAGCACTTTGAGCTGAAATATCAAAACAGTCTGTTTGCCTATTATATTTGGACAGTATTGATGAATTGTCTTTTTCATATACAAATGTTTTAAAAAAATTTTATAGACGTCTTCCTATGTATATTTAATTGAGCTTTTTTAAACAAATTTCTCCTTGTCTGTTTAAAATTTTCATGATTTTGTTATATGGTTTGTATTACTATGTATGTCTTTTATGAAGAAAATTCGAAATAAAGACGTTAAAAACTGAACTGACCTAGTGGACATCCTACTAACAGCGGCAGTGAAAATCATACTAACAAACTGGAAAAATACGGCCAAAGCAACCTTCAAAAATTGGATAAACTGGGTCACCTTCCTTAGAGGCGCAGACAACATCACCGGCAAATTCTCGAAGGAACACAATGGCAAGAATGACATGTGGGAAGCCCTGGAAGCACACCTAGAGACACGCCAAACCTGACCAGCTCAGAACAGACCCCCCCCCCCCCTTCACCCTTCTTCTCTTTGTATCTCTCACACCAGGGGGCGCAGTATACTCAATGTATAATGTATAGTGTGTAACCATGACGCAACATATAGTGTACAACCAAGATGCAAGTAGCCCAACTCAACTGTAACCTCCCCTTTTTTTGCATTACTCCGTACTGTATATATCTTCTGATATACACATTTTATAATAAAAAAAAATTCTAAAGAAAAAAAAAAGAAAAGAAAACCATTTTGAGAATGTTGGGGTTTGTTTAGGGTTTGGCAGAATGGGAGAACTACACTAAATAAACAGTTACCTGTCTGGCCCATTGCCTCTTTTAGAGTTGTGCAATTGCCATGTTTCTGATGAAGAAGTCTTAGTTGACTCTGCTGGTAGAAACACTTGACGCAGTGATCTGTCCACCGAAGGACTGCAGTGTCACAGTGGCGATCGCTATGCTGGATATACAGCGGGGACATCAGTGACTGATTTTCCCTGAACCAGCCTGCATGAGATGGGTGGCGGTTCAGGGCAGGCAAACAATGGCCCTGACCTGCAGGGAGAATACTCTTGATTATTATTATTATCATTATTATTATTATTTTTCTGAAGCAAACGTTTGGAGATGGTCTAAAAAAAATACAAAAGAATACAGAGGGCACACTGTCCTTGTTTGCACCAGGTAAAAACAGGACACTCTGTCCAAATATGACGAATGCACTGTCCTCAGGACAGCTGCAAACTTGTGCCACCCTGAGGGCAGCACATCCAGTGAAGTACCGAGCAGCTGCTTCAAAGCCGGTCCGTGTTTCTCTGTGCAGGCGGCGACCAGCTTGCACCTTGAAGAATCGAGAGAGAGGACCCTGCAGGTGGGTGCATTGAGTGACTGCACTAGCTAGCAGGGGGATGTCTGTAGGGTCCATGAGTCCCCTTTCCCCTCTAGAGGGCTGGCACTCAGGGGGCGCCCTGTCAGCGAGCTACCTTTTTGTAGTGCCCTGTCAGTGTGCCTCCTAAGGGCAAGTTGCCTCTGCACCTGTGTCGTTAATATGGTGCAGGTGCAGAGGCAAAGCAATTACCTCATTTGCATGGGACTTCGACCCCATGCCAATGATGGAACACCCTCTCAATATAG
This sequence comes from Lissotriton vulgaris, assembly GCF_964263255.1. Taxonomy (NCBI): domain Eukaryota; kingdom Metazoa; phylum Chordata; class Amphibia; order Caudata; family Salamandridae; genus Lissotriton; species Lissotriton vulgaris. Next base: position 1,689,401,297 of record NC_141685.1, read on the forward strand.
CACTTGTGCTACATGTGCACCAGCGCTATCAGTATTACAGAAGGGACCGCACAAGTGTCTGACACCCCTTCTGTAATGCTATAGTCCCTGGGGGTGCAAAAAGTAGGTGTGCACGGTCCCAGGTGCCTTATCGGGCTTCATTTGTGCCATTTGTGCTTCCACTGCATAAGATGACATGCTGAAGACATAAAGATCCCTAAAAGGAAATCAGGGAATTCTAACTATGCAAGCTGTTCTCTGCCAGGGGAGAGTAGACAAGGACCTCTTCTGAGTTGGTAGGCTGGCAGACTACCTGCCCTTTATTGCTGTCACATTTGAACTGTTTAGGTGATCTGCCTGAGTATCTTTCCACAAAAGAATAATTTGCTCCTAAAATAGATTTACTGCATCTCAATTCTGTTGCATGGCAATAATGTAGTAATCGGTGACTGCAATACAATCTGATAACCATTGGCTCTATGGCAGATCTGATGACTATATCAAAATGAATACAATTTGTATAAACCTGTCAAATATCATGATGAACTCTATAGGTCCTAAGATGTACAAGAAAACGTGAAATTGTTATTTGGATGGAATTACCTTAAACATAGGAAATTAGAATACTTTAAGAAGCATTACAAATATTGAATATAAGAATCAAATGGTGACAATCATATAGTGTACAAGGTATGGACAGGTGTTACTGCACTTCAAACGAAGAGAAATGGGCCACAAAAGGAATAAGGAATTGAATGCTTTGTGCGATTACTAATCATTATTCAGGTAATTTTTGTTATCTGCGATTTACTGCATTCATTATGTTTATAGAAAATGACGTTTAAGTATGTTTATATATGATTATGTTATCACATAATGTTTCATTCTTTTCTAAATGGTATTAACATGTGCTGAAAATGTGTGTTTTTTATATGTTCCTGTGCTTATTTTCGAAAAAACATAAACGGTGCCTTTATGCAAAAACAATCATTTGCATTTCACATTGCATTTTAAAATAGTCATACATTTCTGGTAGCATGTTTAACATTGTAGGGAAGTATTAAAGGTTTTGCTGTGTCATACTTATGAACCATTTATGGTTCGTTCACTGCTCAATCAATGAGTGTAATTGAACTTATCTATTTCTAGGTAGGGGTTTATTTTGGCCTGTGTGGTGCTGTGTATCTGAGGTTCATGCTGATTCTGCCTACGCTCTTTCACCTGATTTCTTTGCACATAAGTAGTAATAACTAGTACACGCCACGCCCCTTGGGTGACGGACCCACTCCTGTTTGAGATATAGTCATGCAGTCACATACAATTATTGTTTCATTACCATTTGTGAACTTTAGCCAGGGAGAAGCCAAACATTTTATGCCGTATTAAGGTTCACCCTACTTTCCCCGACTCACAAATCCTTTAATTTTGAACTTATCTTCTTCTTTCCAATGATTTACTTATTTGTTATATAAATCTTCAGACTAGGTGTTCATGGTGCCCACTCTTTCACCTTTCAGTGTCTAACACATCATTAAAATACCCCAGAACACTAAATGCAATTGTTATTCTATTGAAGTGAACATTAAAAAAAACACGTACATGTGGATGACATTTTCTTCCTTTCAATGGCAACAATGTTTACTGGTGTTAAACAATTCTGTTTGGGATTCCTACTATCGGTAAATCCGCTTCCGTCAGGCACCACATAACCTAGACACAACCAAAAACATCCTTTCGCCCGTCCAGGAGCCACTCCGATAAATGGAACCATAAAAAGAAGACACCCCCCTACTCCTGTCAAACCAAAGCAAACAAGATGGCGGAAGAGGCCCACCTGAAAAACTGTGGGGTGCATGTACTGGAATGAGGAGGGGTAATTGAAGTAAGATACATTTCTGGTAGGTAAATTGGTGCATTACTTCCTCAACCATTTCTCATACTGGTCCTTATTTAATTGAGTATATTCAAGACCAGTGAGCAGAAGCTCTCATCCCAGACAAAGCAGCCAAACCCCAGAACCATTGCAACACATCTACTCTAACAATGATTATGGCACTAAATGAGTAAGTTCACGTGGGAAGGAAAAAAACATCTGTTGGTACTCTGGTCACAAAGTCCAAGGATTGAGGGGCTGAGAAAAAAGAAAGGGAGAATTGGTTCCTGATCCTGATGATAAGATGAAAAGAGGACACTACGTTATTTTGGGATCCCAGAAACAAGCACAGCCTAACCTGTCAAGAAAGGCATGCAAGTAAGGAGAAACTCAAATATTCTGTGAGTGCATGTGATGGCAAAAAGGAAGAAATACGTAAGTGACAAGATCCAAAGGCCCCCTTTACATAGGTTCAGAGAAGGGCTCCTGCAAAGTGTGGACACCAGAGCCAAGTCCCAGTGTGGAGCGAGAGATTTAAAAGGAGGCGTTGCCACTGTTCAGCTGTCCCCTGCATTTTGGCTATCTTTGCATTATACAAATATCACATACAAACATACCTACATACAGTGTAATAAAGGGCAAATTCCTTCAGGAGATGGATACCCAAATACCCCATGACAGAAAGGGCATGCCACAGGCCTTAGACAGCATTAACAGCCATCCACTGAAAATGGAGGGTAGAAATCACCAGAACCAGATTGAAACCATCTTGCAGCAATTGTAAAAAGCACAGCGCCTATAGCTACAGGGGTCCATTGCATGTTTCACATATTAAAAGGAAAAAGAAACCCAGAGACACTCATATGAGCTCCAGGTTAAACCCTTGCAAGTCTCCTGAATAGAAGTTTCCACAGCAGAAGAAAGACCTAACTCCGGAAGCACTGTCTTCACAACCTCTGAGTACTTAGGTGAAACCACTGGCAAGCTATCTATGAGATAAGACAGGGGTCTCCAAACCGGTCCTGGAGGGCCGGATCCATGCCAGATTTTTTGGATATCCCCATTGAGATACACGTAGTAATTTTAAAAATCTGGCATGGATCCGGCCCTCCAGGACCGGTTTGTAGACCCCTGAGATAAGAGAACCCCCTTAGAAGATTCCATTTTCGGGTAAGAACCATGTGTTGAAGAAAGGCAAACAACCTTGTGCGAGGCCCGCAAGAGTCAAACAGGAATAAAAGGGAAGACTCCTGCCATCTACCTACAAATCCAAACCAACTGCTTGCCTCACAAGAGGAAAGGACAGGAACACATAAAAATAAAGTGGCAGCCATGTTGAGGGTTGGAAACATCTTTGACCTGGGTACAACTACAGAAGAGAGCAGGTCCAGTCCTTCAGGGCTCCTCTGAGGTCACAGACAGCAGGTACAGTCCTTTTCCGATCTTCCTCAGGTCTAGAGTGTTCTGAAGTGGGTTGCTGGGGATGTCACATTTATGCCTGGCATGAGCTAGTGGGTGGGAATGACTCCTGGGCACACCACAACAAATAAGGTAAACATTCTTGGGTTAAATTCTACCCACTTTGACAATTTTGAAGATGGCAAATGTCTTCAGCCACACTCAACTTGGCCTCTGAAGACTGTGGAGTATGTGGGAAGTGTACTATGGTCATCCTTGTCTCCTTCCCATCTAACAGCAACATCTAGTTTGAAGCAGCCACAGTACCCTCAACAAACCCTAGACAGAAATCTGGTAGAACAAAGAAGGGGTTTCCAACAACCAGACAGTGGATACACAAGAATTGTTTTGGAATTATGTTTCCCTTCCTTTCAAGTGTGCCCCCAATATTAAATGCAAAAACTCAGAGACAGAAGTCTAATAGGACAAAGTAGGATTTATCAACAAACAGGCAGTGGATACAAAAGAAATATCTTGGTATCCTCTTCTCTGCCTTTTAAGTACACCCCAAGGTGTGATATGTAAACCCAACAGACCTGTCAAGCAGGATTTGACACTATAATGTAAAAAAGGATGATCACAGTGCCCACAGAGCACATTTGGTAAGGTTCAAAGAAGTCATCTCTGCCCATTCAGGTCAGCCCATTGTTTGCTTCTGGAAGGATTTTCACATCTCTTTCACAACTAATAAATTGCTAAAACGTGGTCGGAGAAGTTTGAGAGCAAATGCAAATTAGCCTCCAGGAAATTCAGGCAGGTGAAAAAAAGTTACTTCTCCTTAATATTTATAAAAAATCTGACTTCGCCATTAATTTAGATTTTTAATAACTTTTAAAAATAATTGCTTAAATATTTTTCCATCTAGTCCTATCCCTGAGATACTGTATGAAGATTTGCAATCTATACTCTGGTTTTCCACATAGGACAATTAGGCCTGCCACAGTAAAACAAAATAGCTTTTTGTGCTAGTCACTGTAAGCATATGTTAACATTAAATATCTAGATGTCAGACTTTTAAATTCTATGGAACCTGCTTGTGGGCTACAAGGACAACATAGGGGTAACTTATCAATATTTAAAAGGGAGGTTTTGACTTGTCAAAGCTTTTTTTTTCCCGACAGGTTGAAATGCAGTTTTTACACTGCTCCAGTTAGGCTTCACATGGCAGGCATAACGCCTGCTGTAGTGGCACTGTCACATTAGTGGGTGGCACAATAGGTGCTGCAGTCTACAAGTGGCATTTAACTTCCAGGCCCTAGGTACACCTTGTACCATATACTAGGGACGTATAGGTAAGCTAAATATACCAAATACAAACATGTCAATTCAACCATGTTTATAGAGGGAGCACAGGCACTTTACTACTGCTTTCTAGGGGTAAAGCGCACAGAGTTCTAAAGACAGCAAAATATCAGGCCCATCAAAAGGCATGGTTACAGAGTGATTATGCAGAAAAGTTGGATTTCCCATATTTGCCCTTCATTTTTTTGAGGTTTTTGTCAGGGCTTGCTTCTATTGCTAGCTGACCACTTGCTAACTGATTTCAGCCTTAAGGTAGTCCCACAACAGCATTCCAATAGAGGTGCAAGGACACACCTAAACATCTAATAAAAGAATGGTGAGACAAAAATACTCTTGTGGGCTGATTGCGAAGGATAGGCTGATTGCATAGACTGGTTTAGAATCATAGTCATTGCTCAGTCTCTCTGTGGGTATAAAAAACTCGACTACCTCTCAAAAAAACTGGGTAAAAAAGGAAAGAGTATGAAAAAATAAATCACAATACATATAGGAAAATAAGGACACCTGAAATACAAGATAAAATACGCATGCAGAGAGGACATTTCCCACAATGGGAAAGTGTGGTGTATCCCATCCAAGGGGAAAGAGGTAGTAATAAGAGCTGATGTCGACCATGATTCCAGCTCTGATCCACATGACACCAAGGAGCAGGAGGCCCTTCATACAGCAGCAGACAGAATATAATACAAAAAGATCCAAACAAAACATGGACACCAGCAAAGAAACGTTCTTGGAGCAAGGACAAACATGAAAAGGGAAATGACTAGGGAGAAAACAAGAAAGGTGGGGTAAGGCAAGGCTGTGTGAACCTATCTAAAGTGTGAGTGGAAGCCACTACAAACTAGGTTTTTGTCAGGTTTGGAGACATGCACAGTGCAGTTCAGTATGTGCTCTACAACTATTGATATGGAACCTGGTGAAAAATACCCAATGATGAAGCATGTCACCCAATAGTCGGGTGAGTGAGGGTAATACAAATATTTTTGTTTATTTTTTTCACGTTTCACTTCACTTTAAACACTTTTGTTTAGTTTTGTTCTTGACAGTCATTCCTTTGTTGTTGGCTATATTCAGACAGGGGTAGAGGAGTGTCCCTTGAACCCTTTCTCTCTTGTTGTTGATATATGAATATGAATACGCCTCCACAGTGGCAGATGTCTCAGTGTGCCCTTCGTGGATCAATCTTAGATGGAAATCTAGACAATGGTCCAATATGTGATTGACAGTGTCTCAAGCCAATGGCTGAATGTTCTGGACCTACCTAACTAGCCTGACCCAGAGCCAGTTAAACCAAGCATCTTCCTATTCCTGTGTTATTCTGCTGTGCTGATCATTTTTAATTCACAATATAATCATAATTTCAAAGTATATTTAGTATTCCAATTTCATCAAGAAATATTTGATCAGAATTGGATATGGAAATCCTGCTTCTAGTCTAAAACATTCAGGCTATTTCAGCAGACAGCTTTTACTGATCCTTGGATAGACTTTCAATTTGTTGCTACCAGCATTCACCAAAATGAGAAAAGATGATCACAACAATATCTCATAAAAATTATTGCACACTTTAAGAAATATCAGTACTGTAAATATTAGTAACTGAAAATGCAGTACTTTATTGTAAATGCATAGCTCACATTTCTGAAATGGCAATGTAACTTTGTATATCAAAGTTGCACAGATTATGTAGTTCAGAAATAATTTTCACATTCCTCGGACCAGTTGCCCGACCCCTACGGTTTATGTTTGCCTCAAATTAAACCTTTATGTTTGTTCCCACCATGGTCATCTTCTTTTACATTACAAGACTTAAGGTGCAAATGGGGACGCTGAGCTCATTCTTTATACAGACAAGCCCCAGATTAATAGTGCCCTCCTCACATGAACAGTGTCTGCAGGGGAAACTGACACTGTTATTTATATCTTGTTTTCTTTTTTCTTGCGTGGTGGAGTAGTGATGACCTAGTTTGCACTGAGGAGCCAGAGGGAGTGAGGCTTCATACTGTGCTGTCACAGGAAGAGCAACTGCACACTCAGCTGACACAGGAGGAAGCACAACCAACAGACGAAGCTAAAACCGCAATATAACCTCAGGCTAGGCTGCCACAGCATGAGGACTTGGAAAGTATGCACACAATATAGAAAAGTAAGACTTATAGAAGGAATTCACGGGAAAGTATTAGCCATTGTTAAATCACCACAGAGATACAGGTCACAAGTCCCACAATGGGAGTGCTTGGGCACACACATACACTATTGTTCACACTGTTATTAATGTTCACAAGATATTGAGGTTGGGAAAAGTGCCTATTTATATACCACTAAATCTGTGGTTACCCATACTTTTATTTGATTCAGAGGGCATTTTACAAAAGATCTTCTTTCTTCCACACTGACTTTCATTTGGAAGCCACAAATGCAGAGAAATCCAATTGATAATAACTAATGTTCTACAATTCTGTGCTTCCACATGTTTCCTGATAAAAACGGTTCCCATCTTGGGTAGCTGGGCCTTGCGCCTGCGAGCAAAAATGCCCAAAAAGCCCGACCTGTAGAAATCCCATTTCACCCAGCAAAAGCAATGTTTTTTACGATGCGAGTAGCTGTGAAAGTTGAGCCCTAGGTCAGCACCCACCCAGAGAAACCGCAGACATATTCTGAAAACTAGAAACGCTGTGGAATTTAGTGCGGTGTGACCCCACAGTTTTTTTTTACCCAGAGCCCTTACAAACCTCAAACTAAGGCTAAAAACATTCACTTTCATCACATTTCTGTGAGAGCATTCCGATACATCTCCCAATACAAAGAGTACCCCACTTGTGTGGGTGGGCCATGTATCCGTGACAGGAAAGGGCCCAAAGCCTAAAATGGACAGGTCAAATATTACCACTCAAACCCGAGCATTTTCTTGCAATTTGGGTGGCTGCAGTATATGGGTTCAGGTTCAGTTGGCACCGAGGGAAGTCTACTAATCCACACAGGAGCCAATGGGGAGAAATAGGGACAGGGTAGCCCCCCACTCAACACGTTTCAATAACAACAACCCTGTACCCAGGACGTTTTCTTATCACACAGTTACTTCTATTTACTGCTTTTAAATTTCACTGGGAAAGCACAAAGTCAACATCCAGTGCCACAACCCCTACACATAGAAATGGGTGTGTTATCAGTGTTACGTCCAACTTTCAACTAAAAATAAGGAATCTCCAGATGGAATTCAATGAGACAGTCACACAGAGCAATAAAAAAATGTCTGCAACCTTGGAGCAGTACATTCACCCACACTCAATCTCCTGTGAAAGAATGTGTGAAGAAGAGAATGACACCTCACGGGCGAGAGACTGACTGCTGTGAATCCCCGTACGATCGAGGAAAACGACAGCCGGGAAAAGCGCTCTAACAATAGATAGAGGTCTGCTTCGTTGTCTACCCCATCAAGCTGGTATGAGAAGACGTGGCTAGATGAGGTCCCAGAGTTAAGGTGTCCTACATTGGTGCAGTGACCATATGGTGAGCCCTGACGAATCTGCTAGAAGTTGCAAAGGCAGTGAAACATGTTGGCGGTAGGTATTGGTATGCGGAACTAAGCTACCATTCCTTTTTAATTCATCAGATCGCACCTAAATTAAAGAATAAAGGTGTATGTATGGTGTGCCTGTTGATTTTAATTCTTTCTGTGTCACGACAAGGAGTGAACGTCTTTACTCCTTTTTTTGCACCATATCCTTCACATTTTTTGTTTTTAACCTTTGGACACTTTCTTTTTCGTTATGAATGGAATGACTACCAATGATGAGAAAGGGGTTATAATTTGGTAACATCTCCCATCCACCCCGAGGGTGTTGCGCCCGTGAGGTGTCATTCTCTTCTTCATACATTCTTTCACAGGAGATTGAGTGTGGGTGAATGTGCTGCTCCAAGGCTGCAGACATTTTTTTATTGCTCTGTGTGACTGTCTCATTGAATTCCATCTGGAGATTCCTTATTTTTAGTTGAAAGTTGGACGTAACACTTATAACACATCCATTTCTATGTGTAGGGGTTGTGGCACTGGATGTTGACTTTGTGCTTTCCCGAGGAAATTTAAAAGCAGTAAATAGAAGTAACTGTGTGATAAGAAAACGTCCTGGGTACAGGGTTGTTGTTATTGAACCGAGGGAAGTCTACCAAACGCTGACATTCCTGTCAGCTAAATTCCCAGGGGAGTTCAGAATGGTGGGACTTCTGTGGATATCACCACATTTCCTTAGCCAGAAGCTCTTGCAAACTACACACTTTAGTTAAAAACATGCATTTTCCTCATAGTTCTGTGAGGAAAAGTTCTTGATTCTGCAGGTGTTCACAAATGTCGTACAACCCTGCATTTCCATAAGTCCCCTGATACAAATGGTACCCAGTTGTGTGGGTGGGCCCTGTACCCACGATAGGAAAGGCCCGGTAAACAATATAGATCAAATGTTTCCACTAAAAAGGAACACTTTTTTGTTCACCTTCTATTTTTATGATGGAAACTTCTGTAATCTGGAGGATCCACAAAATTCTTACCACCCAGCATTCCCCCAATTGTCCTGTTTAAAATGCTACCCAACTGGTGTGGCTGGGACTAGTGCATTTGATAGGGATGGATCGTTCAAGGGACACGAGGAGTTCTTGTGAAGGGTGGTAGGAATTTTGTGGATCCCTGCCGATTCCCGAACTTTAGTTCATAGAAATGTGAGGAAAATTGAGACTTACCCCCACTCTACTGGCCTATATGTAAAAACACCCAAAAGAATTGAAATTTTCTCTCACTTACCATAGGGATAGAGATCCTTTGGTTCCCAGGGGAGCAGCCAGACTGTTGAGGCTTTAGGGGTAGGAAAGGGCATGATGTCAGGATGGGGGAGATCCCACCCTATTATTTTATAAAAAAATATTTCTGGCTTCCAGAGAGCTTTCTGCTCCCCTGTGGGGCAAATTGGGTAAAATCCTGCTCTGTTTGATTGGCCCAAATGTGAAAACCCTCATGTCTAGTGGGATTTCTGCCCCTCTATCCCAGAGTCAGATTAGGGGCAAGCTCCCCAAACAGGGCATACATTCTATCTGCCCAGAAGGGGGGACAGAAAAAATCTATGGCCCCTTTTGGGGAGGGATTATGGCCTGATGCTAGAGTGGGTCAACCCCATCCTTTTTTTATTAAAGATTTATAAGAAATTTGTGAATTATAGTGGTCTTTATTGCCATTTTAGTGTAGGAGCATGTCTCAATGCCAGGGTGGGATGCTCTACTCATTTGTCTTGCCCAAATGTAAAGTTCTTGGTGTCTGGTGGGCTTTCTGCCCCACTGGGGCTAAACTGGGGATAATCTACCTCTTTGCCCGGGGGGGGGGGGGGGGGGGGCGGATGGGCAGAAAGGGAGGGGCTGCCCCTTTTGGGGTGGGGTATGGCCCAGTGCCAGGGTAATATGCCCGCCTTTGTTTTGACCAAATGTAAAGCCTCCGTTCTCTAGTGGGCTTTCAACCCCTGGGAGCAGATTATGACCAATCAGGACAAACCTCCCATTTGCCTCCGAGGGAGGGCAGAGAGACTCTATTGCCTCTTTTGTGTTGGGAGAATGGCTTGATGCCAATGTTGCCCGCTCCCATCCTTTTGCTGGTTTTGCCATCATTTTTAAATCATTGGTGTCTAGTGGACTTTCTGCCTCCAGTGGGAAAAATGGATGAAGACTCCTATATAATCCCAGTATGACAGAACAACTTAATTTCCTCTTTTGGAGTTGGGGCATGGCCCAATGCCAGGGTTGGATTCTCTGAACCTTTTAAATTCAGGTGTCTTGTGGGCTTTCTACCACCCGAGGGCAGATTAAGGGCAACCTCCCCAATCAGGAAAACCTCCTACTGCATGGCAAGGGGCAGAAAGACTCCATTGCCTCTCGTTGTGTGGGGGTGTGGCCCAGTGGCAGGGATGGGTCACCCCATCCCTGTTTGTTTTGGCACCATTTTGAAACCCCTGATGTCTAGTGGACTTTCTACTCTCCCAGGGGATAAACCATCCATCCATCTATCCATCCACGGGGGGGGGGGGGGTAGAAATACTTTGTTGCCCCATTTAGGTTAGTCTTATGGCATATGCCAGGGTGGGCTGTCCCCACCCGCTGTATTTTTTATGGGTTCCCAGGAGTCTGGTGTACTTTCTACCTAATGGTGAGCAGATTGGGAGCCAACCACTCAATGGGGGCAAACTCCGTAGTTGACCTTGCGGTAGGACCTAATGACTGTAATGCCTCCTTTTGATCTGCTTTTCAGAGCGGGGCAGAAAGACTGTATTAGCCCCTTTAGGGATGGGGACACAGTCTTATAGCAGGGTGGGCTGTCACCATCCCTTTGTTTATTTTTTAGTTAGAACAATCCCTACTTCTGCTGGACTTTCTACCCTTCTCCCCAGGTTGGCAGATTGGGGTAAAATGCCCCAAATGTGCCTCACAGTGGGGCCTGAAAGAGTGTAATGCCCCCTTTTGGGTGTAAGGGCATGGTCTATGCCTTGCTGCCTCCAGCACTTTGTTTATTTTTCAATAAGTACAATACCTGGCATCTGGCGGGTTTCCTCCACACCCCCCGGGTTGCATATTGTGGGTAGACCCTCCAATCACCCTCGAAGGGGCTGAAAGACAGTAATCCCCCCTTTGGCGGCAGAGGCATTTCCTTATGCCTAGGTGGTCCATCAACACACCTTTGTTTTTATAATTTATTTCCTAGGCGTCTAGTGGGCTCTCTACTACCTGAGCCAGCAGTTTGAGGGTAAACACCCCTATCCAGCCAGAAAGACAGAAAATGCCTAAGGGTGGGAGGTAGCACAGCCCTTGCCCAAGGAACTGCTACCCAAATAATTAGGGGCCAGATGTATCAAGCTAAATTGTGATCGCAAATGCTGAAATTCGCAGAATATCAACAATTGCGATTGCAATTTTAGCTGAGTGCAATGTAGGAAAATAAAACCTACTGGACAATTAAGGAATCGCAAAATTTGTGATTCTCTAATTTGCGCATGCATTTAGAGAATCGCTAGTTGCAATTCCCTAAATGCTATTCCAGTAGCCATCGCAAATTGAGATAGTGCTGTAAAGAATCGCAAATTACCACCAACTTCAAGTTGGTGTTAATTTGTGATTTCCTCGAAAAAAGCACATTTTAGCTTTTTTCAAAGTGCCATGTGGCACACATACATGCCCTTAAGGCATGTATGTGCACCACATGTGCACACATGCACATTTCAGGGATGCAATAGGGTGTCCTTTTGGAACCTTTGCTCCCTTGAAATTGCGTGCGCAATTTGCGAGTACCTATTGGGTACTCGCAAATTGCGCACGCAATTCCCATTCAATCCTATGGGCCTTTTGACCTTTAAAAATGAATGGGAAGCCATTCCTTCTTTGTGGCTTGCAATTTTCCAGTCACAAATAAGGAATGCGTAGGAATCGGTATTTAAAATGCGAAACCTACCTACATAGCAGTTTGCGAGTACTTAATAGCGATTCGCAAAAAATCATTATTAAGGACTCGCAAACCTGTTCTTTCATACATGTGCCCCAAAGTCCCTAGTGTCTACTGGAAGCACCAGGCAATCACATCCTGCGGTACCTTGCAGGGAACTTTTTGCACAATCCCATTCTAGTGCAGATAAGAATGGGGCTGTTTTAACTCCCTTCATACTCGCAGGGAAACCAGGAAGTCCGTTACTGGATGCCGGTACAGCAAATGACGTAATTGCATCACTGACGCAATTGTGTAATTTGCAGTACCATCACACCTCTGGGTTGGAGAGGGAGAGTCTCCCGCTCCGACCTATGGTGATATGTATCAGGGGCAATGGACCAGCACACTGCAGCTGCTGCTCTGGTAACAGGTGCTTTGAAGTGACCAAATACATCCATAGCACCCAAAAACATGCCTATTTTAAGCTCCGCTATTGTCCTATTTCAAGCAATGCAGCAGTCCTTGCCATAAGACGCTCACCATTGTTGCGCGCCACTGAAATGTTCTTAAACAAATGTTTATTTACAATAGGAGCAAATGAAATGTTATCTAATAATGATGTGGAACAGCACAAAGCCCAGCAACAGCCACTGACGCAGTAAATTCAGTATGCTAAAAGCATTTTCAGTCAACGTAGGAGGTTCATGAGCAACCAGAACGATGGACAGCGTATCTCAACATACTTACAGACTCGACCGCACAGTAAGCAATGGCAGCACTCTTGATTGATATGAAGATTGACATGGAAGGCACCTGCAAACCACTGAAAACCCAGCAATGCATTGATAGTACCACCACTGCTCTTGTCTCCCCAGTATACCACACACCTGAAGGACCGATCTTGACACTCCATCCTCTCCAATAGGAGTCCATTATAGATAATGACGCTTTTGATAATTATTCCAAAAACATCAGCGCAATGGGGAAGCCTTTAAAACAAAAAAAGTGGAGAAGTGAGACATTTTAGGGAGTAACAAAGGTCCTGCATAAGAGAATCCCAGAACAGAGGTTAGTGGGAATGGGATACATGGTACCACTACCACAAATGTGTCCTCAGTAACACTATTTTACTTCCAATTTGAAGGCTACCCTCAGAGGAGAATCTTCGTATTTCCGGTGGGTGAGAGTTCCAGATCTTTGGCGCAGAGCCGGAGAAAGCTGGTTGACACATTCTCTTTTTGCAAAAGATCTGAAGTTTCAGGAGGAGAGATTTAGCACTATGAGACGGTATGCCCCCTCCGGATATTTCTAGCTTTTGCGCTAGATAACTGGGGGTTTTGAAGTGGAGGGCTTTGTGAGATAGACAGGCAATCTGTATCTGAATTAAAGCTTCATAGGGCAACCACTGATGGGGAAATACTGGCACCTTCCCAGGAGCAAATGAATGAAACTCATCAGACATAGCAGGATTGCTCAGAAACAGAGTGACATTTATTTATTGGTACCAAAATCATGCATCATTGCTAATTAGCAAGGAAGAAGTCAGATTTGCCACCTTAGGGGCTCTTAGACTGCTTCCTCCCAGAGTGACAAGTTTCTAGGTGTTATATACATTGAGTAATGCCATGTCAGCGGAACTAGAATAAGGCACCAAGCCAAATATGACTAACATGGATGTGCAATGTCTGCACCATGCAAATTATAAACAGCCATGTATGGACAGACCCGAAAGGCTGGCTCAGCACTGTGTAAGCAACTTGCACAACCAGATTAAGAAATATCATGTAGTCAGGACAAGCAAAGTGACCTCTAAGGGGGTATAGAATAGCTTGTTGAAACTTGTCTAGTCAAGGTCAGATAGGAAGCCCTTTTGAGCTCCAGGCCTCATGTTATTGTGAAATATCTAATCATGATATCTTTTAAAGTGCATACATATGAATTTGTATGGATATTCATATATATTTAGTAACAACCACCCCTCTTCTATCCTCTCCGTCCTCTTCCTGGCTTCTGTGAAAGCAGAAAGCACCCATGCTTCCTAAGATAATCGTTCCAAGCGCAGTGGTTCGCTACTTTGAGGGGGAGTGTGAGCCTGGGCATGTGCTCCACCAGGCTGCAAGGCAGTGTGGGTGGAGAACATGAATAGTGCGCATGACATTTTGGCCGGCCCGAGACAGACGGCCAAAATGCCATGCACAATTAGGACGTGCCAACCACTCCTCCCCCGTCTCTAAACAGCCCACCACCACTCAACCCCCAACCAAGCCAGTATGTTGAAATAAAATGATAATAACGTTGTTATTATCATTTTATTTTTTCATTTTTATTTGCTCACTCAGTGAGCAGTGGGGCGACGCTCCTCTGCCTTAGTGGTGGAGCAACCATTGGGTACAACAAGCCAGTATATAAACATACCATCCCTAAGCAACTTTGACCTTTTCAGAAGATATTGCTTATTTCTTCACAGAGTTGAGAGGATTCCTTTCTACGATTTTCTCAGGCCTCTCAAAGTAAAGCTGAACTGTGCTTATTACATCTTCCTTATAGTGGTAGAACAAGTCTCAGTATTGTCGTGGCACTATGTGTACATGCTTAAAAGTTGCCAAAAGGATACATCAATGGTGAAGTGTTGGGTCCCAGGGTACTGACACGTTGAAAAGAGCAGTTGCAGTGCACAAATATATCCTCAGACAAATCACCTATATGACTTTAATTTTTTGCTTCTATCGTTCCATGTCTAACTTTCATCTATATCTTCGCCTCTCATTATTTCACCACAATTGCCACTCTCTCATATCACCCGGTCTCTCATGTTGTCAACGTCTCTCTTACCAACATCTGTCTTTAAGTTCCCCTCTCATCTTCATTGTTGTTCTATTATCTCATTAGTTGCCAGCCTTTCTGTCACTATAATTTCTTACTGTCATTCTTTTTCTATCTTTCCCATTTGGCCTTCTTACAATCTACTTTGCTCCTTCTTCTCCCAGTTACCCTCTGAACTTCATATATATTCTCCTCCTACATCTCTGTTCCAGACATCCATTGATGCTCATATGTGTGCATTTCGTTCACATTCCTTTTGCAGGCTCCCTCAAAACCCACCCTCTCATTACCTCACATTTCTATTTCAGTCTTACTTCTGCCTTTATTTCTCTTTAGTTTATTTACACTTACTTATCCTTAATTGGCTCCATTTATTTTTCCCAGTTTGCCTCTCACCAATCATTGTCTCACTGCTATCTCTACCTATCCCTTGGTCTTCTCTACTTCTCCCAGTTTCCTTCTCACTTTCACCTTTCATCAAAGTCAAAGTCAAAAAGTTTATTTGTACTGGTACTCAACTGAGGACCACAAATATTTATCTACATGTTACAAATTTAAAAAATATTCAGTTTCTCAATACAAGGATAAAAACGATTTCAAAAATGTATACAAATTATAGCAGACGAATTCATTCGGGGGTTGTTTACACAGACTTATAAGGTCTCTCACCGTCAAGATTCTACTGGAACGATATATGGGCTCTAGAAATCTTGTGCGGGCTAAGATTACGTTCTGATTCGGACATACAGATAGGACATGCTCCAGAGTCTGATCGCCGCCTGCGCACAAAGTACATAAGGGAGATCCTCCCGGAAGCCATCTTGAAGTATATGAAAGTACGGGAAGGATGCCCAGTCGAAGCATAGCAATTGTTCTCTTTGCGCCGTGAGTCTTTCACCTTTCATTCCACCTCCATTCTCTGGTTTCCTCTCATTCACATCTCATAAGCTCTCATCTTTGTGCTAACAGTTCTCCCTAGCACCATTATTTCTATAATTTACCACTAATTATATCTCTAATTTCCCAAAAATTTCCTCTTATCATCTCACCATCATTGCTAAATGTTTCTTTCGCCTCTATCTTTTTACCTCTGTACTAGTCTCTCTTTCATATCCCATTCATTTTCCCACCACCTTTACTTCTCACATTTCCTGACCCCTTTCAGTTTCCTTTTCCTCCCTTCTCCTCTCATATCCTGTTACATTCCTGTTATTATTATTATTTAACATTTGTTAAGCGCATAGCTACCAGCAGGCTTCCCAGCACTAGTGACTACAGGCAGACAGTGGCAAGAGTTCTAGATCATATTCTGGAACAGCCTGGTCTTCAGTAGCTTACAAAAAGAGAAGTGATGGGCAGTTGAGGGAAGATGAAGATGAAGGGTGTTCCTGTCCATCTTGTCTTACCTCCTTATCCACCCTGCTCAGGATAGATAGCTCTATCACTCTTCTGTTGTCTGTCTCTCTCCTGCTGTCTTTTGGTCTCATTTTCATGGTCTCCAGTTCATACTCCTTTCCCATTTTCTGACTTTTCTCTTACTCTCTCAAACCTTTCTGCCCTCACTTTCTTTTTACAATCCATTAGTTCTTTCTCTTTCTTATTTCCTTTCTGTTTCAAACTTTTCTTCCTCATTTTGTATGTCTTGGTTCATGTTCCCATCCCTCACTTCTTCTACTTCTTATTGGCTCATGCTTTTACAGCCCCTTTATTTGCAAACTCCCACATTCTTTCTCTTTCTTTTTCCTAATTTCTTTCTTTCTTCCCCTTAGCTGTCTTTTCTTTTTCTTATTCTCTTCCCGTTTCAACCCTTGTTTTTTCTTTCCAATATATATGTTCCTCTTTTTATCCTTCGCACTTTTCTTGTACCATCCCTTTCTCTGTATTTTTGCTTCATTCTCTGATTCTCGCTCACTACCTTGTTTTCTTTCTCTCTCTCTGTCACTATAGCGTCAGGCCAGTAACTTCCATTTATAAGCCCAAGCAAGAGCACTGATCTTAAAGCTAAAAGAGTTAGTCTTCGCTACAACATTTGACACAGCCATTGCAAATGGAGCCAAAATGGAACATTTGCTTCAAGGAGCAGGCATAGCAAAGGAGGCACCATCAGAAACAAGAGGTTCAGAATGGGCAGGAGTGCAATACTCCCTCACACAGAGAACAGGTCTAGCAGAACAGTGTAAGCCACTCTAATACATACCACAGGCATGGTATATGCAGAGGTTTTTCATGCTTCACTCACATACAACAAATACAACATGGGTAGGAGTTCAAGGTTCGTGTGTGCAAATTGACACAAAGCAGGGCAAAGCCTTGGAAGGATATTTACTTTCTTACACAAAAGGTACATTGCACAGAAAAGTTGCCATTTTGTCTGCTCCAAAAGCTCTTTGCAATGCTTTGTGCCACTTTGTGTCAAGGTGGTGTTCCATGGCTGGAGCTTGGGCAGATCAGTGCAAGCACCCATCGTTTTGATGCAAAGCCCAACTTATAATTATAGGCAGTGATTTGAAACAATAATTAATGTCTCTTTGAGGATGCATCCAATCTGTCGAATGTTTTATAATTTGTCTAGGCAGAGGATTTTTTACTGGAAGGTTAAGCTATATTAGACATCACACACACACCTCTGGACTATGATGCAAACATTGTGCTTGGCACTAGGCAGCCTGTTTGTGCACCTGCACATGGGGTGTTTCTGTGGTGCTTTTTTACCCTTGTGCAACGCAACTCTGCAACTATGGCTACTGTGCTGTCTTGCATTCAGAGTTAGTGAATGTGCCCCAAAGAGAGCGTACAGAACAGGAAGCAGCCGTTCAGGCTTCTCAGACAGAAAACATTCAGCAAGGTAGTTTCCATGTTAGCATCCTGCTCACAGGAGGAGTAGAGCACACTGAGCCTCCCATCAAACGTCTCTGGCACTAAAGAGCCACACCACACAGGAGCTGTGCAAAGTTTATATCATAAACAGAAGATTTACAACTGAGGCAGCACTCGCGAAACCGCCTCTCACAGAAGAAAGGTCCATCCCTGGAAGCAGCAGTGCAAACCTCACTAGGAAAGCAGACGAGGTATGTGTGGGATCTGTCAGGCTCACCTGAGGTCTCCGCAGGGACGAGAGGCAGAAGATAGACAAATAGATCCCAACTTCCCTCTACCACCAGCCCCCCCAACAAAGTCAAAGCAGTACCAGTGAATAGGGGGAAGAGGGTAGTCAAAGGGAAGAAGAAGACAGAGGCAGGCCCAGCACACGTCCCACACCACCGTAGTGCCACTGGGATCCGGAGGAATTACTGTAAACAGAAGGCTGAATCAATAATTGAATACACTAAATGCAACAATGAAAATAGCTGTTGTTCTACATTATATTCTACCTGATAATCTCCCCTCTTCCACAAGAAATAAAGGGCGTAACTACATGTGGAACTTCCTAAACACAGACAAAAATAACAGTTAATATATACTTTCATTGATTCAGGGTTATACAATCATGAGGTGGCGTAATTGAGCAGCTTACCCCAAGCATATGAGGAACTTGAATGTAAGGCGGCAAAAAATAAGGAAAGAGCGAAGTAGTGGGTTGTTAACAGCACAACCCACTAGACAAAGCGAAAACCAAAATATGTAGCAGCTATTCAGTAGAGCCAAGCTGAGGGTGATAGGAGCAAGTGACTTTTCCAGCTAGCTTTGTGCTCTGAATATACAGCTATGCTCCTTGCCACAGGAGTCGATATAGCTGACCTTACGTTGCAGAAAATCATTGAACCTTCAATAATGCCAAGAATGTGCAATCGCACCAACAATGGTGAGAGTTCATAAGGAAAGGCAGAAGCTTAAATGCGCGAACCCAGAATGTGCCCCTACATAGCCAACATAAAGAACATCCACTGGGGAGCCACTGAAACTAGCACTAGCGTGTTACCGCCCAGACAAGGAGAACTCGGTAGTAGGGGCCAAGAGGAGCAGAGATGGGCCAAGGAAGATTCCCAAGCCACCAACAGGATTGACGATGGCAGGAGGGCGAGAAATCACAGCAGCTCTTCAGGAGTGACTGCTTAAGTGGACGCGACGCGCCCGCACCTGAAACGGTCAAACGGAGACTTGGAAGTAGCAGGGGTGACCCGCACTTGCAAAGGTCTAAGGAAAAAACAACTAGAATGCAAAGCCCTAGCTCTTCCATAACTTCTCGTTTTGTGCAGCCGAGGACTCCGCCCCCACCTCTCCACCTGTTGCCACACTAGACCGGGCCCAACCATGACAGGATCTCTACAGGCTTCTCTCACCAAACCTGATAACTACAGCATATGCGACAATTAGAAATACAAGTCTCTCTCACAAAGCAGATAGAGTAGACCGTGGCCAGCAGTGTCATGATGTAAGAGTATGGAAAGCGTTGCAGTCATATAGAATGTGATGACAAGTGATGACAGGTGAGAACAGAAATACGTGGTGTGCACTTAGCAGAGAACCGGGGCAGCAAGAGGATGATCATCATGATACTGTTCTTCCTGTGCTAGGGTTGAAACCTACAATAAATCTTAACCATCTCAACTGTGAGTGGAGTTTTCATTACAATTTTGTGGTGAACAATCCTAGCACCAAACCCTTGCATTGGCTGTTTTCACGTTTGTGCCTTATCGCAACGGCAAACAATCTCAGCGCTGTGGTTGACTCTACAGCAAGTCATTGGGGTCAAATGAATTTCGGTACATGGAAATTTGGCTCAAATGTTCGGTAGCTTATTACTCTCACGTACCGGCATCAGGAGCATTCTACAAGCGCTCCAGTCTCTCACACTAGAGTCTCACATCTGCAGCTTTACGGCAAGGCCATTCCTGTCAACGAGCGCTAGACACGTCATACAGCGTGTCACCTTGCGTGTCTCCAAGGCAGCTTTCAAGTCTGGCCATGTGGGTGAGCCAGGTTACCCTGCTGCAAGGGAGATTTTTTTGTCTTTGCTCCCTGCATTTATTTTTCAGAGCTTCGTGCCAGCATTACAGAGGTGTCTTGGTATTGGATGGCAGAGAGGTTGGGGATGGGGGAGTTAGCCCTTGACCCTGCTTTTGTGCGTCACTCACCCCCGGACTGCCACAATAGCGACGTGACCTGAGGTTAACTCCTCAGCCCCAGCCCTCGAAGCCCGCCCAGGTTCGGTCCCTGCCTGCTGCTGCTGTCATAGCGATTTGTTTGCATAGTGACTGTGACTTGTTTGCATACCCCCTCATTGGTTTGCCTGTGGCCCAGTACACAGTTGAGCCAGTTTTTGGTTTTGAACACACCCAGCTCTCTCCCGCTGGTCTTTCCAGCTCCTGTTTCACACTGATTTCCATCCCTGCCACCTCCCTGCCAGCTCTTCCCACCTCCCAGGACTACTTATGGAAGCTGCTGTGTGGCCGTGCCAAAGGCAAGCCCTCCTGCGCCTGTCCGCGACTGGACTGCACCCAGCGCCAGTAACCCTGGCTCTCCTGCAACCTATCGCTACACCGCTTCCGAGCTCCTAGCCCAGGCCCCCAGGGGCCACAACACCAACTGCTGCATAATTTCCTTGAGACACACGAAAGAACCCTTCATCTGTCACTGATGCTGGTTTACCTGCAGTACCAAACCCATCACCACACCCACACAGCCAACCCCCAACCCTTCAGAATAGCTCCATTGCTTGCTACTAAACGCCCTATTCCTCCGAAAATGTGCCACCAGATTTAGGATGCCATTACCACTGTCATCCCCGATGTGATGTTCATCAGCAAGACCAGGCTCACACTGTCCTCAACACCCAACATCGTGACCCCTACACCCCACGGCTACAAGGTGATACACAAGGACAGCACCAACAGACACGGAGGAGGCACCACCATAATCCACAAAGAGACCCTTCAATGCACCACCACTGAAGACAACACTTCATCAATCAGGGAACACCTCAATTTCCAAATCTGATTTGACACAAACACCACTATCAAAGGAACCCTTGCCTACAGACTCGCGGACCCCAGCCCATGTATTCTGCAATGCCTTACCCTATTTCCTTGCCCCCATGAAAATAGATTCCAAGCACTACATCTTCCTGAACAACCTCCACTTCCACCTCGACGACCCTAATGACATCAACTCCGCCAACCTCCTGGAAAGCATGAGCACCATAGGACTCATGCAACTGGTCACCAGCCCGACACACCGCGCAGGCCATACCATGGACACAATCTTCACAGCCAGTGACAGAATCAAATTCAGGCACATAACCAAACTTGCTGGACAGACCACAACATCGTCCAATTCACCATCACAGGAGAACCATGGACCACCCACACACCCTTTACTCTTGCTCGCCACAGATGGAGCAAAATCACCGAGATCCAATGAACTTCTGCCCTCAACAACACTAGATCCCATTCCACCAGCAACTTTGAGTTAGACGTCCTACACTTCTCAGATTAGATCTCCAACTGTGCAGACACTATTGTGCCCATGAAAATGGCCAGCACCATAAGACCCTGCAAATACGCCAGCTGTTTCACCCCCCAAACTATGGGTCTTCAAATGTGAGTCAAAGCCACTGGAGAGACATCTCAGAACCTCACCACATTCAAGTCTGCCCTCTGCAAATGCCACCATCGCCTCAAAGAGCCTAAAAGGATGCCCTAATCCCCCGCATTGAGGCCAGTGCCAGTCACACAAAAAAACTCTTTAGCAGCGTCAGAGAATTCTCTTGCCCATCAGCCACAGAGACCACGATTCATCCTTCCCAACCCCTTTGCGACTCCCTGGCGGACTACTTCCACAACAAGGTAGCAGACATCTAGAGCAACTTAGCCCCACAGCCAACTAACCTCAGCTACCTCCTGACACGCACCTACAGCTCCCACAGTCTCCTAACCGTTTGGACACTGCTCAACGCATTATTCACCACAGAGATCATGACCTCCATCGACTCTGGAGCACTTACAGACCCCTGCCCCCACCACGCCTCCAACCTGGGACAGGAGGAAATCAGCAACACACTCACCAACATCCTCAACTTATCCATCACCACGGCCACCTTCCCTGATGCCTCGAAACATGCAGAGGTGAAACCCTTCCTGAAGAAACCCCAAATCCAACCCCAGTGAGGTCAAGAAATACCACCCCCCGCCCCCCGAGGAGGAGCCAAGCCAGCATCCGAAATGGCCGCATAGCCGCTCGGCTCCGTGAGCCCTCACTCCCTGCACGCCCATCCTGCTGTTCGTTCTGAACTACAAAGGTATATTTGGATAATAGAAGGAGTGTGTTCACTTACCACCTGCTCCTGAGATTCCTCCGTGCTGTGAAACCGGAGAATTTCCCACCCATTGTTCAGCGGCCCGTGCGGTGACGAAGCCGGGGTGTCGATTGCGACGTGCAGCCGGCCGCGACTGCAGCAACAGCGGCCGCCTCTGGTGGTGAGGAGTCGGTCGGAGGGTGCCGTTGTCTTGGAGTGCCGCTGAAGGCAGCATCAGCCTGGTCCCTTGTCGAAGAGCCCTAGGGGCCTGAGAGGCACACGGGAGTCGAGGGGGGTGTGTGGCTTTTGGCCCCCCTCTTCGGACTCCGCGCCCGGACATCACCAAGGATCGCCCCAGAGACAGGCGGGCAGCCCCCAGGGAGTGGTAGGGTCTTTTGTTTAGCCTTTTGGTGACTCTCCCTGGGGAACCAGCCTCATAACTTTGTGTTCCGGGCAAACAATCAGTTGCGCCCTGTGCTGGGGCCGGTCCCGACAGTGAGGAGCAGAGGGACGGGGCCGAACTGACAAAGATGGCGACTGACGCCCCCCATCACGGACCAAGTCCCGATCGGACGGCTGCCTTAGGCACGGAGCTGGGATGCTGGCGGCGCACAATGGAACCCACACCCAAAGATGTCTTGGCCGCTTTTACGGATCTATGTGAGTCCCTTATTTGCAATGCCTGTGACCTGGATCGAAGAATGGCCATCATTGCTGTCTCATCGCCCGGTAAGGGCGTAGCCCGATTTCAATTGAGTGCCGCTGTGCCTGTGTCTATTTCCTTGGGGAGGACTCCTGGCCCGTCGGGGTCTTGGGAACTGCCGCGAGACCTGGTTGCTTCGTCCTCCCTGGATAATGTGGATGTACAAGTGAGTGCCCCTTTGGGACACATGCCTAACTGGAGCTTAGGGACGCGCTGCTGTTCTTCTTTTCGGGCCGCCCCAACAACACCGCGACATTTGCCGGTCAGTGAGATCTCCTCTTTATGGATGGTATTACTGTGCTTGGACTTTGTGGCACCCGTGGGCTTGGTATTGCCGCCCTTGGACTTCAGCTCCACACGTCAGAACGGACTCGAGCTGCTGAACCCTTTTTTGGTATTACTCAGGACTGATTCGCTCGGATCCCCCAGATCCTCCAAAAAGTATTGTATATTGATTGACAAGGGATCACTGGGTGGTTCCGTTGCTAGACGAGGCCAGGGGTGATGCATTTTAGGTTTCGGTGGCCCTCACTTTAATTGACGGTGCTTTGGGTGTGTTTGCATTGTGATTGTATTATTGATGTACTTGGTTTTCGACATTCTCCTTAGCACTCCATTTTGCTTTTGGACTTTCCCCGCGTGCAGGGGTGATGGGCGGGGCCGGGCGGCGACTTTGAGGGCCCTCCTCCATTTATGCTTCTTGTCTTTTCTCTTTTCCTTTCTAAATTCCGGGTTCCATTAGGGCGACAGGCACGCGGTTGGGGGGGTAGGCCTTGGCCTTCCACGGGTGTGCAGGGTGGGGGTAGGGGGGAGGGGTTTGTCCGTTCTTTGTTTCCATGGCCCTTTAGTCTTTTTGTCTTTTTCTACAGTGTCGTCTTCATTCGTGGTTCCTGTAACGTGTATTACTTCGAGGGGTGGGGTCGGGGTTTGTTCTCCATTGGATTTGTGCCAATGACTCTCCTGATTTGTGTGCCTTAACCCCACTACTTCGTCTGTATTTATATTAATTGTGAATATCCTGATTTGAGCGCTGTGTTGTGGGACCATGTGTGATTGTGTGGCACTTTTTCAGTTCTCTATATTAAAAATGAACCTCTGTAATCCTGACTTCGGGCCTGACCGGATGCTCATGTGTTGTCTCCTAACATACATATCGTTCCGGCTTTTGACCTATTCTGATTTTCCAGTATTGATTGCTATACTTTTACCATGCTTCGCGGCCGGCCGAGAAGGTTGTAGGCCCGTACCTGTACTTGATTGCAAGACTGATAAAGGTTCAATAAAAAATTTAAAAAAGAAATACCACCTCATATCGTTGCTCCCCTTCCCTGCCAAGGTCCTGGAGAAAGGTATCAATCACCAGCTCACAGACCACCTGGAAGGAAACATCCTACCTGACACCACCAAGTCCGGTTTCCGGTCCAACCACATCACTGAGATGGCCTTGATAGCCACAACTGACAACATCAGAGCCATCCTTGACCGGGACAAGACAGCAGCCCTGATACCCCTCGACCTCTCAGCGGTTTTCGACACCATATCCCACCACACGCTCATAACCAGACTCCACCATATTTGCATCAGAGGAAATGCCCTCAAGTGGATCACCTCCTTCCTCATAGGATGCACGCAGAAAGTCTGTCTACCACCCATAACCACCAAACGCAAGAGCATGATCTGCAGAGTCCTCCAGGGATCCTTTCTCAGCCGAACCCTGTTCAATGCTTAGATGACTCCATTAGACAAAATTGTCCGCACCTATGGACTAAGCATCATCTAATACTCTGATGACACCCATCTCATCCTCTCTCTGACGGAGGATACTGCAACCACAGATTCAACTATCAAAACGCCATGACCAGCGTCGCTGTCTGGACAAGATCCAACTGCCTAAAGCTGAATACAGACAAGACATAAGTGCTCATCTTCAGAAAGAACCCCTCCCCATGGGACAACACATAGTGACCCATGGCTCTTGGACCTCACCTACCCCCACCAACCTCGGCATCATCCTGGACAGTGACCTCTCCATGAAGCACTAGGTTAGCGCAGTAGCCTCATCCTGCTTGCACAACATCTGCAGCCTTCATACGATTTTCAGGTGGATCCCCGCAAGCAACAGGAAGACAGTCACTCAGACCCTTGTCACCAGTCGACAGAACTACGGAAATGCATTCTACACCAGAACCACCTCCCAGCTCCTCAAACAACTACAGACCATACAGAACGCCTCAGCCAGACTCATTCTAAACCTCCCCAAATGGATCTGCATCACCACCCACCTCAGAAGCCTCCACTGGCTCCTCATCCAGAAGAGATATCAATTGAAGCTGCTTACTCAGACCTACAAGGCCCTCCACAATGCTGGACCCTCCTACATCAACCACTGCTTGACCTTCCACCAGACAACTCCGATCCCCCTCCCACACACACATCCCCCACATCCGGTAGAGCCGCTGCGGAGGTTGTTAATTTTCCTACCTCCCTGCCAAATCCTGGAATTACCTCCCACTCCACCTCTGTACATCCCCCTCAATCGCCAACTTCAGGAAGGGACTCAAGACCTGACTCTTAGACTAACTCTCACCATCCCCAGAGCCTGGATACCCCCGGGGTAATAAGCCACACTATACAAGTACCGACTGAATGAAGGGTGGGGATGCTAGTTAGTATAGGATGGAATGTAGGCTGGGTGTTTCCATAAAATCAAGCTCCAACCTGACCACCATATCCTCTCTGTCAGACAAGAGGCAATCTTTAATTGGGATGAACTAGTCAGTCCTGTAATACAGGTGGAGATCTGGTATCCCCAGCCCATCATCATAGGGTACTGGAACCCACTTCACAAAGAATATCCTACAGTTATCATTGGTCTATAGTAATTTACTGACCGCTGATTGCAGCTCAGAGAATGATTGGGTTGGAATAGGATGTCAGTAGTGTTCTAAAATATGTAACAACAGAGGCAGTGAAATCCTTTTGAGAGTGCCCCCAGCCCCATTATGGGGATCAGAAGAAGGAATAATGCCTCCAGCTCTTGACACGTATGCCTTACCAGTGGGGTAATGTTCAATTTCCAACATTTTCACTGACTCATCCATTACTACCGGCATGCCCAAATATTAAAATTGGTCTATTACATTGCACAACTGAATAGATGCTAAGCATGGAGGGCAGTGTCCCCTTACCGGAACATAGGTAGACTTCGCCCAATACACCTTATATTCAGAGGCTTAATCGTAAGTCTGCACAAAATAGGTTACCCTGAGGACAGATGTGTATAGTTGTTGAATGTATACCAACATATCTTTGACACCCTGTTCTCATTATCATTACCCAGCTGGATTGCTTGCAAGTGTGCATCTTGTCAGACCAATTTGGTGAGGGGTTCTATCACAGCACAACAAAGTGGGGAGGAGCGGGCACCACCGATGGGTGCCCATCTCCATCAAGAAAGGGGAGTTAGCACTCCTTTTATTCTACTTTGGGCCCATGGAGCTGTTTAAAGCACAAGGAAATATTTTTAAAAAACTGAAGCAAAGTACATCGTTTCAAGGACCTGCTAGATGAAATGTCAGTGACTGTGTCAAAAGCCATTTCAAAGTCCACTGACATCAGTGCTGCTGCACTCCTCAGTTGGTCTGCTCTTGCAAGCGCCACTTGTAGAGATTTTTTTTTTCTTCAGACCATGATGATTTTACAGTTTGACTAATTTGTTATGTAAGAATTGTGTATAAGAAAGAACCCATTGAGTTTTGAAGGTAGGTCAGAATTTTGCATCTTGTAGCCTTTATGGCATTATTTCGATATTGATTGATTTTAATTTTATAATAACACCCTTTAACTTTCTACTGATCTAGAACTCAACTATTGAGGGGGCCTCATTCTTATTTGCACAGTTTTACTCTGCTAATCAATGAGGAAGGGGTGTTCTAACATGCAATTCAGCATGTGGAAGAAACGGATGACGTAAAATATTTGGGTATCAAACGTTTGGGGTACTTAAAAAATGAAACGTCATACTCATTTGGCATTTATTGGCACAATGCGGTGAGAGGAAGAGATGGAGATTTACTCTCAGTAAAAACCAGTGCTTAATTTGAGCCGGTGCGTTCCGGTGCTAGGCACCAGCACTTAATTGCTTTCCGGTGCTCGGCCCCGGCGCCTAATTGTCAACCCCATACACAGAACAGTCGACCAAATGGTGGCACTGCTCATCTAGTTTAAAGATGAGCAGAACAACGGTTGTTTAGGAATACCATATATACATTAAAATAGCTAATTACCTACCTCCCCAGCCATTTCTTTAGCTTTGGGGACCTGGAATAATCTGAACTTTCGCATTTACATGCGAGAGAGACGGTAAGTAGTTGTTTTGGCAACGATGACAAGGGTGATGAGTAGTACAAGCTGTAGTGGCCTCCTGTTCAGCACTGGTAAAACAAAATTGACTTGTAGTCTTTGATTCATATGTACTCTTAAATCTAATTCGTTGGCGATTGCTCACTCTGTTGGGATACACCTTTCTAGCAACAAGTGCCTCTACATTGCTTGTTTGAAATGTGTATACAGATTACATAAAAATGCAAGATGGCTAAAGCCATTGTTGCAGAAATCATATACAGAATCCTTCTATTTAATATCAAAACACAATCGATGAGCGTAAAACATTTTTGTGTTTTGTAGAGCAAGTGAAATACATTTGTCAAATTCTCTGAGGTATTGAGGTTGCTGTAGCCTTTAAGTGTGGAAGGCATGATTGTATGGGCAGCTCGCAGCAAATATTAGACTCCGAGATCACACCCAGAGCTGGGTTTTGCACCGGTGTCTCCTGTTGCGACAGTCCTTGTGGGCACACCCATCAAGCGATAGCCGTCTTCACGGATTCCCTCACTAGCACCCTCCAACTGTGCCCCTCATCTCTCCATAGCCTCTCTCTCACATTTATTTAATTTGTTTATAATGCTACTCTTTACAACGTAGGGTGTCATAGTGCTTTACATCCCACCCATTTATAAATAATCATACAAGTATGTTACTCAATGTGTTTCACTCAGAGTGTCACACACGACAATGCCACAAGCCATGTCAGTGCAC
This sequence comes from Lissotriton vulgaris, assembly GCF_964263255.1. NCBI lineage: Eukaryota > Metazoa > Chordata > Amphibia > Caudata > Salamandridae > Lissotriton > Lissotriton vulgaris. The sequence continues at coordinate 1,689,429,216 of NC_141685.1, forward strand.
CAGCCTATCTTAAACTGCATGCAGCCTCTCTAATACTATATGTCATTTATTATTTAAACTAATAACATACATATTCACAGTGCTTTCTGTCACTGATTGGACCCTCGTTGTACTATGAATACACGTCACTATTACCTATTACCTATTACAGTATTCAAATCAGTGACCCTCCGGCTACACTTCCAGCAAGTGATGGCATTAACCAATTGAGTTTCCTAGCAGAGGAATACTTTCCCACAGTGAAGTTTAACTTACATTAATTTTTAGGTCAACGCCTACCAGGCAGCACAGATGTCTGGTTTGCTAAAGACCTCTTGTGGACATTCGGAAAGCTTCCCTGGTAATGCATTCTGCCCATTGCTTGCCATTGGTTTTGTGGTTTGTATCTCACATTTGTTTACTTTCTATTTACTGGCTTTATTTGTTTTAGGCTGACCAGTTTCAGTTTGTCCCTCACAAGAACACTCATTACTTACTGTATCCTCCCAAGCACTCGCTTTCTGTATCCTGGCCTTTAAATCTTGTTCTTATCTTGTCCCATTTGCTGTGCATTCAAAGACAGACATCAAAGTTGAGATTCTGTTTTCCAAGAGAGCTTGGTGCTTACTTTTCTTTCTCTGACTACAAATTGAGGGAATTTGTGTGACAATCTTGCTGTGAAATGCTTTTTTACTAGCACACAACAAAGTTTAAATGTCTGCAAAGAACTGTGCAGACATTTCAGAATATATCCAAATTAAAAAAGGAGGAATAAAGCACAGTTTTTGTAACACTGAAGTGTGGTGGAAACAAATACATTAATACAATCTAATCAAATCAATAAACTAGGGGCCAGATGTACGACGTGATTTTGCATGCGCAAACAGGCATGCAAACTCGTTTGTGCATGCAAAATCACTGTTGGCCATGTACGGTAAATAGCGAGTAGCAATTTATTTGCGACTCGCTATTTAGGAATTGAGAGTCACAATTAGGAAGAGGCGTTCCCTTCCTAATTGCATCCGCAATGCTATGTGTGAAGGTTTTGTAACTGCAATTGCGGTGGCAAAACAATTGCAAATTACCAGAGGTTGGTAATACAGTCACAATTTGGAAGGGGTCCCTAGGGGACCCCTTCCACTTTGTGACTGTTTCTAAAAAATATTTTTTAAGGACAGGCAATAGTCCCAGGGACCACTGCCTGCACTAAAAAGTGAAACGAAAATGTTTCAGTAAAAAAAAAAATGCATCTCGTTTTCCTTTTAGGAAAACAGGCTGCATTTAAAAATAAAAAAGCTGCTTTAGTAAAAAGTAGTCCAAGACATGGTAGTCTGCTGATCCCAGCAGGCCCCCATCCCTGGGAGGGCTGGCATTCACGGATCACTGACATAATATAGTATGCCAAAATATCGACCTACCAAAATATCGAGGTAAAAATATAGAATGCCAAAATATCGACCTCCTATCTCCAAACAGGTAAGTACAAAAATATTGAAGCAAAAATATCGAGGTAAAAAATATAGTTAGTCAAAATATTGCATTTTTTTAAATGCTTTAAATTAATTAAAAATGTATGAAATAATAAATATAATGAACTTAAACATACTTAAAATACTTATATAACCTTAAAATTAATAAATAATTAATGTTAGTAAAAAATACCATACAAATTGATTTGTTAATACATATATATATATAAACATAATATTAATAACATAATTACAATATTTTTACCGTAGGATAGCGGAAAGGGTCAAATCTAATATTACCACTCCAGTGAGTGCAACAGTTTGGAAAGCGTTGGATAGCGTAGGGTTAAAAACTACTATTCCAACTCCAGAGAGTGCAACAGTAGGGAAAGCGCTGGATAGCTTAGGACTAAAAATTACTATTCCCACTCCAGAGAGTGCAACAGTAGGGAAAGCATTGGATAGCGTAGAGGTAAAAATTACTATTCCCACTCCAGAGAGTGCAACAGTAGGGAAAGCGTTGGATAGCGTAGGGGTAAAAATTACTATTACATCTCCAGAGAATGCAACAGTAGGGAAAGCGCTGGATAGCGTAGGGGTAAAAATTACTATTCCCACTCTAGAGAGTGCAACATTAGGGAAAGCGTTGGATAGCGTAGAGGTAAAAATTACTATTCCCACTCTAGAGAGTACAACAGTAGGGAAAGTGCTGGATAGCGTAGGGGTAAAAATTACTATTCCAACTCCAGAGAGTGCAACAGTAGGGAAAGCGCTGGATAGCGTAGGGGTAAAAATTACTATTCCTACTCCAGAGAGTGCAACAGTAGGGAAAGCGTTGGATAGCATAGGGGTAAAAATTACTATTCCCACTCCAGAGAGTGCAACAGTAGGGAAAGCGTTGGATAGCGTAGGGGTAGAAATTAGAATTCCCACTCCAGTGAGTGCAACAGTAGGGAAAGCATTGGATAGCAGGAGGGTAAAAATTGCTATTCCCACTCCAGTGAGTGCAACAGCAGGGAAAGTAAATACTTCATATATAAATACAAATAAAATAAATAATAATACCAATTACAAATTAATAAAAATACTTAACATTTTTATATATTATATTAATTAATCAATTAAAATGCAAATAAAAAGTAATTAATACAAATAATTACCTACTAATACAAATTATTTACCAATTAACAATAAATTAATTAACAATTAGAAAATAATTCAAAATTTGATAAAATAAAATAAAATTAAAAATAGAATTACTTACAATTAAATTACTCCCTACCCTATTTCCCCTATAAACCCACAACCCGCTACATAAACTAAATCAATAAAATTAACATAATTATCAATTAACAAATTCATTAAAATAAATGACCCATTATATTTGAATTAATTACTAATTAATAATTAATTAACTATTATTTCACAATAAATACAAATAAATAAATTAACATATTTAATTATTTATAATTAAATAACTTCCCACCCTATTCCCCTATAAACCCACAACATGCTACTGAAAATAAATTACTAAAATTAACATATTTTTCAATTAATCTATTTTAATTAATTACCAATTATATTTTTATTAATTACCAAGTAATAATTAATAATAATTAATTAAAATAAATACCAATAAATAAATTAACATATTTAAATAATTATAATTAAATACTTTCCACCCTATTCCCCTATAAACCCACAACCTGCTACAGAAAATAAATTACTAAAATTAACATAATTATCAATGTATCAATTAATTAAAAATAATAACCAATTACATTTTAATTATTTACCAATTAATAATTAATTAGCAATTAATTCAAAATGAATACCAATAAATAAATTAACATATTTAATCAATTATAATTAAACTACTTCCCACCCTATTTCCCTATAAACCCACAATCAGCTACAGAAAATAATTTACCAAAATTATCATAATTATCAATTAATCAATTAATTAGAAATAATTACCAATTATAGTTTAATTAATTACCAATTAATAATTATTAATAATAAACAATTAATTCAAAATAAATACCAATAAATAAATTAACATATTTAATTAATTATAATTAAATTATTTCCCACCCTATTCCCCTATAAACCCACAACATGCTACTGAAAATAAATTACTAAAATTAACATATTTATCAATTAATCTATTTTAATTAATTACCAAGTAATAATTAATTAATAATTAATTAAAATAAATACCAATAAATAAATTAACATATTTAATTAATTATAACTAAATTACTTCCCACCCTATTCCCCTATAAACCCACAACCTGCTACAGAAAATAAATTACTAAAATTATCATAATTATCAAATAATCAATTAATTAGAAATAATTACCAATTATAGTTTAACTAATTACCAATTAATAATTAATAATTAATGAACAATTAATTCAAAATAAATACCAATAAATAAATTAACATATTTAATTAATTATAATTAAATTATTTCCCACCCTATTCCCCTAACCCGCTACAGAATTATATTACGCAAAAATTAAATACCATAAAAATAAATAATTAATTTAAATAATAAAATAAATATACACTTTTCAAACATATACTAACATAAAAAACACTTTAAAAATTGATATTAACTTACTTACCTCGAATTCGATGTGTTTGTAGTCTATATTCTGTCCATTCTATATTTTTGTAGTCTATATTCTGTCCATTCGATATTATGTCAATTCTATATTTTTTAATTCGATATTAATGCTATCCTATTCGATATTTTTGTAGTCTACATTCTGTCCAGTCGATATTCTGTCCATTCTATATTTTTTAATCGATATTAATGCAAATCGATAATAAAAACTTGATATTTTGACTGTATACCGGCATTCACAAAGGGCTTGCAAATTGCGAGAGGCTCATTAATATTAATGAGCCTCGCAATTTGCGACCCCATTGGGAATCGCAAAACAGTGTAAGAACACAGTTGTGCATTTCATTTAGCGCCTCGCAATTTGTGACTCTCACTGAGTCGCAAATTGCGAGGCGCTAAATAAAAAAGAGTAGTGCCTCTGGCCCTAGATTATGACATTTCCACACATTATCATTTATGTGCTGTATACTTTTATAAGTAATCTGTATTTCTGTGCAAAATTAATGGTAATTTTTATTGAAAATGCCTACTTTGTTTTACTCCACTCCACTCTACTCTGCATCCCCTCCATTCCACTGCACTCTATATCACTTCACTCTATGATGCACCACTCTACTTTATGAAAAGGCACTCTATGCCACTGTACTCTGTATCACTCTACTCCTCACCCCTCCCTACACTATACGCCAATACGCTCTACCCTTTACCACTCCACTCTACGGCAGTTCACTCTACTCTGAAACAATCCATCCTATACCACTATACTCTGCGCCACTGTGTGCCACTCCACTCAACACACTGAAGGTACATGTCTGACCCTATCCAGGCCAGTTGTACATACAGGGAAAAATACATGTCATTTTCTTATGCACCATTCCATTTTTAAAAACGTATTCCACATCCTTTTTGATAATACCAGGGATATTCTAACAAATATAAAGCATTTAAACAATTGAATTTCAGGGAATGCATAGACTAGTATTTAACAACGAAAGACAGTGCAAGAAACCTTGATTATATTTCAAATCATGGGGAATATGTGAAAGTTCATCACAAACATGTAGTAGTCATTACACATCAGCCTTACTGTGCTCTGCAGAGCCTGTAGGGAGAAGATGCACGCATGGAGGGTAAGCAGGAGTGAGTGACAGAGATGCCATCCGTGTTATCTAAGATGGCATTTAAAAGGTAAATGTGGCATAATTATAGCACATTAATTAACACATTTCTATGCATCGCATAACATTTGTTTAAACTGCAATCGTGTTAAAGCAACCTATGTATGCAGAATTGAACGTGAAAAGTCATATTATTTATCATTATTAATGTATAAAGTATAAACCCTGAAAAACAATCTGACATTAGTGAAGCACCACTAGAATATAATGCTTTGAATATTGTTATAGGGCAATAGAAAAGCGAAGAGACCTGCTGCGCAAGGATTTTTAACTCCTTAGATGAAATACAATTTTGACCACCCTATCCATTGCACCTATTGTAATCCATCCTAGGGCCCTTTGCTGGCAACGCAGAACCTTAGACTCTCTCCTGATATTGTCAAAGGACAAACCCTGCAAGCTAATAGAAGCATGTGGTCTGGCCTGCCAACATCAGGCACCCCACTGGCTCAGCGTGGTGGGGACTAAACTTTATTCAGCCGTGCAACTACTGTGTAACTCTCTGAAGTAGTTTCCAGGCAAGTTGCTTCCTGTGGGTTCACGTCAGTATGCTACTGGAAGATCACCGATTCAGAAAAGGGGGTGGTGATGGACAGAGTTTCTGAATTAAGCAGAATACTCCTACCCAGTCAACAGATCAGGGCTTGATCCATCACCGTTTTTTAGCTCACTGCACCATCCCAGCTCAGAACCTGGCTACATGCAAATTAGTCTGTCCCTGTCCCAGTGCATCATGGGAACAGGGCAAACCAAACTACCAAGCCAATTCTTTCACTGGGAAGGAAACAAGCTTCCGTTTTTGGCCACTATAGGTGTGACAGGGTATACTCAGACATGAGTCCCTTGCTCACTGCACCATCAGGATTCAAGCAAGCTGGGCCGACGACGGCTGAAATGCCAGAAACCGGTCCCCGGAAGCTTGTCTCCTTTCTGGTGAAGAATTGGCTTGGTAGTTTAGTCTGCCCTGTTCCCATGATGCACTGGGCTAGGGACAGACTGATTTGCATATAGCCAGGTTCTGAGCTGGGATGGTGCAGTGAGCTAAATAACGGTGATGGATCAAGCCCTGATCTTAGGACTGGGTAAGAGTGGTCTGCTTAATTCAGACACTCTGTTCATCACCACCCCCTTTTCTGAACTGGAAGATCACCAGCACAGTTCAGGGTGAGACCTGGCACCCACATACAGATACACACCTTCTATACAATGTTAAGATCATCAATGTTGGCTGGAAGATGGGCTGAAGATCTAAGCTTTGCCTCTTCCCAGCACAGGACAAAGACCCTTCATACACATCATCGCTTCGCCACACATCTGCTTCAGAAACTCTTTTGAGTGATTTTAAGGCAAAATCTAACAAGCAGCCAAATGGTTATATGATGATATACAAGCATAAAGAAAGATCAGCACTAGTACTCAAAATAAAGAAAGCAAAGATTTACATGCAAGACGTGCACTTAGCGAGTCAAACTTATCTCGGAATATCCAGAGCAAAGTAGTCCCACCAAAGTACTCTGCAATTTGGGAGTCAATATATTGAGGTGAGAGGAAAGTGCCATGGAGGAGACACTGATCTTCCCGATAGCTCTCGAAGGCACCTCACTTTGGAGTAACCTATAAAAGAGTTTGTGTGCCTTGTAGCCCATTTCATATGAGCATCTTTGCGACATCAATTGTCAGTCAACACATATTTAAGGCAGGTGACTAAGTTTAAGTTTTTTTGCTTCAAGTTATCAGAGCAGGGATGGCTCCTTTGGAGGTGAAATCTTGTTCCAATGCCAGAATTTGTATCTCAAGGGCTGTACCTGAGGTACCTCCCTGTCCCACTCTCTACCTTTTAGGCTTCCCACAGTATACTCTCTGTAGAGACTATCCCTTTATTCTACTCAAAATAGGCTAATGACTCCACTTGGAGGAGGGCAAGGAATTCCCATTCACTAGCCCCCAGGATTCGAGCGCATGACGTCACGCATACTGGCTGGTGAGCGACTAAGAGACCACTCCAATAGGGAGTGATCGGAAATATCTTGAGGAAGAATGAGTGAGTCCGTGGAAGGGAGAACTAATTCATCTAGATGAGAGAAGGACTAGTGAAACGCTTAATAGAAGGAATGGTCTTTTTCTTTTTCTTTTAGGTGCCACGTTTTCCAAGCGTGTCATAATTTGATATTAAGGGAGGAATCTCTAAAAGGAAGTTGACAACAATCTCGATCATCATCCACCTTTTCCAACCAAGGTACTGAATAATAATACATCAGTTAGGAACCAGGGGGAAATACACCGGAGGCACAGTTGCTTCAGGAACAGCCTTCTGCTGTCTCAGATTCTCTGTTTGGTAACAGAGAGAGTGAACTATGCAATATGAAACTTGTAAAGACAGAGATATATGAGAACAGTGCATCAGCTTACCTCACACTCAGCGAGGAAGTGCCGCGACTAGCCCCAGTCTTACCAGGAATCTGGCCTGGAGCAGAATATGCTGGGGTGAGGAGTGTGTGCTGTTCGAGATGGAGTGGAGGCAGCATGCCGATGCTCAGATGTTCGTTGCAATTATAACAGGTGGTCACACACTGATGCTAGTGAGGTCCTGCCAAGAACGTTGGCACACAAACAGCAGTACTGGGAAAGGATCAGCAGGCAGGTAATGAACTCCAAGTCTGTAATTCAGAAAACAAGAGAAACCAATGGAACCATTGAGAACTGATGACAAAAATGGTACAGGGAAAAAATAATAAAGTGAGAGGTCATGGAGACTTGGTAACAAATGGGAGCAAAAGCGGAGAAAGGCAAAATGACTGGAAAATGTTGAAATGCATCTTTCAAGTGCTTGTGTATGACTCTTACAGCATCTACACACAAGGCCCAGGAAGTCCCAAACCCCGCCCGGAAGCGAGGGACCTATAGATCTAACATTTCTCCACATTCTCATTCTTCACACTCTCAAGTCCGGACCTCTTCTGAACTTAAAAGAGGATGTAAACCTCTCAGGGCCCTGTGAAGTTACTGCAGTTATGTCATCTATGCATTTTCCAATAAGCTACTCAGCAAGTCTCTTTTGTAAGGGGCGGCAGGTATCACAGTGACTATACCCACTCACAACACTCCAGTTGTCTCACCAAAAGAATGTATCACCCCAGTTTGTCTGTGTGTACTTGTGTCACCACTGGCAGGATTGCCACTCTCATAGAACCTTTGGTAGGCCCTGCTTGGTAGACTCAAAAGTATCTATATCTCCCAGGGAAATGACAGTTTGTACAAGAAGATGAGTTTTATGTAACAAAAGGGAATGTAGTGGAGTGTTGTTTGGTAAATTGCATTACAGCCCCCTCTGAATACTGTTGCTGGCGCCATTAACATTCCAATATACCACTAAGCCAGAGTTTCGGTGGCAGTCTCCGTGGGGCCCTTGGGTGTAGATAGAGAACATGGTATTGCCCATATCATACTGGTTGGTCCTGCCCAGGGACTCTGCAAAGTGAATGTAAGCAGTGCTGTATTCTAGCCCAATTAATCCCCTATCTTTAGTTGTGCCCTGTCTATTGTTGTGTGTACACCGCCAACATGAAAACTTACTGTTGTTACCCAACCCCCATTCCATTGCTCTTCACATCACTTGTCCACCTGATAAGTATCTGTTGCCTCTGAGCATGAATTTCAAAAGCCACAGACAATGGGCCTTAACAGAAAACACCCTGTCCCCAAATCCTTCCAACCACCCTGACCTGTACACTAACATCAAACGCCCAAGTATCTGTCATAAAGAATGGATATACAGTGTCATTTCACTTGGATTAGAGGCCAAAAAGGAGAGGCCCCTTCCAACAGGAGAGCTATAACATTTAGAAAAGGAGGGCAGCAGATATTGCAGATGTGAAAGTCACCCAGTGCTATGATTAAGGAGGTAGAGAGTCCAAGGCCAGAAGTGGGAAAAAAATGAATAGAAGGAGAAAAAATACACGTGATTCTCGGACCACAAATAGTCACTTCACTCTTTCCCCTGACAACTCGACCTACTGGGACTCTTGCTATTTGATCGCCTTCCCACTCCTCTGGATTCGTGGACTCAATGTTGCTGAGGTTAATCAGTGAGATGAATAGCACACATTGGTGGCAACATTTCTGACTGCGTCTCTCCCTGCGTATCACTGAAAATAAAGAGGATAGCATGTGGTGTTATACGGTTCCTACACATATAGCAGGAATCAAATACCATCTGTGAGTGTTGGCGGATTTTGGCCACCCCACAGAACCATATCCAACCTGTAAACCAACCGGGGTAACAGATGTTGTTGGCAAATTCGAACATGACACTGATTCCCAATGAATCTGTGGATCCAACCCTTTCGTTTCTCACTCTTGCACGCCCATGGTACACAAGAAAGATGCGACAATGCATTTTCAAACATTTATTGAAATTATCGTACTCTGCATAAAATGCATGAGCTGCGATTATTAGAAAGAGGGGACATGTTACTGTAATCAGCATTGTTAGAATTGTAAACGATATGAACAATTCAAGCAGGTTAATTGTTGCTAATGTTTGCAAGCTCCTATCTGTAACTACACAATACAAAAAAAAGCATAGTGAGAGCACCATTCTACCAGATCATTTGGGATAGCCTAACTCCCCATACCTTGGGCTTGGGTGTCAGGAAGCCGGTTGCAGGGCGCAGGTTATCTTCCTTAGCAGGATGGAGGTCAGAGTAAGGAGGGCTGCATCTTGGTCACAGTCTGCAGTCTGCAGCTGTTCAATGATAATTCCCAGCATGGAAATGCTCCTCTCAAAGATCTCTAGCACTGAAGCCTTTTATGTAATAACATTCGATTTCTACTAGCTAAAAGAAGTGTCTCCTAATGAGCACGGGAAGAAAGAAAACAGTGACATTGTGTTCTTCATGTACCACCCTGGAACGAACAGTACAGACTACAGGGCATCTGTGCCTATCACAAATACACATACAATATATTAATGTATCAGCTGAAAAGTTGGGCAAAAGTCACCACGAGAAAAAAGATGTCAACCTAAGGAGTTGAATCTAAAATTGAGAATGCATGTGAGACATGCCAAAATGGCATCATGTTCCAGTGTTGTTTGTGTGATGTGGGAGAACCATGCTATCCTCCAGTCCCATACCGCCTCCGAGCGTTGGAAACGTGTGTTTTCCTTCCAAAGGTTACCTTGAGCTTGGCTGGATACATCAGAACATAATGTTATTGCATTGCTAGTGTTTTCTGTTTGACAGCCATTAAAGACCTTCATTGCTGTTGAACCTGTCAGGTATAGTCTGGGAAGAGGATCCCTGCTATAATCAAGGAAGTATTCCACAGAGTATTGAATCGTGGCATAGTATGTTCCGTATGCGCTGCTTACCTGAAGTGATGCAATCTAGTCCTGTCTTTAAAAAAGCTTTTTGGATTACATGTTCAAAATCTGCTGTGAGCTTCAGCCAGGAGGTTACATAGCATTATTTATTTTCCCTGAAGGGATCAGTCTCTCGCAAGAGTAGCAATCTTTACCCCTATGTCCCTCCCTTGCTTGAATTCATTACAGACTAGGGGCCCGATGTAGGTAATTCCAGATTACCACTTCTTAAATACCGAATCATACCGATTCGGTATTTAAGAACTGGTACTGGGGATGTAGGTATTTTTACCTAATTGATTACCGAATCGGTAGGATTCGGTATTTACCGATTCGATAATTAACGAATCGGTTTTTGGCATTGATTCCTATGGGCCTTGAAGCCCATAGGAATCAATGGCAAATACCGATTCGGTAATTACCGAATCGGTAAATACCGATTCCTGCCAGGGGGAACAGGGTGTCACTTTGACACCCTGTAGCACCCCTGTTTTTGGCTTATGTGCAATGTGACACACATACATGCCCTTAGGGCATGTGTGTGTGCCACATGGCACAGGTGTACATGCACAGATGTGCATGTACACAGGAATTCCTTATTTACCACCCAATTGTATTGGGTGGGAAATAACAAATTCGTAGAGGCCTCTAGCACTGTCAACATTAGAATTTACAGATTCTGTATTTTTACCAAGTCTGTATTTACCGATTTGGTAATTGTACCGATTCGGTAAATACAGAATTGGTAAAAATACCGAATCTGTAAATAAATACCTCCTACATAGGAAAAGGCATTTACCAGTTGGTAACGGCCGAATTCGGCCGTTACCGACCGGTAAATGCTTTCTACATCGGGTCCTAGGACTCCTTGCCCCATCGGACACCAATAACCAGTGACCACTGTTGATAAATGCCCCCCACTTCCCCTGCTTTATTTTACTTGTCTCATTGTTTGGGTACCGAAGTGAACTGTGGCAGAGCCCCATTCAGTAACTATATTAATTTTACTGCAACGTTGAGAAAAATCGCTTTCTCCCGGGATATGGAACTTTTGGGGCAAGAAGGTGACTTGGGCTGTCTGCTGAAGGTGGTGCAGCAGGGAAGCTGTGACAGAGACTGGCTGGTTCTTGGATGGCTGGGGCCGGGTATAGCACATTATGGGAGACAAGGAGGAGCGGGTGAGTTGCCCTGTTGGGCTCAGGATTGTAGATATATTTATGGGTTTTAGATGCCTTCATTTTGTCTGTTGCCATTGGGTACATTTGGTCCTCACTCGACTGTCTACAGAGTTTGAGGCTTAACTTCCAGTAGAGCTTTCATCTAGCTACATTAAACATATTTAGACATCTCAAGGTTTGAGGTGTATGTATGTTGCAACAATGGAAGGAGGGTGATCCACTAAGAGAAGGCATATTGGGCCATATGTATGAAGCTGTTTTGCGTTTGCAAACAGTAGGAATCGCAAAAAAACGGTGTTTGCAATCGCAAAACAGAGTCCCTATGTAGGAAAGGGTTCCGGTGCGCAAAAATGGTAATCGCAAATGTAGCGATTAACAATTTTCCAAGGCATGGAATCTGCGAATAAATTTGCGAACTCGCAATCAGCGCCCTGCTATTTGCGATATTCGCTAATAATGTGCTCGCAAATTGCGAATTCGTAAAATGAGATGCAAGAAAAAATCACATATTGTGATTTTGCAAAATTTGCAATTTTGCACATTGCAATTACCACCAACTCTGAGCAGGTGGTATCCAGGTGCAGCCTATTTAAACAGGCCTACCATGCCACAGGTGTTTTCCACAATGGCTGGGCTGTATGTGATAGCCAGGGGGCTGTGAATCAGAGCTGCTGCACAGAGAAGCAGACACCAGGAAAGGATCTTCAGTGTGCGCATCACCCTGTTCCAGCGGACTGTGGAGGAGATCCCTGTGAACTACAGGCTGGACGCTGACAGCATCCTGGACTTAATAGAGGAACTCAAACCTATTACTAGAACACCTCACATGCAGGACCACACCATTCCCACCCATGTACAGGTCCTGTGCTCGCTGCACCTACAGGCATCATGGAGTTTTCAGGGGTTGATCGCCACCGCAGGAGGGGTCTCTCAGAATGTACTGTCTTACATCTTCCACACTTTCCTTGATGCAATGGTACAGAGGCTGCATCACCACATCCAATTCCCCAGCACACAATAGGCACTAGATCAGACCATGGAGGAGTTCTACCAGATAGCCCAATTCCCCCACATAATTGGCTGCATAGGTGGGACCCATGTCCCTTCCTTCCCCCTCACAGAATAAGTATGTGTTCCAGAACCGCAAGTCATATCATTCTCTGAACGTGCAGGTAGTATGTAATGCCAAACATGGCATCACTGATATTGTTGCTAAATACCCAGGCGGCACACACAACTCATTAATTTTTCGCCACAATGGAATTAACCAACGACTCACAGATGGGGAGTTTGGTGAGGGCTACCTGCTAGCTAAATGCACGGCTTTCAGACACACAATCAGTAAAGGTCAGAATTGGCATGACAGTGTTTAACCTGAGTCTTGTCACCCTGCAGGTGACAGTGTGTATGCTGTAGGTGACTGAATATATGTTCATATCCTGCATTCATTTTCCCCACAGGGAAGCACAACGCGTCGTCACAACGACCGTGTTGTGATTCCGCATACCATTGCTCCGCAAGTCGGAACAACGAGTTGCGGAGGGGGGGTGCTGAAAGTTGGAATATTATAATTTAATTTTCCAACTCCAGTCAGTGCGGACACTAGGGAAGGTGTTGGATTTTAAATCCAATACCTCCCCCCCTCCGCAAGTCATTGTTCAGACTTGCGGACTAATGGTATGTGGAATCACAACACGGTCATTGTAACAACTGCGTTGTGATTCCCTGCGTGCAAAATGATTTGTGGTAAACGCTGTTTACCGTACATGACTACATCCTGACTCTTTACCTGAATCCAGCCACTGCTCAGGAGCGGAGGTATAACAGCACCCAGCGAGCTACCTGCTGTGCCATTGAGAGAACATTTGGAAACCTTAAGAGCCATTTCCGCTGCCTACATAAGAGTGGAGGAGCGCTACAGAACAGCCCCGAGACATGCTGCAAAATCGTGGTCGCGTGTGTTATGCTACACAACATTGCTACTAAGAAAGGCACCCCTGTGGAGCTCACAGACTCCAACTCATCAGAGGAGGAGGGGTCAGCTCCACGATGCAGACCAGCCGGTGGTGTTGGTGCGGCTGCCAGCTTCCAGAGAAGAGTTGAGATCACACAGAACTATTTCTAGGTGAGTAATGATGACACAATGCTACAGATTGGGGCAAAACTGTGTTTTTTTATTTTTTTGGGTGGCGGAACATATCTGTCACACAGCCTGATGTGCATATGATGTGAGTCCCAATTGCTTGCACATGTTAAACACACAGTGCAAGTATGTCGCTCAGACATGAGTCAAGATGCAATGTGTTGCCTCACCCCTTGCATGTGCCACTCATGACACCCCATCTCCTGTGTGCACGGCCTGTTGCGCCTTGCTCAGGGTGTCCACTGCCCTCCCCTGAGTCCTCGGCTGTTCTCCCCTGCTGCTCACTCCGCCGTCTGTCCTGGGGAATAGGTGGGGTGATGCTGCTCCCGCTGGACTGGTCCTCACTTTCCAGTGAGCTCAGGGGTCCTGTGCCACCTGTGGCTGCTGCCCGCAGCTGGTCCACGGCATGTGTGACCTGCACGAGGCCCTTGGCCACATCCTGGCAGCAGTGAGACATCTCATGCTGCATGCTAACACAGCGACGTGCCAGCAGTGAAGTGGCAGTGGACAGGCGGTTCACAGCTTTGGTCTATATGTCCAGCTGGCTGTGGAGACGTTGTCACTCCCTGCGCCTGGCTGCCCGGTCTCTCCTCATCTCTGTGCACAGTCGTTCTAGTGCACCTGTCATGCCCATGAAACCATCCTTCATCTGGGTCATGTTGTTGTTATGTGCAGCAAACTGGCACTGAATTGACTTTAATGCCTTTGCTTCCAGGCATTGGACTTTTAGCATGTTGCTTTCAAGCCCTGCAAACACTGTGTCTTCGCCTACGGCAGCTGTGCTGGTGGACGGCTGTGCCCTGCAATAGGATGAAATTCCTGAATGAGGACGGACAGGAGACTGGTGTGTGCTGTGCTGCATGCTGCCCCTGGACTGGCTGATCTTCTCCACTTGTGTCCTGTCAATCTGCCTCCAACAGTGGGAGTGGTGGCACTATGAGTAGCTGTCTACATGTCACAGGGATTTCTGGTCTGCCTTCCTCCTGCTCCTCTTGCCCTGACTGGTCTTCCGTGTGGGATGCATCCTCCCCTTCTGCAAGTGATTCCTGTGTTTCAGGTGGTGCTGCGAATGTAAATGCACACATTAATTTGGTGTCCTGCCTCACTTTGGTTATGCAATACAGTTTTCAGATTTTGAGTTACATGAGTACTATCTGTCTCTTTTATGCCTTTGCTGAATTACTCATCCTGATTCTACCTTGCTGGGTCTCACTGCTCCACTGTTTGGTGCATGTGACTACATCTCCCATAATGCATTGTTGGGTGTGCTTGTTAACATGTAATGGAATTGCATTCATGTTTAGTGCCTGGGTCTTTCCTGAGTGTGTGAGTGATGTTGTGATCTATAAGGGGAGTAATAGCATGCTTCTTACCTTGTCTGGTGTTTGGGGGTTCGGCGCTGTCCAGGTCAGCCACGCACACTGACACTCTCCGGCTGAAGAGTGCCCTCCACCAACTCCTCAAGAGGTGCAGAATCAGTTGCAGTGGATGTCCCCCCACCATTCTTCTTTGCCTCAGCCAACCTTGTTGCCACCTTTTCCTTGGATCTTTGGCACATGTCGTACCACCTTTTGCGGAGGTCCTACACAGTGTGGTGGGTCACGCCAATGGCATTCACCTTCTCCTGTATTTCACTCCAGATTTTCCTTTTGCGTGCCTCTGGCACACGTAGGGATTGCTTCCCAAACAGGAGCTCATGGCTGACTGCCATTTCCTGTATGAGCACCTCCAGCTCGCTCTCACTGAACTTTTGCTTCCTCTCTCTTACATTCTCCTCCTGCTGCTTCTCTTTCTCCTGTGTATCCATTTCTCCTTCTCCCAGTTGCAGTGCACAGGTCTCTCACTCTCCTCCCAGCCTCTCACTCAGCTGGGATGTATGTCGTTACAACGCATACTTTTACTCCGCATACCATTACAACGCAGTATTTACAACGCATACCGCTACAACGCATAACGTTTTGGGGTGCTGGATAGTGGTAAGTATAATTTACTATTCTAACTCCAGTCCCCGTGGACCCTAGGGAAGGTGTTGGATAGTAAATTAAACTTACCTCTTATCCTAGAGCGCCCCCTAGCGCAATGCGTTGTAACGGTATGCGTTGTAATGCCTGCGTTGTAGTGGTAGTGCGGAGTAAAAAATGCGTTGTAACAGGTGCATACCACTCAGCTGATGGCACTTCCTGGTTGTGATGTTATCAAGCTGCACATGAATTGCTGATTCTCAGATTAGCGATTCTTTATTTGTGATTTTGCAAATAAGGAATCGCAAAATAGGTATTTGCATTAATATTCTGCAAATTTTGGGAACCGCTAACATTTTGCAATCTTTTATTTACATCGGGTTGTGCTACTCTCAAAATGTGATTCGCTAAAAATCGCATTTTGAGAATCGCAAAATCCTATTTTGTTACATATGGCCCATTATCTCTTCTTCCTGGGTGGAGGAAGGTTCCATTCTGACAAGTTATCCCAGGTTGAAGGATCAAAGTGCTCATTCGGAAACTTTCCCAACTCACATGACACATGAAGATATTCAGTATACTATTGCGACTGCAGTCACTTATGCCTTGGTAGCTAACTTTAGAGATGAAGAAAAGAAGGGTTTAGAGGCACTAAAAACTATTGGTGATGATAATCCCTCAATGTCGGGCACTGAGAAACAAACCATCTCATCAGGCAAATAAGTAAGAAGAGAAGAAATGTGGGAAGTTCTCTCAAATGTCAGAGACAATTTTCAATTCCCTCCGTTTCAGACAGAAGATGGGGAAGAGATACTGTTCCCCCCAATATGTCAATCCTTAATCAATGGCCATGGCATTTCACTTAAATTAAGGAGGTGTTTATGGGAGAATTGAAAGATGTGGATAAGGCTTCAATTCCAGGATTACTGCACAAGCTATATATGTTGGTGGGAGTTGACTCTCTTCCCCATAATATTAAGGTGGTTGTGATATTGGCTATGATGACTGATAGAACATCATTCAATCTGGAGGATTGTTCTCCCTCAGATCCTTCACAAAAATGTAAATTCTGCATTAAAGGGGCTTTTGCAGCTGAGAATGTGGCCCTAAAGGTGATCACACATGCACCATACACAGTCCAGTTGATGGTGAAGGACTTTAATAGTTTAGCTGTTGCTAGTCAGGCGGGACAGGAATGTTCAGATATGTTGGCTGCAATGGAACAGAAAGCTAGTTTGTTGGCAGATATTTCCTCTGATGTGGTTAGAGCTAGAGAGACCTGTGTCTTCATGTGCATTACTTTCACCAGAATAAACCTCTGGATGAGGAAGTAGATAGACTTTGAAGAGTAAACCCCAGAAACAGGAGTTATTCAGACACAGTTACCAAGAGTAGGACCCAAGTGCTTGACATTATTGGCAGGGGTCCAGACATCGCTCGCAAAGAAGGCTACATCCAGAGTACATGTGGGAGAGATAGAAACAGGTGCAATTTCCATCATCTTCCTTGTTCAAAATCTTTCAGGTGCGTTCAGACTTGTTCTCAATTTGAAGTGGGTGAATTAATTGATCAGGACAGTGCACTTCCGCATGGTAACCCTACAGCCTATAATTCAGCCAGTTGATTTTTGTTGTATCAATTGATTTACAAGATGCATATCTGCATGTTCCTATCAGAGAATCACATCTGAGAATCCTTCACTTTATGGGGTTAGATGCCAACAATTAGTTCAAGGTTCTTCCCTTTGGTCTGAAATCCTCCTGGAGGGTGTTCACCAAACTGTTGACTTCCCTGGTGGCTCTTCTCCATGCCGAGCGAATTTTCCTGAACACTTACATTGAGGAATGCCTTATTCCGGCCCCTTCGAAGGAGTTATAACTTTCATAAATGCATAGACTTTTGACAGTCCTCCAGGAACATGGATTCCTAATAAATTGGGAAGCGTCAAGTATGGTTCCATCCCAGGAATTAGCTTTCATAGCGGCTTGTTTCTGCACTCACTGCGGGACAGTAACTTTACTAGAGAGAAACATTCAGAAAAATCATGCTCACTTGTCAGAGCTTCTCACGCAAGACGCCCCTAAGTGTTCTCTTAGTTAAGAGGACAAGATGATACAGGTAAGCTAGGCGCTTTTCTGTGGATTTATTCCTGCACCTTGGCATTTAAACAGGCTGCATTCTCTCTTGAATCATTGTTTCTGAAACCACGAGCAACTAGGCACCAGCGCGTCTGTTCCTTCTCAAAGTAGGGCTTCCCTTCTGCCAACGGACCTGCTCAGACATGGTTTAAAAGCTCGTTTTCCTAAGCTGAAGGCCCGCCTGATTTCTGCTTTCCTGGATTTCCTGACTTGGAACGTCTGTTTGTTTTCTCTCTGCTGCAAAAGACTCTCATAGTACTCTGTCTTTTCTCCGCTATCTACTCTGTAATGAGCGTTTTACTTTTACTCGTCTGCGAGCACCTCTGCCTTGACACTTCTTTTGTCCTTTAGAAAATACTTCTTCACGTTTTTTGCACTATACGTTTTTGGCTTTTTTTTATTATAATTTGAGATGTTTTTATTAATATAGAGGGTTTGTTCTATCTGTGGCGAGCCTATTTGCGGGTTTGAAAATAACTGGGAAATACTTTTATCAGAGTTATAAAAAAGTGTTGGGTCTCCTTTTTTCTGTCAATTATTTTACTTGTCATGTGAGTTCCATCTAAAATAAGTCTGTTCTTTTTCTTTTCTTCCAGCCAGGTTGGCCTTCGGTCATCGTGTCATCTCCTCTCCATCAGGAAGTCATCCCTTTGAGAGAACACATATAAGTATTTGCGAAAACTATACTAAAATAAAACAATAAAAAAAATCTCCACTTCTTCTTCTGAGTTCTGTTGTCTTTCTGTTTCTTTGTCATCTATTCTATTTTCTTCATTCTTTATTTTATCTTTTGTTCTTTATCCATTCCATTTTGCTTTCAGAGTTGTTCCTTGCTCTCTTGGCCTTGTCTCCTCTCTCATGGATTCCTCGTCGTCAGTGGGCCGGTTGTCAATGTCCTAACTTCCTGGCCAGCTCTAGCGTTCGGTGTCTGAAGTGTCCCAATGTGCCTTCTAACCTATGTGGACCACAGTCTGCCATCACTCTCCTCTCTTAAGCCTTGTAACTCCTCCTTCTTTCTTTTTCCTCCATTTTATTTTCCATTACTGTTGTTTGCCCCTTATTCCTATCTATGGCAGGTTTTCTAAGTCCTTTATCTGTTTTTATCATTTTTGTCTCTCTCCCTCAGTCTGCTGGCAGATCGCCCAGATCATTGTCTCTGTCCCTGCCTAGAGCTAAGTGTGCTCTGCTTCCCACCCCTGACACTATATGCTTCTACTTCTGGTCAGTTCCTTCTGTTATCAAACCTGTCATCAAACCCAAAAATCATAATTTGTGATGCTAACAGACTGCTTATATTTTATATTTCCTTTTAAGTCTATAGAGAGTAACAGGCTTGTCTGGTTTCAACTGTGAAGCATCTTTGTGTCCATTATAAGGCCTATAAAGAGAGGTAGTTGAAGAGTAGTCAAAACTGTTACATACAAATATTTTTCCGTTAGTGATGATGCATTACATTGTCTAGGTTATACTGCTAACTTTACGGAAGGCACACATTTATCTGACTCTGGAGATAGGTTATCGATTGACTGTTTTAATCTGTTCTTTGCCATTACCTGTTACCTTACTCAAAGACTGATTTTTCACTAGAGCTGAGTAGTAGTGTCTAACACGAAACGAGGGCAGGCATGGTGGATTCACAATGCTTCTGCAAGTTTCCTCCCTTTGCAGTCTCCAAAACTGAGATGAGTCCTTTTATTTGTTATTACTTAATCTCGCAAAAGCCTGACATGGACTATATAGCTGAGCCACCATGTGATAATGGGACAAGGTGAGGCACTCTTTTGGTAATCAAGTAATTTGGAGCGTAACCAAGCCACCAGGGAATGATTTGTTCTGGTGCAGTCACACTGTGCCCTCTGGAACACCTACAATCCTCAAATTGCTATGATGGGCCCTTCCTTAGGGATATTTAACCCTGTCTTCCAGTTATTTCACTGCATCTGAAAGACGTAAGACTGTGACTTGCAGTGTATGGCACATGTCCTCCGTATCTGATATTCTCCCTTCTGCCGCAGTCAAACACAATACAGAGACCCTGATGAAAAAGGAACATATCCAGGCGGACCTCGTCGATGCGACCATCTAGAGATGTATCAATCTCTCAGATAGCCTGTAGAATTGCGCCTAACTGGGAGGTCATGGGTGCTGTACATCTGTTGTGGAAGGGCCGAATTGCTCTCCTTCTCCCTGTGTCATACCTGCCAACTCACACGGTGCCACTGTGTGACTCACCATATTGGTTCACATCACACGGTCTCCCAGTGAGGAGCCGATATCACACAGTGTCAGGAAAACGCCCTGAAAACCACAGTAAATAGTGGTTTTCCAGCTCTTTTTTTCTAGGCTTTGAGCTGCTTACAGCCAGCCTATTGCTTTCCATTGGTTGGACTAAGTGTCATTCGTATTTCCTTGTTTCTTATTAGCTGGCTTTACTTGTTCATCTTGTGCATAGTGCCTTTACCATTCTTTTGATTTGCTGACGTGTATCCTTCCACTGCTCACATTCAGGAAACTGCATATTTCTTTGTTTTCAGCACTTCATGGGAGTGCATATATATTCTTGCTCTCTCCCTCAAGTGCTGCACATTTCTCAGCTTCCTATCTCCCAGCATTCTGTGTTTGCACCCCACAATCCCCTTCCAGCTCATCCATGGCGTTCCCACCCCGCTAGTTGATTTTTTGGCTTTGTTTCGTATTTCTATTTATTTTGTGCTTTCCTGTCCAGTTGCTTGCCCCCACCTCCCTCGCCCATTGTCCTGTGGCTCCACCATGCCTTCCAGCCCCTTTTTCTATTTTTTTTTAAACTTCCTTCAAAATAGATATGATGTATGCTTCCCTACTTCGCTATTTAGAATCCATTCTAACTACCAAAACATCGACAATTTCTACACATTGATTGATCGCGCGGCGGTGGGTTTACAGCAGTAGTATCATGTTGGCGCTATGTCCCCGTGTCTTTTGCAGCTCACCATGGCCCCCACTGGGGCGCATTCAGTGCCTTTAATCGCACGCCTCCGAACGCCCCAGCTCGGTGATTCTGAGTGCATCTGCCCATCTATAAGCTGTGCAGGGACAGCGCGTGCCTCGGGGACATGGCAGCTGTCTGCATGTCTCTGCCATTTGCTCTTTCTGCCTGTGAGTCCATGGTAACACCTAGTACTTCCCATTGTCCCTTTGTGCCTTTTAGAGCAGCACGGCCTTCTTTGTATAATCCACGTGATTCTGACTCCGATGGAGCTCTTGTTTCAGGCTAACCGGTTCCTGTGATTTATATAATTTCCACTTGTGTTCAGTTGATGTTTATAAAGTCTTGAGAGAAGGAGAGTGTGGCTGCCTGCTTTCTTGTCTCCTCCACTGCCTTGAAGTTGTTTGCCTGGTGTGATTTATCTGCAGGTTAAGTTCCAGAGCAGGACACACACACATCCAAGCATATTGCATTCACTTGGTTATTGGCCAGCACAAAGTGCCCGAGAGCTCTGTTAGAAGGCAATGTCGGACTGGGAAAGCTTACGGCACCGGACATCAAAATAAATGCGTCCCCCATGTGTAATTAGATAGATTAAAAAAAAGCGCCCCATGTTTCGAAATTGTTGCAGGTTTGAACTCGTAAAGACACGCAGTACACATGATTTTTCAGGGTATATAAGACTGCATGGATTTGAGCTTTCTACAGGCTGTGATTGTTTTAACATCAGGGAAGTCAACAATAAAACCCGGCCCAGCAGACCATAAGCCGGCCCACACACTCACCATCGGGCACTGCTTGACTGCCCTACAGGCCAGTCCAATCCTGTATAAGGTTGAAAAAATATGCTTTGTGGGTTAAAAAATCATAGGAAAAGTGTTCTGGATCGTCCGTTCATCATGATTGTTTGGAGGTGAGAAGGCACAGCTAACTGGTTGCAGGCTTAGCCAGAGAACACAACATTTGGGGCCAGATGTAGGTGGCCATTTACCGACCGGTAACGGCCGATTTCGGCCGTTACCGATCGGTAAATGGTCATTCCTGATGTAGGTGCCCTATTTTACCGATTCGGTAACTTTACTGATTCGGTAAGTTTGCCGAATCGGTATTTCTACCGATTCGGTAAATTGGAGATGTAGGTGGGACTCTTCTGAGTCCCACAGGCCTTACCGAATCGGTATTTTACCACCCAATCCTATTGGGTGGTAAAATACCGAATACAGGTGTGCATGCACATCTGTGCATGCACACCTGTGCAATGTGCCACATGGCACACAAGTCCGGAATTGGGGTGCCAGAGGGTGTCAAAGTGACACCCCCTGCACCCTTGCAACAATCGGAATTTACCAAATCGGTAAATACCGATTCGGTATTCCACATTGATTCCTATTGGGCTTCAAGGCCCATAGGAATCAATGGGGGATACCGATTCGGTATTTACAGATTCGGTATTTACCGATTCTGATTTACCTACATTTCCCCCCCTCTAATTTACCACTTCTTAAATACCGAATCCGTATGATTCGGTATTTAAGAAGTGGTAAATTAGAATTACCTACATCGGGCCCCAAGGTGTCTTATTTCTTGAGGTTTATATAGCGCTGGCTAGATCCGGAGGTTTCAGAGCGCTTTACATGAGGAGAGTTACGGTGCACAGACATAATATCGACTCCAAAATATCGTTTGGACAGAATATCGAGTTTTAAATATCGTTTGGACAAAATATCGACTAGACAGAATATCGACAGCCAAAATATCGTTTTTAAGGTAAGTGAAGTAATATCGACTGAAAATAATATAGACAGTGAAAATATCCAAGTATATAATCTAGATAGTAAAAAATATAGTTTTTAAAATAATATTTAATTATTTATAGTGTTTTTATGTAATAATATGTGTGAAAAGTGTCATTTTATTTCATAAGTATTTTTAATTAATGATTTTTTTAATTATTGTGTAATTTTATTATGTAGCGGGTTGTGGGTTTATAGGGGAATAGGGTGGGAAGTAATTTAATTATAATTAATTAAATATGTAAATTCATTAATTGGTAGTAATAATTAATTAATTGGTAATTAAATAATATATGTTAATTATTTAAAATTTAATTGGTAATTAATTTAATTTAATTGATTAATTTCTAATTATGTAAATTAAAATAATGTATTTTCTGTAGCGGGTTGTGGGTTTACAGGGGAATAGGGTGGGAAGTAATTTAATTATAATTAATTAAATATGTAAATTTATTAATTGGTAGTAATAATTAATTAATTGGTAATTAAATAATATATGGTATTTAATTAAAATGTAATTGGTAATTAATTTAATTTAATAGATTAATTGCTAATTATGTTAAATTAAAGGGGTATTTTTAGGGTTCAGGGTCAGTTTTTAGTTTTTGGGTAAAGGGGTATTTTTAGGGTTCAGGGTCAGTTTTCAGTTTTTGGGTAAAGGGGTATTTTTAGGGTTCAGGGTCAGTTTTTAGTTTTTGGGTAAAGGGGTATTTTTAGGGTTCAGGGTCAGTTTTTAGTTTTTGGGTAAAGGGGTATTTTTAGGGTTCAGGGTCAGTTTTTAGTTTTTGGGTAAAGGGGTATTTTTAGGGTTCAGGGTCAGTTTTTAGTTTTTGGGTAAAGGGGTATTTTTAGGGTTTAGGGTCAGTTTTTAGTTTTTGGGTAAAGGGGTATTTTTAGGGTTCAGGGTCAGTTTTTAGTTTTTGGGTAAAGGGGTATTTTTAGGGTTCAGGGTCAGTTTTTAGTTTTTGGGTAAAGGGGTATTTTTAGGGTTCAGGGTCAGTTTTCAGTTTTTGGGTAAAGGGGTATTTTTAGGGTTCAGGGTCAGTTTTTAGTTTTTGGGTAAAGGGGTATTTTTAGGGTTCAGGGTCATTTTTGGGTTTTTGGGGTACATATACAATATTGCGTATTATTTAATTAAATTTTGTTACTATATATATATATGTTTTAAGAAATATGATTAAAAAAATATTATTTTTTTACTTTCATTAATTATTTAATTATTAAAAGTTATTTTAAGTATTGTTAATTATATTTTAGTAATTAATTTTTTATATTAATGTAATTAAACATTGTTTTTAGTAAAGTCGATATTTTTTACAACGATATTTTTTACAACGATATTTTGTACTCTATATTTTTGTACTTACCTGTTTGTACATACAA
Organism: Lissotriton vulgaris; assembly: GCF_964263255.1. NCBI lineage: Eukaryota > Metazoa > Chordata > Amphibia > Caudata > Salamandridae > Lissotriton > Lissotriton vulgaris. The sequence goes on from NC_141685.1 coordinate 1,689,453,397, forward strand.
ACTCGATATTTTGGTTGTAGATATTTTTTCCTCGATATTTTGGGTAGTCGATATTTTGGTAGTCGATATTATTTCAGTGATCCGAGAGTTACATAGGTTCTACATTATACATTGTTACAGATGGTACATCAATTACAAGTTACATCTGAAAGGTACATCAATTACAGGTTACATCCGTTGGTTCATGGCGTGGAGAAGGGTAGGTGTGAGAAGGTGGCCTGATATGCAGTGGTCACTATTCTAGTGAACACTATGTATCAGTCCAGCAACCCTTATTGATGATTGGTTGTAAGTCAACCTTATAGACCAGCTATCCTAGTAGCGTGGATACGAGCAGTCTAAGGCTAAAGACTCGAGAGGGCGTGTTAAGCCAGCTGTTATACCACATATACCCCTTGAACACCAAGTGAAAGGACACCACACAAGTGTTATGAAAATAAACAGTTATTTATTAAAGATCACAACAGCCCTGTACTCTTTATGAGGACAGGGTACTAAGCACAAACCAAAACTCTTATCAAAATACTTAAGTTAGCACAGTATATACAAATGCCCGAGGGGCACGGAAAACCATATACTTGAAAAGTGGAATGCAAAATTACTAGCAGGTAAGTACAGTACTAATAGGCTTTGGAATCGCTAGGACTTGACTATAGAATCGTTAGATTACTTCTAGGAGACCCAGGGGACTCGGGTGCAGTGTGTGCACTCTCACGCGAGATGCGGGACAAAGTCTATGGTAGCTAGAAATTGCAAAGTTAGTGTTCTCGGGCGAACCCGACCTGGTAGGGAGAAAACGAAAGTGGATCCTGACCCTTGGATAGTGAGGCTATGCTGGGGCACCGAAATGCCGAAGTTACCTAGCCCAGGGGCTGCAGCTGCATAGGACTCGAAAGACGTCGGGAATCCTCGTTGACGGACCAGGAGCCTGGAAGAAAGAAGTTGCTGGCAGGCGACCAGTGAAGAAAGTTCGGTAGATCCAAGCCTGGATCGATGGAAGATGACACCTGAAAGCAGAGGGGACCAAGTTCGAGACTACTAGCCAGTAGTCAGTGGGCACCAGGAGGGCACCGGATGGTAGCCACCTCGACAAGGCGTGTGGGTGACGCTGGGCTCGGAGATCTCACGGACCAGGAGGCGTTGTCGGCGACCAGGAAGGAGGATCGAGCTGTCCCACGAAGATAGAAGCTGTCGGCGTCGCTGGACCCAGGATTGGGCAACAAAGCCTTGGCAAATTCAAGCCCACGCGGTGGACCTAAAATGGCGTCTGGAGTGGACCAGGAGGGTCCGGGGTGCCTCTCTTCAAGAAGGAAGCAAGGGCCAGTCTGGAGCAACCAGACCAGCAGCAGTGATGTCGTCGGGCGTCGTTCAGAAGGCCACAAGCCAGCCGGCTAGTAGCCAAACAACGCGGTGCACAGCAAACAGCAGAAGGGCCCCACGCAGATCGTGGAGATGCATGGAGGCTGACCTTGGGTGCTGGAGCTGCGCAGGGTCGGGGCTTCTCGGACCCCAAAGCACTCACCCGTGGAGGACACGGTGGGCTTGCAGTAAAGATGTCGTGCAGTCTTGGCGATCGTCGGTCCCTCAAGGTCTCGTCGCACTCACGGTTCTCAGCTTGGCTGTAGAGGTGAGTAGAGGTCAGAGGTGCCAGGGAAGCCGGGTCTCGTCGAGCTGGGTCGTCGGATTCGTGATGAAGGACTTGCAGCAGACCGCAGTGTTCTTTAGGATGATGCCTGCGGATGCAGGGTGACTACTCCTTAGCCACAAGGGAGAATCTTGATGAAGAAATCTTGAAGTCCTTTCGAAGAAAGTCGTGTCTTGATTCCAAAGATGATCTAATTTGAACAGGGGGCCCGCTCCCATCTTTATACTAAAAAAGGGGGCTGACCCGGTGACTAGGTCCTGCCTATGGGTGGGACTAGGAGGGGGGTGGTTACACCCCTCTGCCATGCCGGACTTCCCCAGGCCAGGGGCTGGTGTGCCCCTGGAACTGGTTCAGACTGGCCTATGCGTAGTGAGCACCGGGGTGCCACTCAGCAGTCACCTTCCTGAAAAGCCCTGCCTACCCAGGATACACAAAACCATGTCTAGGACGGTGCTAGCACCGCCCCTGACAGGAAACCCTTTGTCCAGGCTCCCCTCACCGGGAGGACTCCCAGCTGCAGGGGGTCAGACTCGTGTCTGTGGTGGCAGCATCCATTTTGTGGAGCTGAGGCTTTGCTTAACTTTAACCAGGGTTCACAGTTACATGCATGTCGTGTCCCTCTAGAAGGGTGGAATGCTAACCCCGTCGCCAGAATTGGCGAGGGGTTAGTATTCCAATTCGTATGACACCTTACTCGACATGTTTTGATAAAGCAATACCAAAGTTAGCATTTAACCGCGAGGATTATAATGCACTTAAGAGTATATGGTATGCGATATCATGGAACAGCTATTAGGACTTGGTTCCGCAAGCTGCAGACAGGCTCAGCTCATGCCAGAGCACCATCTCACACGATTCCAAGCACTCTGCCTTCAGGATTGTCAAGGCCTGCCATAGGAGTGACTGATAGGAATCTGTGTGTCCATTTTAGGGTTAGGTATAGGTATACTACACCTACAGCAAAGGGTGATTACACGACTTTGCCCCAGCTGTCATGCAGCCAGTTGTGTCAAATTTAGGAGTTCAGCCAGGGGTGGCATAATACATGCTGCAGCCCCTGGCAGCCCTGGGTACACCCATGCCCTGAGTTACAGGGTCTGATAGGGTGGCCCAGTACCAATTGGAAATGCACCTAGGGTACATGGAATCCATTTTACAGAGAGAGCAGTAGGCCTGGGGTCCTGATTGGCAGGGTCCCAGGTCGACTATGTCCAAAACCAGCTAAAACACAGGGCAAAAAGTTGGGGGCAACCATAGTCAGGATGTACCTTCCTACACAACCCCCCCCCCCAAACGAAAGGAGATAAGGCTATCCTTGTCCAGGTAAGCCTCTATTACCTAAGTGGCCATATAGGGAAGTACCAGCTCTGGCTTGGTTTCCCCCTGTGTCATGGTCCACTAGGCAACCCCTCACCCTAAGGGTATCTGAGGGTCTCCACCATAGGGAATCTCTGTCTCTGGTGTGTCTTGGGAAAGTAAAAGGCTGATGCTGGGATGGAGTACTGAAGTGAGGCTCCTCTACCTTTGGGCTCAACTTCCTCCAATCACCATCCATCATATGTGCCTTTCTTTCTTTAGCTGAGATGCACTGAGCTCTCAGGGTCAGCCTCTGGCTACCTAAAGCTGGAGGCTGAGTCCCTCTGTTTGGCTCACTGGAGGGACAGGTCAGGTCTGGGGTTTTTAGGCCCCAGGTTTGGCTGTGCCCAACAGTGTCCAGCTGTGGGAGTTCCCTAACTACTTTTAAGGGGGATCCCCCAGGAGTCTGTTCTATTTTCACTGGGCCAGGTCTACCAGCTTCAGTGATCCTAATCTGCTGATTAAGAGGTTCCTTTGGACAGGGTGCCCTTTGGGGTCCACCACTGGCCTCCCTGATCTCTTCAGCCCTGGGCTGACTGAGACAGGGTAGAGAGGTGCAGGTTACCCGCTCCAGACTGGGTCCCACCTGGGAAGGGTCCACTGCCATCAGGGGCTCTGCCAGGCTAGGCCTGACTACCTCTGGGGCAGTTCCTTCGACAGGGGTAGAGTCAGTTCCCTGAGGAGGCTGGCTCTCACCTAGTGTCTGGGAGGGGGAAGACTCTTCTTCCTCCTCAATGCTCTCTGTTTGAGTGGAGTGATCCATTGTTTCAGGCTTCACAACCTCACTATCTGTTTGAGTAGAGGCTGAGACCATTTCAACCTTGCCAACCTTTTCAGGAGGGCACTCAGTTTGTGTTTGGGCTGTGACTGTCACAGCCCTCCTATCCTGTTCTGGAAAGTCTATCTGAGCCTGGGCAGTGGCTACCACTGCCCTTCCAACCTTTTCAGGGAGGAATGGTGCTGGGACTGGGGCTGTAGCTATTACTGCCCCACTAACCTGTCTGGATAGGCCTATCATTCTGGAATGAGTTTCTTGTTCCACCTCAGCCCATGCTGAGAGTTCCAGGTCATTCCCCAGTAAGCAATCTACAGGTAGGTTATCTGTCACTGCCACTCTCATGGGCCCTGTGACATTACCCCAGCTGAGCTTGACTACTGCCATGGGATGCCTTCTCTTCATTCCATGAATGTCTGTCACCTGATAAGTAAAACCAGGGGTCAGTTGAGCAGAGGGGACCAGATGGTCACTCACCATGGTGAGGCTGGCCCCTGTGTCTCTGAATGCCTCAACTTTCTGACCATTCACTAAAACTTCTTGTCTATACTTTCCCAAAATGTGGGGTCCAGTAGTGAAGTTGGCAAACCCCATGCCAGTCTCACAGACAAGAGTGTGGTCAGGGAACCTGGCTAGGCCATAGTCCTCCTGATTGCCCAAAGTAATGCCCACCACATTCTTGGGGGCACTCCCACCACCTGGGGGATTACCACTAGTGGTAACAAGAGGTTTAGGAGTATTACTTGGGGGTATATTTCCCTTATTACCATTTTTAGGGCAACTGGCATCACTTTTGTAATGACCCACCTGTTTACAGGTATGGCAATAAGGTTTCTTCTGTTCTGAAGGAGTGTTCTGGGACCCACCACCCTTGTTGGAGTTTTGGGGCCCTTGGGAAGTCTTCTCTGTGGATTTATCCCCACCCTTCTCTTGAGGCTTGGTTGATTCCTTTTTCTGGTCACCACCCTGGTTTTTAGGCCTAACCCTGGTTCTGACCCATTTGTCTGCCCTCTTACCCAATTCTTGTGGAGAGGTCAGATCAGAGTCTACCAGGTGCTGGTGTAATAACTGGTTCTGACAATTATTTAAGATTTGCTCCCTCATAATTAGATTGTACAATCCTTTAAAATCAGCAACCTTACTACCCAGTAGCCAGCCTTCAAAAGCCTTAGTGGCACAATCAACAAAGTCAGTCCAATCTTGAGACTGAGTTTTCTGGGTGTCTCTGAACAGCATCCTGTATTGTTCAGTGGTTAAACCAAACCCATCAACCAGTGTATTCTTCAAGATTTGGTAATTGTTAGCATCCTCACTTCTAGTAGTGAGGAGCTTATCTCTACCTTTACCATCAAAGGAGAGCCACAAGATAGCTGCCCACTGACTTTGGGGAACACCCTGCACAGTGCAGGCTCTCTCCAAAGCAGTAATCCATTTGTGGATGTCATCCCCTTCCCTAAAGGGGGGCACTATCTTATTCAGGTGCTTTGTATCAAAACTCCTTTCCCTATTGCTAGGTTTATTGCTGCCACCAGTGGGCTGTGGCCCACATAATTCTTGCTCTCTAGCAAGGGCAAGTCTCTCTTTGGCCAGGGCAAGTTCTTCCCTTTCAATCCTCAGTTTGATTGCCCTTTCTTCTGCTTCATACACTCTCCTCTTAGGGGAAGACATCCCTCTGTGAGAAAAGTTGAGAGAGCCATTGGTTCGAAAGGATCTGTTAGAGCCTCTTGATAGAGACCTAACTCGTCCATTCCCAATGTTAAGCTGACCTGAGAGTGGGCCCAGGGGTCCCCCAGTACCAAGCTCATGTCTGCTTAAGTTGGACCTGGTTAGTCTAATGACTTCTACCTGTCCCTTGCCTGCCTCCTCCCCTGACAACTGGTCATCATCCTCATCATCATCTGCTTCCTGGAGGGGATGGTCCTGGCTATCAAAGGGTCCCTGTAAGGAGGGCATACTTCCTTCTGGATTAGAAGGGTCTGGGTTACCAGCCCTACTGGCATCATAAGCCTCTAGGAGACCAATCAGAAAGGAAGTGGTGGGGTTAGACCCCTGTTTTAGTTTCCTGAGAGTACACACTTGTCTCATCTCATGGAAGCTAAGAGCAGTATATTTAGAAGGGACCTGTGGAGGGTCCACTGACACAAGGGGAGACTCAGAGTTTCCTCCTTTGTCCGACATACTGTTTCTAGTGTGGTGTAAGTGATGCACCTACCTACACTATGTGTTTACCTACTGATCCCTTGCTAAGAGTTGCAGCCAAGGAGTGCTAGGCCTTGAGGAGCTGCAACAGCTGGTTCAGTAGAACTCAGAGTATTCTAAGCTTAGTTATATGTACTAACAGTACTTATGTGATCTTTCAACAAGATATTCTTAGGATACGTGTGGTAAAACAACAGCAAGCTCAAATCCCAACCGCTGCTCACCAATGTGAGAAGGTGGCCTGATATGCAGTGGTCACTATTCTAGTGAACACTATGTATCAGTCCAGCAACCCTTATTGATGATTGGTTGTAAGTCAACCTTATAGACCAGCTATCCTAGTAGCGTGGATACGAGCAGTCTAAGGCTAAAGACTCGAGAGGGCGTGTTAAGCCAGCTGTTATACCACATATACCCCTTGAACACCAAGTGAAAGGACACCACACAAGTGTTATGAAAATAAACAGTTATTTATTAAAGATCACAACAGCCCTGTACTCTTTATGAGGACAGGGTACTAAGCACAAACCAAAACTCTTATCAAAATACTTAAGTTAGCACAGTATATACAAATGCCCGAGGGGCACGGAAAACCATATACTTGAAAAGTGGAATGCGAAATTACTAGCAGGTAAGTACAGTACTAATAGGCTTTGGAATCGCTAGGACTTGACTATAGAATCGTTAGATTACTTCTAGGAGACCCAGGGGACTCGGGTGCAGTGTGTGCACTCTCACGCGAGATGCGGGACAAAGTCTATGGTAGCTAGAAATTGCAAAGTTAGTGTTCTCGGGCGAACCCGACCTGGTAGGGAGAAAACGAAAGTGGATCCTGACCCTTGGATAGTGAGGCTATGCTGGGGCACCGAAATGCCGAAGTTACCTAGCCCAGGGGCTGCAGCTGCATAGGACTCGAAAGACGTCGGGAATCCTCGTTGACGGACCAGGAGCCTGGAAGAAAGAAGTTGCTGGCAGGCGACCAGTGAAGAAAGTTCGGTAGATCCAAGCCTGGATCGATGGAAGATGACACCTGAAAGCAGAGGGGACCAAGTTCGAGACTACTAGCCAGTAGTCAGTGGGCACCAGGAGGGCACCGGATGGTAGCCACCTCGACAAGGCGTGTGGGTGACGCTGGGCTCGGAGATCTCACGGACCAGGAGGCGTTGTCGGCGACCAGGAAGGAGGATCGAGCTGTCCCACGAAGATAGAAGCTGTCGGCGTCGCTGGACCCAGGATTGGGCAACAAAGCCTTGGCAAATTCAAGCCCACGCGGTGGACCTAAAATGGCGTCTGGAGTGGACCAGGAGGGTCCGGGGTGCCTCTCTTCAAGAAGGAAGCAAGGGCCAGTCTGGAGCAACCAGACCAGCAGCAGTGATGTCGTCGGGCGTCGTTCAGAAGGCCACAAGCCAGCCGGCTAGTAGCCAAACAACGCGGTGCACAGCAAACAGCAGAAGGGCCCCACGCAGATCGTGGAGATGCAGGGAGGCTGACCTTGGGTGCTGGAGCTGCGCAGGGTCGGGGCTTCTCGGACCCCAAAGCACTCACCCGTGGAGGACACGGTGGGCTTGCAGTAAAGATGTCGTGCAGTCTTGGCGATCGTCGGTCCCTCAAGGTCTCGTCGCACTCACGGTTCTCAGCTTGGCTGTAGAGGTGAGTAGAGGTCAGAGGTGCCAGGGAAGCCGGGTCTCGTCGAGCTGGGTCGTCGGATTCGTGATGAAGGACTTGCAGCAGACCGCAGTGTTCTTTAGGATGGTGCCTGCGGATGCAGGGTGACTACTCCTTAGCCACAAGGGAGAATCTTGATGAAGAAATCTTGAAGTCCTTTCGAAGAAAGTCGTGTCTTGATTCCAAAGATGATCTAATTTGAACAGGGGGCCCGCTCCCATCTTTATACTAAAAAAGGGGGCTGACCCGGTGACTAGGTCCTGCCTATGGGTGGGACTAGGAGGGGGGTGGTTACACCCCTCTGCCATGCCGGACTTCCCCAGGCCAGGGGCTGGTGTGCCCCTGGAACTGGTTCAGACTGGCCTATGCGTAGTGAGCACCGGGGTGCCACTCAGCAGTCACCTTCCTGAAAAGCCCTGCCTACCCAGGATACACAAAACCATGTCTGGGACGGTGCTAGCACCGCCCCTGACAGGAAACCCTTTGTCCAGGCTCCCCTCACTGGGAGGACTCCCAGCTGCAGGGGGTCAGACTCGTGTCTGTGGTGGCAGCATCCATTTTGTGGAGCTGAGGCTTTGCTTAACTTTAACCGGGGTTCACAGTTACATACATGTCGTGTCCCTCTAGAAGGGTGGAATGCTAACCCCGTCACCAGAATTGGCGAGGGGTTAGTATTCCAATTCGTATGACACCTTACTCGACATGTTTTGATAAAGCAATACCAAAGTTAGCATTTAACCGCGAGGATTATAATGCACTTAAGAGTATATGGTATGCGACATCATGGAACAGCTATTAGGACTTGGTTCCGCAAGCTGCAGACAGGCTCAGCTCATGCCAGAGCACCATCTCACACGATTCCAAGCACTCTGCCTTCAGGATTGTCAAGGCCTGCCATAGGAGTGACTGATAGGAATCTGTGTGTCCATTTTAGGGTTAGGTATAGGTATACTACACCTACAGCAAAGGGTGATTACACGACTTTGCCCCAGCTGTCATGCAGCCAGTTGTGTCAAATTTAGGAGGCCAGCCAGGGGTGGCATAATACATGCTGCAGCCCCTGGCAGCCCTGGGTACACCCATGCCCTGAGTTACAGGGTCTGATAGGGTGGCCCAGTACCAATTGGAAATGCACCTAGGTTACATGGAATCCATTTTACAGAGAGAGCAGTAGGCCTGGGGTCCTGATTGGCAGGGTCCCAGGTCGACTATGTCCAAAACCAGCTAAAACACAGGGCAAAAAGTTGGGGGCAACCATAGTCAGGATGTACCTTCCTACACAACCCCCCCCCAAACGAAAGGAGATAAGGCTATCCTTGTCCAGGTAAGCCTCTATTACCTAAGTGGCCATATAGGGAAGTACCAGCTCTGGCTTGGTTTCCCCCTGTGTCATGGTCCACTAGGCAACCCCTCACCCTAAGGGTATCTAAGGGTCTCCACCATAGGGAATCTCTGTCTCTGGTGTGTCTTGGGAAAGTAAAAGGCTGATGCTGGGATGGAGTACTGAAGTGAGGCTCCTCTACCTTTGGGCTCAACTTCCTCCAATCACCATCCATCATATGTGCCTTTCTTTCTTTAGCTGAGATGCACTGAGCTCTCAGGGTCAGCCTCTGGCTACCTAAAGCTGGAGGCTGAGTCCCTCTGTTTGGCTCACTGGAGGGACAGGTCAGGTCTGGGGTTTTTAGGCCCCAGGTTTGGCTGTGCCCAACAGTGTCCAGCTGTGGGAGTTCCCTAACTACTTTTAAGGGGGATCCCCCAGGAGTCTGTTCTATTTTCACTGGGCCAGGTCTACCAGCTTCAGTGATCCTAATCTGCTGATTAAGAGGTTCCTTTGGACAGGGTGCCCTTTGGGGTCCACCACTGGCCTCCCTGATCTCTTCAGCCCTGGGCTGACTGAGACAGGGTAGAGAGGTGCAGGTTACCCGCTCCAGACTGGGTCCCACCTGGGAAGGGTCCACTGCCATCAGGGGCTCTGCCAGGCTAGGCCTGACTACCTCTGGGGCAGTTCCTTCAACAGGGGTAGAGTCAGTTCCCTGAGGAGGCTGGCTCTCACCTAGTGTCTGGGAGGGGGAAGACTCTTCTTCCTCCTCAATGCTCTCTGTTTGAGTGGAGTGATCCATTGTTTCAGGCTTCACAACCTCACTATCTGTTTGAGTAGAGGCTGAGACCATTTCAACCTTGCCAACCTTTTCAGGAGGGCACTCAGTTTGTGTTTGGGCTGTGACTGTCACAGCCCTCCTATCCTGTTCTGGAAAGTCTATCTGAGCCTGGGCAGTGGCTACCACTGCCCTTCCAACCTTTTCAGGGAGGAATGGTGCTGGGACTGGGGCTGTAGCTATTACTGCCCCACTAACCTGTCTGGATAGGCCTATCATTCTGGAATGAGTTTCTTGTTCCACCTCAGCCCATGCTGAGAGTTCCAGGTCATTCCCCAGTAAGCAATCTACAGGTAGGTTATCTGTCACTGCCACTCTCATGGGCCCTGTGACATTACCCCAGCTGAGCTTGACTACTGCCATGGGATGCCTTCTCTTCATTCCATGAATGTCTGTCACCTGATAAGTAAAACCAGGGGTCAGTTGAGCAGAGGGGACCAGATGGTCACTCACCATGGTGAGGCTGGCCCCTGTGTCTCTGAATGCCTCAACTTTCTGACCATTCACTAAAACTTCTTGTCTATACTTTCCCAAAATGTGGGGTCCAGTAGTGAAGTTGGCAAACCCCATGCCAGTCTCACAGACAAGAGTGTGGTCAGGGAACCTGGCTAGGCCATAGTCCTCCTGATTGCCCAAAGTAATGCCCACCATATTCTTGGGGGCACTCCCACCACCTGTGGGATTACCACTAGTGGTAACAGGAGGTTTAGGAGTATTACTTGGGGGTATATTTCCCTTATTACCATTTTTAGGGCAACTGGCATCACTTTTGTAATGACCCCCCTGTTTACAGGTATGGCAATAAGGTTTCTTCTGTTCTGAAGGAGTGTTCTGGGACCCACCACCCTTGTTGGAGTTTTGGGGCCCTTGGGAAGTCTTCTCTGTGGATTTATCCCCACCCTTCTCTTGAGGCTTGGTTGATTCCTTTTTCTGGTCACCACCCTGGTTTTTAGGCCTAACCCTGGTTCTGACCCATTTGTCTGCCCTCTTACCCAATTCTTGTGGAGAGGTCAGATCAGAGTCTACCAGGTGCTGGTGTAATAACTGGTTCTGACAATTATTTAAGATTTGCTCCCTCATAATTAGATTGTACAATCCTTTAAAATTAGCAACCTTACTACCCAGTAGCCAGCCTTCAAAAGCCTTAGTGGCACAATCAACAAAGTCAGTCCAATCTTGAGACTGAGTTTTCTGGGTGTCTCTGAACAGCATCCTGTATTGTTCAGTGGTTAAACCAAACCTATCAACCAGTGTATTCTTCAAGATTTGGTCATTGTTAGCATCCTCAACTCTAGTAGTGAGGAGCTTATCTCTACCTTTACCATCAAAGGAGAGCCACAAGATAGCTGCCCACTGACTTTGGGGAACACCCTGCACAGTGCAGGCTCTCTCCAAAGCAGTAATCCATTTGTGGATGTCATCCCCTTCCCTAAAGGGGGGCACTATCTTATTCAGGTGCTTTGTATCAAAACTCCTTTCCCTATTGCTAGGTTTATTGCTGCCACCAGTGGGCTGTGGCCCACATAATTCTTGCTCTCTAGCAAGGGCAAGTCTCTCTTTGGCCAGGGCAAGTTCTTCCCTTTCAATCCTCAGTTTGATTGCCCTTTCTTCTGCTTCATACACTCTCCTCTTAGGGGAAGACATCCCTCTGTGAGAAGAGTTGAGAGAGCCATTGGTTCGAAAGGATCTGTTAGAGCCTCTTGATAGAGACCTAACTCGTCCATTCCCAATGTTAAGCTGACCTGAGAGTGGGCCCAGGGGTCCCCCAGTACCAAGCTCATGTCTGCTTAAGTTGGACCTGGTTAGTCTAATGACTTCTACCTGTCCCTTGCCTGCCTCCTCCCCTGACAACTGGTCATCATCCTCATCATCATCTGCTTCCTGGAGGGGATGGTCCTGGCTATCAAAGGGTCCCTGTAAGGAGGGCATACTTCCTTCTGGATTAGAAGGGTCTGGGTTACCAGCCCTACTGGCATCATAAGCCTCTAGGAGACCAATCAGAAAGGAAGTGGTGGGGTTAGACCCCTGTTTTAGTTTCCTGAGAGTACACACTTGTCTCATCTCATGAAAGCTAAGAGCAGTATATTTAGAAGGGACCTGTGGAGGGTCCACTGACACAAGGGGAGACTCAGAGTTTCCTCCTTTGTCCGACATACTGTTTCTAGTGTGGTGTAAGTGATGCACCTACCTACACTATGTGTTTACCTACTGATCCCTTGCTAAGAGTTGCAGCCAAGGTGTGCTAGGCCTTGAGGAGCTGCAACAGCTGGTTCAGTAGAACTCAGAGTATTCTAAGCTTAGTTATATGTACTAACAGTACTTATGTGATCTTTCAACAAGATATTCTTAGGATACGTGTGGTAAAACAACAGCAAGCTCAAATCCCAACCGCTGCTCACCAATGTGAGAAGGTGGCCTGATATGCAGTGGTCACTATTCTAGTGAACACTATGTATCAGTCCAGCAACCCTTATTGATGATTGGTTGTAAGTCAACCTTATAGACCAGCTATCCTAGTAGCGTGGATACGAGCAGTCTAAGGCTAAAGACTCGAGAGGGCGTGTTAAGCCAGCTGTTATACCACATATACCCCTTGAACACCAAGTGAAAGGACACCACACAAGTGTTATGAAAATACACAGTTATTTATTAAAGATCACAACAGCCCTGTACTCTTTATGAGGACAGGGTACTAAGCACAAACCAAAACTCTTATCAAAATACTTAAGTTAGCACAGTATATACAAATGCCCGAGGGGCACGGAAAACCATATACTTGAAAAGTGGAATGCGAAATTACTAGCAGGTAAGTACAGTACTAATAGGCTTTGGAATCGCTAGGACTTGACTATAGAATCGTTAGATTACTTCTAGGAGACCCAGGGGACTCGGGTGCAGTGTGTGCACTCTCACGCGAGATGCGGGACAAAGTCTATGGTAGCTAGAAATTGCAAAGTTAGTGTTCTCGGGCGAACCCGACCTGGTAGGGAGAAAACGAAAGTGGATCCTGACCCTTGGATAGTGAGGCTATGCTGGGGCACCGAAATGCTGAAGTTACCTAGCCCAGGGGCTGCAGCTGCATAGGACTCGAAAGACGTCGGGAATCCTCGTTGACGGACCAGGAGCCTGGAAGAAAGAAGTTGCTGGCAGGCGACCAGTGAAGAAAGTTCGGTAGATCCAAGCCTGGATCGATGGAAGATGACACCTGAAAGCAGAGGGGACCAAGTTCGAGACTACTAGCCAGTAGTCAGTGGGCACCAGGAGGGCACCGGATGGTAGCCACCTCAACAAGGCGTGTGGGTGACGCTGGGCTCGGAGATCTCACGGACCAGGAGGCGTTGTCGGCGACCAGGAAGGAGGATCGAGCTGTCCCACGAAGATAGAAGCTGTCGGCGTCGCTGGACCCAGGATTTGGCAACAAAGCCTTGGCAAATTCAAGCCCACGCGGTGGACCTAAAATGGCGTCTGGAGTGGACCAGGAGGGTCCGGGGTGCCTCTCTTCAAGAAGGAAGCAAGGGCCAGTCTGGAGCAACCAGACCAGCAGCAGTGATGTCGTCGGGCGTCGTTCAGAAGGCCACAAGCCAGCCGGCTAGTAGCCAAACAACGCGGTGCACAGCAAACAGCAGAAGGGCCCCACGCAGATCGTGGAGATGCAGGGAGGCTGACCTTGGGTGCTGGAGCTGCGCAGGGTCGGGGCTTCTCGGACCCCAAAGCACTCACCCGTGGAGGTCACGGTGGGCTTGCAGTAAAGATGTCGTGCAGTCTTGGCGATCGTCGGTCCCTCAAGGTCTCGTCGCACTCACGGTTCTCAGCTTGGCTGTAGAGGTGAGTAGAGGTCAGAGGTGCCAGGGAAGCCGGGTCTCGTCGAGCTGGGTCGTCGGATTCGTGATGAAGGACTTGCAGCAGACCGCAGTGTTCTTTAGGATGGTGCCTGCGGATGCAGGGTGACTACTCCTTAGCCACAAGGGAGAATCTTGATGAAGAAATCTTGAAGTCCTTTCGAAGAAAGTCGTGTCTTGACTCCAAAGATGATCTAATTTGAACAGGGGGCCCGCTCCCATCTTTATACTAAAAAAGGGGGCTGACCCGGTGACTAGGTCCTGCCTATGGGTGGGACTAGGAGGGGGGTGGTTAAACCCCTCTGCCATGCCGGACTTCCCCAGGCCAGGGGCTGGTGTGCCCCTGGAACTGGTTCAGACTGGCCTATGCGTAGTGAGCACCGGGGTGCCACTCAGCAGTCACCTTCCTGAAAAGCCCTGCCTACCCAGGATACACAAAACCATGTCTGGGACGGTGCTAGCACCGCCCCTGACAGGAAACCCTTTGTCCAGGCTCCCCTCACTGGGAGGACTCCCAGCTGCAGGGGGTCAGACTCGTGTCTGTGGTGGCAGCATCCATTTTGTGGAGCTGAGGCTTTGCTTAACTTTAACCGGGGTTCACAGTTACATACATGTCGTGTCCCTCTAGAAGGGTGGAATGCTAACCCCGTCGCCAGAATTGGCGAGGGGTTAGTATTCCAATTCGTATGACACCTTACTCGACATGTTTTGATAAAGCAATACCAAAGTTAGCATTTAACCGCGAGGATTATAATGCACTTAAGAGTATATGGTATGCAATATCATGGAACAGCTATTAGGACTTGGTTCCGCAAGCTGCAGACAGGCTCAGCTCATGCCAGAGCACATCTCACACGATTCCAAGCACTCTGCCTTCAGGATTGTCAAGGCCTGCCATAGGAGTGACTGATAGGAATCTGTGTGTCCATTTTAGGGTTAGGTATAGGTATACTACACCTACAGCAAAGGGTGATTACACGACTTTGCCCCAGCTGTCATGCAGCCAGTTGTGTCAAATTTAGGAGGCCAGCCAGGGGTGGCATAATACATGCTGCAGCCCCTGGCAGCCCTGGGTACACCCATGCCCTGAGTTACAGGGTCTGATAGGGTGGCCCAGTACCAATTGGAAATGCACCTAGGGTACATGGAATCCATTTTACAGAGAGAGCAGTAGGCCTGGGGTCCTGATTGGCAGGGTCCCAGGTCGACTATGTCCAAAACCAGCTAAAACACAGGGCAAAAAGTTGGGGGCAACCATAGTCAGGATGTACCTTCCTACAGTAGGGGGGTAATGTCAAAGAGTGACGGGGAGGGAGATTAATCAGAGAATAGGCACAAGGAAAAACAAAGCAGGCAGGGGGCAAGAAATTCAGGGGAGAGAGGAAAGGAAAAGGGGAGGCAAGGCAAGAATGAAAGGAGGGAAGAGGTGGGGGGGTAGGAGGCATGGCGAGGAGACGAGGAGGTAACTGTGTCCGTTGTCCAGCTGGGTGGGAGACAGCTCCCTGCGGTAAAGGGGTCATTCCCAGACTTCCATTTTGTGCGATTCCCTTGTCGCGGTGGACTCTCTCAGCGGGGTCGCTTAGACTCCAAGGCATAAATGCTGGATCCCTCCCCAACAAGGGTAGAGGAGTGCTTTGGTCACAGGCACACTTAGAAGAATGAAGGAGGGAAGAGGAGGGGGTAGAAAATCCAGCGTGAACACAGTGTCCGATGTCCGGCAGGTAGGAGACAGTTCCCAGAGTTAAGGGATCAATTCCAGTCCTCTACTATGTGAGACTCCCTTGTCACTGTGGACTCTCTCAGAAGGGTCTCTAAGACTCCAGGGCAAAAATGCTGGATTCATCCCCAACAAGGGGAGTAGAGTGCTTTGGACAAGGGCATACTTAAGGGGGCGGATTTAGGGAGTCAGGCTGGTAGGGTTACATAGGTTACAAGTTACCCATTGTTACAGAAGGTGCGTCAATTACGGGTTGCATCTGTTGGTTCATGGCGTGTAAAGGATAAGGGGATAATGTAAAAAAGGGCGACAGGGAGGGAGATTGAGTGGAGAATAGGCACAGGATAAATAAAGCATGGAGGGGGAAAGAGATTCAGGGAAAAGAGGAAAGGAATAGGGGAGGCAAGCAAAGAATGATGGAGGGAAGAAGTGGGGGAAGGGGTAGGAGACATGACGAGGTGAAGAGGAAGTCACAGGCTGGGCCCGGAGGTTGCAGAGCGCTTTACATGAGGATTAAGACGAGTTACAACGTTACATCAATTACAGTTACATTACAGTTAAATTAGTTGCTAGAGCATTCAGTAAACATAGAAAAACAAGATTGATGGAAGGAGGAAAAGAAACATAAAGGGCAGATGAGGAAGAAAACAATGTTTGATATCCAGCAGGGTAGGTGCCAACCAAAGGGGAGGGCCAAGCTCCTCTATAGCTACATGTGATAGCTCCACCGGGCATCAACCAAACGTTACTCTAGGTCAGTGAAAAGTCGGAACAATTCTGGATTCCGCTCAGGGGGCAACGTCATAATTCTTTCGAAGCAGCATTGGTCACCTCGTCCTCCAGCTTGCCCTCAGTGAATGTGAAAACAATAGTGAGTGTTTGGGCATTTGTGCAGGCAGCTAGTGGAAAAGCTTCATGTTTTCACTAAGTGTCGACATGTATCCTGAATATTGATGGTGTTAATTGGGGATCAGTATAAATCAGTATAAATACTGACCCTCCTGTAGCTGCATCAGCATGGGCGCCATGATGGAGTCACTGCTACTGCCAGGCGACTCCCAGCATCCGTTAAGTGGTGGGTTCTGATTGGTGGGCTCTCTCTTCTGTTCATCGTGTGCACCTTTCATACTATCAAAGCCGATCAGTTGTGAGCTTCCCTAATGCGCCTGGGCCCTTAGAAAACAATTTGAAGGACTGTGTGGGGTGATGCAGCTCCGGGTGCCATTTTAAAGTCAGGCGCGAGGAGACAGGCAAACTGGAAGCCCAACGGTCTAATATTAATGGAGGCGTCTGCGCTTCCCTTCAGGGTCTGCCGATCATCCCTTCAACAGCGCAGTCCCCTGGGGGCAAATACTCGGTCCCCAGTGCTTGCACAAGCCCGCATTTCACAAGCAGGGTTAGGCACTCTCACCGTGTTCTGACGGTCCCAGCCTCAGCATAGCTCTGAATTAGTTATTCTACCGCCAGGTCCTCGCTCCGCTCTTCAACCCAGTCGTCTGCTCAGATCTCAAGTGCGCCGTTTTTGCTGGGGGTCGCGCCTCAAAGCCGTTTTTCCGAGGCGGACGCCATTTTGTGATCTTCACTCCTGTGGGGGGGGGGGGGGGGGGGGAGGAACCAGTCTTCAGTAAGCTTCGTTGCTTGCAGTCAAAGACCGCTCCGATTGTCGTGGTCTTCACTCCTGTGGTGGGGGGTGGGGGGTGGGGGGATCCGGTCTTCAGAGTGCTCCGGTGCCTGCAGTCAGAGACCGCTTCGTTGTCGTGCTCTTCATTCCTGTGAGTGGCCATCTGGTCTTCAGTGAGCTACTTCGATTCCCGCACAACGGGCGACTCAGCACCTGAAAGTGGCTCACACTCAGCAGGCAGCATTCTGCGATCGCACCCTGGTGGGCACTGTCAGCAGCATCGACAGCGATGGCTCTGGGCTTCGAGTTCTGTGGTGATGCCAGATGGAGAGACGCACGCTGAATTCCGGACCTTGCAGACTGCCCCGCTGTAGTAGAGGAAAGCAGTGTATATATTCCTTTTACCTGTAACGTTATTTCCTCTTTTCTATAGTTCGTTAGGGCATCTTATGGAGCTAAACAGGGATATCCAGCATAGTGACCCCAAGCTAGCGGAGCTCTCCTAGTGAGCTCCTCTCCCGTCGGCCATCTTGGACGTTACTGACATAAACTGCAATTTGAAGAACATAAACGTACCTTAATTTTTTCACCTTTAAATTCAACAGTTTTAATCATAAACCGATCGTAGCTCCCTGACCAGGCGGGAAAAGACTCATGAATATGATACAAAGTGCTGCAACGAAGTGCGCATCGCTGTATTTGGCCCCAGCAAGGTCATTCCAGCCTTGCCAGATGTAGTAAGCCTGGAAGAGGTGGCCCTTGCCCGTCTCCTCCTGCATCAGTGGGTCCTCAGGCAGCTCGAAGCCAGTCAATTAATCATTCAATCAATCAGGGGTTTGTATGGAGTTTCTACTCACCTTTGAGGGTCTCAAGATCATGTGAGGGGGGCAGGACTGCTGATCCATCTGGGTGTGGAGGTTCAGCTAAAGAGCCAGGTCTTGAGGTCATTCCTGAACTGTGTCAACAACTCGGATTGCCTGAAATGGAGGGGCAGGGTGTTCCAGGTCTTGGGGGCTAGATAGGAGAAGGATCTTCCCCTGGTTCTGGTCTTGTGGATCTGTGGGACATAGGCCAGGGCAAGCTGGGTGGAGCACAGATGTCTGGTAGGTGTGTGGAAGGCGAGGCGGTGGTTCGGATATTCTGGCCCGCGTCGTGGAGAGCTTTGTAGGTATGTGGTAGGAGCTTGAATGTGAACGTTCTGGCAGTTGTGGGTTCGTTGGTAAGGGAGATGATTAGCTGGGTGTTGTCGGCGTCGGAGACGATGTTGAGTGCGTGGCTTCTGACGATGGCTGCAAGAGGGTCAATGTAGATGTTGAGGAGGGTAGGGCTCAGTAAAGAACCCTGGGGCACTTCGCAGCTGATCTCTGTAGGTTCTGAGAGAAACAGGGTAGTCTGATCAGGAAGGTCAGGAAGGAGGGGATCCAGTCCAGTGCCTTGTCGTAGATGCAGGTTTCGGGGATCTTGTAATTAGGGTGCGGTGAGAGAATGTGTTGAAAGCAGCCAAGAGGTCCAGTAGACTGAGGGGTGCAGTTTATCCCCGGTCGAGGAGTGAGTAAATGTCATCGGTGGCAGTGAGGAGTGCGGTCTCTGTGCTGTGGTTGCTTCGGAAGCCCGATTGGTAGGTGTCCATAGATGGCCGTCCCGAGAACCTTGACTGAGAAGGGCAGGAGGGAGATGGGCCTGAAGTTCTTGAGGGCTGTCGGGTTGGCGGACGGTTTCTTCAGCAGGGGGTTGATCTCAGCGTGTTTCCAGGTTTCGATGGAGCAGGTGATGGTGTTGTTGTGTGCTTTGGCATTTATTCTGTCTTAGAAGGCTGTTTCTTTGTGGTTTTGAGGAGAAGGTGGTGTGCGTTGACGGTGGATTTGAAGGTTGCGTGGGTTTCCAGGGTTTTGTTTTTCCTCCATCTCTTCTCAAGCCGTTGGCAGTTGCATCTGGACTCGTGGAGGGTGGGAGTGAACCAGCTGGCTTTCTTGGAGTTTTGCTTGCCTGGTGCCTTCTTGAGGGGTGTCAGTGTTGGTGCAGTTGGAGATCCATCGGTGAAGGTTGCAAGCTGCGATGTTGACGTGTGTTCTGGTGTTCTGTCACTGTGAAGAGGTTAGGATGGTGGATGGTTGACTGACTATTAACACAACAAGTGAGTGTCCAGTAGAAAGATGCACTGCAGGCTTTGAGAGCCAGCGCCCTGCTGGTTTTGAGTCACCTCACTGTAGACAGTTAATGTAGTCCTTCTTGAATGTCTAAAGGTAATTATGTGGTGGCACAGTGCGTGATACCGTTATTGACACTTGCAGGAACACTCCTCTGACCCTTATCAAGGAGGCCTACACACCATATGCAGCCACAAGACTGAGTACCATTGATATTATTCCACAACAGGGTTCGGACCAGGTTGGGCCCATTGAACCCACTTTTTCTACTTAATAATCGTCATTTTATTCTTCCATTACTTTTGCACTGACGAAGTTCAATCTTTGAACGAAACCCGTTGGCTGATGTGTTTATAAATCCCATGAATTATTGACAATAAAGATTGATATATTTTTGCAATGATGACACTGATCAAGCTTCTTTATTGACGCAATATTGACTTGGAAGTGCACCTCTCCTTGTTACATGGTACATGCGTTTTTGTTACCTCTTCACATGTGAAGGCAATGTTGCACATGTTGAAGTAACACCTTTAATTGCACTTGGAAGAATACAGTCTTCCGCAGATACAGCATCTTTTGAAAAGTGAATTAGAATGCAAGACTGAATTATATAATAAAAACCTCAGACATTTGCTTTCTAAAAAAATCTCTTTTTTTTTTTTTTTTTTTATTGAGAAGATTCAGGGCAACAAAAGAAAAATACATACATACATAGCTTACCAAAATACAATTCAGATATACAGAAAAAGTACACAAAACAACAAAATATAAACAGTCAACAAAGTTCAACCTAATCAGACGATAAGACATGCGACTAACATATAAATAATAACTTAAATCTCATTATGATCCTTACATTCTTACTCATCTATTTTCTCTCCATTTCTTTAGCGGGGCCCATATCTTCAAACCCAATTCCCTCATTCTTCTTCCTTTAAACTCGTACAGACATTCCTCACTATTGTGTATTCCCAGCAGTTTAGTTATCCACAACTGGAAGGTGGGGGCTACCGGATCTTTCCATCCAGCCAAGATTAAAATCCTCAGAACAGCCATGGAAATGAAGATAAAGGCTTCCGCTTCATACTCTAGCCTTAGACTAGCATCCCTACCGATCAAAACCATAGTAGGGGATAAGGTGATCTGTTCCTCTAACAACCCTGTTACAAATCTTTCAGTTTCCATAATGACCGGATTCAAATTCTGGCATTTATAAAACATATGAGGTAAGTCTGCTGGTCCTTGATCACACCTGGGGCATCTATCATTATCCCTCTTACCCCATTTATACAGTTTGGCAGGTGTATAATATAAATTAAAAATAGTTTTATAATGCTGTGCTTTTAAACTCGAAGCTCTTAACACCTTTTTATTCATTGCAAGAACATAATCAATATCCACATCTGGATCATTAATTCTTTCCGCCCAGTCTGATTCCACTCGACCAATATCATCCCCCAAGCCCTGAAGAAGATAGCTGTAGCCAGTTTTTATCTTCTTACCACCATTCCTCACATATTTCAGAATTGGGTTGAGCTCCTGAATCCGAATCCTAGGTCTAACAGCCTTCACTGTTTCTTCTAGCTGTCTATATAGGAACCAATGGTTAGTTGGTATACCAAATTTTTGTTGAAGCACATCAAAGCCCAAAATTTCATCCTCTACCATAACATCACCCAGACACTTAATCCCCGCTTCCTTCCATCGCTTACTATTTCTATTCTGCCCTAGATGCTCAAAAGGTTTTGCATGCCAAATATCTATAATACAATTAATTTTCGGAATCTTCAAATATCTCTTTAGTGCTTTCCATAAACCCCAGGCACTCATCATCAGTCTGCTCCCACTCCTTTTAAAATATCCACAGTTTATTTCTCGAGTAAACAGACCCACTGCTTTTCTACCAACTAATAATTCATATATTGTTGGAGTTCTATCTAATATATTTAAGACATCACTATCATCATATTTAAACAGAACATTCATTTGAAGTAATAGACAGACCCAATGATATAATCTCAAGTTTGGTGCCGTCAAACCCCCACCTTCCAATGGAGCTGATAGTCTAGCTAAAGATCTTCGAATTTTCCCATATTGCCATAGAAATTGTGAGAAGACCGCTTCCAATTTCCTAAATACACTCTCATCTATCAGTAAAGGTATGGCCCGGAAAAGATACAAAATTTTAGGAAACATAGACATCTTCAAAACGTTCACTCTCCCGATTATTGATAGGTGTAGGACGTCTATTCTTCTCAGCTCTTTATCTATTGATGTTATCAAGGGTACATAGTTCTCTTGTACAATTTTCTCCACATTCGCATTAATCCTCACCCCCAGATAAACTGCAGAATCCACATAGCTACGATCAGCCTTATATATACTCTTAGTGCTAATTATTATAGTTTTTCCTTCATTTAACTTGTACCCCGATTGAGACCCAAAAGTTTTAGCTAATTGAATCAATTCTGTCATGGCCATCTGTGGATTGGTAGTTGTTATCGCCAAGTCATCTGCATAGGCCAATATTTTAGTGGCATGACCATTGAGTTTAACCGGAGAGATTTGATCTGAGGCCAGAATTTTTCTAATTAGTGGGTCTATGTACAGCGCGAAAAGTATAGGGGAACAGGGACACCCCTGGCGCGTCCCTCTCCTAATTGCCACTTCATCTGACTGTAGCCCCATAGTTGTAATTCGGGCTACTGGATCTTCATACATGGCTTTTATAGCTTTCAAACATTTTCCTCCAAACCCTCTACTGAGCAAAACCTCCCATAAGAATTTCCAGACTACTCGATCGAAGGCTTTTTCAGCGTCCAGGAGAATCATGGCCATCTCCCTCCCCGTGGCAGCCAACGCATCAAACATAGAAATTGCCCGCGAGATGTGGTCCGTCGTACCCCTTCCCGGGACAAACCCATGCTGCCAAGGAGAGACGAGTTGTCCAATGACTCCTCCCATCCTCTTAGCCCACACCTTTGAATACAGTTTAGTGTCTGCATTTATCAAAGATATAGGCCTATAAGAACCTGGATTATCTTCCGGTTTACCTTTTTTATGGAAGACCACGATATTAGTCTGTTTCCATGAATCTGGAATCTTCCCTGAACAAACTATCCCATTAAAAAGATCTAGAATTATAGGCAATAATTCCTCCCCTAGAGTTTTATATACCTCTATAGGTATCCCGTCTGGGCCTGCAGCTTTACCTGCCGCAAGTTCTTGTAGCGCAACTCTGATCTCCTCAGGGGATATATCTTTCTCCAGCTGCTCTATATCCCTTTCTTCTAAAACTGGATAAGGAGTTCCGAAATCTAGTCTAGATGGTATCTGACTGGCCTCTTGATCATATAAAATTTGGTAAAATCTTTGAAGGACCCCCATTATCTCACTTGGTTCAGTGTAAACTATTCCATTCTCTTCAAGCTTCTTTATATTATTCTTATTGAGATCTTGCCTTATACGCAATGCCAACACCCTGCCAGCTTGCTCTCCTGTCTCATATCTTTTAGCTCGCGAAGTCTGGTATTCTCTGGTCTCTTTTTGCGTAAATATTCTTAGAGCATCCCCTTTAATCAGCGCAATACTTTTAGCTGTTTCCCTCCCATCATTACCTAATCTTATTTCTTCTATATGCCGATTTTCTGATTCTGTTAGCTCTAAGAGGAGTGTTTCAAGTTTTTTTCTGTCCTCCTTTCTTAGTCTTGCGGAGCAGCTAATGATTTCCCCCCTTAAAGCTGCTTTAAAAGTTTCCCAAACCCCATTCCTGGACGAGCTATATCTATTTATTTCAAAAAACTCCTTTGCCCACTGTTTTATATGTGTAACAAATCTGTCATCGTTTAGAAGTTTCTTTTCAAAAGTCCATTTAGTTGTCTTTTTAGCTACATTACATACTCTGTATGTCAATATCAAGGGGTTATGATCTGAGACTAATCTTGGCAATTTGGTAATTTTAACCTTCCCTAATTCACCCGTAGAGATAAAAAAATAATCTAACTTAGAAAATTTCTGAGCTGGAAATGAAAAGTATGTGTATCCTGGGTCTCCAATAACTTTTTCCGACCATACATCAGACAAACCATGCGACATTATAAGAGAGCTTAATGCTCTATATACCTTCTGTTTACGTCCCTTGTAATTGCCTATTTGACCCCAATTTACCGAAATGTTTAGATCGCCACATAACACTACAGGGGTACCCCAGTTAGCCAGTTCCTCCTCCATCAAATCGAACACTTCTGGGTCATCATCATTTGCACCATATATTACACCCAAAGTAATGCCAAGCTCCAGCTCAGCCAAGGCCCATCTGCCTGAACCATCTGTTTTGGTGCGTCTCACTCCCCCCAGATTGCGTTTCCCCATAATGGCAACCCCTCTTGTAGTGGATGTTTGGGACGAGCAGCCTAGTAGATTATAACCGGGGATATTCAATAAATTCCTTTTAGCCCAGGGTAAATGTGTTTCTTGGATACAAGCTACATCAATATTATTAAACTTCACAAATTGACTCAGTCTCTGTCTCTTCTTCCAGTCATTTAAGCCCCCTACATTAATAGTGCATATCCTAATGTCTGACATTATTATCTTTTTTTAACTCCAACCTGATTGTATCCATACATTTATCGCATCCAACACAAACCAGTATTTGGCCCTTTTTCATCTCAATGCTTTTTTCCCCCTTTCCCCACCCCCCCTGCCCTCCCCTTGAACCCCCAGCTCCACCCTTCCTCCCCTTCAACGCTTTTGCCCCTCCCACCCCTTCCCCCCCTCCTCCCCTTCCTCCCCTTTTCAGAGGCGCTCAGACCCAGTGGTCTGTGCATGTGATGGTTTGCAGTACTAACTGAAGAGATTCAATATTAACCATCATGAACCCGTAGACCCGTTTACCTCCTTAAACCTATGTGCCACCTACACCAGCACCAGCACCAACTCCAACACCCTGCACAACTCTATCTAGTCACATCCATAATACAACTATTATACATCCAAAGTGCAAAATACAATCTAAGAGCTTTGAGAATCGAGATACTCTTTTGCTTTGATCTCCGAGGAAAAATACAAGGTTCTACCACCATTAATTACTTTGAGTTGTGCCGGATTAATTAGATAAGCTTGCATGCCCTTGTCCTGGAATGGTTTTATCATCTGTCTGAGTCGCCAACGTCTCTCCACTGTGACATGACAGAAATCCGGCCGGACAAAGAAAGAAAAGCCATCAATATTCTTTTTTGAATCCGGTCTTGCTTTTTCTGAAATTGCCTGTTTCAGATTAAAATTACCCAGAAAAATTAAAATCGCTCTGGGTTTGTCTCCCTCTTTAGCATTTTTATGAACTCTAGCGGGGGTACGATGTGCCCTCTGTATCTCCTTTGCCCAATCCCACCCCTTCAATTCAGTGAAAGCATGCTCAAAAAGTTTTATTACGAAGGCTCTTGTGTCCGTATTTTCTGACCCCTCCGGTATTCCAAGAATACGTAGATTATTTTGTCTCGCTCTGTTTTCCAACGCCTCTAGCTTCCACTGCACGTCAATCAGCTGCTCGCCTTGCTGAACCACTTTGTGCGAGGTAGTTGTCGTTTCTGATTCTGTCGTCACAATTCTTTCCTCAAGATTAGTCACCCGTTCTCCCAGGTTCGTACATACTCTTGCCAATTTTCTTACCGCTCCTTGTATTTTCCTGGCTGCTGCTTGTGATTTACGGCTCTCTTGTCGAGCCTCTTCTCTGTGCGCCAATATTTCTTGATGTATTACCTCCAGCAGTGACATCTGTGCTAACTCTCCACCAGGGCTCTCTATTAGCGGATTACGCTGAGGCTGATCATGTCTATGACCGCATACTCCAGGTCCTATACTAGATTTTCCAGCTGATGTTGAGGGTAAGACCTCTTCCCTATCAGGATCACTTTCTGAGGCAGAGCCACTGTCCTCTCGGTCCAAGCTGCCTTCATCTTCATCCGACCATTCCCCTCCCTCTGAGAGTGAGAAGAAGGCCTCGCTAGGAGCCTCTTTTTTATCTTCAGAGTTTTCTGCATTCTCTGCAGTTTCTGCATTCTCCTTGAGCTCCTGCTCCTGCTCCTGCTCCAATCCCCCCTCCAGCTCCTGAATTGGGATTTCAGTGGCTTGGTCTGGCACCGGCATAGTACTATTAGGCTCAGGTTGGGATAAAGATTGAATAGGGTTTTCAGGATTTTCAGTATTCTCCATTCCGTGTAGCAGCACATTACCGCCCTCCTCTTTATTCAACTGACTCTGTAGAGCTAAGTCCTGTTCGCCCGTCATTTCCTCCTTCATGTTATCTTTCTCTGTGGCCCCTGCTTCTGAGTCCTCCAGCACATCGCCAATAATCTCCTTGTCTTTCCTTATCTTTTGAAAGATGTTCGAAATTGGGGTAGTACCATGACTAGCTTTCACCACTCCTTGCTGTGCTGCTTTTTTACCTGGGGATATTGGACTTTGATTTTTCCTTTTTATTCCATCTCCCCCTTTTTCCAATGACAGCTCTGCCTGCTCTGCAGCAGCTTTCCTTTTTGCAGCCGCTTTAGCTGCTGCACTCATTTTAGGAGCCATAATCAATTTTCTCCTCTCTTTAACCCCAAATTGCACCTTACCCGCAGCTTTAGAGTCCTGATCGCTTCCCTCCTCTTCTTTAGGAGCTTCCAGCTTGCTCCGTAATCCTTCAGGCTTTAATTCCTCCTGGGGGCTCGTTTTCCTCTTTACTCTCTGAAGCTGCTGCCGGGACCTGTAGAGAAAGCGCCGCCCTCCTCGCAGACTCCGCTTCCAGTCGGCGAACTCCGCTAGCTCGGCGATCAGACCTCCCTCTGTTACGCCTCCTGACACAGCCCTCCTCGCTGTCTGTGTCAGCTCCCGTAGGAGCCGCCTGAGCGATCGGTCACAGGTAAGAGGCATACAGCATCCAGCATCCAGCGTGTTCCGAAAACTCCGTTATTTCCTTTCGGGGCCAATCCTTCTCAGACTGCCGGAAACATTAGCTAGGTGCAGGTATTAACCTCCGATGCAGTAAAAACGGGTCATTTCATCTGCCGGCATCTCTTCAGTCGCACTGCTGCTCAGCCATCCAGAGCGGCCGCCATCTTGCCTCAATTGACTCTCTACACTTTCCATGTGCTTTCTAAAAAAAATCTCACTTCATTAAACAGGGTCTTCTCTATTGACATCCACAACTGAGTAAATTCTGGCATGCACACCCAGTCACACAGGCTCATGGTCAACAGCAATAATGTTCCTCTGATAAAAGATTTACTAAGCTTTTGGACCCCGGAGGTGGGTCTTTAATCCTGTCACCAGCCCACAACCTGCAAACATACCATCACAATCACATACTTCCCCATCTTTTCTATTACAATGCCCATGTTTCTTATACTATGGGTACACATTTGTCATCTTTCATATCTGAACATGTTTGGGGAGATTTTCCACTTTTTCGCGCAGTGCAGCAGCTGCAAATGTTGAGCTGCGTGAAAAGAAGAGAGGAGGAGAGCCCCAAATTTACTGAAAAAACTACACTATCCTCCACTTGCCCTAGCACCAGCGCTAAAATCAGCTGCCATGCGCCACGGAGATACCTTTGCGCCATGGTGCAAGGGTGTTAGTCTAGCATAGGTTTTGTACTGGAAGGTAGACTGACTTAAACTATGTTCCCTCTTTGTATGTGTCCTGTCCAGTGCAGCACACTACAAAGTCAGAAAAGGAAGGAGAAATTAAAGCATTTCTCCTTCCTTGCGCCTACTTCAGAAGGGCACAGATTTCTGATGCTAAACACTGTCTATTTTATTTAGTAAATTGGGTTTAGCATCAGGAACCTTGGGTTGTTGTATGGGAATGCCCATGCTCTACCCATGGGTAGCCCCCTTTGCGCTATTCACATTATTTCCAGTACTTAACAAGCTTAGTGCTGGAAAGTGCGTTACTTTTGTGATGCGAACACAGGGTAAAATCTTTGTAAATCTCCCCCATTATTCCATACATATCACTTCTTTACACATTGATCATGTCTGGTATTTTTGCATACCCTTATGTCATGCCTACCACTACTGGACACATCTATGGTATGCCTATTACTTATGTACACACTCTCACCATGCCTTTCGTTATAACTATGTTTGTCACTACTGAGCACAAATTAGCCATGTCTCTCACTACTTTAATTAATTATTATTTGTTTTTGCAGTTTAATATAGAGCAAACACAACCTGAAGGTATTAGAGCGCTTTACATGAGGACTAGTTTCATTACTCAAGGTCAGTTTTTTAATGTTATTAGTTTAGGGAGATTAAGTAATTTCCCCAGAATCAAAAGATGTTGAACTGACGCCAAGACCCACATTTATCAATATGGGACAGGATGAGGCATCTCTGAATTTTAGAATGACATCTTCATAATCAAATATTCCTTTTTTGGTTAAAATAAATAACCATAAAAGAAAACAAGCATTTGCAATGCAATAGGTCT
The DNA here is from genome assembly GCF_964263255.1 of Lissotriton vulgaris. Lineage (NCBI taxonomy): Eukaryota > Metazoa > Chordata > Amphibia > Caudata > Salamandridae > Lissotriton > Lissotriton vulgaris. Next base: position 1,689,480,998 of record NC_141685.1, read on the forward strand.
CGCCTTTACGCGAGTTTAAGCTATTGGCATTGGATATGACAATGCATTTTATTTATGTTTTAAAAGCCAAAACTTCAATAAAAGGTATTGTCATTTACAATGCCATTAGCTCAAACTGGCTTAAATGTGAGACCTATCGCATTGCAAATTCAAGGCACTGACGCCAGCGGGCTGGGGTTGGCTAAAGGCATGGACAACGGGAGGAGGGGCACCAGGCACCAAAGCACGCCCTGCATTCAGTAAAAGAAAGTGAAGAAAATAGTGCTCACAGTCTAAATAAGATGCACCCTTTAACAAACAAAGTATAGGGGACAGTCGCAATGGGAGGTGACAAATGAAGAGGCAGCGTTCCTAAGGAGACTAACAATCCTGGGAAACAACAGTTACAATGCAACTGTTACAATGGACTACTTTTACAACGCAACTACACAACGCAGGATCCTTTACAACGCATGCCTTTACAACGCATGACATTACATAGCAGATGCTTTTACAACACATGCCATTAGAATGTAAGTATAGGTAAGTTTATCTTTTTTAAAACAATTATTTAATTTGGGTTTTGGGGTACAGGGGTATTTTTAGGGTTCAGGGCTAGGTTTGGGTTATGGGGTTCAGGGGTATTTTTAGGGTTCAGGGGTAGGTTTGGGTTTTGGGGTACAGGGGTATTTTTAGGGTTCAGGGCTAGGTTTGGGTTTTGGGGTACAGGGGTATTTTTAGGGTTCAGGGCTAGGTTTGGGTTTTGGGGTACAGGGGTATTTTTAGGGTTCAGGGCTAGGTTTGGGTTAAGGAGTACAGGGGTATTTTTAGGGTTCAGGGCTAGGTTTGGGTTATGGGGTACAGGGGTATTTTTTTAGGGTTCAGGGCTAGTTTTGGGTTATGGGATACAGGGGTTTTTTAGGGTTCAGGGCTAGGTTTGGGTTTTGGGGTACAGGGGTATTTTTAGGGTTCAGGGCTAGGTTTGGGTTATGGGGTACAGGGGTAGCTTTAGGGAATAGGGATAGGTTTTGGGTATAGGGGTACAGGGGTATTTTAAGGGTTCAGTTTTTTTTAAAAACTACTTTAAATAAATTAAATTAATTAAAATAAATTAATTAAATTAAAATAATTAAATATTTATTAATTACAAATTTTAAAAAAAGATATACTTACCTATACTTACGATGTAATGGCATGCGTTGTAATAGCATCTGCTATGTAATGACATGCGTTGTAAAGGCATGCGATGTAAAGGATCCTGCGTTGTAAATATCGCGTTGTAATGGTATGCGATGTAAAAGTTTGCGTTTTAAAGTCATACATCCTTCACCTTCGAGTCTGAGACACAAAAGAGATGCAAGGAAGTGTGTATGAGAGTGGTATTTTTTTTAAAGATCACAACGAAACAGAGAGCGAACAGGAAAAAAGAAGATGAAATGAGGAGGTAGTAAACCTGTGGATTGTAGGAAGAATGACGAAAGAGGCGAACAAAGAGAGAAGGAGTGAGAAAGAGGAAAAGGGGAAGGGTGGGAGTGGGAGTGGAGACAGCAAGAAAGAAATGGAACAAGGAAGGGGTGAAGAGGAACAATGTAGGGAAATATGGCATAAAAGAGAGAAAAGTAACAACAAAGAAAGATAAATACATAAAGAATATTGGAAATAAAGAACCACAGAAATATACGAAGATAAAGTACATGTAAAAGAAAAGACGAGACGTAAAGATTGAAAACCAACTAAGGAAAAGGAAAGATAGAAGAAAGAACGTGAGGGCGACAGACAAGAAGAAAGAGACGCAGGAAGAGCTGCCTTTAGCATTTTATGGCGGGCGCTTTCGCCCGGACAATGCCCCAGACTGAGGTGTGAAGTCCCTGGCAGGATGAAAGGAAAGACCGGGGGGCTGAGCATGAGGAAATTGTCCCCGGAGCCCGACTCAGATACCAGGCAGCCTCCCCGTCTCTGGAGGTGGAGGGGGCAGTGGCCCCTCTGAGGACAAGAAGTAGAACCTGCCCGGCCGGGAGGGCCGTGGGGGCGCACAGACAATGCAAGCAGTTCAGGAGATGGCACGCAGAGGCTCGCTCCACCACAGTCCAGACAGTGGCCTGTGTCGTAGATGTAATGCATTCATTTATCTGAAAGCACGTCATAGTTAACTATTAGGATGAACCCTTCAAAAGACGAGCTTTAGCATTTGATACCTTCGGCTAAAACAACCACATTCGAGCACTCATCAAACAGTGATTTCAGAAGTATTGCAGCTTCTAAAATACGGCCAAAATCAGTTTTAAATCGCTTCCTCTGCGCCAACGTCAATGCAGTTGACAACAGCACACTGAAGACATGCCATGTACAACGACGCCATCCATGACTGTCAAGTTTTCACCTGTGTACCTTTCATGCCGATCACTACGCGATGCTGATGTTCCTAACCGCTACACATAAACGTTCCTAACTAAACAAGTAGAAGCACACCCTCCTACGTCACAGGAACAAAGATGTCGTCGGTGTGTCGAAATGTTGGAAGGCAGTTGACCCTAAATCTGGGGGAACCGGGTTCCAGTCTCGGCACCCACGCTCAACGTCCTGTGATTCTGGGCAAATCACTTAATCTCCCCATGCCTAACAAAAACAAGAAGAACCATCATATAAAAGCACTGCACGACTAACAAGGGTGAAATACAACCTAACTGACGTCGCTCTGGAGCCTGCAGTTGCGCCCGCTCTTCCTCTCCATGACCACGGTGCGGGACGTGTGGCGTCTGACGGCCCGCTTTGTGCCTGTGCTTTCATCCTTGTCTGAAGACTACAATCCAAACAAGTCGGCCTGGAGCGCGCCTTGGAAGAGACGCAGGAGGGCAGGAGCGTGACACAGTGAGCGTGCACGGTGGCGTTCCCTGCAGTTCGTGCGTTCACAGACTGGTGTCTGCTCGTGCACCGGTCTGTGCCACTTGGGGAGGGAAGACAACGACAATAAGGCTCGCTGGCGGCAGCGCTTCGCGCTGCAACACCAGGCGAGCGCTAAAAAGGACAAATCCACAACTCAAAACAGTTCATGAACCATTAAAACAGTTAATAGTACAATTACAAATAAGAACGTCACAAAAAAACAGTTCACAGTTAAAACCTAACAGGCAAGAGTTAAAACATAAAACACAACACTGGTTCCTCAAGCGGGAGAATCAAATGCATACAACAGACACAACCAAAACTGATACAGATCCATATGACATCCAACCCTTCATGAAGTGCATCTAAGTCTCATGGAATATTGAATATATTTCACTTCAGTCCAACTGATGGGAATCGAAGATACAAATTGTAAGTACTGCATAGCCGGTCTACATGGTCCAACATTGGTAGATCTTGAAATTGGAATAAAAAACTCTTTTTGAGAGGAATATAACATTTTAAAAAATTCATAGAGTGCATGGTGGACTGGGGTAAACATGAATCAAAAAGACAGGGTGGTAGATTAGTGACATTTCCTAGGTCCAGAAATGCAGTCAGGAAATGATCAGTCTTCAACCTGAGGTGAGTAAGTAAGTATTGGTGCTGTTCATTTAGGACCCAAGTAAGGTAAGCTTGTATGCCTGGCATCACAATGATCATTATATAATCACACACTGTGGGCCCAATTGACAAATGGCCTCCGGACACTTGATGAAGGCCCCGCAGTCATGGCAAGGGTCCGCAATCCTGGCGAGATCTCTGCATTGCAGTTTCTCATTGCGGATGTCTTTTACTTGAGATTAAAGTGGCCATTGGATTGGTATAAAGTTCATGCATGTCCATAAACGGGCACACTTTTTTATTTAGGCCAACTAAGGGGTTTTTGCAGCAATGGCAAATTTTAAACAATCAAGATAATCCGTTTGCAACTTGTTCCCAGTTTAGTCCATCGCATGAGTAGGCACAGTTCAATACGATCAGATTTAAAATGGCTCCCCAATTCAGCATGGCAAAAATAAGTTGAGGTGCTAGCTGGAACTGCCAGCAACCTCCTCAGAAATGCATTCTCAATTTTCTGTATATTGCAATAATCCTACACTCCCATTAGCCCTGCACCATGAGAGGCAATTGAAAGACAGTTGATGGTATGTATTGTCACAAGTTCCTTTAGAGGCTTCAACCTCAATTTAGCTGAAAAAGTAAAAAAACACATCACCCGCCCCGGTGGGGTAAGAGGCCTTCCAGTTACATTCTTCGTCAAACAGGACCCCTAAGTAAGGAAAAGAGGGACTTATCTAAACTTACTATTATTACTAAAATGTACCCTAGATTCCACCCTCTGAGGGCCATAACCCATGATATGAGTCTTGGATTGTTTAATAGTGAGATCTAAGATCGCCATAAACCTCACAAACTGATCCAACAGTTTCTGTAACTCATTAGGGTTCTTAGCCAGAAACAGCACATCATCAGCAAAAAGGAGGGCAGGAACGAGGTGAGTACCTTTTCGGGCGAATCTTTACTTGTACTAACAAAATGTTTCTCAATTCCAGTTATATAAAGCATGAATAAAAAGGGGGTTAGCACATCCCTGCCTCTTGCCCCTATTAAGAAATATTGATATCGTAGTCTCTCCTTTGGGGCATATCTAACTCTGGCAGCACCTTGCTGTGTAGTTGCCTGTTGGACCCGGCCCTTTAGGCAGGTTCACCCCTAGACTTTTTGCTTTTTCCTAGCCTGTTTATGGAACGTGGTGTTGGTGATTTTAGGCCTCTGCGCACTTTTTCACTGTGGTACAGTGTAAAGTGCTTGAGCTCTCTGTGTATGGGTGGTGAGTGAACTGCCCTCCCATAGGAATGAATGGGGAATATGTATGCCCATGGTGTGTGGGGAGTGCAGGGTCGAGTTTGATATGTACGAACTCGGGAGACTGAATGCTGCAAAATGGTGTATGCGGCATGAGTGTGTCTAGTCTAAAAGTGCCTCTTTTAGAAGTTGGCATATTTGTGTAATTTGTGTCTAGCGTGTGATTGGCTGGTGAGCCTGGGTCAGGAGTGCCTGGGCCTGCTTGTGGATTGACTGTCTGGTTTGAGGGTGACAGGGGCTGGAGAGCCCAGGAGGTTGTCTGAGTCAGCCCATGGATGAAAGGCAGCATCTGCTGCCAGGGAAGTGGGAGGAGATGGCACCTGATAGTGAAGGGCTGTGCCTGCCTGACTACAAAGCTGGTTCCACCTCCCGCTGGGTGACTGTCACCTCTGTCCCTGATACTGACGGGACTTCCCTATAACCAGTTCTAGCTGGTTCTCACACTGCCTGCTTCAAAGGACTTCAAAGGACTTCAAAGACTTTTCACTGTATAAGAAGGGGCTGTGTCCCCTTCCAAAATGTTCTTGTTTCTGACTTGAATCTGCCAGGGGCCTGCTGCTGCTGGGGCTCAGGGGAATCCCTGGGCCCACCCAGCCCCTGGATGCCTGGAGGACTTCTGGGGGACCCCTCTGCCTGTCCTGGAAGGATGGGGGACTTTGCTTTACCCTGGAGGGACTTTTCTGTATCCCCTGAAAGACTTTTGTCTGGACTTTGTGTGCCTTTAGCGCTGGGAGCGCTTTAATTTCACTTTTAGCGCTGGGAGCGCTTTACTTTCGCTGCTCAGCGCTGGGAGCGCTTCATTTCCTCTTTTAAGCGCCTGGTAGCGCTGTTAGGGCCTTCGGCGGCTGCCCACGCCGCGTATTCGCTTTTTATATTTTAACTCGAGGGAGCCCACTCCTCGGTTAACTCAGCCACCGCCTGCCTGCCAAAGGAGGAGGGCCGCTCGTTCCCCGAGGAGGGGGGAAAGCCAGGTTGGGGTTGTGGCCTGACCTGGAAGGAGTACTGAAGGAAAGTGTGTCACTGATATGCCGCTGGCGTGTGCTCTGTCTAGCCTGGGACATACTGAGAATTACCCTGTGATAGGGAGTACTGGAGGAAAGTGTGTCACTGATACGCCGCTGGCGTGTGCTCTGTCTAGCCTGGGACATACTGAGAATTACCCTGTGATAGGGAGTACTGAAGGAGAGTGTGTCGCTGATACGCCGCTGGCGTGTGCTCTGTCTAGCCTGGGACATACTGAGAATTACCCTGTGATAGGGAGTACTGGAGGAGAGTGTGTCGCTGATACGCCGCTGGCGTGTGCTCTGTCTAGCCTGAGACATACTGGAAGGGGGTGCAGAGGGACGGTGTCCTTACTTCTGACCCCGGTGCAACCTGAGGGTTTAGATCTTAGGTTGGGAGATTAGAAAAACTTCTAGGTCAAGAGGAATCTCTGCCAAAGTGGATCAACTGAAGAGACTGAGGGGGCTGCCCTTGCTGTGTGATCTGGGGCTCACCCACAGTTTGTTGTTTCCACTAAGGTAGAGGAAAGGGGCTTTGCTGTGTGCTGTGTCCCCCCACCTGCTTGAAGAGGAAATGTGCTGTGTGCTTTGTACCTCAGAAGTGAAATAGTTTCCAGGTGGTAGACCAGTGATGGAGTGAGGTCCTGATCTGGTAGGAGAATTGTGTTCTGGTGAAGTGCTTTTCTGTGAGGGTGCGGAAACCCAGAAGTAGAGGTAGGGTGGGGCATTCTTGCCCGTGACCTCTGGTCAGCCTCAGGGTGTGGTCCCTAGGTTGAAGGATCAGTGGTAGTTGTAGCTACACTGAGAGAGAGAGTGGAGCGTGGCTATTGTGTGCCAGGGGTTATTGCCCCCCGCTCTGTGGATTGGTTAGGACCTGTGATATTTGGATGGCCTATGGCCTGGTCTTGGCCGTGGATGACTAGGGAGTACCAGTGGGGTATCCTAGTTGTGTCAGAGAGTTATTGTTTAGAGGTAACCAGGTGGGTTCAGAGTGGCGTAGAACCGGAAGGTGTCCCTGCTGTGCGGGTCCGTGTCCGTGTTTTGTCGCCCAAAGCAAGGAAGCCCATCAGTGAAGTGATTGGTCTACCCTGCATTTTGGCTGGAAAGGGGTTGTGTTGGACCCGGCCCTTTAGGCAGGTTCACCCCTAGACTTTTTGCTTTTTCCTAGCCTGTTTATGGAACGTGGTGTTGGTGATTTTAGGCCTCTGCGCACCTTTTCACTGTGGTACAGTGTAAAGTGCTTGAGCTCTCTGTGTATGGGTGGTGAGTGAACTGCCCTCCCATAGGAATGAATGGGGTATATGTATGCCCATGGTAGTTCCTGATGTGTGGGGAGTGCAGGGTCGAGTTTGATATGTACGAACTCGTGAGACTGAATGCTGCAAAATGGTATATGCGGCATGAGTGTGTCTAGTCTAGAAGTGCCTCTTTTAGAAGTTGGCACATTTGTGTAATTTGTGTCTAGCGTGTGATTGGCTGGTGAGCCTGGGTCAGGAGTGCCTGGGCCTGCTTGTGGATTGACTGTCTGGTTTGAGGGTGACAGGGGCTGGAGAGCCCAGGAGGTTGTCTGAGTCAGCCCATGGATGAAAGGCAGCATCTGCTGCCAGGGAAGTGGGAGGAGATGGCACCTGATAGTTAAGGGCTGTGCCTGCCTGACTACAAAGCTGGCTCCACCTCCCGCTGGGCGACTGTCACCTCTGTCCCTGATACTGACGGGACTTCCCTATAACCAGTTCTAGCTGGTTCTCACACTGCCTGCTTCAAAGGACTTCAAAGGACTTCAAAGACTTTTCACTGTATAAGAAGGGGCTGTGTCCCCTTCCAAAATGTTCTTGTTTCTGACTTGAATCTGCCAGGGGCCTGCTGCTGCTGGGGCTCAGGGGAATCCCTGGGCCCTGCCCAGTCCCTGGATGCCTGGAGGACTTCTGGGGGACCCCTCTGCCTGTCCTGGAAGGATGGGGGACTTTGCTTTACCCTGGAGGGACTTTTCTGTATCCCCTGAAAGACTTTTGTCTGGACTTTGTGTGCCTTTAGCGCTGGGAGCGCTTTAATTTCACTTTTAGCGCTGGGAGTGCTTTACTTTCGCTGCTAAGCGCTGGGAGCGCTTCATTTCCTCTTTTAAGCGCCTGGTAGCGCTGTTAGGGCCTTCGGCGGCTGCCCACGCCGCGTATTCGCTTTTTATATTTTAACTCGAGGGAGCCCACTCCTCGGTTAACTCAGCCCCTGCCTGCCTGCCTAAGGAGGAGGGCCGCTCGTTCCCCGAGGAGGGGGGAAAGCCAGGTTGGGGTTGTGGCCTGACCTGGAAGGAGTACTCAAGGAAAGTGTGTCACTGATACACCGCTGGCGTGTGCTCTGTCTAGCCTGGGACATACTGAGAATTACCCTGTGATAGGGAGTACTGGAGGAGAGTGTGTCGCTGATACGCCGCTGGCGTGTGCTCTGTCTAGCCTGGGACATACTGAGAATTACCCTGTGATAGGGAGTACTGGAGGAGAGTGTGTCGCTGATACGCCGCTGGCGTGTGCTCTGTCTAGCCTGAGACATACTGGAAGGGGGTGCAGAGGGAAGGTGTCCTTACTTCTGACCCCGGTGCAACCTGAGGGTTTAGATCTTAGGTTGGGAGATTAGGAAACTTCTAGGTCAAGAGGAATCTCTGCCAAAGTGGATCAACTGAAGAGACTGAGGGGGCTGCCCTTGCTGTGTGATCTGGGGCTCACCTGCAGTTTGTTGTTTCCACTAAGGTAGAGGAAAGGGGCTTTGCTGTGTGCTGTGTCCCCCCACCTGCTTTAAGAGGAACTGTGCTGTGTGCTTTGTACCTCAGTAGTGAAATAGTTTCCAGGTGGTAAACCAGTGATGGAGTGAGGTCCTGATCTGGTAGGAGAATTGTGTTCTGGTGAAGTGCTTTTCTGTGAGGGTGCGGAAACCCAGAAGTAGAGGTAGGGTGGGGCATTCTTGCCCGTGACCTCTGGTCAGCCTGAGGGTGTGGTCCCTAGGTTGAAGGATCAGTGGTAGTTGTAGCTACACTGAGAGAGTGGAGCGTGGCTATTGTGTGCCAGGGGTTATTGCCCCCCGCTCTGTGGATTGGTTAGGACCTGTGATATTTGGATGGCCTATGGCCTGGTCTTGGCCGTGGATGACTAGGGAGTACCAGTGGGGTATCCTAGTTGTGTCAGAGAGTTATTGTTTAGAGGTAACCAGGTGGGTTCAGAGTGGCGTAGAACCGGAAGGTGTCCCTGCTGTGCGGGTCCGTGTTTTGTCGCCCAAAGCAAGGAAGCCCATCAGTGGAGTGATTGGTCTACCCTGCATTTTGGCTGGAAGGGGGTTGTGTTGGACCCGGCCCTTTAGGCAGGTTCACCCCTAGACTTTTTGCTTTTTCCTAGCCTGTTTATGGAACGTGGTGTTGGTGATTTTAGGCCTCTGCGCACCTTTTCACTGTGGTACAGTGTAAAGTGCTTGAGCTCTCTGTGTATGGGTGGTGAGTGAACTGCCCTCCCATAGGAATGAATGGGGAATATGTATGCCCATGGTAGTTCCTGATGTGTGGGGAGTGCAGGGTCGAGTTTGATATGTACGAACTCGTGAGACTGAATGCTGCAAAATGGTATATGCGGCATGAGTGTGTCTAGTCTAGAAGTGCCTCTTTTAGAAGTTGGCATATTTGTGTAATTTGTGTCTAGCGTGTGATTGGCTGGAGAGCCTGGGTCAGGAGTGCCTGGGCCTGCTTGTGGATTGACTGTCTGGTTTGAGGGTGACAGGGGCTGGAGAGCCCAGGAGGTTCTCTGAGTCAGCCCATGGATGAAAGGCAGCATCTGCTGCCAGGGAAGTGGGAGGAGATGGCACCTGATAGTGAAGGGCTGTGCCTGCCTGACTACAAAGCTGGCTCCACCTCCCGCTGGGCGACTGTCACCTCTGTCCCTGATACTGACGGGACTTCCCTATAACCAGTTCTAGCTGGTTCTCACACTGCCTGCTTCAAAGGACTTCAAAGGACTTCAAAGACTTTTCACTGTATAAGAAGGGGCTGTGTCCCCTTCCAAAATGTTCTTGTTTCTGACTTGAATCTGCCAGGGGCCTGCTGCTGCTGGGGCTCAGGGGAATCCCTGGGCCCTGCCCAGCCCCTGGATGCCTTGAGGACTTCTGGGGGGCCCCTCTGCCTGTCCTGGAAGGCTGGGGGACTTTGCTTTACCCTGGAGGGACTTTTCTGTATCCCCTGAAAGACTTTTGGCTGGACTTTGTGTGCCTTTAGCGCTGGGAGCGCTTTAATTTCACTTTTAGCCCTGGGAGCGCTTTACTTTCGCTGTTAAGCGCTGGGAGCGCTTCATTTCCTCTTTTAAGCGCCTGGTAGCACTGTTAGGGCTTTCGGCGGCTGCCCACGCCGCGTATTCGCTTTTTATATTTTAACTCGAGGGAGCCCACTCCTCGGTTAACTCAGCCCCCACCTGCCTGCCTAAGGAGAAGGGCCGCTGCGCTGCCCGCAGCGACCCAGAAGTGGTTGGCGGGCTGGCCAATCCCAGCGCGGCCGGCCGGAAGTCCCCGCCCCCGCTGCCCGGGGGGAAGAAAGGAGATGCTGGCGGCGCGAGGGGAGAAAGAAGCGTGGCTCCCGTGTGCTGAGGGAGCCCCGGGAAGAGAAGAGGCCGGAAGGAAGTTACTTCCGCTTCCCCCCTTGCATGGGGGAAGCCTGTGGCTGTGTTGCCGGTCTCCCGTGTGAAGTGGGAGACCGGAGGTGCTGCGCGCCGAGAGTGTGCGGCCCGGAATGGACGCCCGAGAGAGGAGCAAGGAGCCTGGAGCCATGAGGGCTCCACTTCCCGAAGTCCCGGTCCCGAGATGGGGGACCGGGTGAAGCGTGGTGAAGCGTGGTGAAGCGTGGTGCGAACCCCCGCCCTGGTGAAGCAGCTGGTGAGTGACGCTGCCGGGGGGAAGGCGGGGGAGGAGAAAGCACCAAGGGGAGACCAGGGAGAGTCCCCGTGGGTGCGGGAGCGCGCCCGCATTAGTTCTTGAGCGGCCCGCCTGATAGGGGGCCGCTCCACCAAAGGGGCCACGTTTGGAACTGGGGAGCCTGCGAGGCTCCAGGGGCAGCTGCAATTTAGTGCCCAGAGAGGCTCCTGAGCATGTTTGGCCTTTTTGAGTCCCTAGCGAGGGACTCCCACAGCTGAGGGGCATTTCTATTGAGCCCACGAGAAGCTCCAGTGATGGGGGCCATTTCTAGTTAGAGGGGGCGCCGGGGCACATTGCCGGTGCCCGCCCCCTCCTGCCTGCGATGGATTTGTTCAGAGCCTGTGTAGCTTCAACATTTGAGGCTCTTGTGTTATGCCAGAGCCTGTGTGGCTCCAACGTGCGCAGTGTTTGGTGTAAGAGCCTGTGTGGCTCCAGCAGTGGCGAAGTTTGCGCCTAAGGGCCAGTGAGGGCCCTGGCGCAGTTTTTATGATTCTCCAGCTGCCCAGCAATTAGTGGGCAGCTGCACCGTTTAGGCGCAAGTTGGAGAGCGAGTCCCTGAGAGGGACAGAGATGGCACAGAGGTGCCCGGCCAGTCACAGCTGCGCAGCACTTAGTGCCAGCTGCAGCATTTAGGTTTTGTGATTGTCCTCAGGTGCCCAGCAAGTAGTGGGCACCTGCAACGTTTAGGTTTTGCGCCAGTGGCGCACCCTGGACTGGCGCTGCATGGCAGTGCGCCCTGACATATGGACCCAGGGCATCTTTGCCCCAACAAGGCCAGTTGGCCTAGGGACTGCCACAAGTGGTGGCTTATGTAAGTTATGCGCAATGTGATTCCTATGTTTTTAATAGTAATTGCCTACTGTGTGGTTTTGCGCTATCGTGTTGTTTTGGCACCTCTGAATGCTTTTAGGCATCATGTGTCTTTCTTTCCTGTGCTGCACCTCTGAATGTTTTAGGCATCATGTGTCTTCTTGCGCTGCACCCCTGAATGTATTTTATTGCATCATGTGCTTTATTCTTAACACCTCTGAATGTTTTAGGCATCATGTGTTTCTCTTTATTACTCCTCTGAATGTGTTTCATGCATCATGGGTAATGTGTTCTTGTGTATACCCCTAAATGTATTTTATTCTTAGATGGTTGTTCTTTTTAGTACAGGTGGTCCTAGTAAGGTCCTGGTTCCTGTTACCAGTGGATACTGGTTGTGATCTTTTTGATTATCATTTTATGTTAGTATTTCTTATTCTAAAAGTACTATATCTGATTCTGACAGTGGCCCATGTGGCCCTGTCTTGTAAATAATCCCTTATGAATGTTGCCCGTGCCAGTTGGCACAATGTACATGTGTGTTGTTTATCTGATATGTGTTTTGACAATACAAAAGTTATTTTATAATAACCTTGTGTGGAGTTCCTTTTGTAGTGTGCCTAGTATGTTGCTGCTGTTGTGCGCTGACGCAAATGCTTTACACATTGCCTCCGAGTTTAGCCTTACTGCTTGTGCCAAGCTACCAAGGGGGTGAGCAGTGGTTATCTTGGCGTGTGACTTCCTTGCCCTGACTAGAATGGTGGTTTCTGCCTGCCTTTGGCGTCAGCCTTAGCCTACCAGAAATAGCCAGTTCTAACATTGCCTCATAAAGTGAATTATGTGTTCCTCCACCCTCAAATTAGTCACTAGTCTGCAATTTAGATCAGTTTACATGAACAAACACTGAACTTAAATCTAAAAAATCGAAATAAAATTTACTCTGGCTTTCATATATTCATTAATTAAAACATAGATATTGCAACTGTGTTTTGATTGTACAGGGACCAGCACGAAAAATGTTCTGAAGATCTGGAAAGATGTGTTTTTCGAGGCCCCATTTCTCAAGGCAATCTAACATATTGTAGTATTAATTTTAGCCATCAAATCTATAAGTGATATTGGTTGCTAGCACTTGGAATCACCTTTGTCCTCCTTCTTAAACATTGGGACAATGGTGGCATGGGACCAAGATTGAGGTAAGTCCTCCTCACTGTTCACTCTGCACTACTAAAGTAGTCCAGAGGGGAATTTTATCTGTGAATACGTTAACTGGGTCCCCATTTGGGCAAGGGGTATTGCCTACAGGGAACTTCTGCATGGCATCCTCCACTTCTAAAAACTCGAAATTAATGTTTACAAAAGTGACTTCTTTAGATTCCCCTTTCAACTTTAAGGGTTCATCTATAGGCAGAGAGCACAAATATACCTCGGAGTAGGTGCTCAGCCACTCATCAAGAGGAATTAAAGTATCTAGGGCAGAATCAGTAGACTGCTTGAAGAATATAGAATTAACAATATGCCAATGAGCAAGGCTATCCCATAAGGTGCTGGCTGCCAACAAGAATTCCAATGTATCTTCTCTTATGGTGTTATCCTACTTTCAGTAACCCTCTAGTGCACCTTCCTAAAGAGATCACTATTGGCTTTGAAGCTATGTGAATCAAACCATCTAACTGGTTTTACCTTGTGACATAAAGGGACAGTCAAAAGTTCCTAGATTGAGCCATATATGATACCATATGATTTAAAAATCGAGTCTTCCTCGCAGTTTAGAAGGAACAATATGTTCCTTCTAAACTGCAGGTTCCTTGTAAAACACTCTCTGGAAATCCACCTACTTATAGAAGAGCTCAATCCAGACATCCTATATCTGACAGAAACATGGCTCAACGATGAAACTGAACCAGACCTGGTCCAGGCCATCCCTCGAAGCTACCAGATATCCCGCCTAGATCGTAAAGTGGGGAAAGGGGGGGATTAGGTATTATCTTCAGGGACCGCTTCCAGTGCCGCAGTTCCTCCAATCTGATACCAGACTGTGAAAGTCTCTCGTTTGTGATAGACTTTTCTCCCACCAATATGTTCTCGGGAATCCTCTTATACCGCCCACCTGGAACCTTAGGAGATTTAGCCAACAACCTCCCCTCCATTACGGCCAGCCTACCTTGCACTCCAGCGAATTTTAATCTACTGGGAGATCCCTACATTCACTTTGACGACTCTACCAATCATACTGCTCTACACTTGCTAGCAAGCCTCTCGACATTACAACTGACTCAACAAGTACTCGAACCAACCCACACAAAAGGTCATTTACTCGACCCTATTTTTTGCAACTGTACAGATTTGAAAGTAGGCACTCCCTCCCCATACCGTGGCCTGCCATCATCTGATCCCTTTCGTCTGGACCGCTCCTGACCGGTACCACCCGTCACACACTACCACACTTATGCAAAGATACTGGTCCAAACTCACGCTGGACGACTGGCGGATAGCCCTAGATAACACTAGACCACGCAACAATCCAGACCCCATTTCAGCAAATGAGGAATGTAACAGCTGGATCTCTGAATCCTTAGACTTAGTACTTCCCCTGAAATGTGTGGAATCCAAGCGCAGCTCAAAAAACGCTCCTTGGTACTCTCCCGGCCTACGGGAACTAAAATGTAAATGCAAAAGACTAGAAAGGAAGTGGAGATTGGATTTCTCCCCTGTCAGGAAAACTGCCTACAGAGAAATGCTTAGAACGTACAAAAACGAGATTAAATCAGCACAATCGGCCTTCTTTGTAGAAAAAATCAACGCAGCAGCCTCCAAACCGAAAGAGATCTACCGCACTGCAAAAACCCTCCTTAAACGTCCAGAACAGCCCCCTGACCCTTCCAATACACAAGCCCGCTGCAACAATTTGGCTGAGTTCTTCCTCCACGAAATTCAAAATATCTACACCTCTTTCCCCCCTATCCCCACCACCGCCCAATCAGCCCCCCCCATCACTGACACCCAACCCCCTGCTATCTTGGAATACTTTCCTCCTCCCAATCTCATCACACTAGAGTCTATTCTGCCACAGGTTAAATCAGGTTCTCCCAATGATCCGGCCGCCACCACGTTCTCTGAATTTGGTAAACAACATGATTCTTCAGACAGTACTCAATTTGCTTAACGCTTCCCTAGCCACAAGCTCCATTCCCCCTCCCTGGAAGTGCGCCATGGTCAAGGCCCTTCTTAAAAAACCTAACCTTGATCAGAGAGATCCTAACAACTATCGGCCAATCTCTCTACTCCCCTGGTTGAGTAAGATACTGGGGAAGCATACCAACACTGCGCTAGTAAAATTCCTCAAGACCAACCACATGCTCGACGTCTCTCAAACTGGATTCCGTCCCATGCATGGGACTGAAACCGTGCTACCTGCAGTAATGGAGGAGGCAAGGAAGATCTTGGACCAGGGGGAATCGGCCGCTATAATCCTCCTTGACCTAAGTGCCGCCTTCGACACTGTCAACCACAGCATGTTACTTCATCGGCTCTCGAGCATAGGGATCTCAGGAAAAGCCATCTCCTGGCTTGAATCCTTCCTCTTCAGCCGTTCTTTTCAAGTGTTCGAGGGTAACATCACCTCCCCGAGCAAGCCTCTTGTCTGCGGCGTACCGCAGGGCTCTTCCCTGAGCCCCACGTTATTTAATGTTTATATGGTGCCCCTAGCTGAGATAGTTCGTCCGTATGGAATAAAAATCATTATCTACGCAGACGACACTCAGCTAGTGGTGGCCCTCAATCAACTGGTCACGACTCCCGCCAATCTCAGGACCTGCCTGGAAGAGGTCTCAAAATGGATGACTCTGTCGTGCCTTAAAGTCAATGGCGAAAAAACTGAGCTTATGTTCATAGGCAACCCCTCTCCACTCGTGCTCAAATCACTGTGGCCCCTCCTGCCTCGGCGCTCCCCCATACCTAAGGATAAAATCAAGAGCCTAGGCATATGGCTTGACAAATCCCAAAACTTTAACGCCCAAGCTGCAAAACTATCAGCGACCTGTTTTGGCCTACTCAGGCTTATACGGAAGATTCTCCCCTTACTGCCTGTCCAAGCTAGACAGATAATGATCCAGGGACTTGTTCTCTCCAGGCTGGACTTTGGAAATGCCTTGTATTTCGGGGACCCCCAATCTACCCTGAACACGCTCCAGATCATACAAAACTGTGCAGCACGTACACTACTCCAAATCCTCCGCCTACTCTCTGTAAAAACTGGCCTGAGAAGCCTCCACTGGCTAACGGTAAGACAAAGAATTGAGTTCAAGACCCTCTGTATAACTCACCGAGCATACAGGAAAACCGGAGCCGCAATCAACCATTCATTAATTACTTCATATAACCCTGCCAGACAGCTCAGATCATCGTCCTCTCTCCTGGTGAGAGTACCCAGGATTAAGAGAACCAGATGCAGAGGTCGGTCCTTTTTGTACAACGCATCAAGGCTTTGGAACTCCCTTTCCTACCACCTGCGCGCAGAGCCCAATCTCCTATCCTTTCGCAAACAACTAAAAACCCTGCTCTTCACATAAACCGCCTAATCTTTAAAACTGCTCCCCACAACACACAAGTCTACAGCGCTAGGATGCCTCAGGGTAGCTACTGTGCTTTATAAATGACCTTTTCATTTCATTTCATTTCATCCCCATCCAGGCCTTGAATAAAGTCCACAATATTTCGAGTCACTAGATCAACCAACCATCGTGACATATTTACAAGCTCCCATTTCATCTGAATTCCCTTATTTCTCTCAGCCGCAGACTGGTTTGAGTAAACTCTATGTGCACGGGGTGAGTGTTTGAAAAGTTTCAGCACTCGTTCCATCATCTCCTTGTGCTTTGGTCACCCTAAGTTGGCAGGGTATGCCCAGACGTAGGTTCCCTGCTCACTTTGCCACTGGATTCAAGCTAGCCTGGCTGATGAGGGGTGTTACCCACTGGACTGTTCCCATTGTTACCCACTGATTTGCATGTAGCTGGGTTTGAACTTAGGTGGTGAAGTGAGCTAAAGAACGATGATGGATTCAACCCAGATCTGTGACTGGGGGTGAGTGTTTGAAAAAGTTTCAGCGCTTCGTACATCATCTCCTTGTGTTTGCTTTGTTCGCCCTAAGTTGGCTGAGTATGCCCAGACGCGGGTCCCTTGCTCACTTTGCCACTGGATTCAAGCTAGCCTGGCTAATGAGGGGTGTTACCCCAAAACCGGCGCCAGGATGCTTGTTTCGGGTTCAGGGAAGTCCTGGCTTGGCAGTTTGGGCTGGATTGTTCCCATGAGGCACATGGTCAAGACTGATTTGCATATAGCTGGGTCTGAACTGAGGTGGCGAAGTCAGCTAAAGAACAATGATGGCTTCACCCCAGATCTGTGACTGGGGGTGAGTGTTTGAAAACTTTCAGCGCTCCGTCCATTATCTCCTTGTGTATGCCATGGGGGGAACTCACACAGTAAGAAATTGACAATAGTTTGTGATCCCTAAACACATTTTAGACTATAGAAAAGTCAGTGAAACACCTAATTAAATCAAAATAAAAGAATATATTGACCCCTACTGGTGAAAGTTGGCCTGGAAACGGGTGAGTTGGAAAAAGTATCAAATGCAAACTGCAGATGGTACCTCACAACATGCAAGTTTAAAGCGTCACTGTAATCAATATGGCAAATATGTAAATACCTCCTCTGAATAGTCAACAAACCTACTAGGACTATCTTGGCCCTCTATAGTCATAGACGAATTGAGTCTATGAAATATCCCAAGGGAAATACCAGAATTCTAGTTTGCCTCAAAAAAATTTAATTTAGCCTAGTCAGAAGATCATGAATAAGACTTCTTTGTGCGATCATAACTATATTGTTCTAGACTGCGCGCTATGGAGTAAGAGTCCAGTAGCTGTGGGCCATACCATCACCAACGTAGAACCCCATAGACCCAATGGTGTTAGAGTTAAATGGGTCGGGGATAGAGCAGATGAATTAATTTGTTACATCGTTTCTGATTGTTTAACTGACATCTCCCAAATCCTTGAAAACAATAGTGGGTCTGAATGTGTTTTAACTGCTTTTAAAAATATTAATATATCAATTGATGCAAGGTTTACTAGGCCAATTAAAGATAAAAGTAGCCATGGACATGGTTGGTTTGACCATACTTGCACCAGGTTACTAACAGAGCTGAAGAAGGTCCTGGCCATAAAACCTAGGAACACTACTTTAATAATCGAACGAAGAGCAGAATATCAATCAGCATTAAAAAAGAGGAAAAGAGAGTTACAGCAGGAAGCATGGGAATCACTAAATCAAGCATCAGAGATTCACAATAATACCTTATTCTGGGCTATGGTAAATTCCCCCTTCCTGAGAGACGATAATACCCCGGTATTGAGCTCTAACGTTCCTAGTGATTGTTGGGTAACGCATTTTTCCAACATATTTGGCTCAAACTGTGGTTCAGCTACCACCCCATGTAATTGGCCCATATTACCTTTAAACTTTACTGTGGCCGAGGTGGAGGAAGGAATTCGTGCAAGCAAGGGGGGGAAGGCCCAAGGACCCGACGGGGTACCAATAGACGTTTATAAAGCAGTCCCGGAGATCTGGAGCCCCCTCCTTGTAAACGTGTTTAATGCAGCAGTTTGCACTGAAGCTCCAACCACATGGGGGGAATCCATTGTTATCCCTATTTTCAAAAAAGGCAATCGGTCAGAAGCAAAGAATTATCGCCCTATTTCCCTTTTGGACTCCTCTGTAAAGGTTATGAGCAGAGTCATGTTAGCTAGGCTCGAGGAGTGGGTTGAAGATAAGGCAATTTTGTCCGAAAGTCAGTTTGGTTTCAGGAAAGGTAGGGGCACTTTAGACCAATGTTTGAATCTTGACCTCATAATTGGGAAATATGTAGAAGCCAAAGGTGGCTCTTTATATTTATGTTTTGCTGATCTAAGCAGCGCCTTTGACATGGTAGATCACAGAATTTTATGGCCCACTTTGCTGCGGATGGGTGCCCCTGAGGGTATTATGTTCTTCCTTGCTAGGCTGGACCAAAGACTGCAAACCTGTGTGCGCTTTGGAACCAAGGGAGAATGTACCCCCAAATTTAGTGTACGACGCGGCATAAGACAAGGCTTTGTTTTAGCTCCGTTATTGTTTATTTTATTTATCAATGAGATTGATGTCATTTTAAAAGGTGTTCAAGCAGATGCTCCAAGGCAAAAAGGCGTATCATTGCCGGTGTTATTATATGCTGATGACGCCGTGCTTCTTTCTAGGACCCCTCTGGGACTGCAAAGACTGATGGATAGATTTTCTCTGTTTATTAGGGACAGGAAACTACTCATCAATAAGGACAAGACGCATACCATGACCTGTGGGGCTAAAAACAAGAAACCTACTACCTTTTTTATTGATGGTAACAAGGTGCAATCAGTTGATTCTTTCTGTTATCTTGGAATAACCTTTTCCCATGATAGAAAGTGGTCTAAGGAATTGAATAACGTTAGTAATAAAATGGCGAAAAGTGCCCATGGTATTTTTAAATTTGCGGCTAAAATTGGGGATAGACGAACAAGAGACATGCTGCAAATTTATCAAGTAAGATGTGCCACTATTGCATTATATGGTGCAGCTATCTGGGGTCATAGTAGTGCCCATAAATTGCAGCTCGAGGAAAATTCCTTTTTAAAAAACTCTTATGTCTGCCCTCATTAGCCGCCACTGTATTGACCCATCGGGAACTTGACATTAATTATCTGAATGATCTTTTAGCTTTAAGACCACTAATGTTATGGCGTTCGATCTGGCTCCAGGATGAAAAGACTTTAAACAGATCTATAATTGCAGATTGTCTGTCACTGGATATGTATAGGAAGATCTCGTGGATAAGATATGTTATAGACTGTTATTCACAAATATTTAATCTTGATGTTTTGGCCAACCCGAAGGCTGCACTGGCTATACCGAAATCAGAAGTGAAAGCAATCTTCATGGACAATATGGCAAATAAGAGGACTTCTTCGAGTCGGTCCATGACAACTGTTTCCTTTTGCAGTAAATACTCTCTCACTGAAGGTTTTCCGCCGAAATTTGTTCTAACCAGACTCAGGTACGGAATTGTGCATGAGTTAGTGTCTTTGCCTAACATCAAGCAACACCCCAAAGGACCGTGTCAGTGTGATGGTATATCAAAACAGAGCACCCTGCACTTTCTACTTATATGCAAACTGTACCAGAACTATCGAATTCTGTATTTAAAGCCTTTATTTGTCAAATATGGGGTACGTACAGTGGACGAGGCAATGAGTCTTATTTTTAACATGAAATCTGCTGACATTTGTTTTTCTACTGCCACGTTTTTAATCAAATCTATCAGTGTACGTAAAAGCATGATATTTTAGCATATTGGTCTATATTGTATCAAACTCTTTTACAAAATTTCAATGATTTCTGTATATGTATTTTTAATATGTGCTTTTATGGTCAATTCTTTTGTACCGAATAAAGCTTCATGAACTGAACTGACTCAATTTTCTGAAATATCAAACCTGTAATATTCTAAAAAAAAAAATGTTCTCATTGTGCAATAAATGGATGTTACTCAATCTCCCCCTTATCCAATGGATAACTTTATGCACAAGTTGATAATATTTCTCACTTTGCGTTGGACTAAGAGGTGACTCTTCCTTACTCTCAATGGCAAACGGTGTAGTTTCCAGTGGTAACTGAAGAGAGGAATTATCCCCTCTAACGCTGGAGTATGGATTTTAGTGGCATTTGGCTTAGGGTGAAAAGACCATGGTGCAGTGTAAGGCAAATTATGTGTTGAACTGCCATGGTGAACAGGATGAACAGTAACATTTCTAGCGGGTGCATTACGTTCAATGGGAGGATGTGACAAATCATTTGAGGTAGTAGATCAGGCATTCTTAGTAAAAGTTATCTGTTGTGGGGCAGCATTGAAGCATAATTCTGCTTTACATTCTTCACTTGTATTTAAACCAGCAGATAACGGTATCAAAAAGACTTAGAGATCAAACCCTCCAGAGTACATTCAGCCGAGCAGGTCACAGAACACAGACCAAGTGCCTAAATATAAGTACAGGAGCATTCCATGTCGTTGTGCGCCTATTCACTGCTAGTAAGTATCGATGAGGAGCACGTTGAATCCACAGGAGGTCTTGACATGTGGTTGAAGCTTGTACATGAGCTCAGCACCCCATCTTGGTGCAACCATCCTTGTTACATTGTGTGGGTCGGTTTCCTCTCCCTTCACAGGTGCACAGGTAGGAGGTAGCTACCACAGTTAGAGGTAATGTGGATGTTGTGCATTTCATTAGGATCCTAGTCTCCGTGATTGTGCTATGGGCGGTGTCCTTCCTAGAGCACATGGGCATGAGCCATGTCTGAGCACTGGTGTTTGCCTGGGTCTGTAATAATAAAAAGGAGCAGGTAGAGAATGCTCCCAACCACCTCTACCGGCCTCCCTAGCCGATGCCCCACCATCCCTTGACCTGCTCCCCTATTGGGGAACACTGCTATTTCTCTGTAGGCCATCACTCAAGTCTGATGGTCTGGCTACCAGAGTCTGGCCTCACCAGGGACATCACACTACAGCTTCTATCATTTGTGCGACTGATGGATCGGGAGCGGTGTAAATCCCTTTACCGATTTTGATGCTCCCCGCTGAACCTGTGCCTCAATTTCGAACCTGCTAGACGATAATTTAAATTTGATCATGTAGAATCTATTTGGTCCTACAAAAATGACAGACAGAGAAATATTTAAAGGTTTTATTTCCAGTGTTTGTCATACAGAAATCAATTAAATAGTCAAGATCAATGAATCAATAAATCAGAGTGCAAGGCTCCATTAAAGTACAGAAATCAATCAAAGAACTCAGTAAAGTTCAGGTCAGCAAATTTTAAAGTCTAAAATAGGGGAGAAATCCCCACAGATTCACCTACACGGTTCAGTAAGAAAACAGCTATCTTCCATATAAAAAAGAACACACTTTTATAGGGCTATGAACAAGGGATTTCATACAGTTTCAGTTGTACATGGTTCACAAACTAAATCAATCAGAACGAAGTAAAGTGTAACAGCTGCAAATTAATACATTTAGAAAATCTAGGTAATTCAATAACATGGAGCTTTTCACGATTCTACTAAAACAGCTCGGTACAAGTCACTCATTTTTCAAGACTGGCATTTATTTTTTCTCAACAGACATTCCCGAGATGAAGAGAGGGAACTTACATTACTGGAACGGCAGAGGAAGAGAAAGACAGAAAAGCCATCACAAAGAGAGAAAGCAGGGTGAGATAAAGGTGCAGAGCTTTAGGCACTCGCACCAGGGGCTTCACCAGCCCCCTCCCTTGCTTCAGCGGTTGCAGCAGGGGTGGGAATCTTGACAGGCCTCTTCTGTCTGCAGCTCAGCAGACAAAGGCTCATAATTAACATTAAAGGGTGGGAGGGTGAGGGAGTGGATGGATGGATGGATGATGGATGGATGGATAGATGCACGGATGCATGGGTGTAAGAATGGATGAATGAAAGGGAGGGAAGATGGGTAGATGAATGGATGGATGGATGAGTGAAAGGGTGAATGGATGGATGACTGAAAGGGTGGATGGGTGGATGATGAGAGAAAGGGTGAATGGATGGATGAGTGAGTGAAAGGATGAATGAATGAGTGAAAGTGGATTGATGGATGGGTTAAAAGGTGGGTGGATGAGTGAAAGGATGAATGGATGACTGAAAGGGAGGATGGATGGAGTCAAAGGATGGATAGATGGAGAGAAAGAGTAAACAGATGAGCGAAAGGATGGATGGATGATTGCAATGATGGATGAAAGGATTGATGAAAGGGGATGGGTAAGTGAAATGATGGATGACTAAGTGAAATGATGGATGAATGAATAGGTTTGAAGATGGGTGGGTAGGTGTGGATATGGATGGGTGGACAGGTGCATGGACAGACAGAATGGTGACATACACAATAATGAATGAAAGATTGAATGGATGACCGAAAGTAAAGGTGAAATGATGGATATCAGCTGTTGGATGGAAGGATGAAAGGGTGAATGGATAGCTGCTTGGATAGAAGATACAAGCAAGCTCTTCTGCGGATTGTTGTGATGACTTACAATGCTTGTTTGGTGCCTTTCGGTCAAAGTGGGGGATATTTTAATTTTCTGGCTACTCCCATGATCCCCACTCATTTTTTATAAATCTAGCACTGCTGGCACGCGGCCATGGTTCATCACTCAGTGCCCCATTAGGTCACCTTTATCGCAGCATTTTCCATCCTGTCCCCTTTCTCGCCACAGACTGCGCCTCCTGCAGCTCACACTAGCGAGGTGGGCAGAAGATTACAGCCCTCTCCGCAGAGATGCCTGAGATCTGTCAGACTGTTCTTTTGCCAAATTAGGCCCAGTTGTCCAATGAAAGATCTGATAATATATTATTCCAAAGTAGTATAAGTTCAAAATGATGGAAATGTGAAAAATGCAAAATAGTTTCACTTAGGAGCAATATTTTCGAATATTAGACACGATCTGTGGCTGACCATGAAACAACACCATGTTTATGATGTGAGGAAAATGTAATATACCTTAGAAATGATAGTGCCGACTAGCATATTGGAAAATGACATCTTTCTATTCCGCTGAGGAGTGATTTATATACTATAAGACTATTAACTACACCAATTAGCCTAGAACAAAGAGACAAGAACCTGTGTTATTAAATTGATGAATTGTAGCAAGTGTCCTGATAGTTAAACCTAATGACTTCTAGTGACTCCCGACAATCTAGTGCCAACAAGCCTGCGCTGTTATTCTTACTGCAGTCAAGTGTAAATGTCCAGTCCAGTATATGTAAAGCGCGAACAATTACCCAAAGGTGTCAAGGCGCTGGGGGCCGTCGGGAAGATTAAGCGAGCTATTTCCCAGAGCAGAGGTTTTCAAACTTTTGAAGGTTGAGCCCCCCCAGCTGAATTTTTTTTAAAGTTGGGCCCTCCCCTCACCACCTGACAGAAATTTCTTGAATCTGGTACACTACATAATCGACCACCACCCGCATATCCCGGGCCATATCCGGCAAATAATGTTCAAAACAATGAGTGTTTCTCTTTCCCCATGAATACGCTCAATACCACTCACCAACAATGCACCTCATCTCTCTATAGCACCTTTCTGGCAAACATATAATTTTTTTATAGTGCTACTCATAGTTTCATCATACTCAGGGGTATATCTACAAGCCCCTATAGAAACCACACCATCACTTTTCACGACGTTGTGATGGTGAAAGGGGCATTGCCGTATTTATAAGGCAGAGTTAAGCCACTTAACTTGGCTTAACGCTGCCTTGTAAATAAGGCCCCCTTTCATGCTATGCTTAGCGTGAAAGGGTGGGCAGTGGGTGTTCGGTGGGGGTTCCACTGCAACAGGCACTGATTTTGATGCTGCGCCCTATTTACAAGGGCAGCGTAAAAGGGAGGCAGCGTTAAAATTGAGCACAGGGAAAACCTGGTCTTAAGCTGGCGAAACTAGGGGAAATGCATTATTTCTCCTCATTTTTTGCTTCATCGATGTGGGCTGTCTTGTGCAGCACACATGGAAAAAGCAAAATGCCTTGTATTTGTAATCTTTAAAAAAAATCCATTTTGTGATTTCTGTGTGTGCTGTATTAAGCAGCACACATGGAAGTGGGACAAATCGCATTTAAATATTGTTTATATAAAGGAAGTTCCCCCTCCTGTACATAAACAATCTTTCCCCTGCACGCAGACACCATTGCACTATGGTGCAATGGTGTCTGCGTTGGCGCTACACTGCTAAGTGTAGCGCCAGCACAGGGGAAACGCAAGGCTGCACCATATTGTTGTAAATATGGTGCAGCCTTTCGTTTCTGAAGTGGCGGAGAGAGGCCTTGACCCATGACTGCTAACGCCTCACTTCACAACTTTCTTGAACATATGCCCCCGAGTTCTTTGATCTGCATGGTACACCTTCTTTGTAGCAGGCACATTAACCCTCTATGCTGTGAAGGAGACAGGAGTGCTCATGTGAGTGCACAGTGAGGTATGCAACAGTGTGAGAGTAAGGTAAGTGGAGTGACTGCAGGGTGAGTGAGGTGACCATATGAATTTGGGTGTGCATGTTAGTGCAGAGTGGGACTAATGAATGTATGGTTAGTGATGGGCTTGTTTAAGTGAGATTGCAGATTGAGCAGTGAGGGGGACAGGTGAGTGATGTGTCACATGAGTGCAGGGTGGGTAGTGTGCTTGTGTGGCTGCAGGTTGAGGTACAGGGAAAACTGCGCAAGTGCATTGTGAGAGCAGAGTGATCACTGAGTGCAGGGTGAATGGTGTGAGTGCATGGGGGTCAGTGTGAGGGAATTGTGATTCCTGTGAGTGCAGGGTGAGCATGAAAGTGAAGGGTGAGAATGAGGAGCAAGTTGTCTGAATGCAGGGTGCATTCCCAGAAACTTGCAGTAACTCAGCATGCTATTGACGGCAGCGCAGGGTTTCAGATATAAGTTAAACCTTTGCTATTGATATTATGGCATTAACCAGGGATCGAGGGTGGAGAAAATAAATACTGGGCTGATCTTGCAACAAACTTCCAGTTTTATGATTAGGGTTGCCAGCTCATTATTTTGATGTCCCAGGTGGTACAAAAATAAGCAGTCACCTAAAGCTCTATTTTCAGCATTTATCTGTGCATACTCTGAACAGCAAATATAAATAGAAAGCACTTTAAATTGTGTTTTAGGGCTGCCTGAATGATAATCCTTTTAGCCCTGTGATCATTGTGCTCCTGCCGGTGTAATTTAAAAAGCAACAGTGTCGCGTTTCTGGGAAGAGCTAACCCTCCCTGGACAGGGTTAAATTCCGAGAGCTGAAATGCATCAGCTGCAGTGGGAGGCAGGAAGCCTTCTCTGCTAAAACTGAAAGCAAGTAACAGACATTCATTTAATCTGCAGTGTGAGGCAAGGAGTCTCCTCTGATATGAAGTCGTTGCTTTCATTTTTAGCAAAGGGGGCTCTTTGCCTCCCACTGCAGCTAAAGCATTTCAGTCTAGGAATTAACGTGGTTAGCCCCCCCCCCGTGTGTGGCAGCCCGGGATGAGACACCTTCCCGGGCGCACACACAGCCGCACCCGAGTACTTCACAGGTCTTTTAAAGACCTTTTGCTGGTTAATGAGGCTATGATGGTTTTCCCCCTTCTTAGGGCCCCTGCAGCTCCACTCTGCCGTTTGCTTGAAGAATCAGCCCCCCCACCCCCCCGAAATTTGACTCTAGGTGAGCCTCTGCCTAAGTAGAATTGCGACGATGTGGGACAATAGAGGACAACGGTGAGATTTTAGGGTGTAGTGAGCACCCCCTCTGAGACAGTGTCGTGCCCCCCCCAGAGGGGCGCGCCCTACAGATTGAAGAACTCTGGCCCAGAGTTACATGGTGCTGGGAAGAACCCTGCCACCGGAGCCAGGGATCGAACCGTGATCCCCAGCGTCAGTCGCGCTGGCCGCTAATGGTCATTGCCATGAATACAGCGTCTAGACGTGAGTAATTCTACTTTCTACAAACGACAGACAGATATTCAGCTTTTCTTTAAAAACGTATTTCTTCGATTCTCGGATTATTCAAAATGAAATATGTTAACATAAATTAAAATAGCTTGGATGACTGTCAATTAAATGTAGACAATAAATGCCATCATGCCTACGCTTGGTGCATAGGAATCAGATAATTCATGGTTGGCATAATGTGGTCCAGTGGATAAAACTATTAATTTTAATTGTGTACAGAGAAGCATTTTATCACGTGCACTTCAAGTCAGTGCCTCAGGGCTGACGCACCAAGGGCGTAGGTATCACTAGTGCACCCGGCGCAGCAGCACCGGAGCGCAGGGGTGTGAGGCATGCGTGTCGATTCACTAAAATTCTAGGGGTAGAAGCAATGACATCATCTACTCTTTGACCTTAATGACATCACAGAAAGTGACATCATATGACCTATGATCTTGAATCTTTCGGAAGTGATATTCCATAACCTTAAACCGGATGCCATCACAATAACAACACGATTAATACAACAACACAACACACTCTAATCTCTATTTTAGATATCACCTACATTGGGGTGCTGACAGCATCTTTGAAACGGCATAGGGTGGGGCATAACACTTGGCCTGAATTGTAGCAAGTGAGACAGATATCTTCTAGGGAGCTTCGGTCGGAGTTTTCTCCCATAAAAACGTTGATGAAATGTTGAAGGTGAGCCCAAATTACTATCGATACCCGGGCTGCTGGCGCAAGTCGCCTCTTAGTTCCCATTCTAAGTAGTTACCAAATAAAGAGACGGGCGCTGGAAGCAGGAATCACAAGAACAGGATTTATTACTCATGAGGAGAGCCTGTCATTTCGGACACGAAACACAGTGTCTTTCGGGAGGTGCTCTAACAAGTGAGCTGAGACATCGTCTTTTATACCTTACAAAACACTTGGCATTACAATCATGACATTTTGAAACAAAGAAAAGACATCCCCATAATCCTCGTGTCAATCCTACCCCACATATGTTTACAATAGAGACCCTTGAACTGTCGATAAGAGAAGGGGCAATGACGCAGCTGAGTGTTCCGCTGATTATTAGGATATGTGCGCCTGATCGTATCCCATGGGGTGGTGAGCCCAGGATCAATAGTGGGTTCTTTGAAGAGGAGTGACTCCATACAATAAGGGGCAATAAACAGTATCTTCCGGCTTAGGCGATGGCCCCGGACATGTGGACAGTCCATCGCGGAGGGAGGGTTTACTAACAGAGGGGTTATTCATGAAAGGAAAGGAGGTGCTGGTCAGGTGCGGCTGTGACTCCCAAGGACGGGGTCTTGCAGAAGAAGGAGGTTTATCACTTGCCCATGTGAGGGAGGAGGGGAGAGCCAGGGTGCGCACAGGGACAGAGTCGCACAGAGAGAGAGGTCTTGTGACCTGTACATGAGAGAACGGGGGCAGTCAGATACAGCTGGGGTGTTATGTCAGCTGAGGCGAGGGATGCTTTTTCAAGAGGAAATGGGGGACTTTGCGTGGGTCAAGCAAGAGGATTGCTTTTCATAGCAGGGTCGCGCAGAGGGAGAGGGTTGCATGGTCTATGTATGTGAGAGGGGGGGGGGGTTCAAATACGCACAGGAGGGAAGCCGGGGATTCTGATGAGTGGGCAAAAGGCCATGGTGCCTAAAAATGGCTATCAGGTACATGTGGGCACGGGCTTTTACTGGTGGAGTGGTGTGGTTAACGTACAGGGAAGGGAATGGGAAAGGGCAAATGAACGCTGCTTATGTACATCAATTTCGTTATTTTTCCACAGTCGCCGCTTTTTACATAACAAAGTTCATTTTCCCTATTCTTCCTAGTAAATGGGTGTACATATAAACATGTGTGGTTGACGAAACGGCATTTGTCAATACCAACATATTGCATATAATCATGAACAGTTGGTGTGATTGGCAGAATGCAGCACATAGGAAATTGCATTTGCAAATGAACTTCATAGCATAAATGCTTCCGACTTTCTCAAAAAGGTGACCAATGAACATTTTGACCAAGCAATTGAGGGAGGAATTCAGTCCAAATAAGATCTCTTCGTCACAGTGTCTTTTTAGCAGTGAGCCATCACTGGTAGGCTCTAGTCCGTGTCCTTTTGTTGGCGCTGTTGAGCACCGGCGGTGGAGCTATAGGTCCAGCTCGGATCCATCCTTACGCGTTGCAGGGTGCGGTCAGTCCTCTGCTATTAGACCACAGTCCTGTTCCCTAACCAATCCTTTAGTGGCGCCCTATGCTCGGCACCTATATTCCTGTGGCGTAACCCCATTTCCACCTAAATGCTGTTCTTCCTTTCGGCAAAAAGTCACGTGGAAAAGGGGGTACGGTTCAGTAGTCGATGGGAGAGAGAGAGAGAGCGGAGTGGGGTCGGATTTCCTGGGACACACCAAAGGGACCAAGGGAGCAATGGATAACAAGCGGGCAGGCCCATCAACCGGGCTTGAAAAGGGGGGGACGGAGGCTTCAGGCACGCGTGGGTAGGCGGACAGATGGCTTCAGGACAGCCTTTCATCCTTTCGTTTACCACATTGGAGAGTGCTGCCTCGTCCCGTATTCCTGCTGTGCTGTGGCTCCACCTTTGGTCGAGGTCGCATGCGTCCCAGGATCTGCAGCCAGGCTGTGTGTCACGTCCGACCCTTCTCCTCCGATGGTCGTATATCTTTGAATGGGTAAAAACAAGTTTTAGAGAACTGGCAGGAGAAGAGATTTTTAACATTTGAATTCCACCCGCAATCCTAGCACCTGGGGGTCATGCTCATTGGTCATGGTCAGAAGTCTATTACCTTGAAGTAAGTATGTGGGTATTTCTACTGTGTTTGTACCAAGTCTAATTGGCGTTCATTCATGATACATATGGACAGAGGTCAGATTCCTATCACTTGTGCATTTCATTAAAAAAAATAAACATTCAGGGGAGACTCGTCCTTCCAACCCGAGCCTTGGCAGTCTTACATTTCCCTTTTTTAGAGCCGGCTAACCCTTTAAGCAGAGGGGGGGGGGGTGTGCAAATAATCGAAGGGCAGTGTTAACACATTTTTTTTTTTTTTTTCGAGGGGCGACAGTTGGTCATGGTCATTAGTTAAGTATCGGGGACAGCAGCTGGGGTCAATCAGGTGGTGTCAGAAGTGGGATGCTACGGATATTCGCGCTTGGGTGAAAAGAGGGTGGGGCAATCTGGGTGTTGGGGGTCAATCTAGGCGTTGGCGCTTGTCTCTAACGAGCTGAAATAGGGTGCCATTGACATATAGTTCCCCTTTTAAGGAGGCCAGATTAGGGGACCTTTGTCGTCTCACCTGTCCTTTCTTTCTTAGCCAATTCGAGTTCATTCATTTTGCAGAAAGGAGAGGTAGTAATATGGCAAATTACAATCATTTTATTTTCTGTCAATTTCGCTGAACACCTTCGTGTTCGATAAGTATCCAATCAGACTGGTGCCAGCGGGGCACAATTTTACCACAAAAAGGGAGATGGAACAGGGGGACTCTCGTAGATAGTGAGAGTCATCCGCAACCTAAACGAGCTATTCAGTACACATAGGACATGCAGAGAGAGAGAGAGAGAGAGAGATAGATAGAGGGGGAGAGAGAGAGAGAGAGAGAGAGAGAGAGAGAGAGAGAGACGTGTACGAAAATAGGTCTTTTAGTGCGCTCACAACACAGAACAGCAGGGTCAAGTAACACGAAAACACAAAACAGAGGGAAGACATAAACTCATACAATACATACACACAAAACTTCAGACGAAGGAAGACAGTACATATATTACATACAAAGAAATTCATGACAAGACATAGAACAGTTATTGGCCAAAAAGATCTCTTTTCATCTTTAATATCCTATTTATCTACGGGTTGAGTTCTTTTTACCTATTCCGCCTTTTTCCTCTCGCTTGCTATTTTTGCGAGCGTTCTCAATTACTGATACTTACACCTCGGTCAGCCGGTCAGAAATTAACCTGGTCAAGCTATTGCCCACAGTTGGATCTTAAAACATTTTTGAGTTTCTTCTTTTGGTGGGAAGTTCTCCAGGCTGAGGCAACAGAGGGTATTGATCAGGAGAATAGCCGGACCGCTTGTTTATATCTATAAAAGGGTGAGAAGGAGGTGGTACATTTCGAACATCAACAACATTTCTACTTTCCCAGACGGGTGGTGCCTGGGTAACCCTTACCTCAGGACTTTTCCTTGTCCTTTCCCTACCTAGTTAAACGTCATGGTTGCACTATTTAACGTGCTAATTTCGAGTCAATTTTCGTCATACAGTACCCGTCAAGTTTCTATGTCAGTCCATCCTCCCAGTCGATCTAACGTGCTAATTTCGAGTCAATTCCCGTCATACAGTACCCGTCGAGATTCTATGTCAGTCCATCCTCCCAGTCGATCTAACGTGCTAAGGAGGAACAGTCATATCTAAGTCTAGCATAAGTACTAGGCTCAAGTCTCCTCCTTCCCGTATCGTCGGTCGTTCGATCATCGCTCTTCCATACTTCAGCCGACGTTCCAACGCGACCTGCAGAAGGGAGGAGAAGGAAGGGGGTGGGGGCAACATTCAAAATACATCAACTTGCATAAATCCGAGAATGTTTTTACCTACCACATACTCGACCTATCTCCACGGGGTGCATTCTCTACCATCTTGGCGTTTAAGCCCAGAGGGACCAGCAGTGTTAGATAGATAATCGTTGATGGTCTGCGTATCTACATGAATCATCTGATCGTGGCTTTTTAGGTCATGTGCAAGGGTGGTGGTCAGGGGGCATTTCTTCGGTATCGTTTTAAGGGCGTCTGAAACACTTTTCCGGCTGTCTGTGACACATAACGTAGCTGCTAAGTATCGGACCCTTTTAACCTCCAACCTTAGTCATACTGCATGTATTTTACTTATGTCGGTGGCAGTAGCCATACATTTCAATAACATTCATAAATACAAACGCTACGATTATATTTGCGTGTTCAAAAACTTTAATGAAAAGGTTGGCGCACAAATACGGGCCTACAACCCAGTGGGCCGGCTACGGAGCAAACTGGAACTGGGCATAAGAGGAACGAAATCGGTGGCCATTTATTTCATAAAGTGCAGCAGTGCAATGAAAATCATATCGAACTTTCTTAAGCGGCAAGTATAATGCGTGTCAAGCGTTCAATAATATCATCTCATTATCCTACTATTTACTCAATACCTAACGGATATCAATTCATTGTTCAAATGCCCAATCAGTGCCTATTTCATACAAATTCATTTCTTCCAACACATAATTAGTACCCACTCTAAATCAGTTCATCGTCCCAGCACATAATCAATATCCATCTTATATCGCTTTCTTTTCCGAGCACATACTCAATATCCTTCTTATCTACTTTCAAGTTTCATTTTGTGTCGGCGCCATTTTGGGCGAGGTCAGGCAAGTCCCAGTATAGTCAGATTGCCTCCACTGACTCGTAGTAGGACCAGAACCTTCCGTTGGTGGTTTCAAAAGTTTTTCGCAATGGGTTAACAGTTTAGCAATATGGACCATCAGTCAAAGAGTGGGGAGGGCGGTAACAATTTTCCTACCGGGTCATTCTGGTGTTCTACCGGAACTGAACAAGTCTGTACCTTTGCTGTATTTTAGCCATTTCCAAACTGAGGCTGGTGCCGGCAGGAGTGCGCCGGTGTCGCGGTTCCCAGTGAGGGGGACGGGGGCGCCCATGTGGAGGGGTCGGGGGCCCCCCCGGCTCTCATAGAATCTTCAAAGTTGAGGAGAGAAGGCACGGGGCGTGCGCCCGTCCCGGGCAAAAACCGCTTTTCGATGTGGACCCTCTTTAAGCAGGAGTGTTGGGGTGTCGCTGGAAGCCTCCACCTGGAGGGAGGTGGGGGAGGCTCGTTCGCGCCGCCTCCCCCTTCCAGCGACCCTGCGCCGTTCCTCGGCTCCAGCACTTCGGAATGGCCGTGCCAGCTGATGAAGATGGGGGGGGGTCGGTGGCCGAGGCAAGACATCCCCCCCCTTCATGTGGCGGGACTATCTGCAACTGTCAGGGGTTGCCGCTTGTGGCGGGACTACCTGAAACTCTCAAGGGTTGTCCAAGACATAATTGAAAAAACGCTGACGACCTCGCCTTGGCTCCGGTCTTCGATGATGGCCGGATCAGGCAAGAGAGGGGGGGGGGTGGTCGGTGGCTGAGGCAAGACAGCTCCCCCCCCTCGTGGCCTGCAGGGCAGCAGAAGAGGGGAAAAGGAGAGACCTTCATGATTCCTCGGGCCGTCCGCCCTACAGCCTCCCCCTCCGATGGCGGCCAGCCAGGCCCTGCTCTGCACACGCTGAGGCCTCGCCTTCCGGATGGGCGTAACCGCGGACCTGTTGCACTTCGGGAGTTTTCCGGAATGGGGGTAGGAGTCTTATTGATTTGTATCTATTTCATGTTACCGTTATTTGGGTGTGGCAGACAATGAGGCAGACATGTTGGGAGCAGGAATAGGCAGCGGAGCCTAGCTACCTCGTGGCTATTTTTGCTGCCAAACTTTTCGCCATTTTATATTTCTTATTACGAACTGCTTCTAATGTTTCTTGTTTTTAGTGAAGTCGAAAGCTCATCAGGGGGTTACTGACTTAGCCCGATTTCTTTT
The DNA here is from genome assembly GCF_964263255.1 of Lissotriton vulgaris. NCBI lineage: Eukaryota > Metazoa > Chordata > Amphibia > Caudata > Salamandridae > Lissotriton > Lissotriton vulgaris. The sequence goes on from NC_141685.1 coordinate 1,689,513,768, forward strand.
ATTTTTCCTTCCTTTCCTTAGCGTGTTTCGAGCTAAAGTTTCTGTTAATAGGGGACGGTGATCACTTCGTATTTTATATGTCCTTTTCATTAGGGGGTACTCCTGGACGGACCAGGTGAGTTACCTCCAATAAATGGTCCGGGTTGGAACTAGATTATCAATCAGAGGGGAACACATATCCCTTCGTTAGGGTATCATCCTGGACGGACCAAAATGATGTACCTCCACTTACTAGGGTAGCCTCCTGAACGGACCAGATGGGTTACTTCCAATAAATGGCCAACAAGTGGGGGCATGTGTTCTCCATAAAGGTAGCCTCCTGGACGGACCAGGTGAGCTACCCCCAAATAATAGTCAATCAGTGGGGAGTGGGTAGGACTGACGAATCATAAAGGGGCATAACCTACCCTTTACTACTTGCAAAGACTAGACAGAATATTTCTATTCCACATTGTTTGCAAACAGAAAATACCTCAAACGAACAATTCCTTGGACAACAATGTCCAGTCAATCAATCAATCAGTGGGGAGAAAAACAGGCATGACGGATTACAACGGGACAAACGTCTGCATTACCTGCCCTTCGCTATCTGCAAAGGGAGACAGAATATTCATATTCGTCTCTGTTTGTGGACAGGGAAGATCTCAAAGAGCAACAATCGATTATTAATCGATATCAAACAATCAGTGGGGAGAAAGGTAGGCATGACGAATCATAAAGGGGCATTACCTACCCTTCTCTATCTGCAAAGAGAGACGAACGTTCCTATTCGCCGCTGTTTGCAAACAGAGAATGTCTCGTTCTCAAGAAGAGAACCAATATTTCAAGTAGCAACCAAAGCTAAATGAACCAATAACCAAACAATATCAGTATTTAAATACCGATTCCAATACAATCAATCAAACAATCAGATGGATAAAACCATCCTACCAATCAGGCGTAAAACGCCCTACTTAATCTTACCCGGACTGGACCATACGGACAGTTCTTCGTCTTCCTCCTCCAGCGCCCGATCGTTCTCTTACTCCATGCAGCATTCCTGTGGGATCCCAGTCAGGACCATAGGTCACTCGAGAGAGGTCCGTTCAGAATCGGTGAAGTTCATTCGATCGGCAGCCGGACGAGGGCCCTCTCAAGGCAGGTATACTCCGATCATTTAGATGTTCACCTCTTCGTCTGGATCTCTCTTACTGGACCTTATGTCACTGATGGGCCCCGCGTTGGGACGCCAATTGTTGAAGGTGAGCCCAAATTACTATCGATGCCCGGGCTGCTGGCACAAGTCGCCTCTTAGTTCCCATTCTAAGTAGTTACCAAATAAAGAGACGGGCGCTGGAAGCAGGAATCACAAGAACAGGATTTATTACTCATGAGGAGAGCCTGTCATTTCGGACACGAAACACAGTGTCTTTCGGGAGGTGCTCTAACAAGTGAGCTGAGACATCGTCTTTTATACCTTACAAAACACTTGGCATTACAATCATGACATTGTGAAACAAAGAAAAGACATCCCCATAATCCTCGTGTCAATCCTACCCCACATATGTTTACAATAGAGACCCTTGAACTGTCGACAAGAGAAGGGGCAATGACGCAGCTGAGTGTTCCGCTGATTATTAGGATATGTGCGCCTGATCGTATCCCAAGGGGTGGTGAGCCCAGGATCAATAGTGGGTTCTTTGAAGAGGAGTGACTCCATACAATAAGGGGCAATAAACAGTATCTTCCGGCTTAGGCGATGGCCCCGGACATGTGGACAGTCCATCGCGGAGGGAGGGTTTACTAACAGAGGGGTTATTCATGAAAGGAAAGGAGGTGCTGGTCAGGTGCGGCTGTGACTCCCAAGGACGGGGTCTTGCAGAAGAAGGAGGTTTATGACTTGCCCATGTGAGGGAGGAGGGGAGAGCCAGGGTGCGCACAGGGACAGAGTCGCACAGAGAGAGACGTCTTGTGACCTGTACATGAGAGAACGGGGGCAGTCAGATACAGCTGGGGTGTTATGTCAGCTGAGGCGAGGGATGCTTTTTCAAGAGGAAATGGGGGACTTTGCGTGGGTCAAGCAAGAGGATTGCTTTTCATAGCAGGGTCGCGCAGAGGGAGAGGGTTGCATGGTCTATGTATGTGAGAGGGGGGGGGTTCAAATACGCACAGGAGGGAAGCCGGGGATTCTGATGAGTGGGCAAAAGGCCATGGTGCCTAAAAATGGCTATCAGGTACATGTGGGCACGGGCTTTTACTGGTGGAGTGGTGTGGTTAACGTACAGGGAAGGGAATGGGAAAGGGCAAATGAACGCTGCTTATGTACATCAATTTCGTTATTTTCCACAGAAATAGGGTGAAATAGTGCATTTTCGATTCAATTTCATGCTAAAATTGGCTAATAGGTTCTGAATTTTCATAGCAAAATTTGAGGGAAGCCCATGGTGTGAAGAGTTACTTTGTCATTCCTTTTATAAGTTCAAATAAAAGAATAAACTTGTATGTATATTATGTGATAAAATATACCATAATTGGGATACAACACTTAAGATACAATACTACACATATTTAATGTTAATTCTTTCAGAAACTGTGAACTGTCCCCTAAACCGTGATCCGGTTTGATTTCATGCAGTTTACAACATGATCTCTGTATTGATACTCCATATTGCAAATGATACATTCACAAAGGACCACAAACCTACCTGCCTAGTGAATATTAATTAGGCAGGTCCCAATTTCAACCGTCTTTGAATGGCTGAGAATGTATGGGTGGTAGCTTACAGAGGACATCAGACCACCATCCTTGCATTTCGATTACCAAAATGGTCCAAAAACCACGATGCCAGCACACACTGGACCAAGCACTATCGAATAACACTTGGATGTGAAGTGATATATGTAGGATTGCCTACTGATTTGGTGAAGTGCGAAATCTGAAATTGCAACCCTCTGTCATGGTTTCAAGAGGAAATTAGCCTCCGAACTACATCTCCTTATATATAAACGAAATTGTAAACCACTACATGGGTGCCCAAAATGATTTCCATGCTGTATATGCCCATGATAATTCTGAACTATATAAGTGCTAATTTTATGTGAAATTTCTATTAATAAATAGTTTAGATTTTTTTGTTCTAAAAATTTTATTTCGGCTTTGCGCCCTAAAAGACAGAAGGCAAATTAAGAACATTACATTTATACAGAATATGATACGAAGATATCCACATAAAAGATGTTATCATCCTTCTCCATGTTAAATAAAACATTATAATTGTTTAAAAGCATTTAAAAATGTGAATTATCAAAGCTTCACACAAAAATTATCAACATATAGAATTGGCAGTAAGTGACAAATAGTTAAAAAAGTGCATATCACCATGCATATCCTGACAGAAAATAAACATACCATTTATACTAGACATTAATAAACAAAAACAAGGAGCAGGCACTTGATCTTAAACCTAAAAGTGCACGTGCCATTTTTCTACTAGTGGTAACATTCGTAATAATAAATATTGTTGTTGCCTAGAGCGGATACAATGTACTTTTTCCTGATACACCATATTGCAAACAAATATTTTCATACTGTGAATACAATATGTTGGCTTGTGTCGGTTTGGACTATTCTCAAAGCCTCCAAGTGCTGGGCAAACTTCAGGTTCCTGCGAATAATTGTAATCCCTTTTAACTTTGCCAATCTCTACATTGGGCAAAAGAACATAACTTGGGGTACAGTTTCAGTAGACCTGCCACAAGTTGGACATGCCAGATAGGAAGATGGCCACTTGTGGGTGAAAGCATGTAAGGGTAGGGACCCATGTCTAAACTGTGGATTCAGCTTTTTATCAAGATTGGGCTCCACCTCGTCCTTGAGCATTTCAGTTTTATATAGGGTTTATGCTGTAAGAACCCTCCAGTCAATGTGCCCATGGATAAACTTGTTAGCAGATTATCTAGCTTTAGGTTTTTAAAACTTTCTTTTAGATCCCTGTTTGATATATGCGTACATGATCCCTCTGGGTTATCCCATAGTCCGTCTTTCCCCATCATTTAGTTCAGTGTGTCTCTGATTTTCCTTATCCAGGGTAGATCGCCGGACCCCTACATTTCCATTCACTCTTATAACCCCTGTTGATACACATACAGTTCTAGGGAGGTCCGTATCCTTCTCCAATATAATATGGACTTGGTTGCAATCCCTTCCTCAATAGGCCTAACCCTCATGCCTAGCCTCAATGGGATCAGTGGCGTGCGAGTTGGTGAGTTTATTAGCTGCCTCAAGAACCCAATCTCAGTCATTGTCAATGTGTTAACTGTCTAGTGTCCCCCAGCTCTGCCCTCTGCCCTATATAATGTAGAACCCAGGTCCTTGAGTCTACAGATCTGCATTTTTCAGGGAGATGGGTTTATAAAAGGACCCCCTGAATAATTTCAACAGCCCACTAATATGTCACTCTAGGGTAGAGGTCTTCAATCTGTGGGCCACGACCCAAATGGGGGCCGTGGAGGCCTGGGAAGTGGGTCACGCATTCCCCAGGTTCACTGTGCCTGCAATAAAAAATGTTTGCTTCCGTTTTGGATAAAGACAGCCCTCCTGAGACAGCTAATTTAGATCGTTGTCAGCTGAAGTTCCATCAATTGAGTCTCTTGGGCTGTGTGAAATGCAAATGTGCCTATCAGTTAATCTGCAAGTGTAAAGGGTGCTTGGGAGCTGGTTTTGGCTTTAATTGATCAAATCACTCCAAGCTTAGGGATGACAAAGATTTGTTTTTTTGAGTGGTAGTGCAAAGAGTTTACAACTGAGCTGGGAAGTGCATGATTTTAATTTTAACTGCATTTACACAGCCCTTAGTAACCCTAAAGATGTGTTGAAGGGACAGTTATGTAAAAAAGAAAATTATATTACATACTCTCTGGTATTACTCAAATCTACATTTTGGAAGCACTATTTTATTGTAAAACTATGTGCACATTTTGCAGTACTTTATCTTATACTGTGTGTGATGCAAGTATAAAGTAATGACTTACATATTTACAGTGCTTTCTGTAATAGGGTGTGACCTCGTAGCACTAAAAATACATGTCACTATTCTCCACTGCACCAATCAAGATTTAATTCTGTGGCTCTCTGGTTACACATAGACCTCTGCAGTGCATTAACCAATAGAGGTTTCATAATGTACTACAGTGCATTTCCCACTGAGTAACAACTTTTAAAATATTTTTTGTCATTCACGCTGCCCATTATTTTATATGTAGATACCTGATAATGAAAGATCTAAAAAAGTACAGAATATTTTGGGGCTTATTTATGAGAGGCTTTCATCGCCAGAGCATCACTTTATTTGTCACTTTGATGGTGCAAGCATCTCAACCACACCTATGAGGCTGTGCAAAGTCACCTTGCAAGGCTTTGCATAGCCTCATAGATATGGAGCAAGACATAGCAGTGCAAGTCACTGTGCTGCCTTACTCTGTGTCAAGGCGGTGTTCCGTGGGCTTTGCTTGGGGTTCCCATGCAACACCCATGGATTTTTATGCTGCCCCATATTTACAAAATCACCTAAACTTGGGGAAGCTCCAAAAATAAATAGCTCCCCAGTGGAGGCATAACGAGGAGAAATGTTTTCATTTCCCCTTGTTTATTCCTCTTTCCATGTGTTATGCATTCTGCAGCTCACATCGAAAGAGGAAAACGCCTCTCTAGATTGTTTTTTTGAAGAAAGATGCCCCTTCCTGTACAAAACCAATACTGTCTTTGTTGGTGCTAAGCAGCAATTTATGCACCAATGCAAAGAAAAAGGACAGGAATGCACTGTATTTCATAAATACGGTGCATTCCTGCCCTTTCAAATTGGCATAGGGCAGCGCAGCAAGAAAACCTGCGGCGCTGCCCTACATTGATTCCTCATAAATGAGGCCCTTTGTTTTTAGTTTCACCTTTGACTACACCTCCACGTTCACTGACCTTTGGTTTGCTAAACACTATTTAATATTATTTCCCCACCGTAAAAATTATTTGCTGTGGGAATTAGGGCCATTTATGGTTGTTTATAGTTGTCTATGATGACAACTATGTTTAGAACTAGGTTCTAAACATTTTCTTCAGAAGGGGGTCCTTACACCTAAAAACGTTTGACAAGGGGGTCTGGACATCAAAAAGTTTGAAGACCTCTGCTCTAGGGAGAGTCTACCCGTCAAGATGTGTGCTTGGCAATCAATATTTTCACTCAAGGTGGTTCCCAAATACTCAAATGTATGAACCTGTTCTAGCGGAGTCTCATTTAAAGTGAGTTTGGCTCATGTAGAGCGGCATGGGTTAAGCACCATGTACTTTGTCTTGTCAATGTTTATGTCCAAGCCCATGAGAATGCAATAACTATTACATTGGTTCAAGATCTTCTGAAGGCCAGTGTGGGGTTTGGAAATGAGCAAGCTGTCATATGCAAACATTAAGGCGGGCAACCTCACTTTATCCAAATAGTGGGCATAATTGTTGCACTTGTTCAAATTGGGGGCACGATCATTGATGAACAATGTAAAGAGTGTTGGTATGCACCCTTGCCTAACTCCTCTGGTTACGGGAAAGGGGTTAGTGACTTCCCCCAGACTGCCACTACGGACCTGAGCATAGTTCTGCTCACTGAGCCTTTTTATAATTGCACAAAGGTAGGATGGAGCTCCCATATCAACTGGAACTTGCCATAAAACTGTTCTTGGGACCAAGTTGAAATCTGATTCAAGATCAACAAACACCATCAAAGGTCTGCCTTTCTCCAAATTTACAGTTTTCCAATTGAGAAGTGGTAACCTAAAGACCCAATTGATGGTAGAGGTAGAATTTAGGAAACCAGCCTGTAAGTGGGTTAGCATTTCCTTTCCATCCATCCATCCATTCTTGCAATCTTCCCAATATTATTCTACTAAATGTGTTTTGGACAGTATTAATAAGACTGATAGGTCTATGATTAGCAGGAGACAGGGGGCAGCCTTTCTTAAAAATGGGTTTTATCTCAGCCCCCACCCCAAGAGTGGAGGATAGGCATCCCTTCCATGTTGGCAATAAAAAGTATCATTAAATAGGGTCCCCACACGTCGATGTTGGACAAATATAACTCCCCAGGTATTTTATCAAAGCCTGTAGCTTCATTAGGTGAGATTTTTTTATGGCAACATTACTTCATTATTGGTAATGGGAGCATATCCCTCATTATTGGCTGACTCCCCATCAACTACAATGAATTCGCTTCCCGGTCAGGACTAAAGTGGGACCAAGGCTGGTTCCCGTATACAGTTTCAGAAGTGCTCTATCCAAATATCTGCATCTATGTTATTTTCTATGGGAGCAATACTTTCTCTATTCCCTGTAGCTATGATATTCCAAAAAGTGGAATGATCATTACACTTAGCTGCAGTTAGAAGAGATTCCCATCTACCTTGGTCCCAGACCTTTTTTGCAGTGCTGGTAGCAGCTCTCATATCTTGTATTTTTGTCCTATCTTTGGATTTGATTGCATTAATAAGGGCACTTTTTGCTTCTATGCAAGTGTTCTTACGCCATGATGGTGGATTCCTCTGGGCAACCCCATTTTTGGATTCCGTATAAAATATATCTTTAAGACCATCCCAAAGATTTGAGTGAATCTCGCTGATCTTTGCCCTAGGAGCAGCCAGGTCCTGGGCCATTTCCACGTTAAGTAGCTCGCCCAGGACCTTTTCAACTATATAATAAAGTTTGTATATCCATATTCTGCTCGATAGATTTTTTAACATCTATTCACTTTTAGCAATATGTAGAATATGTAAATGAAAATTTGGTAAAAGTTACATGTCTATCCTTTCAGTTTTGTGTGCTATACCATGTAAAGCTGCCATTATTCTTTACCACTTTATCAGTGTTTCTGTGTGGTCACTTGTTTTTAGATTGCCTGTCATCTTACACAGAAAATGGTACATTCCCAAACATTGCAAGAGGGACAAGACAAGGCTGTCCCTGTTCCCCAATATTATTTGCTCTTTATATCGATATCTTTATAGAGCTAATAGTTCAAGATAAAGCAATTACACCAGTTAAGAGCAATGGATTTGAAACAAAGATTATGGCCTATGCAGATGATTTGGCAGTGGTCACTACTGACCCAGCAAATGCAATCATCCGTATTGAGAATTTAGCTTATGAATATGGCCGTAAACGCAGGGAAAACCCAGATTCTATGCAACTCTAACACCTTGTGTAATGACTCTCGAAGGTTAGATGAGGTAATCTATCTTGGTATTAAAATTTGTAGTAAAATAGAAGTAACTTGGAACATAAACATGATCCCTATGATTTATAAGATCAGTACAGATCTGCGTAACCTAGATAGACTGCACCTAACTCTTATAGGAAGATGTAACATATTCAAGATGGTTATGCTTCCTAAGGTTCTTTATATGTTTAGGTCGATCCCATTAGCAAATGAAGATTCACTTTTAAAGAAAGTAGATGGCATATTTAGTAATTTTGTATGAAAGTACACAAAAATTTGGCTCTTCCTTAAATTCCTAGCACTACCACACGATCAAGGTGGCTGTTCCCTTCCTAATCTTAGATTTTATTACTATGCAACTTTTTTGCAACAAATGGCTCTAGTGATTTCACCTGGTGTGGGCAGCAGCCAATATGCTTTAAAACAGGGACTTCCCTTCGATCTATTAGCTGGCACTAGGAAGAAACACACAAGGAGTACTTCTACGACAACTAGAGCCCAGTTACTATAAGAAAACTAAATTTACGATTATAATTGCAATCTGGAGTATATGGAAAAGAATGGTAGAGCTCACAAAGATACCGAAATAAAACAGGTATACGCCACTGTGCCCATCCCCCCTCTTTCCTGCATGAATGTCTGGTCAAGCTATGGGAAGAAAAAGGAATATTGAAGTTGGGGGATATCTATTTTAATGAACATCAGCTGTCGTTCTTTGAGCTACAGCAAACGTTTGGCATTGCGGCTGGAACATTCTTTATAGACAGATTACCTGCTTTTTTAAATCAAATTAATGAAGAAAGAATTTCTCTAGGCAGGAATCTGCTAATAGAAACCATGTTCCTGTTGCAGGTCAAAATCAAAAATATCTATAAGATCTTGATAGATACCCTTTCAGACGACCTTGAGGTAGTAGATACCAAATGGGTTACTAAAGTAGGAGATCTCGATGTTGATGTATATAATTCAATAGCCTTAGTCAAAGGGACGTCCCTCGCAGCTAATTTGAAAGCTCAACATTACTATACGGTATATGACCTCTATTTCACCCCTGCAAAATTACACCGGTGGGGAAAAAGAGAGGATGATAATTGCCCGCAATGTGATCAAGGGCCAGCAGATATAGTACATATGTTCTATGGCTGTGAGAAACTGGGTCCATTCATTAAGCAGATAGGGGAATTTTAGTCATCTGCAATTGACATGAGTGTTAATATAACCCCAACCCTGATGTTGCTGGGATGTGACGAAAAAGCGCAAAGTGATCGCCACAAGGACAAGTTTGTCTTTGTCTCAATAGCGATAATCCAACTCCTTATTGCCACACATTGGAAAGATGCAGATCCCCCTCAATTTCAGGCTTGGCTGGGTCGCTTGCTGGCAATCTACCATCTTGAGGGAGCCTTATATAAGTGCAAGGGCCATAGCACAAAAAGGCGAGGTAGGGCAATTTGGGCCCCTATAAATAACAGGATTACAAACAAAATGTTTTTAAAGAGAAAGGGCAAAATATGATGTATGTTTCTCCTTTGGGTAAAGACCCTTGACATAATATATTACCCATGCATCTACTCACTTTTTTTCTGTTCTTGGTTCTTTTCTTCTTATGATTCCTCTTTTCCCGTTGTGACTGATCTGTTGTATTATTATATATGAATTTGCTCTTGTGCTACATGATTTTAGCTAATTGTATATATTATAAGGTATATGAAGTGTAAAGGGTTTTTTATATTGATATACTCTCTTCAAATAAAAAATGAGTTAGAAAACACTGTTAATTAATGCCACTTATTTAAGTTTTACAAAAGGGGGTGGTGATGGACGGAGCATCTGAACCAATCAAACACTCACACCCAGTCAACAGATCTGGGTTTAATCCATCACCATTCTTTAGCCCACTCTGCCACTCCAGTTCAGACATGGCCACATGCAAATCAGTCTGACCCTGTGCCTCATGGGAACAGTCCAGCCCGAACTGCCAAGCCATGCCTTCCCTGGACCGGAAACAAGCTTCCGAGGACCGGTTTCTGGCATTTCAGCCGTCTTCAGCCCGGCTTGCTTGACAGGGAAGACATGGCTTGGCAGTTCGGGCTGGACTATTCCCATGAGGCACAGGGTCAGACTGATTTGCATATGGCCATGTCTGAACTGGGGTGGCTGAGTGAGCTAAAGAATGGTGATGGATTAAACTCAGATCAGTTGACTGGGGGTGAGTGTTTGATTTGCTCAAACGCTCCGTCCATCATCCCCTATTGTATCACTTATTTAAGTTTAACATTCAAATGGCAATACTAAATGACTTACACTTTTTGAAAGGGTGAATAATACCTAAAGAAGCATGAACAGTGACGCTGGTCAGTTGTTTATACCAGAGTTTTATCATTTTTTTAAAATGTTTTGTTCATTGGAGCGTTATATTCGGGCACTGCCTGATGCTGCACCGAAGAAGACAGGGTGAATAATACCTAAAGAAGCATGAACAGTGACACTGGTCAGTTGTTTATGCCAGAGTTTTATAATTTTTTTTAAATGTTTTGTTCATTGGAGCGTTATATTCGGGCACTGCCTGATGCTGCACCGAAGAAGACAGGTGCTCAAAAACACTCACAATTCCAACCTTACCTACAGTTTAGAAGAATAGCATCAGCAAGGCCTGTGCGACATGTCTCTGGACTTGGAGAGGAAGTGGCAGCAAGGGGACTAAGGATGGGCATTTAGTTGAGGCACCAGAGTGATAATACAGCTGGCCGGAAACTAGTCTTGAGAAGAGCCTGGGGCATAGGCTGTGGAGTGGCCCAGAGGCCGTGAGAGGGGTGGGGTGGTGGGCTGTTCCGGTAAAGCAGTGACAGCCATACTTACGCACACACCAGACCGTGAATTGCCTACCTCAGCTGAATAAGCAAATGTGTGGCGCGTGTGACCGTAAGGGCGGACCTGCGCAGCAGAAGCTGATTAAGGCGTTTGCACTCTGCGCTGCGCTGAGGTAATCTTGCATCTCCATAAGTGATACTGCTGACAGTTACTGCCAGGGCCGGCGCTAGGCATGGGCAGTGTGGGCAGCTGCCCAGAGCCTCGCACTCAGCCCACCAGCATGGGGCTCACACCAGTGGTGTGTCCTTTTATTTTCCTGTCCATCCAACTGAAAGAAAGGTGTCTCCTTGCAATTAGGGTCCATGGGAGGGGCCCACTCCCCAGGCCTCTCAGGGAAGGTCTTGGGAGGCCTAGGGGAGGGAGACACTTCCTCTTGCCCCAATTGCAAGGAGACCATTCAGAGACAATGTGGGACGCCAATTGTCCAGCATTTTAGTGCCCTCACAGTTTAAACGTTCAGCCCACAAATAATACTCACACCTTCAGCCCGATAGGAGCTGTAAAAGAGGTGCTTGTAGGATGCTGGGAGGAGGAGCTGTGGGCCATGAGAGGTCTCCTGAGCTGTATCACTTATGTAAATTAGAGGTGCCTCTCACGTTGCCTTTTGGCCAGGGCCCCCTCAAATCCTAGTACTGCAATATATGTGGTCGTCCTATAGTCCAGGCAATGCAAGCCAGTGGGAGGAACACATAGTCCCGATCCCTTAAACAGTGGAAGAAATTAACTATTGAAGTCTGGGGTTCTCAAATGCAGTGTCAGCGGTCGCAGGGGGGAAGCTAGAAGTCGCAGTTGCAACGGTGCAACCCCTGGCAACACCAAAATGATGTTCATGGTGTGAGGGTCACTGTTTCCCAATTATATCTGTCTTTTAATACCCAAACTGAGGACAAGTGGGCCTATTTTTACGTTTACACTAGGGAGGCCTCTCTATGCCACTGAGCTGAACTGCACGCGCCCAAAATTGTGAAGAGGCTAGAAATTTAACGCAAGACAAAAGCAGTCCAATCATTTTCCCAATGAGTATTGTGCACAACTCCACAGCTTGTTAAGTTGATAATGCAAAACCTGCATGAATAGCTTTTGGTAGACTGTCTTCTGTCAATCACCGCTTCGAAACACACTCTTTTGAACTGTAGCAGCACATGCTGACCGAGGTGAGCCAGATAGATTGAGCTGTGGAAATTAAAAAAATATAAGACCTTTTTAAAATATATATCAGTCATGGTGGTGCAAATGGCATGGCCTTAAACACCGGCTGAGCCTCTTTGTTGCCTTGGCAACCTATGTGTGGTATTGGAAGAGAAATCTCTACTTCCCTTAGTTACTTACTGTTCTTAAACATAGTGATTGGTTGGAGAGGTAATGGGAGGTGAGCATTAATCTTTCAGTGAGCACTATATTATTAGATGACCTTTGGACCAGGGAGGTCTACTCCAGTCTCCCCAGCACTATCTATTAGTTGACACCAATTATTTATTGTCCTTGCTGGTCCTATAACAAAAATACAATTATTTTTTCTATGTTTGTGTAAGGCAAGGGACTATAACGAAACAGAGGGATTCTAACGATTGTCATAGCCAGAGCCAGATGGGCTGCAAAGCCATTAGAATATTGCACCTACTGAGGGTAGAGTGTTCATAATTGACAGGGGGAAGCAGTTATTTAAACATTTGAAGGTTGGAGCAGAAGGTCTGAATCAGCCATGATTGCAACTGATCCACTCCTTGTCTTTAATGGTGCTCTCAAAAGTTCATTATGCTAATTAACTGTTACTGCCCACATATGCAGGCAATAATGACCATGAGTTACCCTCCCAGCAGTTATGAGCCAAAGTCGTAGGCGATATCTGAAATATAATATGCAATTACTTATTTTATGACTGCAACAAGCGCTAATGAAAACTAATTGAATAGAGTTATGTTGTGGAGATGTGTTATTTAAGTAAGTGTATTATTGTAATTAAAATCTGGGCAGTTATTTTGCATCTGTCTTTATGTATGTAGAAAGTTCCTATAACTGGTAGCGTACTACAGCAAATCTGGGTATAAATAAGAGCTTAGTGACAGATAGTTTGCTTTTCTTCTTTCCCCTAGACCTTTCTATGACCAAGGGTAAATTATATTTATATATATTTGTGTTTTACAGGAATATATGCACCAATAGGATACGTAGTTCAAAGAAACGTGTGTTCCATGAGCAATCATCCTGATTTTTATTTAAGATTCCTTGACATTTCTAAACAGTCTCCTTGATCCTAAAAACGATAACCTCACAGCATTAGCAGAGCTACAGCTGGTGGTTGTATTTTTGCACCGTATACAATCCCCCCAAAATCGCTCTGTGAAGCTAGGTCTATTTTGCACAGATTGCAAGTGCCACATGGATGGTGGCCAATTATAAGAGGTAAGTTAGGAGTCTACTAGGCAGGGTGTTGTTACTCATATGAGGCCGAGTGTGCACCAGGCAGTGTTTAAGATTTTAAGCCCAGATGAATGGAAATTGATGAGGGGGTCATTGTGTAGGAAACAGAAGTAAGAATGTTCCAATGTTTCCACATCACATTTTTAATTTTGTTAGACGAGGGAACAAACAAGGGGCCAATATGAATTTAGTTTAGTTTGCAAAACAAATAAGGTCCCAGGAGGCATCTAGGGGACAATTAAGGTAGGATCCAGAGACTACTTTGTCAATCAGTCTATTAACTTGTCGTACATATTCAGTAGTTTAACCACCGTTTCTTCTGTGGAAGAAGGGGCTGTGGGTGGGACAGCAATGAGTTCCTGTCCGTGTGTTTTAAATATACGGTAGTGTTAAACATGCCATTAACTGGGTGAATTACAAGATCCAGAAATATCACTGACGTTCTACAGCATGACCATGCATGGGACCATTTAAAGTTCAGGTGATCGTCTTGTAAGAATCCATCCATAGAATAGTAAATGTTCATTAAGAGGGGTCCACCAAACGGAGAGTACACCATTTATATGACTGTGCCAAACTGTGGTCCTTTCTTTGTGGGGATTTGAGTAGGAATACAAGCAAATATCCTCACATGGGCCATCCAAAATGTTCACCGGGATGGGTGTGAACTTCACGTGTAAGTAAAAGTATAAGAAATTCCGAGTACGGGCACATTTTGTATATTTTAGGACAAATGTCAAAATTGAAGACAAGAGGCCAGAGGTGTGTTTACCCAGTGTTCTGACAACCGTGCTGTTGAAGCAAAGAGAGGTTGGAACAACTGGATATGCATACAAGGATTGATGTGCAGCGCTTTTATGAGCATGACTGTTGTACCTATGCAGAGCTCCTTCATCCGAATGTCATGATTCATGGACCATGCTCTCCTGTGATCACAAGATAGGTGAGGAGACATGCTCCGATGAACTACATGTTGTTGCCACCCGGTCTGTATGTACGGTATGCTCCCAATGTAGGTTCATGGAGAATAGAACCAGACCCCATAGAATTCCATTTCCACTCCCATAGTATATACCACATTTTATATTGGAATGTCTGTTGGAGAATGCCAGCCTTACTAATGGAGTGATTTCTTTGTTGTTTCCCTGTTTCCCTGTGTTTGCTTGGTTCCTACTGGTTTGCCTCCTTCTGTTACCTTGATTTTCACTATGCGCGTGATCTCACGAGATTACGGCATAGCACTTACTGATTATCAATCACGTGACACAGTAAGAAAAAGCACTTCCTCCGTTACTTCACTGCTTGGCTTTATGTTTCCTCCTATCGGAAGAAGGTATCATGCTTGGCAGGCACACATCCTGTTGTGTTCGAGTGCTCCGCGTCCTTGCCGTGCATCTTCCACCATTCCTTCCTATCGCTACTGGCATTGTTGCGTTCCTGTGCTCTGCGTCCTTGCCGTGCATCCTCTGTGGGTTTACCTCCCAGCCATTTTGTTGTCGTCTGGTTCATCAGGAGTTCTCTATCTGGACATTGGACTTCCCAAAACACTTGATGGAGTGATGGACTTTCTTCTACTTGCTACCTCCTGGCTAGATTGGCCAGCAAAGTTTGTACATTCCATGTTCCTTATTGGTCTTTTTAGGTCGAGGTAATATCCGTTCTGCCAAAGGCAGAACCGGAAGTCCGAGAATTAATGTTTCTTAGAGTGGCTGCTTTATCCAGCCTCTCTTTTTGTGTCTCCTCCATTGGCTGGCTTCCTAAACGGAGGCCAGCCATTGGAGGAGAAAGCCATCCCTCCAAAGAAGCTCCGTCTTTTTCGGATTTGGGGGCGTAAGTTTTGCTGTTCTTTAGACAGTGACGTTGTCTGTCACTCAAAACAGCAAAACACGCCCCCAAATCCGAAAATGTTCAGAGTTGCCGGTCGCCATTTTGCTGTTTGTTAAAGATGAGGTCAGTCGCCTGCTCCCGCTGTCCTTGTTCCCACCCCCGCTGTTCGCTGCTCCGTGTTTGTTTGTTTCACCTACAATCCTTTGATCCTGTGGTCAGAGGTTCGAATCAAAACACGAGCGTCCACTGACGATGAGATGTGTATATAACTGTAGGTACAGGTTGTATAACCTTTCACGGATTATATGTTTTGATTCTATTCACCCATAACAGTAGCATCTATCTTAGAGCAGTGGCCCTGATGAAAGTCAAGGGACTGTTTGCCCGATAGGCAGAAACATGTTGGCCCGAATTGCGACAGTCATTTGTTTCATACTGTCGTTTGCGCTGTTCCTAGTTTTTAATTAGGGGATGTGCCTGTTGTTTCGATTAAAGTGTATGTTTAGACACATCACCCTATTTTAGTCTCACCACCTTATTGTATGTTACACTGTTTGTTTATTCCTTTTTCACTAACTATCACAATCAGACCAATAATTGGAGGTTCAGTATCTACTGTAGACCGCATCCAGTACTTATTTTGACTGTGTGGCATGAGGTCTAGATGATCGAAGGACCTGCCAGGTCACAGTGTGGACTGCCAAATGATAGGACCAATCACCTGGTTTGTTTGATGGTTATCCACAAACTATGCGTACTGTATCTGGTTTGACCAGTTTCTCATTTGGGTCTTAGATATCACGACTCCCTTGTTGCCACACATGTGTCTCTCTTTCCCCTCCTTTTCTTTAGACATTGTTATATGGTGACTATAGCACCCACTGACATAGAGATATATCTGCCAGTGTTCGCCAGCAAGATGCTTGGCTTCTAGACCTCCTAGGTTCTTGTTTGTTATTTCATATTTTATGAATTGCCATACCTCACTTCCCTTTTGTTTTGTTCTTTTTCCCCCTTTTGTTTTCCTTTTCCATGACTTAGATATAGGTGTTTATTGATTCCGTTTTATTATACCTTCTCAAACTTTATTTTTGTATCTCATATACCTTTCATTGATTGAGTGTATTACATTCTGTATTTTATGCTATGTTTTGGTTTCAATAAACTTGAACTTAAAAAAAAGCAAGAGGCTCTTCCTTTAAAGGCTCAAAGCTAGGCAGGAAGGACCACAAGGGAAAAATCTTCTTTTACAATCAGTGCATATCTTGACTGATGATGTAGATTGTGTTGACAATAATCAGCAAGGCACCAAACTTCTCTGAAATCAAAAGGGAGACAATAGCCGAGCAGGATAATTGGTTCAGTCTAGAGTCAAATGATCCACAAGGGAATGGTTGTGGAAAATAACAAGAAGAATAGAAAATACTGCACCAGACAACAGAGAAGAAAAATATCACAAGGATCCAGTTAAGAAAAAAATGTGAAATAAAAATCTATAGCAAGGGAGAATTAAGCGCAGAGAAACTTCAGGGAATCAAATGTATTGCAACACATCCACCCTTTTCAAGTGCTTCCTTTTATATACCAAAATCAGAAACTGATGTCAGAGGAAGAGAAAACACCTTGAAATGGGAAGTTCACATGTCTCCAATGGAGAATCCATCATCATCGATTGGAGATTGTATGTGGTTAAGCTATACGTTCCACCTGGAGCTTATCGCGTCTGTAATCCTATGAGAAAGTCCAAGTCCTTGCTATGAGTTGATCTTGAAACTTATTGCTACTGCCCTCTCTCTATGCTGTCACTTTCTGTGAGGAGCCATTCTAAGCTCCCATGAGCAGTGGCACCAGAGCAACTTTCACAAACGAAAGGACTTGTTCTGAACTTGGAGCAGTGTACGGAAAACCGGAGCATGTCCAATACTTCTTTGTCTCTGAACGTTGCACAACAGTGAGTAATTTCTAGTTCTTTAGCTTTTGACATCAATGCAGAATGGATGTTATGGTCATCTGCACCCATTATGCTCTTTTTTCCGTACAAGTGGAAACCAAGTACAAAATCTCGACAATTATCCAGGGAAAATGCAATTAAACTGGGACAATTTTACACTGGGAGTAACAATAAGCTTCCAAAAAAGGTCTGAGTATCTGCAAATTGTGTCTCAAAACACTCACCCACTCAATGTTCCTGGTGGAAAGAATGCACCTGAAAATGCACGTTTGCAAACCTTTCTCTTGAATATAGACTACCCCACAGACAATCCACAGAATGGTGAAAGGGAGCCGAGACCTGTACTGCAAGGTAAGTTTATTGATCCTTCACCACAAAGCATCAGGCAGCAACTCCCGATTTCGGAATACCAAGCTACATTCCATGATCGCCCAACATTCCAATCCTCGAGGGATGAGGATTGGAATAAGAGTAGATAAAACCCCCCTCCCTTCCAAAACATCCACAGAACACCCACATGAAATAATATGTAAAATGCTTATCTGCAACTAGGTAAAGAAATGTAAACCCACACACTAAATAAAAAATAACACTCTAACTGAATAATAACACATGCCTACTACATATACTATAAAGAACACGATATTAGAAGATACTAGAAAAAGGTAACAATGCACAAGAAGCAAAGATAACATTGGAATAATTGCAAATGAAAATGTAGTGTAATCAACATTACAAAATCTTTGAACTCCTGAGGAAAACTCCTGAGGAGAACTAAAAGAAAAGTTATGATATGCAAACATAGCATTGGAAAAATGGTAAATGAAAATGCATTGTTGACAGTGGGCAAACAATCATTTTCGGAACCTTTTACATTACAAGATCTTTGAACTTCAGAGGCAAGCATCTGTTCTGTTTTCAACCCGGACGAAACCCCAGAACATTTGCCGTGTTCGCTGTCTCCTTCGGTGACTCAACACCCATTTTCTCCCCACTCATATTCAGCCTTGGCTGTGGGTACCACAGCCACTTTGCTTTTGTTCCAAACCTTTCCATTCGCCAGAACCATGACCAGGTCACTCACTTCCTTCACCGAATGCAGTGATGAAATCCAATACTGACCTTTGCGAACCTGCTGGGGAATACGTATCCCCTCAAAGTTAGTGGTTTGAACCTTACACTCCTTGCCTCCATACCCTTTAGAAATTTACTTCTCCTGTACACATCTTCACACATCTTAAACACTATTCACTTTCACACCATCCAGGCTCTTCCTATTTAGCAATTCCTTGTTCAAACGTGTACTGGCAACTCTGCCTCTCATCAAGGAAAAAGGAAATATCCCTGTGCTAGCATGAGGAGTGGTTATCATGGCCCACAACATGTCCTTGACAACTTTCCCCCAATTTAGACCATTAACCAGGGCCAACTGAAGCTGGTCTTTTACTGCATGATTGACTCTTTCAACAAGGCCATTGCTGGGGGATATTACAATGACGTTTTTATGTGTTTGATTCCACATTATTTAAGGAAGTCACACATTGTATTTGATACCCGTTGGCTACAATTGTCTGTTACCAGTTCTTCCAAAAAGCCTTCTCTCTCAAAGACATCATGGAAAAAAACATGACTATTTTGGAATGTACGCAGTAGACAAATTTTATCTTTGTCTACATGGACATGTAGTTGACTAGAACCAAGGCATATTTAGGCCAACTGCCCAAAACCCCAAAAGGACCGGACATATCAAAAGCTACTTTGTGCTAAGGCACACTGTTGCTGACTACAGGAGTGACAGGAGATGGTATTGTGGCCTGCAACTTATCACTCAGAATACATGCACTACACTCCCTTACAGAGTGGTCAACTGCTCTGTCTAGTCCAGGCCACCAAACATATTCTCTGTCCCAGCGTTTCATGGCACGCATGCCCACAGGTCCCTCATCTGCCAACTTGAGGACCTTCGATCTACTGCGACAGGAACCACCAAACGTTCACATCTTAATAAAATGGCATTCATAATAGACAGCTCGTTGACAGTTCTCCAAAACAGAACCAGCTCCTCATTCATACCTTGTGTGCTAGGCCAGCAATCAGTCACACAGTTCATCATTTCCTGCATCACCTTATGCGATATTGCCACTTTGCAACACATGGAGTAGCCCTTCCACAAGTGACAGTATTAAGTAATTCTACTGAGGTTTATGATTGGTGCGAAGGGTGATAGGCTCCCCTAAACAAAATTCCTAAAATACTGCACATCCCACCATAAAACAAACACCTTCCTTGCCGTCCTCCCTCTTTTACATCAGAACTGCCTAAAGACCATGGTTGCTGGCATCGGTCATGACAGTGCATCGTTAATGCATGTTGAATGATTTGAGGGGTTTGGCCACTACAATGTTCATTTTATTGACTCAAACACTGTGTCATACTCATCACTCCACATGAACTTTGCACTTTTTAAAAATAAATCTCCTAAACATGCTATTTTGGAAGTAATATTTTTTACAGATTTGGCAAAGAAAAGATCTGGAATGATCCTTGTTGATAGGCGCAGCCGCCTCCTCAATAGCTTTCAAAATCTTCATTTTTGGTTCAATCCCTGTACTCGACACATGGTGTCCCAAATAGTCCACACCCTCACAATGAAACCTGTACTTCCCTTTCTTCAAAGTCAAACCTGACCTTTTGAAAATTTCCAACACTCTCCCAAGTTTCTCGTTATGTTTGCATTCATTCCTCCCATGAAGCAAAACTTCATTCAGGAAATATGACACACTTGGAACTTCCTTAAACAAATAACCCATCAATCTTTGGACGACTGAGGAAGTTAAACCTAGCTCGAATGGCATGTTTTTATAGCGGAAAGCTCCCTCAGAGGTTATGAATGAAGTTAAGTGCCTTGACTCTTCACATAGCTCAATTTGATAGTTCACCGCTGACATGTCAAGTGTGGCGAAAACAACAGCTCCCTCCAAGGTGGATAATAACTCATTGATGTTAGGGAGTGGCTGGTGGTCAACCCAAATGTTGGAATTCAGGTCGCGCAAATTGACACATAAATGCAGGAATTTGTCTGAGATGTGTGCCTTCACAACCTGGAGCCAACCACCCTGAACTCTCAATGGGTTTGATGATTCTCAACTTGCACAGTTTTTCGAACTCTAACTTAGGATCCCTTCTCAAATTGATGGGGTCACATCGTACCGTATGTACCCGAGGCTGGGCATTTTCTTTTAAAATTATGGGATATTTGAAACCTCTTAACGTTACAAGACAATCATTAAAGACTTCAGGGTATCTGCTACCCATTTGTTCTCAACCGCGTTGCACATGTCGCCCTTGTAGGTCTCTAAGAGACGTTGTCTGGTTAATAGTAGCTCGGGAGGATTAGGATCGAGAATTATGTCCAACTCCCCTTGCTCATTTCACCCTAATAGGTTCGACCCACCTTTAGCTACATAAACCCAGTCTGTCTCAAAACCCAGAATGGCATCAAATTGCCTTAGCAATTCCACCCTCTTTTCACCATAAGTAAAACTTTTGATATGTGACTCATAGAGATGGGGAAAGTTTAATTTAGCAAATTCTCATTCACCAATCAACGTAAAAGGCAAACAAGAGTCTTCCATGACCTTCACCGTAGTATTGTTGATAGTAATGTCACACAAAGGAGGTTTCCTTTACCTAATGTTGCAAATAGATGCTACTTGGTTGTTACCCTCATTCATGTTTGGTGCCGACAACATTAATATTGCACTTTCATCATCATATGATGTAGTTTCCTCAATGGATATTTCAAAAGGGTTATTCAAAGTTTTTTTTACCTTTGTTTGATTTGTATATTCTGGAACAATTACACTTTTTTCACATTTAAAACATGTTTGGTTGATGGCAGGACAATTCTTATATAAGTTTACATGTGAAGTACTTCAACACCTAAAACACAACATGACTGTGCTGTCGCTCTATCCTTTAACACTAGCACGATTGTTAATTTCATGTGTTTTGTCAACAGAAGATTTAATAACCATTTTGTGTACCCTTTAGTCTACTTGTTTAGTAATGGGCTTGAACTCGTGGGAAGTAGCACACATACTCATTTCCTTCATGCAGTGCTCAGAATGTTCTATACTTCTCACAATTGTTAATGCTGTTTCTAAAAACGTAGAACATCCACAGCTAACAACCTATCATGGATTTTCCTATTACTATTTTTCTCCAATCAATTGATCCTTTTTAATTTCATCCATTAGAACGTGATAATTGCATGTAATAGCTAGCGAACATAATGCAGTAACAAAGTCATCTATAGGTTTTCTTGGTGCTTGAGATCGTTAAAGGAACGTATGCAATTCTAGTACCACAATCCTTTTATGATTAAATCTCTTGTGGAACATATTACTAACAGACATACACTCATCCACAACTTCAGCATCTCCATCTTCCCCGTGCCTACCCGTACCATCACAGTTTCCACAGGAAGAACTTTTAGTATGCTTCTGCCCTCAGAACCAATGTTATATACCTATGTTTTTTAAAAACTTTATTTTCAATTTTGCAACATACAATTGAAGAACCCCTCCACCCCAATAGGCATCGTTAAAAAACATTTGTTTACAAATCGACAGACTTATTATGGCACATCACGGATTTGGACAACAATTTAAAAATAAAACCGAAGTTCATGTGGTACTATAGCAGTTAACAGTATTACAGACATTGTTAGGGAAGCCAAGCCAGGCCCCGCACCGCTCACCCTGCAAGTGACTTCTCAGTGATCTTCACCCTCTCCCTCTCCCCCTCAGACTCTGATGCGTGTGCTGAAAATAATTCGCCACTAATCCCCTCTAAGTCGCTTTGTGACGATTGCCCGCCGGTGGCAAGACCCGTCATACACATGGTGCGCCACGCTAACAAATCATTGTGTAATTTTTCATCTTTCCTAGTGGCCTGCATCTGTGTTTCCTCCGCGAGGGTCCATTTCCTCACATCCTTCAGCAAAGTGTCCACCTCGGGGGCCCTCTGTCCCATCCATGTGATGGCGACCCTCCGCCTAGCCAGCACCAACATCAGTTGTAACAATTTAAATGGAAGTTTCCTTTTCCTAGGCTTGGGTACTAATCCCACCAGGCAATGCAAGGGGGATGGTTCATTTCGGAGGCCAGTAGTAGCCGCTATACGACCTACAACCCCTGTCCAGAAACTCCCCACCAACGGACATTCCCAGGCCAGATGAAGAAACCCCGCGCCCCCTACACCACACCTGGGGCAATTGTCCCATCTATCTTCCGAATAACGACTCACCGTTTTCGGAGTGAGGTATGTGCGGTGAAAAAAATTAAAATGAATAAACTTAAAGCGTGCATTACAGGACACCCGCCGTGTCAAGATCCCTATGCCCTTGCGATGCCCCTGGTCTAGGGGCGCACCCAAATCTGCCTCCCAGGCCGCCCACGATGGTGGCACCGGGAGGGGGGGGGGGCAGAGTCCCACTTCATAGCCGCGTAAAGCAAGGCTATCAACCTCCGTCCTCTGCCACAGTACAATAGTATATGTAAGGAATGGGTCATCGGGGGTATCTCCGGACACTGTGGCCAGACCGTGCGCACTATTGAGCGCAATCCTTGATAATGCAGGAATTGACCTCCGCTAAGGCCAAATGACTCCTCCGCCAGCTCGTATGACAAGAAGCTCTCTGAGGGGTACAGATCTGCAAGGACCTCACACCCCCCCTCCCGCCATTCGCGAAATGACATGTGCTACTCTATTTCCACCATGGGTGCCAATATCCAAAGCGGTAGTTCCCTGTGGAATGGCGCAGAGCGCAGGACCTTTTCTATAAAGCGTTGCCAAACACCACAATGTTACATATTAACAAAGCTTACTTCTTTGATGTGAAGGTATCACAGTCAATGGCTGGTAGGTAAGATTCAAATCCCTAATGCCATTGCTCCCAACAGACTGGAGGTGGTGCAATAATTCTTTCCATAGTGCAAAGAAAGGATGCACCATGTCAGAATGCAGCAACAGCTGTCTGTTCATGCACCAACTGATTGCCTTACAGGTCAATGAAACTCTCACTGCATATTCACTGAAACTGTTGACAGAACATATGAGGTGTGCTAATCACCCCTGAACTATAGAAGCAAACACAGTGTGTGCCAGTCACCATTAGGCACAAGAGAGACAATTATTCCTAAACAAAATGGCTGATGATGGGCATAAATGTACTGAAATAGTCCCAAAATAAAATGACTACCGTTACTGCCACCGTCTATACATGCAATGCCCGCTTAGATGCCTTATTGCTCAATAAGTGCTAAAATATGGGCTCCCAACACCCAGAATGGCTGCCAATATGGATGCAGCCACTTCACTTTACAGTACGTGACGATGCACAAGCCAAAAGTTAATGCACGGGCCTTGCCCACACCCCAATATGGCTGCTGAGGATTACACAATGGGTTCCAGAGAATGGGGTGTGTGGTGCAGACTCCAAAATTGAATGGCTGCTGTGATGCCATACACACAATATGATGAGTCACTGCCTTGAATATGGCTGCCATAGTAAAGGGCACCAGGCTTCCTGTTTAATTGGGTTCCTGCACTGTAGGAGAGCGTGCACATCAGCTGAGAGGAAACGCACACCAGGCGCGCACAACGATGATCACGCTGAGGGGAAGCATGCACAAGGCGCTCCCGACAATGATTGTGTGCCGGGAAGACAGCAGACCCAATTTCCCAGAGTCTGAGAGGAACCTTGCCAGGAACCTACAAACACTCACCCAGAAACCACCACAGTCCCCACAGTACCTCACAGATGATCAAATTACTGCCCCTGACACTGTTAAGTGATGAAGCTGATTCAGCCAAAATTGGGCCTTGCCTTACTACCCAAGTTCGGCTATGATGGCCTTTTATTTCCTTACTAAAAGTTGTCGAGGGGATGAAAACACATCAACATTATACTTACAATGTAGTCATGCTGTCAAGACCACTGATTCTGGATTCTAAATATGGATTTTTATTATAGAGGCAAAAATAATTGGATATACACACACCACAAAATCAGTGAGTTAAGGTACAGGAAAATCAATACAGAGCCAAATCTACGTATATAATTGATTTGGCAAAAGAGGCACAAAACAATAAACTCCAAGATTAATACACAACCCAAGATGGAGGCGGAATTCAAATCCCTTTTCATTAGGAAAGAATACATGAAATATCTTTCCCTACACTACTCTCATGAATGATGGTTCTGATGGGTTCCCCTATCTTAGTTCCCAAAGGTCTCAGCAAGTGTAGACTTCCTTCGAAGTACTCACGTCAAATAGGTCAAAATAGCTTAAAGCTATGGAGCCCGCTCTCAAGAAGCTCCTTCTCCTCTGAAAATCTAGAAGTCTGATTGTCTGTCCCTGCGCACAATACATAAAGGATAAATTCAGCCCCCCTCCCAAATGTATCACGGGACAATTATTTCACTTTCAGCCTTCCAGTAACTTTCCACAACTTCTTTAAGTAAATCCTCTTCACTCCTTTGTGACCTTGTAGTGTAGATAGGCCAGGCAGAGACGATATCCTCCCTTCTTGCTTCTCAGACTGTTCAAAAGTATTCCAGTTCTCTCCTTCATAATGAGGATAAATTCCTTCTACCTACAATGAGATGAGAGCATACTGTTCTGGCACATTCAGAGATACTTTCAATTATTTCTTCAGTGGCTGAAGAACCGAAACTGTAAACAGATTTTAACTTTGGGCCTAGATTGCAGACAACTTTAACACACACAATTACATTAATATGATTATAATGTCTTTCTGCACCGGTGTATACAACATTAATGGTGTCTTCTAATATATGACAAGTCTATGTAAAACACACATTACATCTCTTGTCTAACGTGTAAAATAAATGCATTTAATAAGCATAATACATTGTGATACTGAAAACATATGCGGGTGCGTGCAAATCATGAGTATAACACACCTCTATTCTTTAGAGTGCTGTTTGCGCTCTATCAGTCCCCCCCTCTTATGACTAGTGCCATAACACCAACATCCTACTTTCTCATACAGGTCTTTCGGTGCAGAAGAGATCGGCCTAAATAGAAGTTGTAGCTTGCCGTTCCTGTCTGAAGGTCTCATAACCCCTTGAGTTGCAGATAATGACTGTCCTGCAGTCGTTCTAACTGCTGCTCTCGTTTCTTTAACCCCTTCGATGCTCATGACGAGCTCAGCTCGTCATGAGGCACAGTGGAGCTGTGCTGATGACGAGCTGAGCTCGTCATGAATAAAGGAGCTTTCAAAAAAGTCAGCACCGGAGGGGAAAACCCTTAGCAGCCAAGGTGTTAAGGAGTTTTCAGCATGATGTGCCTTTTGCCTTTTATAAGCCTTAATGGCTCCTAATATCACGATGATACAAATGACTGCTATAATGATGGGTTTCAGGATGTATCCCACTATCCCTTGTCCCAGGCTTCCAAACCAACTTCCAATCTTCCCAAAACCTTTGCCAATTTTTTCCCATAGGCCTTCTGCAGCCAAATTACGCAGATCTTGATGGATTTCTAAAATGTTACTGATATGTTTTCGTATATCCCGACTATTGTCTGGAATATATGTGCAGCATTGCTGCATTTTCAAATAATTTACAGACTCCTCCAGCCTTTGAGAGAACATCTAAAGCAAGTCGATTTTGAAGAACCATAGTGTTTCTCGAGACCATCTCCCCATCCACAAGTAGTACGATTTGGGCGGTATTCGCAGAGAGTTTATCTACTATAGTTGCCAGCTTTCTAATTTTCATATCATTCAAAATCACACCCACACTCAGTATCTTGGCTCCAAATATATCACCAACAACCTCTCCAGCACTTACACCACGTTTTCCTCTGTGAATGCTTTTTCCCTCTAAAGACCATAGATCTTCTACATGGAATAATTTGGGAAAAACTACTGCTAGATAGCAAGTGCCATACCAGTTTTTGGGCAATTTCACATACGCACTTTGTCCACACATAAAATACACATTTGGCACTATGGTCAACTTATCCAATAATACCTTTCTTATTGCTTCTTCAATCCAGAAAATATGTTCACAGTCACTCTCACCCACGAAGATCTTATCATAGTAAGTTGATGGGTGTCTAATGCACAACTTCCCCTTTTGCTTAAAGTCTAAAGCTATGGGACCAGGGCTTCCTTTTGCCTTGTGATCTAGTTCTTTCTGTGCCCATGGAATAATTTTATGCTTTGGATCTGGCCTAAACAATGTTTGTCTATGTCTATGTCGATCTTCTATCTGATCTACGAATTTCTTTTCCACCTCAGTTAGCATTCAAGTTAGGTTATGCCTGTGAGCATAGGAAGTATCTAATGTAATAGTGTGCATAAAATATGTAGACATTCTCTGTTTCTTCTTATAATAATCATACTTATTCATGTAAGCCTTAGATTCAGCCTTTCTTTCTTTGTTGGCCACTTTGCTACTGTTGCCACATCTCCTCTCTGTTTTTCCTCTTGATCTGATCCTTCTGCACCAGACGGTTCACTCTGTTCTGGTTCAAAATTCACTGCCACAATGTCATCGATCTCTGAGTCTGCATTCGCCTCGGAAGATGCCGGATTTATTCTGGGTCGCTCAGCTGGTTGTTACGCTTCATCGAGAGTTCTCACGATTGGGCTTGTTCTTTCTGTTTCTGTTTCTGTTGCACACTCGATCTAACTTCTCAGAACAAGAGGCGTTGTTCCATCCACAGGTTCTGGAACTCTGCGAGAATGGGAAGCAGGGATCCAGTTTGGCAATCCTCCAAACTTCACTGCTGCACTTGCGACCAACAGCACCTGGTAGGGTCCCTTCCAACGGACATCAAGGCAACACTTCCTCACATGCTTTCGGACCATGACCCAATCCCCAGGGCTCAGATCATGCAGCAGGTCACTCGAGGTGGATGCAGTCGCAGCTTCGACCTGGTGGGACACAGAACCAACCACATCAGCCAGTCCTTTACAATAATCCATAATCAAATCATCTGTGATGTTTATCAATGCTGTAGCTGGCACCATAGACAGTTGCATAGCTCTTCCCATCAATATCTCGTGGGGAGAGAGAGCCCGCTCGGTCACTTCTGCACTTTCTCCTGCATATCCTCCATTGAAAATACAAACACGTAAGGCACAAAAGCGAGCTACTTCATCAGAATAGTCTTCTCCTTTGCCATGGGCTGCACATTTGACAGCTGCTATAGCCCTAGGCTTCTGTAAGGCTTCCAGTAAATGTCGAACATATTCTCCGTTACGTTACTGTCCAAAGTCATGAACCACACCAAACCCATATTGGCTGTCTGTATATATGGTCACTCGAACTCCATCTGTAATGGTACAGGCACGTCTCAGGGCAACAATTTCGACCACCTGAGCAGCATATACTCTTGTTAGACAGACATCTTCGACTACTCCCAAAATAGTACAAACAGCAAAAGCTGCTCTCAAATACCCTTCATTGTCTCTTAAGCATGAACCGTAAAAAAAAAGGATTAAATCAGATTCGGGTTGTGGTTCATCAACAATGTCAGGTCTGGGTTCGGTAGACAGTTCAGTATCGTCCAGACAGTCATGCTCTTCACAATCTTCTCCTTCCTCTTGCGGAAGAGGCAACAGTATAGCAGGGTTCAGGGTAGTACACCGTTTCAAAGTAACATTTTCAGCAGCTAATATGACTTGCTCATATTTTGTAAGCCTATTGTTTGTGAGGTGCTGTGCCTTTGTTCTTGTCATTAGTAATTCCACTGAATGTGGCACACATACCACAAATGGGTGACCCATTACTATGCTTTAACATCTCTCAATGCTGACACCTGTTGCAGCAAGGGATTTGAGACATCCGGGCAATGCAGAAGCTACAGGATCTAATGTAGCTGGAAAGTAAGCCACTGGTCTACGGGCACCTCCATGTGTCTGTACAAGGACCGCTAATGCTCATCCTTCTTTCTCACAGCAAAAGAGCGAAAACACTTTATTGTAATCATGCATTACCAGGGCTGGAGGGCAACATAGGCTTTCTCTTAGCAAATGGAAGGCAATCAAGCTGTCATCATCCCATGGTAACGGATTACTAATGTCTTATTGAGTCAATCTTAAAAGTTGCAAATGGGGGTGGGGTCGCACACTACTCACACACCGGCGCTGTCGCCCGTAGGGGTGAAGACAGCGAAGATAGCAGAAGATCGAAAGATGATGCATCGCGAACACTTTACTACATTGACCAGAGTCCTTAGGGGCGACACCGCCGGTGTGTGAGTAGTGTGCGACCCCAACCCCCATTTGTAACTTTAAAGCTCCCCGGAGCAGCGGGCTGACGAGCCTGGGATCCTGCACCTACGCGCCAAAGTGGTACTATACCTGGCAGATATTGGCAGCCATCGGCAACCCCAGAACACTGCCTATCCCTGCTGACGAGGGGTGAAACCCTGAAACACGTGTCCAGGGATGGCGAAGACAGCAAAGATAGCAGAAGATCGAAAGATGATACTTCACGAACACTTTACTACACTGACCAGAGTCCTTAGGGGCGACACCGCCGGTTTGTGAGTAGTGTGCGACCCCCACCCCCATTTGTAATCTTAAAAGTTGCTTTGCTTGAGAGAAAAGTTTGGGATCCATTGTTGACAACAGCCAACCATTCCCAAAAAAATGCGGACTTCTTTTTGTGTTTTCGGAGTTCCCATTGCAGAATCGTCTCTATGCGATCCGATGACACCCTTCGTTTTCGTTCTCAATTCGATGTCCCAGATATTGCACTTATGTCTGACAATATTGGAGCTTATTTGGGAACACTTTGTGTCCATTCTCTGCCAAATCATTGAGCAAAGCCACTGTATCAATCCTGCAAGTATCCTCAGTCTCTGATGCGACCAACGGGTCGTCAATATACTAAACCAGTACTGAGTTTTGGGGCATTACCAATCCTTCAAGAGTCTTTTTCAAACACTGGCTAAAGATAGAGGGACTTTCTGTAAACCCTTGTGGGATACAACACCATGTTAACACACAATCGTCTATCCTTAACACAAAAATATACTGGCTATTTTCGTGCAATGGTATAGAGAAGAAGGCCTGCCACAAATCGATGACTGTGAACCATTCGGCTTCACATGATATCTGAAATAGGCTGATAGCTGGATTAGGTAACACAGGACAGCACGGGATCACGATTTCATTAACCCTGCGCAAATCCTGCATTATTCTGTACATGCCGCTAGGCTTTTGTAGTCCAATTATAGGTGAATTACAGGGACTTCCCCTTACCTCCTTCAGAATGCCGTGCGCAATCATGGACTCAATCACAGGTCGTATTCCAGCCCTAGTTTCTGGAGTCAATTTATATTGTGGAATTTGTGGAAATTCAGCATTGGGTTTGACCTGTATCTTCACAGGTTCGACCCCTTTGATCAATTCAATGTCCTCACCTGTAAAGTCCCATACCTTAGATGAAACAGACTCTCTCAGGTCATGCGGTAAGTCTTCTATTGTGAGAACCACAAACAGTTCTGCAAATAGACTCATATTTGCCACCTTAAAATCAGCGACTTCATCATATGTTTGCAACTCCACACCTCTTGGAGTACATGATATGTTACAATTTAATTTACACAAAAGGTCTTGTCCCAACAGACAGACCGGCCAGGAATCACACACTATAAACTGATGTTTATCTCGAAATGGTCCTATTGCCACAGATAATTCAGTTGTGAATGGATTAATAATCTTCAAATTGGCTACTCCTACCACTTGGATCGATTTTCCTGACAAAGTTAAATCTGGGACCACTTCTGTCCTTACTGTGGAGCGTGCAGCTCTAGTGTCTAACAAAAACATAACAGGATGTCCATTTGCCTTTGCATCTACAAATGGTCCACTTTGGTCCACTTCTAGGGCAGCATCCAAAGTGCATTCTCCCTGCTCCCCCCTCTGACACTCATGTGGATCTGAAAGTTGATCTAATCTATCTTCTATCGCAAAGTAAGGCATCTGCCAATATATCTGATTATTCATGGGTATTCTAGGAGGTTGTGGTATCTGCATTTGAGACTCACAATTACCTCCATACATGGATCTAGGTCTTGTTACAGTATTCACCCTTTCTGACATTTGTCCCTCTCCTTCATATTGCATTTGATTTGCTGGATTTGAGCTTCACTTGCGCTTCCAATGCTCGATTTTGTGACAATAATGACATGCTGTCACACATTTTTGATTTGCCACCCACTTGGCTACCACACCAACATTAGCACCTCTTCCTCTACCTTGTCCAGGTTGTGGCACGATTTGTTGTTGATTAATTCCTCTACCACTTCCACTTGCACGACCTATCGCTCCTCCAACTCCTTGCCCCCAATCTGGCCATTCAGTATTGCTCAGTTGTACTAACATCAACTTTTCCTTTGTCTTCTTTTGTGCTGCTTCTACCGGTTCACTGCAATATTTTGCATTTCGCAAAATTTCGTCAACCGTTTTATTCTGCCAACATATCAAGTGGTGCTGCATCATTAAACTAATATTGGTTCTCAATCCCAACACAAATTTAGACACAAATCGTATCATATCTTTTGGCTTGACAGTGTCCAATACACTATGTTGTTTAAATGCAACTAAAAGTCTCTCATAATAGTCATGTACTGATTCTTTAGGATCTTGAGTAGTACGATCAATTTTGAGCCAATCGACAGTCTGCGGGGCTACTTTGGACTGCAACCATGTAATCACTTGTTCATATTTCTTCATCACCTCCGCTGAAGCACCATTTATTAACGCATCTCTAGTTAGTTCTGCATTAGACCAATCAACAGCAACCCAAATCACCCGGAACCACTATATCAAACAAAGTATTCAAATCAATCCACAACACATTTGAGATCTTAACAAACCGATCAATCTGTTTATACCAATCGGCAGGTTTTTCCCTCAGCCGAGGACAATCATTTGTGAAAGCCGTCAAATCACCCCTACTCCATGGTACATGTACACACTTCAATCATACCACTTCATCCAATCCCCAAAGGTTATTGAATCCTTTTGACAGTTAGGATGAAAACTTCCAAATTGTAATATAGTATTCTTGGCAGTCGGTTTTCTATAAAGACTTACCTGCAAATTTAAATTTGTGCCATCTATGGTGATGTCTAAGAATTCGACCCTACAGGCACTCCAATTTGCTGGGAACCTCAGATTCTCATTACTGGCATTAAGCCAGAAAATGAACTCCTGTAAGATCTCCAATTCTCCTCTCCATATAAAAAAGATATCATCGATGAAGCGCCTCCATAGAAACACATTCTCGAAAAAAGGAGCCACTTCATTAAAAATATTCTTGAGTTCCCACTCCCCCATGTAGTCATTAGCCACACTGGGGGCACAAGATGCTCCCATCGATGTGCCTTTTATTTGTTTATATAGGGACCCATTAAAAGAAAAAAAGTTATTAAGAAGCACAACCTCCAAACATTGGAGTATAAACCCATCTGGCCTATTGTCAGGGAATCTTTACGACAGTGCTGCCACTAAGTGTAATGCTTAACATTGAGGAATGTTGATGTACAAAGCCTCAATGTCAAGCGTTACTAATATGTCCCTCCCTGAGTCAAAGGGGACGCCCTCCACTTTATTGATAATATCTCCAGTATCCCGTATGAATATTGTTTTAAATTTAATCTGTTCCGTTTTACAGTGCTGACATCTCTATGTATTTATAGGTCCCCTGGGATATGAAAGTCTTATATCTGGAAAGGTTCTGAGGAAGGTAGTCCTAACATCTTTAACCCACCGAAACACATGTCGACTTAGTGCTGAGTCTCATGCCCTGCATTGAGATTCTGTTGTTGGCAGAGACTCTCTCTTGTCACAGACAAACTCTACTGTGTACAGATATTGTATGAGTGTAGTTGGTATGAGATTGGATGAAGTGGTATGATTGAAGTGGGATTGTTTTTGTCTAATTTAATCCAGGGGTGTTTTGCTACATATGCTTGTTTTGTAATTTGATTTCATATTTGATTTGCTATGATTATGGTTTAAAAGAAATATATTTATGATTGCATACATTAAGGATTATTTATGTGGATGTTTTTACCAAACACTTGAAGAAATAATATGATAAAAAGAAAAAAAAATGTTTTTGATAAAAAGAAATGAAATGTTTTGATAAAATTAAAAATAATGATGAGATGATCCTTTTTGTCACTGGTGTATTTTAGAAGGGTATTAAAAAATACAAGAACTATGTCGGATGTAAAGGTATGATGGTCTATGAGGAAAACATATATATTGTTGTATGCATTCTTTTCCCCTCTTTTCCCTGACCTAGAATTATTGCAGAGGGGGTCCCCTTATTCTTGCTTTGGCATACCCTCCGTTCTGTACTTCTCTTAGAGGGAAATTTCCTGCAGCTTCTATCCCTCCACCTCGAGGCGTAGTATCTCCTACCACCTTCTTGGTACTTTTCTTTTTGGCCCATCTTTCTTCCCATTTATCCAATGCTCTCCATGGTTTCATTGCTATTATCAAATCTCTAATCTGCGCCGTTAATCCTGTGTGTCAAATCCACCTCATACCGTCTTGCTAGTTGTACCAATGCCTCATGAGCACGCTTTGCCTTTTTAGTAACATCCTTAGCTATGAAGAGCAATTCACTGGGATCATATGTATCAATCCTTTCCAATGGCTGATTCCCTTCTATCACTTCATCTATCTCAATTTTCAACCTGACCACATATAACAATGGTGCTTTAATTTCCATTTGTATCATTCTCTGACTCTGCTCACTTCTAAATTCTTCCCTGCCGCAACTTTGTGCCCTTCTTGGACTTACACCTTTTTCCATTCTCAATACTGGATGACTTTCTCTTTCACAACTTCGACTTCTCCAATGGTTACCCTCACACAACCCTTGTGGTGGAAACGTTACTCTAGGAGCTTCCTGTCTCATATCCCGCTCTTCTCTTGGTAGCATATACTCCCTTACTGGTTGAACCCACATTCTGATGTCTGATCTAGAATGTGCCAAAGCTCCTGTAAGTCTTCGTTCTGACCCACTGTCCATCATTGACGGATCGGCAGTAGCTGGTAACGGAGTGCTAGTTTCCACTGGCCCCTGAACCATACCTGTCCCACTTATTTATTTATTTATTTGTGTCTTTTGTAAAGCGCGCAGCTGCCCCAACGGGGCGTCCCGGCGCTGAAGAATCTGGAAGCAGTGGGCAGATACAAGATAGATTACAGATCAAAAAGATGAGTTTTAAGAGCCTTTCGGAATAGAGATTCAGATGGACAGTCTCGGAGGGACAGAGGAAGCTTATTCCATTGTTGAGAAGCGCAGACTTCAAAGGTTTTCAATCCTTTCCGAGTTCTCTTAAACCTAGGGGTGACTAGGAGAAACTGGGAGTTTGAGCACAATGACCTGGCATTATGATAAGGACGTAGGCAGGTTTTAAGATACACCGGGCCTTTGCCCTGTGAAGCCCTGTAGGCCAGTGTCATGGCTTTAAATTGACATCTTTTACTAACGGGCAGCCAGTGCAGTTTACGGAGATGTGGGGTAATGTGATGTCTGGGAGGAATACCCTCCACCAAACGTGCTGCCGCTTTTTGGACCGTATGAAGTCTGTTACACAGACCGGCCGTAATGCCTACATATAGTGCATTGGCGTAATCGAGATGGGACGTTATCAGGGCGTGAACCACTGTTTTTCGACAGTCAGTAGGCAAATAGGTGATGAGTCTTTTTATTGTTCTAATCTTTGCAAAACAAGAACCTGCTACCTTTTGCACCTGGACTTCAAAGGTGAGCTGATTATCCCAGCACACGCCAAGGTTCCGTACTGAGTTTTTGGGTACGGGGCTTGGCTCAAATCGTCCGGCCACCACAGATTAGATGATAATGGGGATGGTGTGTTAAAAAACAGAACCTCCGTTTTCTCGGCATTAAGCTTAAGGGAATTAGAGTCCATCCATCTTGATATGTTCCTAAGGCAGGTTTTCATAAGATCGAAGGCCTTGGCAGTGGGCTCTTTAAAGGTAAACAGGAGCTGGATATCATCTGCATAGGAAGTGGTTTTGGCTCCAGCCTGCGCAATCATTTCAGCTAGCGGGGTGAAGTAGACATTGAAAAGGAGCGGGCTTAAGGAGGAGCCCTGAGGAACTCCCCACTTAAGTGGTCTGGCAAGGGATGTGTAAGACGTCCCCCAGTCATAGTTTCCTCCCTTTCTCTGGTCTGCTGTGGTTGTCTTTAATTTGTCTTCTCATTAGTATTATAATTTGAAACCACAGGTCCAACTGTAATAGGTACTGTTAGAGAGTCTGGCAACTGTCTAGCACATGCCCTTCCATTGTGCTAAGTGTCCACAAATCCTGGCCCTCCAGAAACTCCTGGAATTCTGATTCCGACTGCCACTTTCCCTCGTAATCCTGCTGTCTGCTCTTCTGAACCTGTCTGGCCTATCCCTGATGCTACCCCAAACTGCTGCACCCTTTCTTGGTCTGACCTGGAATTTCTAGGTGGAGGACAATCTCTCTAGAAAGGTATTGTCTGTATCACTGTCTTCCTCTGTCCTTCGGATCCTCCTTTCAACAGCCTAAATGGATATAGGCGTTCTCCCTGTATGGTGTCTACTCTTCACCTCTTCAATTGTGCATCCCACCTAGCATCCTGATATGCCTTTGTTGCCCTTCTTATTCTTCGGTGTGTAGCCCCTCTTTTCTATGCCATTGCTGCTCTCATCCATGCAGCTAAAGCTAAATTGTGTTGGTCTAGGTGGAGGCTTCAAAGCATTCATCACTCCCCTGAGGTGGTACAGTACCTCCATCCGAAAGGACCCATAACGAGGTAAAGCAGATTCTCCCTATTTCTCTGTAATTTTGTGCTAATTTTGTAACCACACTATTGTGTGGAGTCCTACATTTGTTGCCATATAATGTGCTGGAGTATCCTCTGGTTTGGTTTCTTCTCCCCCCGAATTATAACTCCTGTGTCACCTCTACACATATCGCAACACTTTAAAACTCCTCATTGTAAAAGCGGCTTATTGCAACGCAGAATACAATGTTACCACTATGGACACACTTCAGCCAATCCCAGCGTGGTGTTACACCAACCGACCTATCCCAGCGCGGCTCTTTCTGAGGACACAACTCCCTCCTTGCGGCGGCTCACCCTCCTTTACAATTTCTCTTCGCACACTCTTGCTCACACATACATACACAAGTAACTGTATAACTAAAGTTATTAACGAAGAAGCTGCTTCCTACTACAACCACAATAACTAGCAGTCACATAAACGTCTTCTAAAAGATCGATAGAACTCTCTCACAAGAACATCCGCTGTGACCCCCCGACCTGCGTTGGTCACCCACTCGCTGTAGTCCACCTCCAGTACCTGAGGCTTTCCACCGCGACGTTACTCTTCATCCACACAAAGTTCCCTACAGTAAGTGGATCGCCAATAGCGCTTCATGACACCCACAATCAAATGCACAATTATGCACAATTACATCTACAACTATCCTGGGATCTTGGACTTCTCTTGAGTCCGCTCACCAAACTTCCTGATCTGCACGTGTCCAGACCAGTAAACCGATTAAAACACAATCACTCAACATGCATTCTCACTTCGCAAGACAACACACAAACAAAACATCCCTGCAATCGAACACATTACACAATTTCATACTCACTCCACCATTGCTTTCGACGCACCGTCAGCATCTGCCAAACTCCATCAATTGCAGCTCCTCCGCCCTCTTCTATGCCGAGTCCAGAGCCAGAATTTTCTCTGCTTCTACTCTAAATCCCTCAATTTCCCCTCACTTTAGAGGCAAACCATCCTCTGCTACCATTTGATTGAGCCAAAATTGGGCCTTGCCTTACTACCCAAGTTTGGCTAAGATGGTCTTTTATTTGCCTACTAAAAGTTGTCAAGGGGAAGAAACACATCAAGATTATACTTACAATGTAGTCATGCTGTAAAGACAACAGACTCCGGATTCTAAATATGGATTTTTATTATAAAGCCAAAAATAATTGTATATACACACACCGCAAAATCAGTACGTAAAGGTACAGGAAAATCAATACAGAGCCAAATCTACGCATATAATTGATTCTGCAAAAGAGGCACAAAACAATAAACTCCAAAATTAATACACAACCCAAGATGGAGGTGGAATCCAAATCCCTTTTCATTTGGAAAGAAACCATGAAATATCTTTCCCTACACAACTCTCATGAATGATGGTTCTGATGGGTTCCCCTATCTTAGTTCTCAAAGGTGTCAGCACGTATAGACTCACGTCAAATGAGTCAAAATAGCTTAAAGATATGGAGCTCGCTCTCAAGATGCTCCTTCTCCTCCGAAAATCTAAAAGTCTGATTTTCTGTCCCTGCGCACAAAACATAAAGGATAAATTCAGCCCCCCTCCCAAATGTATCACATGACAATTATTTAACTTTCAGCCTTCCGGTAACTTTCCAAAACTTCTTTAATTAAATCCTCTTCACTCCTTGCGACCTTGGAGTGTAGATAGGCCAGGCACAGATGATATCCTCCCTTCTTGCTTCTCAGACTCTTCAAAGGCATTCCAGTTTTCTCCTTCAACAAATATAATGAGGATAAATTCCTTCTACCTACAATGGGATGAGAGCATACTGTTCTGGCATTTTCAAAGATACATTCAATTATTTCTTCAGTAGCTGAAGAACCGAAACAGTAAACAGAATTTTACTTTGGGCCTAGATTGCAGACAACTTTAACACACACAATTACATTAATATGATTATAATGTCTTTCTGCACCGGTGTATGCAACATTAATGGTGTCTACGAATATATGACAATTCTATGTAAAACACACATTACATCTCTTGTCTAACATGTAAAATAAATGTCTTTAATAAGCATAATACATTGTGATACTGAAAACATATGCGGGTGCGTGCAAATCATGAGTATAATGCACCTCTATTCTTTAGAGTGTTGTTTGCGCTCTGTCAAATCTCCGAAACACCAGAATGTTGTGTTGGAACACGCACCGGAACACTGCAGCTTAGGCTGCGGACGAGGGTGGCCTCACACTGGGTACCTCAGTGCTGAATTGTCGCAACTGAAAGGAAGACAAGACGTGTACTGCAAGGTAAGTTTATTGATAGTTTAGCACTGAGCAACAGGCAACAACTGCCAATCTCGGAAAGCCACACTACACTACATGATCGCCCAGCTTTCCAGTCCTCCAAAAATGAGGATTGGAATGGCAGTAGACAAATCCCCAACACATGGCTGCAGGGGTCCAGAATTTATTGGCTTGCCGTGTTAGCCATGATGAGTATGCATTTAAGGAAAGCATCTTAAGATGTGTGATTACGATGTACGCTTGAGGTCAGACCTGTATAGTGGCCAATTTAGGAGTTTAGGCAAACTAAATAGTTTTTTAATTAGACATCCAGTTTTAGAAAATGGAAATTCTCATTGGGCATCACTTTTTCAGGGGACAGTTCATTTTTTACAGAGATTAATAAAACTAATAGGAAAATGACAGTGTCTGAAATCAACTTGGGTTTGGAAAACAAAATAGAGAGTTATGCTGGTGCGATCCACCACTTAACCAATTGTCAAGAAATTGGAAAGTTATTGGTCCAACTTGAAACAAATCCAAAAGTCCCAAGTGAGCAAAGAGATCATGATAAGAATCAGGGTCATCCTATTCAATAATAGGACATGTTTTTCTGCAAGGATTCCCTGCAGGAGTACATACCGGCCGTTTGGATCTCGTTTAGATTGGAAAGTGAACGGAACACTTTTGGTTATGAGAATGCATGTGCCCCCGGAACACGAACTGTAACAAGAGAAATAAAGGTTCGTTCCCCAGGTTTTCGCATATGAGAAGTCAGTAGTATGCCGCAAGTGAGTCTCTTGCAGGAAAGCGATCTTAACAGCATGTCTGTTCAGATTTGACAGTACCTGTTTCCCCTTTCTAGGATTATTAGTTCCACGCATATTCCAGGTAATAAAGGAGAGGTCGAGCATCCTATTAGTGTCACTGGGCAGCATAACAGAAGAGCAGGCAAAATGAGAAAGGACACATTGAAAATAAGAGTGTGAGTGTCTTGGGATGTGTCAGAGAAGAGAAACATAATTTAACCATTAAAGTGAAACAAAACTCAAACCATAGAACCCCAACCCCCACCCACACCAGATCATGAAGCATCCTGCAAATCCCAAAAGAGCGGACCAAAAAATAAAGCAAACCCAATAACTAGAATATGGTGCTTACCATGAGGGTGTGGCAAAAACACAGTGGGAGTCGGCCCTTTAAAGAAAATAATCATGCAGTAATGGAAGCAAATTGACCGCATTTATACAAGAACAGTATACGCAGCAGGTATAATATATACACAGGTGGTGGTAATGCTGAGGACATAGTGGAGATGTCACAGCAAAGTGAGGAGGGTAGAGCATTGCATAAAAGAGGCCCTTCTTCTGAAGAGTGTTCTTGACAACGCTAAATTTACGACCGGGATAGAGTGAAATGTTGGTGCCTGGGTATTGGAGTGGGCCCTTCTTGGGAGATGTAGGGCAGTATCCCTGTCATTGTAGTTGAGGAAATGTGCTATGAGAAAGCGCAATGGAGTACCCTCAGGGGAACAAGGGCCAAGGGGCGGGTGTGGGTGCTCTACAGCGAACAGAAGTTGGAACAGTCGAAGAGGTCAGTGAGGAGCTGCTCTACGTATGAATCAGGAATCCCCAAGGTGGTAGTTTCCGCAGTGCTCGAAATGCGGATGTTGTTTCTCCGGGACCTAGCTTCTAGGTCCTCATTCTTTAGTGCTACTTGTTTCAGGATCCGTTCCATCTTGTCATCATGAGAATATTCAATTTGTTGTGGATGAAGCTGCCTCCAAAAAGCTAGACAAATTTCCTAAGCCATTGCATCCTATCCTTGGATAGGGACACTGTTCATCCAAAGCAATCTGCTAATTTGTCTTTAACTGCATGCAAAACGAAAGTCCAATCTCCACCTCATAGTTAGTGGCTCATTTGCCAAGTATAAAAGCTTTTCAAGTGTAACATGAATGAAATTCTCCTAACCGATGTTGACTGTATACACTGTTGCTATAGTGAATGCCTCACCTTTCACATTCTATTCAACAGAAACCATATCCCTTCTTTGTCTTGGAAATATTTGTGTAGGGGGAATGCTAATAGGGCGTTTGAATACAATGCAATAATTTATACTTTAATGAATGTGCAGAAATTAAAGTGCAGGTAGGAGTAAAAGAAACACCTTAAAACAATGAAAATGTACACAGCTGTCACAATTGCATGTGCTCGGCCTCAAATTGCTCTTTTGTAAATGTAAAAGTTATTCATTTAGAAATGCTGCACGCAAACTTTTGTGAGAATGTGATCATATATCGGGAAGGCACAGCAAAAATGTGCACTCTTAACGCTCGCTAAAAGATGCTATTTCACAATAAGATCAACATTTTATAACATGAGTCGCATATTCGTAAAAATGTTGCTGTATTACCACAAGCTTATTGGTAGCATTGATCAGGATGTCGTTTTCTAATGGCAAACTGTGCAACCTAATATGAAAAATCAGCAAAAACCGTGACTGCTGACCCCTTAAACTAACTTGTATTTCCTTTTCAGGTCACGTCACTGTAAAATGTTTATATTTTTCCTAAAAGATGTTTCAACGTTCGTTAGGTTGAAGGATAGCCTGGTATAAGTATACTTGGGGAAGCTCAGATCTGAACATGTTCGATATTAGTTGCAAAAAATTTAGTTAACATTTTTGATAATTCATTGTCTTCCTAAAGATATGGGGCCATATGTAGGTAATCTACATTTACCGATTTTAAAATACCGAATTTTACTGATTCGGTATTTCAGAATCAGTAAATGGTATGTAGGAAACAATTCGGTAAATATGACCGAATCGGTACGATTCGGTATTTAAGAATCGGTATTTAGCGATTCGGTAATTCCCATTCATTCCTAAGGGCCTGGAGGCCCATAGGAATGAATGGGAAGCCATTCACTATTACAGATTCAGTAAATACCGAATCGGCAATACGGGGCACCTATTCAAGGCAGGCAGGGTGTCATATTGACACCCTGTTGCACCCCTGAATCGTGCATGTGTGCACATGTGGCCCACATACATGCCCTAAGGGCATGCATGTCTGCCACATGGCACTTTTAAAAAAGCACAAAATTGCTTTTTAAAGGTTTTCAATATTTACCACCAATCTTGTAGTTGGTGGTAAATAACGAATCGTGAATGCAAGAAGGCCCTCAATTGAG
The DNA here is from genome assembly GCF_964263255.1 of Lissotriton vulgaris. Classification (NCBI taxonomy): domain Eukaryota; kingdom Metazoa; phylum Chordata; class Amphibia; order Caudata; family Salamandridae; genus Lissotriton; species Lissotriton vulgaris. The sequence goes on from NC_141685.1 coordinate 1,689,554,428, forward strand.
TGCCTCCTACATAGCTTTTTGGAATCGGTATTTTACCGATTCCTTGAGGAATCGGTAATTAACGAATCCTTAAACCTGCCTCCTACATCTCAAACCCTAAATACCGGTCGGTAACGGCCAAAATTTGGTAATTTCGGCCGTTACAACCGGTATTGGGCTACCTACATCTGGCCCTTGGTGAGGAGTAATCCGGTTCCCAAGAAAACCTCAGATGGTGATTCCTTAGAAGATGTCAGCAGATGCAACATTTGCCGATTCTAACAAAATGTATTATTTATAAAAGTGCGTATTACTAGATTAGTTCGGACTTCTTCTCGGGACTTCTCGAGACTGACTTCTCAGACTTCTGCTTTTTATTTCCTTTGCCAACCTCATGCTAGCTCGCATACACAGACTTTGGTCCGCAGAGCTTTGATTGAGAATTTTTTCCATTTGCCCCAGACCTTTTAATATATTATGCTGAGACTCTACTGAATTTCTTGTACTTCTATTTATGGGATGTTCTCAGTTTCTCATTAATTGAACTGAATTTATCAAAGCTTTATGCGTGCCCTCACTCTCTGGATATAGAGCTCTTAATGAATTTCTCACTAACTCCTTTATCTAAAATTCTTAGAATCGTTTTTTCCCTTTACATGGAACGTGCTTATTAATGGTTTATGTATTGTATTGATTAACCTAAATTGAAATATATTGATGGAACTCGACTAAACAAAGATAAGTTACTAACCCCTCACTGAATCTAGACCTTTTAGAAAATGGACTAATCTTGACCCTACAAAATTTAATGCTTATCTTGAGAATACTATACCATGTACTGAAGTTAACAACATCGAAGCAGACTCCCTAGTTAACTCCTGGCTAACTGAAGCTGTTAATGTATGTCTACCCCTGCAAAAGAAAAAGCATAACCAACATCACCCCCCGCGCCCTGGTTCACAGATGCATTGAAAAAAGAAAAAACTCTATGTAAAAATCTTGAGCGCAAGTGGCGCACACACTATGACACAGGCTCTAAACAAAGATGCAAGACTACCTTAAATAATTACCATGCACTCTGCAGAACTGCAAAGAGAGACTACGTTAATTTCACAATACTCGAGGCACAAAATCACCCCAAGGTTCATTTCAAGGCTGTACAGGAATTATCGGGAGCAGTTTGCCAGCCCAAAGCGCCCTGCCTAGACGCTCCACAATGCAATTCCCTAGCTGAATTTTTTATTTCCAAAATTGACTCCATTTATGTTAATTTTGACAAATCGATCCCTCCTTCCCTTTCCCCAAAACTACCTAATCCGGCCACCCTATATGCCCCAAAAGCGTCTGTGGACAAGCTCACCACTCCTCTGCAGTTGAGTAGCTCCACCAACAGGTCGGTTTCTATGATCTTTCCTGAATCTAAACACTCAGAGGAAATTCATACTCCACCTGCCCATCAAATCAGTACTTGGAACCTTCTCAACAGAGCCTCACTCACCAACATCATCAACAATATTAAATCTGGCTCTCCACTGGACCCACTTCCCCCTCAAATATTAAAAACTTTGGACACCCCCTCTCTTAATATTATTCTGGATCTACTTAATTCCTCCGTCAGAGAAGCCAAGGTCCCCTCTGCGTGGAAACATGCTATGGTCAAGCCACTATTAAAAAAGGCTAATGCTGACACCAAAAACCTATCTAATTTCCGTCCCATTTCTCTCCTCCCTGTCTTCTCAAAAATATTAGAAAAGCATATTATCACACAACTCACTCAGCATGTTGAATCCAATAAGATCCTTCATCCATCCCAGTCTGGTTTCAGATCCGGTTTCTCAACAGAATCCACCCTGTTGGGGGTCTCAGAAACTATTCGTTGCCGAGTGGATGAGGGGGAGACCGTAGCACTCATTCTACTCGATTTGAGTGCCGCTTTTGATACGGTCTCCCACCCCATCCTCATAAATACCCTCAGATCATCTGGCATCACCGGCTCAGCCCTCACCTGGCTCATTATCTTTCTTTCAGACCCCACTTTCCAAGTCTTTTCCCCTTCCTCTGCCTCTCAAATCTATAAATCAGCGCATAGTGTCCCCCCGGGCTCCATCCTAAGCCCACTGCTTTCCAATCTGTACGTCAGCTCTCTGGCCTACATTGCAGAACAGGCAGGGTTAACCATCTACTCATACGCTGATGATACACAGATCATCTACTCTCTTTCAACCGGTTCCCATTCCACCCCTTCTTCCCTCTGTATCGGTCTTAATAACATCGCCAAGTGGATGCACGAAAACAAACTTAAGCTGAATGGTGGGACAACAGAGCTTCTCTTATTTGTCAAGAACACTACCCTGTGGGGCCCCCAACATTGGCCCTCACAGATGGGTAAGCTCCCCGTACCATCTAAAACAGCTCCTAATTTGGGCATCACTTTCGATGATCAGCTTTCCATGAAACATCATGTGGTAAAAATCTCCTCCACCTGTATTACCATCATCAAGTGGCTTCGTAAGATCATCGGGATGCTCCCCCAAGAGACCCAGAAAACCGTAGTCCAGGCCTTAATCACCTCTAGACTGGACTACGGCAATATTCTTCTCCTGGGGGCGTGCAAAGAGGTAACCCGTAAATTACAGACAGTCCAAATATGGCGGCTCGACTGCTCTGTAAATTACCTAACACATCTCCCACTTCCAACTCACTTCGCAAACTTCACTGGTTACGTATTGAAAACCGCACGAAATTTAAGGCCCTCTGCTATATGCACAGGATAAACACAGGCCAGGCCCCACCATGCCTCAATACCTTAGTGCATCGATACAGCCCTGCCCGTACCCTTCGATCCTCTAATCAGCATAGGTTCCAAGTTCCTAGAGTCAAGAGAGCCAGGATGGGCGGTCGCTCCTTCTCCGTCCTAGCCCCATCCCTCTGGAACTCTCTTCCTTTATCTCTTCGCACGGAACCCTGCTATCTTAAATTTCGTAAAGAAGTCAAAACCTGGTTATTCAACCAATAATGTCACCTTAGCTATCCATCCGTCTTCCCCTCACTTTGATCTCTAGCGCCGGGAAACCTCCGGGTAGCTGCGCGCATTATAAGCTTAAATATAATAAAAGATTTGAAATTAATAAAACTTCTAAAGCTTCCTAAAACTCTCCTCATTGACTTATATGAAATATTGACTAGTGAGGATAAAATTGTTGCAGTGATTAATGACTTGATTTCTCTTCTCGCTTCAACTGCCATGGTCCCTCGGCCTAACTGAGCAAGGGATAGCCTTGATTGATTTTGCAAACCATTTTATTTAATTTAACCTGACTCTTGCTACATAAATCCAAATGCTATGCTATGAGTTTACCTATCCGAATTATTTAGATTTTGCTGAGACAATGCCTTAGAAAGGAACACGCTTTGATCTGCGATGCAATTAACTCTAACAAGCAGATGTGTCTCTTGTGAAAGACAGATGCCTCCATTAATTTCTTTTAAGGCACGGAGCAACATAAATCACTTAGCGGTTGTGTTCAATCTGCAAATGATAAAGATCACAATGCTTATGTCCGTCGGCATAGGGAGCATTCTGATGGCGATTTACTTCCCCCACCAAAAAAACCAAAACTTTATTTAGCGTTTTCATCAATACAAAGAACATGCATGAATACACGTGCAGCAGTCCATAGTCATAGGCTGTCTCATCATTCAAAAATCAGCGTCTCAAGCATTGTAGTAATATGTTCTGAGAAACATCAGGTACGAAGACCAATGGCATTAATAATCACTTGTAACATTAGGGTCTGTAAACCGACCTCACTCATAAGTGTAAACAAAAAGAAAATGTACCCCTAACAATTACACCTTCTACATACCGCCTCTCAGTGTTGCATACATACATTTTGCATATATAAAAAATAATCAAACCAAATGGTTGGACAGGTTCACCCCACTCCTGCCGGACAATTCCCTGTTCTAGCTGGGACTTGGTTTCTTGTCTAAGAGTTTCGACATACTTCTTGTAGGGTCCCCAGATATCTTTGGGGCGGGTCGTACTGGCCATCATACTTGCATAGAGATCACTATTTACAGTGCAATAGGCGATACACCACATCCAACCCTGGACATTTGGGGCAGTTTTCTGACCCCAGTGCAGAGCCACCTCTCGCTTAGCTAACAGAAGACCCAATAAAGCAAACCTACGGATTTTTTAGGGGAAGCTTATCGTGTAACCTAACAGGGCAACCTCTGGAATCGGGGTCAATGGTATGTTTAACATCTGCCCAAGCGTGTGGTTTACTTGCTCCCAATAGTCATGTAGGTTCGGGCATGTCCAAGTGAGATGCGCTAAGTCCGCATGCTGTGCGGTATATTTGCAACAGTTGTGTGTCTTAGATGGGTCTATTTTGTGTGCTAGTGCCGGAGTAAAATAGATGTGATGTAAAAATTTGAAATGTAGGAGTTTGTGTCTGCTGTTAAGGGAAACGTCTTGCGTGACTGAGCAGCAGTGAGCCCATTGCTCATCGGTGATTGTGATTCCCAGGTCTTGCTCCCATGCACTGCAAGTTTTGCTGTCCTGTACAGGTTTCAGTGAGGCCCATGCTTTGTAAAGTTATGATATCAGGTGCATACTATCTGCTTTTTCCAGGAGCAGTGTTAGAGGCGGAAACGAGGCTGGCTCCAGTAGGAATGTCGGGGAAAATGGAAGGCAATGCGGAGTGGATGCGGCAGAGTACAAATTTGTCCATGAAGTCTACTGCGTTAAAGCGTGCATGTTCCCAGATCGGGAGAAGATGTAGCCATCAGGGTACAAGTCTCCCAGTTTAGTCAGGCCAAACGTTGTCAGAATGTGCTGCACCAGTCGCTCAGACGTAATGGGAATCAAACAAGGATTAATGACAGGTAGGGCAGAGGAGTATAGCTTCTCCGTTCCAGTGATCCGGCACAATCTATGCCGTGCCCAGCTCATGGAGGAAAAAGTATGAATATCAAGTGAGTCTCTGGGAAAACCCATGGGTAATACAGCCGAGAGGTGCCCAGGCAGCACCAGGTCCACCTCAGGCCTCAAATAGGGGATCCGGGCATTATGCCCAGTGCGGAGAAACTGCCAAATCTGATGATTTCTATCTCTAATCAATTTATCCTTGGGGTGCCTAACATACAATATTGTGTCATCTGCATATAACAAAACCAAAAGGGGGCCGGTGTTAAATTGTAATCCCCTGTGTAGATGTTTTTCTTGGAAATGACGTACAAGGGGGTCCATGGCCAAAATGAACAATGGAGGGGACAATGGACAACCGTGCCTGGTTTCTCACGTTAGATGAAAGGGACTGGAAAGTGTGCCATTTAAACGCAGCCTGGCAGTCGGTTTATTATATAAAAGGGCTTTTATGGCAATAAAGCCCATGGGCATGCGGCGCATTATAGAGAGGAAAAAGGACCATTCCAGGGAATCAAAGGCCTTTTCTGTGTCCAACAGAATGGCGGCAGCTTGGGTGGCTGGGCTAATCCTATGAATGACCGAGAACAGCGTGTGGAGATTCAGAGAGGTGGAGCGGTGGGGCACCCGGACTGAGCTGGGAGATTATAAATTGCATTAGTTGGGAAAGTCTATTGGAGATGACCTTTGCTAGTATTTTATAATCTAAATTTAGAAGGGATAACGGACGATAAGAGTCACATTGCGTAGGGTACATGCCTGGTTTGGGGAGAAGAATTATGACAGCCTCGTGTAGAGTAGGGGTGGAGAATCTACCTTTCTAGGGCCGCTGCATAGAATTCAATAAGTTTAGTAGCTAAAATATCTTTATATGTTTTGTAGAACTCTCCCGTGAATCCATCTAACCCAGGAGCTGAGGAGCCCCAAATGGTGTCTTTGGCAAGAAGCACATCTGCAACAGAAATGGTTTCAGCTAAAAAGTCCTGCATATATTTTTCAAGATACACTAACCCAACTTCATCTAGGTAGCCCTCCTTTGTTTCTTTATCCTCTCCAAGAGTAGATGAGTATAGTTTGAAGAAGAACCCCAGAAAGCTTCTCTGAATGCCTTTTGTGGTGGTGTAAGTATGTGCATCGGAGGCCCTTAGTTCAGTAATGTATGTTTTGTGGTAAGGTGGTCACAGTAATTGAGTAAGGGCTTTACCAGGTCTCTTCCCCTCTCCGTACCATCTAGCAGTCTGGTACTTTCCCAGGAATAAAATTTCTCTGTCTGCTGTGTCCCTGTAATCCTCTAATAGCACCAATCATCTCTGTTCATATGTAGGTGTTGTTTGTTGTGCAGTGACCTCATCCAGCATTTTGAGGTCTCGCTCAAGTCTCGACAGTGTGTTACATAGATCTTTCAGGACGCCGGCGTCTTTCACAATGCATGTGCTTCATAGGACCTCTTTGAAGCCCTCCCATAGAACCGCTATGAGTCCATCGAAACCGGCTACGAAACCGCCATTGGCGCTCAAAGCCCTCCGGGTGGGGGATCTGCAACTGCAATTTAACCGGGGAATGGTCTGAATAGGTCCTAGGAAGAGTCTCCACCAGTGAGCACCAGCCATATATATCGGGCGAGAGCAGCCAAAAGTCGATTCTCGTCCATGTGTTGTATTGTCCTGAATAGTGTGTGTATTCTGTCGTGTTTGGGTTTCGTTTCCATCACACGTCTAACAGGGAGAACCGATCGCAGAGCTCCTTGAGTGCACGACGAGCTTGGGGTTTAGTGTCCTGTTATGTTATGTTATGTTATGTTATGTTATGTTAAAATGGGATTTCTATAGCGCTCAGCTACTCCGAGGAGTGTCCCGGCACTTCAAACCCAATGCGGAAACAGGAACAGGTGAACAAATGGCAAGTACTACTGAACAAACAGCCAGGACTTCAAATCCTTTCTGAAAGCTAGTAAGTTGACATTCCTTCTCAAGGAAACTGGCAGAGCATTCCAAAGTTGAGGCGCCAAACGTTGGAAAGAGCGACCTCCAATGCGTGTTTGTCTAATGCCCGGGACAGACGCCAAGGCCAGCAAAGCTGACCTCAGCGATCTGGATGGCTGGTAGAAAGCTAGCCGTTTACTGATGTATTTGGCCCCGGAGTCATGGAGCGCTTTGAAAGCAAGCGTAAGCGCCTTGAAAACAATCCGTTTTCGGATTGGGAGCCAGTGAAGAGTTTTCAGAAGATCAGTAGCACTGGCTCTCCGATGGAGGCCAAAAATGGCTCGTGCAGCCGAATTTTGCACTATATGCAAGCGTGAAAGGAGATATTCCGGCAAGCCGAGATAAAGCACATTCGCATAATCCAGGCGAGAGCCTATTAAAGCCTGCACAGTAATTTTCCTGTGATCAAGAGAAAGAATAGGAAGAAATTTCCTAAGCATTTTGAGAAGGCCAAAACATTTCCCTACTAGACCAAGAATCTGGGGCTTCAAGGTGAGGTCGTTGTCAATCTGCACACCAAGATTCTTGGCCATGGATGAGGCAGCTGAAGGAGGGAACATGGCTGAAGGCCACCAAAACTGCCACCTAGGGTCAGATGGACAACCAAAAAAGAGCACCTCAGATTTATCAGAGTTGCACTTGAGGCTGTTGAGCTGGAACCAATCAAACACAGCCCCAAGACAGCTTCTGATAATCCCACCATCAAAGTTAGAGCCCTTCTTGCAGGTAAAAAGAAGCTGGGTGTCGTCCGCATATGAAACGATCTGGGCACCATACGACTCCGCCAGTGGCGCCAAGGGGGCCATATAGATGTTGAAAAGAGTAGGGCTCAAAATTGGGCCCTGAGGAACTCCTACCTCCAAAGAAGGCACCTCGGCAGAGAACGGAGGGGCCCAGACCGTTTGGTGGCGGTCCGTTAGAAAGGACTCAAATCAGCTAAACACCGCTCCCCGTAGCCCAATATCCCTGAGCCTGAAAAGGAGACCGCCATGGGGAACGGTGTCGAAGGCCGCCGATAGATCCAACATCTCCAGCATCGCCTTACCCCCCAAGTCAAGAACCTCCTTAATAGCCTCTGTTACTTCTAACAGCGCGGTCTCCCTGCTCATATTAGCACGAAAGCCCGACTGAGTGTCATGTAAGATGTTATTACTTTCAAGGAAGTTGGAGAGGGAAGAGTGGACCTGCTTCTCCACCACCTTGGCAAACGCTGGGAGGAGAGAAATGGGCCTGTAATTGGCATGTACCAGTGGGTCCAAATTTGGCTTTTTCAGAAGCGGCAGAATAAGAGCCTGCTTCCAGGCCCAAGGAACCACTCCCGTGCTGAGTGAGAGGTTAAGCACAGGGTTGATTAGGGAGTTAATTACTGGGGCCATTTTTCCAAGGAATTTGGCTGGACAAGGATCCAATGGAGAGCCGCAGAAGTACTGTCCGCGACAGGGTCAGGCAGTAAGTTAGAGTTACCGCCAACTATCAAAGTCTATGGATCAAGCTTGTCGAGCTGTGAGGACAGGGCATGGAAAATTCTTAGGTGTCTACATTGGGGGTATATATGCACAATATTGTAAATTTCCTACCAAACAGGGTCCCAGATACTGTCAAATATCATCCCTCGCAGTCTTGTTGAAAGGAGCTTAAACAGAATGGAACTACACTGCGCATTAAAATGGCTGTCCCCCTGTTGTAGTTTCTATAATTTGCAAAATATCTATTTGCTCCCCAGCTAGACCCAAAGTGCTCCTTTGCAGTCTTGGGGAGGTGTGTTTCTTCTAAAAAAGCAACATCTACCTTATGTCTGATTAAATAGTGAATGACCTGTCTTCATTTCAGAGTGTTATTCAAGCCCCTCACATTCTATGAGAGTAGAGTGAGGTTCGATGGACCCTCTACATTACCGAACTTGGTCATCTAGCTGGTGTACGGTTCCGAAAGTAAAAAGACAGTTGACGACGAACAGCAGTGATCGATCTGGAATGCTATAACCGTATGAAAAAGGACTGACTTATAAATGAAATTACCCACTTACCACCCACCACCCCCAGCCGAACCCCAACCGAGGAAGGGCCATGCCCAAAATGAAAATGAACGTGTACCACATTTCTTTACACAGAGATGACTTTCCCAATAAACAGTACCCCAAAGTGAACCAAACCATACACAAAGGATACACCATGGAGGGCATCAATGCCCCAGGTAGTCTCCAGCTAACTGTAATAGCTATACAAAATTATGCAACGTGTTCCTGCAGAGTGAAACAAAAGTATTTGTAATATATAACAGTCTGATCATCCCGTGCCAGCACTTGAAAACAGTTTCACACTTGCATCTGAGCCGCTGTGTGGGGGGGAGACCTTAACCCAGCTAACTTTCCCCACCTTCATACCTGGTCGTGCACTAATACGTGTCTGGGGTGTACCACCTGTGGGCAACCCGTCCTCTCACCCGTAACACTAAATTCTCTTCAGTGATGTAACAAAACCTTAGAGGGTCCACCTGCAAATTATGAAAAAGTGGCTTCCATACAACCACTTTACCATGTGCCATGTTCAAGTACCTCACCTCTCAACCCCCCCTGTCTATGACGTAGTCAGGAGTTTCAGTGATACAATTAGCTTCAAGGAGATCAGCACAGAAAAAAGAATGGGGTCATTACTGGGGAATTCACTCGGGTGGAGATGAGCTGTTATGCGAATGTAGGCGGGTGGAGGGTGAACCGACTGGAGCTGGCTTGAGAAGGAATTGGGTGGGAAATATCCCTGTTGAACGGGGTTAGCTGAATGGGGCAATCATAGTTGTCTATTATGTGGCAGAGCACCAACAACGTTTGTAATTTGGATTGAACACAGGCACTTGTAAGTGACCTTTTGTACCTTTCACTGTTATCTTACAGATGCCAATATTATGTTTAATAAAAAGAAACTGAGAAAAATGATTTTAGAGAATTACTTTTTGAGGAATGTGTAGATTTAAGTTAAATCAATTCAGCATAAAGTGAAGTCTAAACTGCCATGCTCACTACCTTCAGTCCTGGATTTTAAAAGCTTGGTTTCTTGACTTTCATGTGCAGTTTCAACAAACTTTATGTTGTTTTTTAAATAATAGTCCACATGCTATAGACTAGTGCACCTAATGTCCAACTGGTAGGAATGTTTTCTGACTGAAGTAACATTTCAGCTAATAGCAAAACGGACTTGGAGACCCTAGTCAAAACTCTAGCTCACTATTTCACTAAATATGTGATCTTGAGGTATTCAATGCTTTTTCCTGCACCTAACTGGGTGTGCCTGGAGTTGATTCAATTTGCAATTGAGGCATAAATACCTTTACTTGTTCCAATGAGTGGGTGGGTTAGACTTTTCAGGAGGTGTGAGTCAGAACCCTTACTAAATGGTGCTCTTTACAATTTCCAAACCAAATTAGCTAGACATGTATAATATTTTACTTACTATTGTGCAGGGTAACTCATTGAATACACCAATGCTAAAGGTGCTACAGTATAGGAAGTGCTTGAAAATATTTGGCCACCATTTATTCTTAAAGAATGAAAAATACATTTGAAAAAAACCCTTACCTGGATCAGGCCGGCCGTCACCTCTCTTCCATCCTCTCCATCCTCCTCCTGGCTTCTGTGAATGCAAGAAGCACCCATGCTCCCTAAGCCAATCACAACGCTGCAATGCAGCATTGTGATTGGTCGGAGCGCAGTGGTTGGACACTCAGAAGAGGAGTGGGAGCCACCAGGCTGCAAGGCAGTGTGGGTGGAGAACATGAATAGTGCCAGTGACATTTTGGCTGGCCCGAGACGGCCGGCCAAAATGCCATGCACACTTAGGAAGTGCCTACTGCTCCCAGTTTCCTTCTCACTTTGACCTTTCACTCCACCTCCATTCTCTGGTTTCCACTCATTCTCATCTCATATGCTCTCAACTTTGTGCTAACAGTTCTCCCTAGCACCTTCATTTCTATCATTTACCACTAATTATATCTCTAATTTCCAAATGTTTTCCTCTTATCATCTCACCACAATTACTAAGGGGCCTATTACGATGGCGGGCCAACGTAACGGAATGCGGGACCGTCCACAAGGGGTGCGACGGTCCCGCACCTGACATAGGATGCCACCACCACTGTGGCGTGGCGAACTCTATTCCCAGCATTGTGGTGGGTGGTGCTCACAGCACCGCCCTGCCACAATGCTGGGAATGCATGTTGAGCATTTGCATACACAATGTGACATGCACTGCGTGGTGCCTGCCATCTTGTACCATAGGTACCCCCCATGTGCACCCCCACCCACCCAACATCCTGGGGGCCCACTACGTGCCATCAAAGGCAAAGACCACATGCCTTTCCATGGCAGCAACGCCGTAATGGAAAGGATGATCTCCGCAGTTGTCGTAATATGAATAGCAGTGTCTTGCACGAGTCGACCGGCGGAACAGCGGCTGGCGGTCTTTCTGTCCGCCGCGGACTCCCCAGCCATCATAATATGGCAGGGGGTATTTGCTGTGTGGATGGCAGGCGGATCGCCCCCACCGGGCCGGCGGTGACTACCACCGGCCCTGCAATCCGCCCGCCATCCTGATGGGCCCCTTAATGTTTCTGTTGCCTCTATCTTTTTACCTCTGTAATAGTGTCTCTTTCATATCCCCTGGACCTGCCTGCTCGACACGGTCGACCAAGATGGTATAGTCGACCGTGTCGAACGCAGCAGATAAGTCCAGTAGCACCAGAGCCTGATGGATCCCTTCATCCGCATTCCGCCTCAAAGTATTCTGCACCGAAAGAATAACCGCCTCAGTAGAATGGCATGGGCGGAAGCCAGCCTGGTTAGGTGCAAGATACTCAGATTCTTCCAAAAATTTGGAGATACTGTTACAAACATGAGCCTCCAAAAGTTTGGCACAGTAAGGCAGCAAGGATATGGGCCTGTAATTTTGCGGATCTAGCGGATTGGCTCCTGCTTTTTTTAACAGGGGAATAAGAAGGGCTTTTTTAAATTTGTCTGGGACTTTACCCTGAGAGAGCGTTCCATTCAGTACAGAGAGTATACCCGCAGGAATACTGGTGCCCACTTCTTTCAGAATGTAAGGGGGGCATATGTCATCAGGGGAACCTGATTTAACTTTGGCAAGGAGTTTGGGTAAAATAGTGCTATCAACAGGGGGAAGAAGTTCCATGGTCGCGGTATTGTAAAAGGTGTCAGCCAGAAGGAGGGGGGACTGAGTGGTGGGGATGCTTTGTTTGATTTTACAGATTTTATCCGAGAAAAATGAGTTTAATGAATTACAAAGCTCCTGAGTGGGGACCACCGAGAGGGAGGTTCTATCACTGGCGCTCAAATTCTCCACGATATTAAACAGTTCTTTAGATTTGTTATGGGCATTAAGGATTTTTTTAGAGAAATAATCAGTTTTATGTTTCTGAATAAGTTTTTGGTAATCCTTTCGGGCCTTACAATAGTTAGCTCTATCTAATTCTGAGTACGCTATTCGCCACTTGCGCTCCATTTGACGGACTTCAAGTTTAAGATTTTTCAATAGAGGTGTAAACCACCTATTAGCGTCGTTGGGGCGAGAGCGGGGGAAGTTGTTACAGGGAGCGTGAGCATCAGCTGCCTGAAGTAGCCAGCTAGAGAAGGCTTCTTCCATTTCTTCAATGTCCTGATCTAACGGAGGGAGGGAAGATGTTAAGGTGTCAATAAGAGCAGGGATGTCAACATTCTTCCAAATTCTGGTTTTACCTCCTATCTGAGGCGGAGGCTTCTTACTACTTTCGATGGACATGGAAAAGTTGATCAAGAAATGATCTGACCAGATACAGGGCGTGATGGAATTGATAGCCAAGAGGACGTTCTGGGACCAGATTTGGTCAAGGCTATGCCCTTTTACATGGGTTGGAAGATGTATCTGTTGGGTGAGGTTCATGTCTAAAAGATTCTCTTTTAACGCAGCTGCCTGAGTGTCTAATTCGGCAGAGTCCAACCAGAGGTTGAGGTCACCCAGCAGCACAATTTTTTTATGAGAAATTATTAGAGGGGCAAGCTGTTCTGCTATGGATGCTGCAAAGGCAGGCATATTTTGAGGAGGGCGGTATATAAGGATCATGAGCAGTGTTCCGCTATTATTATCCATTTTAAAAATCAAATTGTCTGATCCAGTGAGATCAAGGGACGGTAGAAGAGATACTTTATGGGAGTTGTGAATAATCGCAGCGACCCCCCCGCCCCTTTTATCAGCAGGTCTGTCAACATGTAAAATATAGTAGTCGGAAGGAACTGCTGCTAAAATGTCAGGCAGGGAGTCTGAGTTAAGCCAAGTCTCTGTGAGAAATAAGATATCTGGTTGCTTGGTTTGGAGCAGAAGAAAAATGTCCATGTGGTGTTTGACCATGGACCTAGTGTTAAGATAAAAACATTTGAGAGTAGTATTTAAGTCAGGAGAGGGTGGGGAAGAAAAGAGAGGGCTTTGCCTGGAGGTTTTATCGATAGTAAACTCTGACTTCAGAATACCATAAGTGGCAGCACGCTTTAAGGCATGAGCAGGAGGGGCGGGAACCGCGATATTAGAGGGTCTTAGTAGCAATAACTCGGAGGAAGAGTATTTGTAAGTTTGACCAGGGATTATGGCCCCGGGCCCCGGTCTGTCGCGGACGGGCGCAGACGGGCTTGACTTATGCGCGACTTCGGCGCGCATTCGTCGCGCCCGCTGCGCTCGTCCGCTGCGCTCCGGTATGCACATTGGTTTTAAAGCCTGCCTCCCGGGAGAACTAGACCGCTAGGTCCGGTCCAGCCCTACCCAAGATGGCGGCTCGCCTCACCCTCCACACAAACGGCACCAGCCGCGATGGAACAGGGCGGGCTGCAGAAATTCTGTCAATACAGTTGGTAGGTAAGGAGTACGGTTTTTAGCAATTTAAAAGCAACATAAAAAGTTTCTGAAGCGCTGGCGCCGTAATCGCGCCAGAGCTGCAACAATGTCTACCAGTGACTGCGCTTTACCACAGATTAATCACAGTGTTCCAAGAGGGCCAGGTTGCTGCCACCAACCAAGCGTTCTCGGCAAGCTCTGAATCAGGAAGCGTTTTAAAGCCTGCCTCCCGGGAGAACTAGACCGCTAGGTCCGGTCCAGCCCTACCCAAGATGGCGGCTCGCCTCACCCTCCACACAAACGGCACCAGCCGCGATGGAACAGGGCGGGCTGCAGAAATTCTGTCAATACAGTTGGTAGGTAAGGAGTACGGTTTTTAGCAATTTAAAAGCAACATAAAAAGTTTCTGAAGCGCTGGCGCCGTAATCGCGCCAGAGCTGCAACAATGTCTACCAGTGACTGCGCTTTACCACAGATTAATCACAGTGTTCCAAGAGGGCCAGGTTGCTGCCACCAACCAAGCGTTCTCGGCAAGCTCTGAATCAGGAAGCGTTTTAAAGCCTGCCTCCCGGGAGAACTAGACCACTAGGTCCGGTCCAGCCCTACCCAAGATGGCGGCTCGCCTCACCCTCCACACAAACGGCACCAGCCGCGATGGAACAGGGCGGGCTGCAGAAATTCTGTCAATACAGTTGGTAGGTAAGGAGTACGGTTTTTAGCAATTTAAAAGCAACATAAAAAGTTTCTGAAGCGCTGGCGCTGTAATCGCGCCAGAGCTGCAACAATGTCTACCAGTGACTGCGCTTTACCACAGATTAATCACAGTGTTCCAAGAGGGCCAGGTTGCTGCCACCAACCAAGCGTTCTCGTGGGTAGGAGTTCAAGATTCTTGTGTGCAAATTGACACAAATCAGTGCAAAGCCTTGGAAGGATATTTACTTTATTACACAAAAGGTACATTGCACAGAATAGTTGCCATTTTGTCTGCTCCAAAAGCTCTTTGCAATGCTTTGCGCCACTTTGTGTCAAGGTGGTGTTCCATGGCTGGAGCTTGGGCAGATCAGTGCAAGCACCCATCGTTTTGATGCAAAGCCCAACTTATAATTATAGCTTATTTCCGGTCCAGGGAAGGCATGGCTGGGCAGTTCGGGCTGGACTGTTCCCATGAGGCACAGGGTCAGACTGATTTGCATATGGCCATGTCTGAACTGGGGTGGCAGAGTGGGCTAAAGAACGGTGATGGATTAAACCGAGATCTGTTGACTGGGTGTGAGTGTTTGATTGGTTCAGATGCTCCGTCCATCACCACCCTCTTTTGTACCAACTTATAAATATAGGCAGTGATTGGAATCAAGAATTAAAGTGTCCTTGAGGATGCATCCAATCTGTCAAATGTTTTATAATTTGTCTGGGCAGAGGATTTTTTACTGGAAGATTAAGCTATGTTAGACATCACACACACACCTCTGGACTATGATGCAAACATTGTGCTTGGCACTAGGCAGCCTGTTTGCCCACCTGCACATGGGGTGTTTCTGTGGTGCTTTTTTAGCCTTGTGCAACGCAACTCTGCAGCTGTGACTGCTGTGCTGTCTTGCATTCAGAGTTAGTGAATGTGCCCCACAGAGTGCGTACAGAACAGGAAGCAGCCGTTCAGGCTTCTCACACAGAAAACATTCAGCAAGGTAGTTTCCATGTTAGCATCCTGCTCACAGGAGGATTAGAGCACACTAAGCCAACCATCAAACTTCTCTGGCACTAAAGAGGCACACCACACAGGAGCTGTGCAAAGTTTATATCATAAACAGAAGATTTACAACCGAACCGAATCCGCCTCTCACAGAAGAAAGGTCCATCCCCGGAAGCAGCAGTGCAAACCTCACTAGGAAAGCAGGCAAGGTAGGTGTGGGATCTCTACAAGCTTCTCTCGCCAAACCTGATAACTACAGAGTACAGCATATGCGACAATTAGAAATACAAGGCTCTCTCACAAAGCAGATAGAGTAGACCGTGGCCAGCAGTGTCATGAAGTAAGAGTATGGAAAGCGTTGCAGTCATATAGAATGTGATGACATGTGATGACAGATGAGAACAGAAATACGTGGTGTGCAGTTAGCAGAGAACCGGGGCAGCGGGAGGATGATCATCATGATGCTGTTCTTCCTGTGCAAGGGTTGAAACCTACAATAAATCTTAACCATCTCAACCGTGAGTGGAGTTTTCGTTACTATTTTATGGCGAGCAATCCTAGCACCAAACCCTTGCATTGGCTGTTTTCACGTTTGTGCCTTATCGCAATGGCGAACAATCACAGCGCTGTGGTTGACTCTACAGCAAGTCATTGGGGTCAAATGGATTTCGGTACATGGAAATTTGGCTCAAATGTTCAGTAGTTTATTACTTAGACAATTCACCTGCTACTAACCATTATATCTAAGCTCCACTCTTTCCAGTCATGCGCTACTCGCACGAACCAGCATCAGGAGCATTCTACAAGCGCTCTGGTCCCTCACACTAGAGTCTCACATCGGCAGCTTTACGGCAACGCCATTCCTGTCAACGAGCGCTAGACACGTCATACAGCGTGTCACCTTGCGTGTCTACAAGGCAACTAAAGACAACAGTAGCTACTGCAGCAACACGCTCGCTTGTTCTGATGCGCTTGTGTTTTCCGATGCACGCTTTACATATCAGGCAGCATTTGGCAGCTATAGACCCTCTGTGATTTCAGCGACATCGCAGTGCTGGATCTCTGAGTGGATTTACAATATACAGGTGAAACACTATTGTTCATATAAACTGTGTTTGTCAGACTGGGAACGCAAAACAGCCCTGGCAATCAAGTCTAACCGGCCATGTGGGGGGCATGCTGGTAGGAAACACTGCTGCAGCTTTTGGTACAGGAGGGCGATATTGCCGCACTGCTGCAAAACTGGCCCTTTATACTAACAAACATTGAAAATGCAATAGGTCTCACCTTTGATTAAGTTAAAGCCTTTGCCTTGCTAATGGTATTGTATAGCAACGCAAACGGCTTTAACTTAATTAAAGGAGAGACCTATTGCGTTTTTAATGCTTGTTTGCTAATGCAACCTGCTAATCCAAACAGCTTGTGACCATCGTTCAGTGTACCACTGATTACACCTCACAAACGTGTTGGAATTCATACCTTGTTCTGTAGTCTAAAATGAAAGCCCCAAGTGCTCTTACTCCATGCCCTCAAAAGCTCTGCTCCATGTATTCATGGAATGTTAATGGAAAATATTTAACGTGACAACTGCGACTAAATGTCACAGAAATGAAGATTTCTCATATGGTGCTCGTAACGCAGTGACTATTACTCCAGGCCCTCAAAGATGTGCTCCTTGTATTTGTGGAATATTAACAGAACGGAATTTGTTTTACATGATGACTGCAACAAAATGTCA
Organism: Lissotriton vulgaris; assembly: GCF_964263255.1. Classification (NCBI taxonomy): domain Eukaryota; kingdom Metazoa; phylum Chordata; class Amphibia; order Caudata; family Salamandridae; genus Lissotriton; species Lissotriton vulgaris. The sequence goes on from NC_141685.1 coordinate 1,689,571,619, forward strand.
CAGAAATAAACAATTCTCTTACAGGGTGGCTGACATGCAAGAAGATCAAAGTTACGCTTACCCGATGCAATAAAATAGTACGTGTTCCCTCTTGACATACACAACCGTTAAGCCGAGTCAAACTAACCAGTTAATACCCTGGTGTGCGGGACATTGTGCTCGACCGGACGCAGGCGAGCACAAGACATTCTTAAATTTAAAGCTCACCAAATTGACTGCTGTGCGAACCAATCGGGTGTGAAATAAAGCTTACATTGAAAAATGTTAGATCGATGCTGCATTAAAAAGTGAAAAGATGAAAATAAAAAGACATCACTTTAACAAACGAGCGCAAGCGCGGTCCATTAACAGAACAGAAGTTGTTTTACGTGATAACTGCGAGAAAATGTAACAGAAATAAACAATTCTCTTACAGGGTGACTGTCATGCAAGAAGATCAAAGTTACGCTTACCCGATGCAATAAAATAGTACGTGTTCCCTCTTGAAATACACAACCGTTAAGCCGAGTCAAACTAACCAGTTAATACCCTGGTGTGCGGGACATTGTGCTCGACCGGACGCAGGCGAGCACAAGACATTCTTAAATTTAAAGCTCACCAAATTGACTGCTGTGCGAACTAATCGGGTGTGAAATAAAGCTTACATTGAAAAATGTTAGATCGATGCTGCATTAAAAAGTGAAAAGATGAAAATAAAAAGACATCACTTTAACAAACGAGCGCAAGCGCGGTCCATTAACAGAACAGAAGTTGTTTTACGTGATAACTGCAAGAAAATGTAACAGAAATAAACAATTCTCTTACAGGGTGACTGTCATGCAAGAAGATCAAAGTTACGCTTACCCGATGCAATAAAATAGTATGTGTTCCCTCTTGAGATACACAACCGTTAACCCCGAATCAAACTAACCTGTTAAAACCCCGGTGTGCATGACGTTGTGCTCGGCCGGACGCGTGCAAGCACAAGACGTTCTTAATTCTAAAGCTCACCAAATTGACTGCTGTGCGAACCACTCAGGAGTGAAATAAAGCTTACATTGAAAAACGTTAGATCGATGCTGCATTATAAAGTAAAAAGATGAAAATAAAAATACATCACTTTAATAAACAAGCTCAAGCGCGGTTCTGAAAGTGAAAGGAGGACCGCGCTGCAAGCATTGGGATCTATTGCCTTTATGGGGCCATGTGTTTAAACACGTGGCCCCATAAATTTAAGAAAACTTTTGCGACACACGGAAGGCAGACGAGCCCGTCCAAGTGGGCTGGCCGAAAAAGCCTAAAGTACACGACACAAAAAGCTCTTTTCCAATGGCTGGCCACCGTTTAGCATAAATAGTGACGCTGGCCAATGGAAAAGAGGGGCGGGGATTAAAGCCCTTTACTGAAGCTACTCAAAAACATTAATCTCGCCGAGCGAGCTGCACATGTGTGCAGCACCGCTAGCCGAGACCTAAAAATGTCATCCACTGGTCCCAAACCGGCCAGACCCTTCCGGCCCCCTGGGAAAACACCCGGTGTCTGCTTCAGCCAGTCTGGTCCTGTTTGTCAGCATGGCATCCAGCAATGTATTACATTTAAATCCACCTCAACCTTTTACTTCTGCTTCAGGTGATTCTTCTCTGTAATTGCAGGAATGGCGTGAATATTTTTAAAATTATATATCTACTTTCAATGATGATGAGGATTTCAGCCCTGAAAAGAAAAAAAGGCTTAAAAATCTACAATCGAATTGAAAAAAAAACAGATGAGCAGGTCAAGGCAACGTTTTTACCAATGCATTAGATGATTTAGATAAATATTTTTCAGCTACAGTCTGTGTAGGTATTGATAGATACAAGTTCTACCACAGAAAGCAGTCCAAACAAGAGTCCATTGAGGATTATGTATCGGTGTTAAAGTATCTTGCATTGCCTTGCCGTTTGTGAGCATTACACAACAAACTTATTCATGTCAAGCATGCTGCAAATCCCGCCATCAAGGATAATCTTTGTGCAAAGGGTGAAGCCCCATTACAAGTAGTGTGGCTCACTGGTTAGAGGCGGCAGACCCGAGAGCAGAGGACGGCCCGGGACCAGGGTTCGATTCCCGGCGCGGCAGGTTTCTGGACCAGGGTCAGCGGACTCGATAATTCTCTCGCCTTGGTTCCCACTCTGATCAGCGATCACACTCGGCAACTCTGGGCATTAGCTTGCCTCATCTTCACTAACGGCCCCACCAGACCGCCGGGGATGCCTGGTCTCACCCTGGAGATACCCATTAAGGGACCATCTCTCAGGGAAGCCAGGAAGGGTTTCGCAGCGGTCGAAGCGCCTTGGGACCCTACGGGTAAGTAGTGCGCTATATAAATGCCAATACATTTACATTTACACATACATAGACATTGTTAAACGTGCAGAATTAACTGCCAGATGTGCCATGGTTGTACTTATGGATAGTAGCAAAGAGCTAAAGGACAACAAAGATCACAAAACTGGAGATGTAGTTTATAAAATCAAATCTAGTAGAAAACAGAAAGAAACTATCTGTGAGGTTGGGAAAAGCACCAACAGTACACTGAAACCCAAACCTGACAATAAGAATGTGGTCAAATGTTGCAGATGTGGTTTCTCCGGTCCTTTTGCAAATGATAAAGAATGCCAGGCACACAATCAATGTTGCTCAGGGTGTGGTATTATAGGGAATTCAAGAAAGTTTGTGGGAAAATGAAAGGGAGTGTCATAAAGGTTTTAGAAGAGGATTCAAGCCAAGATTCACCAGACAGTGAGGATAACAAAGACACAAATGTGTGTTTGGAACATTGATAGTTGCTTAAATGTAAAAGACACCCCTAGCTCTAGAAGAAAAACCCCAAGCATAAGTTAGCAGTGGGTGGTATTAATATAATGATTGGTGTTAGCTGCGTATCCAATAATAGGATTTGTGTCCCTGGGCACTAATCGACCCTGTGAAGGGTTGCTTAGTTGGTGTCGACTATTTGGTGTCCAGTATAATAAGAATAAATAATCATTCCAAAGAATTCAAAATCTTTCTACAATTTTTAAACTATGATTCATGTATTTTTCAATCCATAAATGATCTTCATATTTGATTTACTACTACACAACTATCCCGTTGGTGTTCCAATGCATTTCGGGTAAAATACCCTTCATCAGGAACAAGGCTGCAAGTTGATCAAAATAAAACACATTGAGGAGACTTCTCTAAACATAAATAGTGCTTAGAAACACTGGTGTGCTATTCATATGCTAATTGAAAGTGTTGGTGTCTTCATGCTCTCTCGAAAACGAAATAATAATTGGTGAACCTTGACGAGCTGTTGTGCTCTTGCTATTGTGAAAGAATCTTGATGGGATTTTTGTTGTGGTACCACCTTGTGATATATTAGTATTATTAACCAGCTACAGTCAAGTGTTTCAAACAAGCGTTCATCGCGTGTAGCATGCACAAATTCATGCGTGAGGGTGACTTACGAGTGCAGTCGTTTCGCGCTGGTGAAATCGGTCCGGTGTTGTGAACAGACGGGTCCGTGTTTGTTTGTTAAATCGCTGTGTTTGTAGGTATGAAACACCTCAGTGTTTCTACTGTGTTCTAATATAACACTTAAAAATAATCCTGTATGTGCAGTTAACACATGTGTGCCGACTAGGATCCAAATGGGATGTATCTTTCAGATCCACACTCGGAACTCGGACTACTTGACTTTCACCAATAGACTTGCAGCACAAGCTAAATATAATTACCGACCACCTTCACTAGGGTAAGATACATTGCACTCTTTATTTTTATGCCTGATTTACGCCATAATGGTTCTTAGACTTATTCACCAAACTTCATTACTTTTCTATTTAGATGTAATTGTATCCGTTACACCTTTTCACTCATTTTTCGTGGCGCACATCTTGACGAGCCGGGTTGGAATTATCACCGGCAGAGCGGTCAGCGCTCTCCTTTCTTCGATGTTTTTATAGAATTTGCCACCTTCCCCCTTAAAATGGTCACTTATACCAGTTTGCGTTACCTTAGTTCATACAAGACTCGTACCTTCACCTACAGGTATTCTTTTTTATTTTTTTATTTTTTATTTATTTTATTTATTTTCTTAATACAAACAAATACAAGAGACAGCAATGCATTATGACAAATCGCTCAGTTCCCAATGTGAACAGGCGCCACTATAACATCAGTGCACTTCTAGATTTACATCATGAGACACAGGTAACAACCCAAGGTAAACCACATGTTCTTGGGTATTGGCAATGTTGATAAGTGTACAAGGTCCCTGAGGTGAAAGGCACCAAAATGTAAGATAACCACAATTTAAACAGTAGGACTGCCGTGTATCAAACTGTCAGTGGGCTCTATGCAACCCCGTTCGTGGGGCTCGTCATCAGCAACAGTAGCAGTTAGCAGGTGAGTAGTGTATAACTTTCAAAAATTCTTTGGTCTGTTACGTGGGGGAGTAGCTCACTATAGAGTTCAGTATGCGTGCTACAGAATGTCATGTCCTCTTTCAACCTCGAGATTGTCGGCAAAGGTCCCCTAAACCAATTAATCGCAACCCTGCATTTAGCCATCAACAGTCCCATATCAATCAACCGTCTCACCCCCTTGGGTAGTGGTTTGGAGTTACCCAACAGTGCTAGTGCTGGATCAGGCTTAATGACTAGTTTCGTGATACAATTCGTTTCCTTAAACACCACCACTCCGTACGACGAAATTCCCGGGCAACCCCAAGCCAAATGAAGAATGTCAGCCACCTGCACCCTACAGCGGTCACATGCACCACTATCCCGTAACCCATATCTATGCAGCCTCTCCGGTGTATAGTATACCCTGTTCAAGTATTTTAAGTGCATCAGTTGTTGTCGGCCGTTGAGAGTGGTTATACAGCAATAGGTTCACATGCTATCATCTATTGCTATCTTTAAATCACGCTGCCAAGCCAACCGAGCCTTCGTATACTGGTGCGCTCTGTGTGCCATGGTAATGTTATATAGTCTGGCAACCACACTTTTCAGGGATGCAGTACCTATAATATACGTAAAGGCTGCTACTTCTGGGGGCTCAAGATATTCATCCCCTAGTAATTCTCTAAGCGCCAAACGGGTTCTGTGAAATTGGAATCCGGTCAGGGCGGTGGGGTGTTGGTCAATGCCACCAAAGTTCTCCCATACCTTGCTGATCCCACCCACGAACAGGTCCCTAACAGTGTGGATACCTAACATACCAAGTGCCTTTGTGACTCCCTTTTCTTTGCAAGAGGCTATCCAGATGATCCAGTCCAGAAGGGTATTTGGTGAATATAGCATAGCGCCGGCCTGCAACTGCAGTAGCTTTTGCAGTGGAGTTAATTGAGTCTAGGATACAAACCCTATGGTCTACATTCTGGAACAGCATTGCAGGCAGTGGCAGTGGTGCTGCTACCTCAGTTTCTGCCCTAAGGTGTGGTATGTCAGGAGAGCTGTGTATCCAGTAAGGAGCATGTGCACATTGTGCAGTTCTAAGATATAGTTCAAAATCCGGAGTAAGGCAAAACAAAGATCTTCCACTTAACTCACAGCTGCTTGCCTGCCCACGCCAGCCGGACCATCAAGGTTGTGAGGCAATGGAAAAAGGCCTTCGGGAGAACCATGTGGATATTTGTAAATAAGAATAGTAATCTCGGTAACACCACCATTTTCATTATAGATAATCTACCCAGCAATGACAGGGTTAGTTTGATCCATCTTTTCACGTCACCTTCTAATTTACTGAAGGCCATCCCGTAATTTTCCCGGAAGACTATCTCGGAGTCCGTGTGGACCCGAATGCCCAAATATTGCACTGCGTCTGTGGTCCACACGAGGGGATAGTCTAATTCAAATTGGGAAGTATGTGGCGTAAGAGGAAAGATAAGTGACTTGGACCAGTGAACATGGAGCCCCGACAGTCCTCAAAGCGCACCAACTCCCGGAGTACAGTTGAGAGGTTAGTTTCGGGGTGCCTAACGTATAACAGTGTGCCATTAGCGTAAGTGGAGACTAAAATCTTACAATGCTGAAAACGTATTCCCCGGTGCTGGTGATATTCCCGTAATGCACACGCGGGAGGTTCCGCCACCAGGGCGTACAGTAATAGCTACAGGGGGCAACTTTGCCGCGTGCCCCTGGTGATGTGTATTGGGTCTGTGACTATGTTGCCTATTTTTATTCAGCCCGTAGGTTTACTGTACAGGATGTCCAACAGCTGGAGAAAGACGGATAAGACATGTGCCATGAATGGCTATTCAACTGAGTCGAACGCCTTTTGTATGTCTAAAAAGACCTCCGCTGCTGGTGTGTCCAGGTTAATATGTTGCAGGGCACCAAACACAGTGTGGAGGTTGTAGGTGAGGTTCCTAACAGGGACAAATCCCGCCTGCTCCGGGGCTACCAAAAGTGGGACCAGTGGGACTAACCTATTAGCAGGAATTTTAGCAAACAATTTTGTATTCATATTGAGCAGGGACAGTGGACAGTACGAGGCACAGTCATCCGAGTCCTTGCCTGGTTTGAGAAGCATAATTATCACAGCCTCTGACATGGTAGGCGGCATAGTACCTGCGACACGTATGTCATCAAAAAGCGTAGCAAGCTGTGGGAGTAGCAGATCAATAAAAGGTTCAATAGAACGAGACTGTGAGGACATCAGAGCCAGGTGCGCTGTCTGCTCGCATGGAAGATAAAGCCAGAAATATTTCGTCCCTCTCTATAGGCCTCATAAGAAATTGCCTGTGCATGTCGGACAGCCAAGGAAGTTTGATGTGTGCTAAATAGTAAATTATATCCGCATCCACAGCGGTAGCCCGAGAGGCGTACAGTGCTGTATAATATTGACAAAATGTATCCGCTACCCTTTTGGCATCTGACAACCGTAGGAACTGTATAGGCAAGTCCGCACTTCAACTTGATTGCCTTTCCCATTGGCGTACAAAATAATTAACCTACATATAGGTCAGATAGAGACTCCAATCAGTCGCCCATCTCCTCAAGTCAAACCTGGGCAGAAAATGTGCAACTCAAAGAGCCAGCAACTAATTCCAACTAGTCTGTACCCCATCGTAGTCAACCGAAATTCCATTTAGACACGCAGTCCACACCCGGGCCTACAAGATTCATATACACAACATAACTACACCCAGATTCCTAGCCATAAGTTCCTTATCTGTGTGGGGTGCAATCTTGTTGTCAGTCCTGCTCAACGAGCGTTCCCCCTGCGGCCTCAGCTCCAGCGGACTTTTCCAGTGCCTTTGGTCCATGAAGAAGAGTGATCTGCCTTGACGATTTATCCGGAGTCGGGCCTGATACAGCGTAGTCAATGTTCTTTTCCCTCAGCTGCTCCTTGAGTGGGACGAACAGATGCCTCGCCTCCTGTACCCTCACCATGAAATCGGGAAACAAGGCAATCACGAACCCTCATAGTGCAGCATCTGCTTCTCCCTGGCAACTCTCAGCGCAGCGACTCGATCGCGGTAATTTAGTAATTTAGCAATTTAGCAATTATGGGACGCGGGGAAACTTGGGTTTGGACCGGGTTTCCTGGGCTGGGTGCAACTCCTTTATGCTAGCCCTCTGGCTGCTGTCACGGTTAACGGTCGCATGTCTGCTCCATTTGCGCTTCGCCGCGGCACCAGGCAGGGCTGCCCCTTGTCTCCGCTCCTGTTTGCGCTGGCTCTAGAGCCTCTTGCGGCGATGCTGCGCACGCACCCTGACTTGCATGGGATCTCCTGGTCCCCGGGCTTCGAGGACAGGGTCTCCCTGCACGCAGACGACATCCTGCTCTACCTCACCTCCCCTTGCAAGTCGCTTATTGTGGCGTGTGATGTGCTCAGGTTGTTCGGGCGCTACTCCGGCCTGATCATTAACTGGGCCAAATCCTCCCTTTACATTCTCAAGGGTGACACGCCGCGCCTCCCCAGAGGTTGTAACATACAACTGGCTGGACAAGGCTTCAAGTATTTGGGGATTTACATCTCGCATAACCCTAAGGCAAGGTACGACCACAACCTACTCCCCCCGCTCCACCGGTTGCGGAGGGATGTGGAGAGTTGGCGTAAACTCCCTCTCTCGCTACTGGGCCGGGCGGCGTTATTTAAAATGATGTCCCTGCCCAGGTTTCTGTATGCCTTGCAGAATACTCAGGACCTTGTTCCGGCCCGCTACTTCAGGGAGGTTGAGAGCCTGCAGCGTGCCCTTCTTTGGGATGGTCGACCTCGTGTCGCTGTCCGGAAGCTTACCATGCCGTGGTATGACGGGGGCATTGCGTTACCTGACGTGCGGAGGTACTACTGGGCCTCTCAACTTACCGCTATCAACCATGGTTTTTACGGTCCCGTGGACAGCCCCGGCTATGCCATGGACCGATGGCTCTTGCACGGGGGCAATTACTACCGCGACCTCTATTCTAGATCCTTTGATCGGAACCTCACGGGCCCGACCAAGGCGGCGGTCCACGCGTGGCGAACGGTTACCAAGATACAGGGCTGGCAGGGCAGACTGACGAAATTCACCCCTCTCTTCGATTCCGACATTTTGGACAAGCTCTGGCACACCAAGGGCTTTGACAAGTGGGACCTCATTGGGATCTCGAGGGTTGAGGACATGCTTTCCAGAGGGGAGGTCAAGACTTTCCCACAGCTGCAGGCGGAATATAAATTGAGTGGGACGGAGTTCTTCCGCTACGCCCAACTGCAACACGCAATAGTAGCAGCCAGACCGGAGGAGGGTGACATTCCCGAGAGCTCCCCCTTGGAGGACAGAGTGCTGGACGGGCATATGCCGGATAGTGCCATCTCTCTGTCCTACAAAAAGCTGATAAACGTTCAGGTGGACCTCCTCCAGCGCTTGCGTGAGCAGTGGGTGGCCGATGGGCTGGAACTGGACGATGAGGACTGGCAGAGTGCTGTTTCCTCCCCCAAGGAGGTCGCCATTTCCTCACGTCTGCGGCTGGTCCAGTTCAAAATCCTTCACCGAGTGTACGTTACCGGCCCCAGGCTTGTGCATATGGGCTTCTCGCCGGACGGCCTTTGTCGTCGTGGCTGCGGAGCCCTTGCCACTTTTCTGCATATATTGTGTGTGTATATCCCCTTACTGGGAGAGGGTCCATAGAGTGATGCGAGAGGTGACTGGAGTTGAGCTAGCTGCGGAGGCGCGTAGGTGTCTCCTCAATGTCTGGGAGCCAAATGACTACAACACGGCGCAGACCCGATGGGCTACTCTGGGCAATATGGTCGCTAAACGGGACATAGCGCAGAAATGGGGATCTAACGTGGCCCCCCTGGTGGTGCAATGGAAGGCCAACATGGATTGGTGCATGTTGCGTGAAAAGACTGTGTACACTGCCAGGGGGCGGCCTCAGACATGGAATAAGGTGTGGGGAGCTTGGAACGCTTACAGAGGTGATTTGTGCCTACCGCCTGAACCGATGCCCCGGGATGAACGCTTATCGCCATAGACGTTGACAACAGCTATGCTACTCTTGTCCTGATTCTCCTGTTCTTTCCCCCCCCTCCCTCTTTTCCTGCATCCTGCTTTAATTCCTTTCTATAACTTCTCTAGCCCCTGCCGCCTCCTACTGACTCATGGTTCTTCTTCCTTCCATTGCCTTTCTGCGCCCCCGGGCGCTTCTGTTTACGTTTCTGTGTGTAAATAAAATAAAAAACAACCTGCATTGTTCTGACATGAATCGCATGGCACTATGACCGTTCTGTTACTGTGCTGCCTTGCCTCCGGGATGTTAGGCTGAATAGCTGTGTGCTTTCTTACAATAAAGGTTTTAAAAAATTAAAAAAAAAAAAAAAAATTATGGGACGCGGTGGTGCACCCAGTGCCGGCCTTGGACCCAAGGATCGATGTGCCCGTTCGACTACAAACATCAGCGAAAAAGTTTCACTGCCCAGCAGCTGTGTCAGCAATTTCTCCACAAACTATTTCATGTTTCCGGTGGATGTGGAGCCCGGGTGGCCTGTGATCCGTAGGTTGCTTCCTCCTCTGTGACCTCGCTTCTAACTTCTCAGCCTTGTTCTGTAGTGTGTGCATCACCTTTTCCATGTGTTTACGACTCATCTCCACGTCCATCTGCGCTTCCTCCACTTCAGTGAGCTGACGTTCAGCCATGTCGAGACGTTCCGCATGCTTGCCCACCCTTTCGGACATTCTGTCCATGTGGTAGGGCAGGGAGTCGATCTTCGTGCCCAACACCGTCAGCGAATTTTGTAGACCCTTTTCCATCCTGGTCAGCATGGCCTTGATATCACTGTTCGGTAGTTCCAAGGCTCGCTCTTCACTAGCTCCACGATCACCCTGCGAGAGTCCACGATCCCTGGGCCAGTGCTGGTCAAAGTATAGTTTTTGCTGTGTTTTGTCTGTCCGGGCCATAGTAGCTATCAGCTGAAATAAGCGTCCAGACTGTGATGTCCCTCTGCCGACCAGTTGATATTGTCACAAGGGACCAGATGGTCAGCCGTGCTCAGAGGGAATCGTCAGGGACCCAAGCCCGCCACAATGCCTCCGATGACCGTAGAGCAGCACGGGGCCCCAACACACAGCCCCAAATCCGCCAACACGGTGCTCTGGAACTCGCTGTGCAGTATTCGACTATCTCCGGCACCAGTGCCGTCCGCGGATGAGTCGTGTTCCCCGCAGCGCCAAAGGGGCACGGCAGGCGGGCGGTCCGGTCGGTACTGTCTCAGCTGGCCATGGAGAGCAAAGAAGAAGCCTGAACTGGCCGGGGATCCGCCCAGGGCTGCCGCACAAGGATAGTGTGCGCCTACCAACCAGTGCCACAGTACAGCAGGAAAGCGCCAGAAGTCACAGCGTCGCCAGGCACTCACAATGGATACAGGCTAAGGCAGGACTCACCTCTCGCAGCGAGGATCATGTCTCATGTGGAATAGTCCACAGTCCCCAGCCCTGGATGACCTTCGAAGGGGGGGGAGGGCTAACCGTAAGGATCAGCAGCACGTGTGGCAGAGCGCGCCAGATCTTAGTGCTCCGCCGGTCCCCGTCTTCACGCAGCCTCCACTTCCTTTGTGTCGGCAAAGCATTGAGAGGGACGCAGCGGTCGTGTCCGATCACCGCTCGCTGCACTGCTTGTTCCGCTATCCTGCAGGTTGCTCCATTCACCAAGTCTTAGGGCCGGTCGTATCCCACTTCACCGCAGCGTAGGCGGAGTATGCTCATCCCAAAGGTCCGACCGGCTCTTCCAGGCGCGCGTGCCTAGCCAGCACCGACTTCCGGCCGGCCTGACGGATACGAGAGGCCGGGGATGCACGGCTCTGTGTGTGCTCCGTAGCAACTTCGTCTTCGCAATCTTCACGCAGCGCCAAAACAGAAGCTGAAGGACTATTCAGGAACCGGGTGTAACACACTATTCAGGGCTGTTCATTGCAGGTTAAATAGTATGCCCCAATGTCGGATAATTGCCGGATCAAGGATATGTAGGTAGCACAGAGCTCTTTTGTTAGGCGGCCATTCTCGGTGCCGGCAAGCTCCGCCCCCACCTACAGGTATTCTTTATGTACTCACTGATACAGTCACTCTTGTAAACTTCAACTGGAACTGTGTGCCTCTCCCCGTAGTCTATCCATGCCTCCTTCTTCTCCTAATAATAATTATTTCTCGCTATGAAGATTTTTATCCTAATTTTCGTCCTTTTAATTGCGCTATCGAGATTCTAAAATAACAGAAATGTTGTTTGTATCGATGTCACTTGAACAATTCATTATTCTTTTAAGCATTCATGATACTCACTATGTCACTCATAGCATTATGTTGTCACTATTGGTAATTAGGTTGTTCCATTTAGGGTTTCCACTTTAAGGTGTAAGTCACCACTGTACCAGATGATAATTTTCCCGTACACAACTTTAATATTCATTTCACTATGTTCATATTATTTTCTGTATCTTTATAGCCCTGAGGAAGTCGCAGGATTAATTCCATTGGCGACGAAACACGTGTTGGCTGGTTTTCTTTTGCTCATTTTGAATAATAAATGTCAAGAATCCATTTACCGGAGATGAACATTGACATTTCTTTCAGAATCTATTTTGATTGACACATACCTTGTTGAACACAAGTTCACGTGCGCCCAGGACTTGATTCTGGGTCCCCATATACCATTGTCAATACAAATGTATGGATGAAGAAGTTTACATTAAAGTATGGGGATAAATTAGAACCTCCTGATGTTTTTCCAAAAGCTTCACCAGGGTCTCCATTAGTCTACTGAGTTACAAGAGATTATCCTTTATATTTAAATCAGAGAAGGGTTGTGCAAATTATATGTATCTAAAACTGGGCTGTCTTTTTTGGGCTGGTGGTGTCAGGGAGATCTGGGTATTATCCTTGATCCCAACCAATGTTCCCTCTAATTGTTTCCTCTGTGTGCGGAAGTGTAAGGTCTCTGTGCACTGCAGCAAAGGCTATGTGCACCAAGAACCTGTTCGTGCGTGTGGGTGCAGCAACAGGGGGTTCTGGGACGGGGTTCCTGCTTGATTGTGCAGATAACTAACCTAGGTACTGAAAACACAAGAGGTCTTGTTGATGGGGCAGGTAGGTCGGACTGGGAACTCAAAGCAGCCCTTCAATTTTGTCAGACTGGCCCTACCCCCCAGGGGTGAGGGGGAGGGGGAATAGTCAAGCACTACTGCTTAACAAAACCGGTCCCCAGTACTGCTGCTTTTGTTACTAGGGGCCGATATTGCAGCATTGCTGCAGCACAGCCCCACAGTAACAAAACCAACCCCGACTGCTCCAAAGTTAGCCCCCACCTTTCCAGCCTCCCGGGCAAATGCCCAACGCCTGTTATGGCCAGTCCGGCCCTGGGGAAGGCCTTCATGTTGATGACTGGCGTACACTGGTTGTGTCATGTTGGATATGAACAGGTGCAGTTCAGAACATCTGCAACCACAACAAAGCTACACTAATGTATATTAGGAAACCTTGGCAACCGGCCTCATTCCTTAGCACCAGTGAACCTCTGATTTCCTAAGTAACTACACAGCAGCGGCACAGAGACATCTTAAGGATTTTGAGCACCATCGGCCAAACGTAATTTGGGGGCCCATGTGCCGATCAGCTTTGAATTTATGATCCAGTTTCAGCTCTCTTGTGTCCTTTTTGGCCAGATCACAAACAGTGCACAGACACACTGGTTCAAATTCTAAATGTGTTTATAGTTAATATTCAGGGATAGTGATGCACACAGCAAAAGCTCACTAATACTACTGCAAATAATCAGTGTAGCATCCTCCCATTTGTCATATCTGAGTTCCTGTTTGGATATCAAAGAAATATCTTTTATGGATGTTGCATGAAACAAAAACACATTTGTCATAAAATGTCTGTAATAGACTCTCAAACATTATCCAGATTAAAAATAAATGAACGGAAAATGCTATTTGCAACAATCTGTTGAAGAATTATTCAAGGTCATCAGGAGGAGACTCTGCAGAACAGAGCTGGCTCTACAGGGGTGGTGGGGGGAGGGAATCACTCCACTCTTCAGAACTGACAATCATTAGTTCATTTATCAGTTCTGAAGATGGTTTCCTGGATACAAAGAAGGAGGAATGTACATAATAGAAGTTCACCATGTGTGTTTTCAGAATCACCAATATGTGTTAGTGATTCTGAAAGCACACATGGTTCTTTTAGAATTGCTCAGGGCTTTCAGTGGGATGAAAAAACTATGGGGTCTCTCAAAGTGACATGGCAGATGTAATTAAGGGTGTGGCTTAAAAATATGTTGGTTACAAATCTGTGCTTAGCATAGTTTGCTGCCGGGCTGGTATTGTGCTGTCATTGCATCCAGATATATAATATAAGTAACATTAGAGCTAAAACAAGCCAGGACTATTGGCTTTGTCAATGGTTGTTAGTTGCATAAGACACATAAGCAACAACTAGTCTTGTGCTGTGCAGTGCCTTGTATGCATGGTTATTGACTAGGTTTTTAACACATTTGTCAATAACTCACTGTATTTCCTACTCATGCAATCCATCACAGAATGACAAAAGCATGAGTTAGTCCTATCAGCACTCGTTTCACTGTCCCACAGATCCCACACAGATGTCAGCCACAAGTTCCTACCTGCTGAGCAATCACTAACATATATTAGTGATTGTGAAAGAACGCATTGTGCTTTTTGGCTTGCTGCATGCCTTTTGCTAATAGTGCACAGCAGATTGCGTGCCTTTTTGAAAGTATTCATGTTAATTGCAACGCCCGACACGCTAATACGCGGGCTGCAATTAACATGATTTTTTTTTTTAAAGCACACAATCTGCCTCCCTTTATTAACAAAAGGCATACAGCAAGCCTCAAAGAACAGCCTGTGCTTTCACAATCACTAATATATACTAGTGATTGTGAAAGCTGGCTTGCTGCATGCCCTTTCTTAATAAAGCGGGCTGGGGGTAGATTGTCTGCTTTTGTAATAATATTCATGTTGATCGCAGCGCCCGTCATGCTTCTACAGGGCGTCGCGCTTAACATGAATACTTGCCTCTTGGGGGATGGATGTGCTGTGTGTGCATTCTTCAAAGAGACTGTGCGCTGGGAGTGACATAGGTGCGCGTGCTTGCACCGTACAGAGAAGAGTGCTCCCAACAGTACCAAACCTGTCTTAGCCAAATGGATGGTGGAGACAAAGAGGAAGTTGAGATTGTAACTGCATACCTTGGAGTGTTTTCTAGTGGTATTGGTGCATTAAAAGGATTCCAACACAAAATTATTTTAAAATACAATGTCATTCCTTGTGTACATAAGGCCAGAAATATGCCAACGAGTATTTGGAAATGAAGTGTCTTCAGAACTAGAGAAGGTACACGCTGCAGGTATCATAGAGCCAGTTGAATCTTCAGACTGGGTGACTCCCCTTGTTGTTGTGCGACGACCTAATGGTAAACTCCGACTCTGCATAGATCTGAGATACTTGAATAAGAACATTCTTGTTGATCAATCTCTAATTCCAAAAATTCATGAGATGCTATCACTAACAAAGGGTTTAGAGTGGTTCACCACCGTTAATGTAAAATCAATATGCCATCAGGTTCCCCTTCACCCTGACAGCCGTAGGTTCACTGCATTCATCGCCCCATTTGGGTGTTTCCAGTTTAAAAGGTTTCCATTCAGACTGGCATTGGCTGCTGCTATGTTCCAATGACTCATGTTTTGCTCTTTAAGGGATCCAAGGATGTTTTATTCGTTAAGGATGACACCCTAGTGATGGGTAGAACAAAGGCAGAGCATGATGTGAATTTGGTAAAGGTTCCTGAAATGCTGAAAGAAAATGGATCAACAGTTGAATATAGTAAATGCAAACAACTAGAAAGGATAAATGTCACATATCTTGGTCATGAAATAAGTAGTAAGGGAATTGTACCTAAAAGAACTTTGGTTAAGGCCATAAAGAATGCATCATCTCAGTCCAACAAGGATAAAGTTATGGTATTTTTCGGGCTACCGACGTTTTACTCAAAGAATGTGCAACATTTTTCAAGCAAAACCTATCATATAAGGCAACCTCTCAAAATGAAAAATGAGTTAAGATGGTCTAAGGAATGTGAGGATGCTGTTGTATCGATAAAAAGGGGCAGTACAAGTGGGCCTGCACTACAAGGGTTTGACCCTAATCTGAAAAGTATAGTTACTATGGATACAAGTAAAAAAGGCATGGCAGCTGTCCCTACACAGGTAGATGATCAAGGAAGATAATGTATAACAGCTTTTTCCTCCCGTTGTTTGTCTTAGTCTGAGGAGAAATAGTCTGTTATTGAGCGGGAGGCTTTGGCATGTGTTTGGGGTCTAGAACATTTTAGACCATTCATTTGGGGGTCTTAAATTGAATGGCGGAGTGATCATAAACCACTTAAAAATCTTCTGACCACCAGAAGACTGTTTAAGGCATCTCCTCATCTAGCTCGCTTGTCTATAAGATTGTTAGATTGCAAACAAAATGTAAACTATGTGACTGGTGTAAGGAACAAAATCGCTGACATTCTCAGTTGTTTACCCATTCCAAATAAGATCACTAGTGGAAAAAGTATTAATGTGGAAGATGGAGAGTAATGTTGTATTACTGACATTTTTAGTTTAAATCTATGGTGTCTTGAAAGATTAATTGAAAGACGCCTTAGAGAAAAGATGTGGTGTTCCAAAGAGTGCAGAAATGTATAAACGAAGGCTGGCCTAATAAAAATGAAGTCCAGGAGGACACCTGTGGCTTTTGGAAGTTGAGAAATGAGTTGTCTGAGGAGAATGATAAAGTGGTACGTAATGGGAGAATAATTCCTCCAGTGCACTCAGAGACAAAGTGTTGGCTATATGTCATGAGGGTCGTTTGGGGATCTACATTGGCTAAGAGTGGAGAGCAGAATTAAATTCAAGGCTCTCTGCATCGCCTACAAGGCCATTCATCAGACTGGACCAAAGTTCTTAAAGGAAGCTTTTCAGGTGTACATACCTGGAAAGAATCTAAGATCAGCAGCAAGCCACCTATTGCATGTTCCCCGAACAAGAACGGCCACATGGGGAGATAGACGCTTCCTGGTAGCGACCCCCATACTGTGGAACACACTCCCCTTGTATATTAAAACAGCACCAACACTCATTGCCTTCCGTAAGGCTCTGAAAACTTGGCTATTTAATCAATAAGTTCCTGTCCTGAATTTTGTGTATCCTAGAGCATCTCATTGCGCCTAGACACCCTAGGGTATTAGTTGCGCATTAAAAATCCCATAAATAAATAAATAAATAAATGAAACCGAAAAGCAGAGTAAAAGTTATATTGGTGACTGGGTATCTAAGAGAATGCGAGTTATGCAATGACTCGGAGAAAACCTTAGTCACTTTTAATCCACCGCTCATTCCCATGAAATCTCCGAATATGCTGTGGGAAAGAATTGGGTTAGATATAGTCGGACTCGTTTATGATGGCACAGTGCCCAGGTACATCACGGTGTGTTATGATCATTTTTCTAAATGGCCAGAAATAGAGATTGTATCTAAAGCTGATTCCAATGCGATGGTGAGTTTCTGGATTAGATATTGTTAAGAGAGTGGTTGAATGAGTAAAGCCTGAATGAGTGAATGGGTTCCTGAAGTGGTCAAGAGGAATCTAATTAAAGCGCAGGAAAGCTACAAGAGGTTCAATGATCGCGAACATAATTGCAAACAGGTTCATTTAAACGTGAGTGATTTAGTAAGAATTAAGAAGCCTGTAGTGTACATGAAAGGCGAAGGCAAATTCTATGTTGCTGTGGAGGTGTTGAAGGTCCTTTGTAATTCAGCTTTGTTGGAGGATGGGAAGGTGTGGCATCTTAGTCGAGTGTCTTTGCATAAAGGCAAAGGAATCAAACCTTCCAGTGTGAGTGTAGCTGAAGCAGTGCCGCACGCCAGGAATTGGTTGAACAATGATGAACAATGTCAAAAGTAAATTGCCAGGGATAAAAATATGAATGGAGAGGGAGATGTTGATGTTTCTGACCATCCATTGCTGGATTCATCTCAGGTTTCATCCCAAAGCCATATCAAATCATTCTCACTGCGCCATAATTTATAATCTCCATATAATAGTAATAATCCATATAATAGTAATAAAGCCACCTTTGGAAGATTTGGCAGAAGAATTATCAAACCAACAAGATTTAAAGATTTTATATGTACAGATTGATATCTGGTTGTTACTTTTCTAATGCTTGAGATAGTCAATGTAGGCATTCAGACATCATAATTTGTGTACTATTTATGTTGATGCTTTCATTCGTACAGATTTCTACCAGCGGGTGCCAATCTGCATATTATTTGATTCCAGCTGGTACAATCCTGTATCAATTATAGTATTCTGTTATAGTTAATGTTTATTTATCTTTTCATTCATATATTTATATAATGAACCATAGTTAGGTGTAATAAGGGGTGATGATATGTCATGATGTAAGAGTATGGAATGCTTTGCTGTCATATAGAATGTGATGACTGGTGAGAACATAGATACGTGGTGTGCAGTTAGCAGAGGACCGGGGCAGTGGGAGGATGATCATGATGCTGTTCTTCCTGTGCTAGGGTTGAAACCTACATTGAATCTTAACCATCTCAACAGTGAGTGGAAATTTCATTGCAAGCAGTGAAATGATCTCTATCCACAGCTGGCAAGTAACAGATGTGTGATGTCTTAAGGAAGTCCTAGACTTTTATCCAAAAGCATTTATTTGAAAACTAGGGGCTGTTTTAACTCCACGCCACAAAGGTAAAAGCAAAACTAGGAGCACAATGATATTTATTAAAAAGTTGGGACTGGTTTATAGTGGGCCACGTGAAATTGGGGCTACTTGACAGCTATGTGAGCGCCTCCACACACAACACAAACCAAGCACACACTCTCAATTAGACTGAGATTTAAAATGTATATTTTGAACCTGGCTTATTGGATTTTTCTATGTAGGCTTGCATTTCAGCTTCCTGGAGGACTGAATATGTGCATTTTAAATGTCACCTACTTTATATACATACATTCTAAATGTCATCTATTTTTATTTCATGGCTATTTGTCAGTCACACATCAAAGGCTAGCTACCCGCTACAGAGAAGATATATCACAGAGGAGTACACTTGAGCCAACGCATTAAAGTAAAAGAAAAAACACAGCCTACAGGTTGCAGTATTCTCAGTGCACCTGAGAAGGATGTCAGTGTAGGGCTTCCCCAGAGACAGCATGCTGCAGGGCCCGGGGTCACTGCCCCTCTATGCGTGCTCTCGCCCACGCTCCCTCAGGTGGGGGGCAGCTCATCTATACAGATCTCTTTCGGTCTTTCTTTTCCCTGCCCTTCACAGCATGTGCAAAGGAGAGGGCGAAAGGGAAAATCAGTGGTGGTCGGTAATTTTAGCAGGGATGTGGGGCGGACGGGACGCACGCACACATGCACATTAATTCACAATGCTCTATCCCAAATATTCATACATACACGCATGCATACACCAAACATTTAAAAAATGTCCCTGGAGGGTTGGGACAGCTGACTTCTCTCACTGGCTGACCCAAGATCAGACAATGAGGGAAAGATGCAGTCCTGACCACGCGGTGGGAGTTCTGCTTCAGAGCTTATATTTCAGATGTCTTTTGGTTGTCTAGCTTTGGAACCCCTGCTGACCTGCAGGACCACCTATACCGCAAGGGTTTCAGGGGCGGCTGGTCCATAGGGGCGCCGGGGCAGCGCCCCACAAAAGAAACTGCTCACTGCAGTTTGGGCAACAGGAATGTAAGCAGACGAATTGACAGCTTTCACAATTCGTCTGTTTACATTTCCGGCCGGCCGGTGCTTCAGGGGTTAAATTGCGCATGTCTCCTGCTCTCGCCTGCGCACGCAGGTGAGAGCAGGCTTCCAGAAGATGGTCTAACTGCGCATGTGAGTGAGGAGCGTTGCCCCTCACTCACATTCACACACCATTAGGATGCTGCGCATGCCCAGTATAGTGCATGCGTCTGTAGATAGGTTCCTGCCCGGGCGGTGATGTGTTTTGCGCAAAGTCGCCCCATGCCCTATCAAATGCCAGGATACGAGGAAGCAAGGGTCCGCCGCCCCCCCACCCCCGTCGCATTCGGTCTCCTGATTTGGCGCCGTTAGTATTTCCTGTTGAGCGTTGCAAAGGAGACGTGGGACAGAAGAAGATGCCTCATGCCTGGTAAGTTTAATTCATTGCATTAAAATGTAACCCACCCCTCTCCGCGCGGTTACCCCCTTTCCCCCCCAGCCCCCTGATTCATGCCGGCCGTGACTGGAGTCGTTCCACCGGCCGCGACTGCCCCATATAACAATTGTGGCCTTATATTACTGTGTAGAAAACCCGCCCGCACTTCCCAGAACACAGAGATAAGAAGCCCCAGGCAGATGACAAAAAGATTTCACTTAGAACAGAGGAAGACAGGCTGTAAAAGTAAGAAAACCGAAATAAACATACATTTTCCTGTGCAGAAAACGTTTTTCACTAAACTCTTAAACACACTGAATGAAGTAACAATGCAGTCATTTGACAGGTAATGATAACATAAGATCCCCTCTACTAATTCTAATTCCAATATTGTCGTTTATTAAGCAATTTAATACCCACAACATATCGGTTTGCCCTCATGCATGAATGAATGATGGATGCAAGATGAATGCAGGATGGATGGGTGGGTGGATGCATGAATGAATGATGGATGCAGGATGGATGGGTGGATGTATGGATGGATGGGTGGATGCATGAATGAATGATGGATGCAGGATGGATGCAGGATGGATGGGTGGATGGATGGGTGCATGAATGAATGATGGATGCAGGATGGATGGGTGGATGGATGGATGGATGGGTGGATGGATGGATGGGTGGATGCATGAATGAATGATGGATGCAGGATGGATGGGTGGATGGATGGATGGGTGGATGCATGAATGAATGATGGATGCAGGATGGATGCAGAATTGGTGGATGTATGGGTGGATGGATGGATGGATGGATGGGTGGATGCATGAATGAATGATGGATGCAGGATGGATGCAGGATGGATGGGTGGGTGGATGCATGAATGAATGATGGATGCAGGATGGATGCAGGATGGATGGGTTGGTGGATGCATGAATGAATGATGGATGCAGGATGGATGCAGGATGGATGGGTGGGTGGATGGATGGATGCATGAATGAATGATGGATGCAGGATGGATGCAGGATGGGTGGGTGGATGGATGGGTGGATGATGGATGCAGGATGGATGCAGGATGGATGGGTGGATGGATGGGTGGATGCATGAATGAATGATGGATGCAGGATGGATGCAGGATGGATGGGTGGGTGGATGCATGAATGAATGATGCATGCAGGATGGATGCAGGATGGATGGGTGGGTGGATGGATGGGTGGATGCATGAATGAATGATGGATGCAGGATGGATGGGTGGATGGGTGGATGCATGAATGGATGCAGGATGGATGATGGATGGGTGGATGGATGGTTGGATGGATGGATGGGTGGATGTATGAATGAATGAATGATGTATGGATGCAGGATGGGTGGGTGGGTGGATGGATGGGTGGATGCATGAATGATGTATGGATGGATGCAAGGTGGTTCGGGCTCGCTCGCTCGCTGCGGTGCAATATGCAAATTAGTTTACGCCTCACCACTTTCAAATGTCACCAGCCGCCCCTGTAGCAGGGGTGTACATTACTCCTCTTACTCCCTCCCAATTGTAACTTGAAGCCAGCTATAGGAAGAAACCATCACTTTAAGCTTCCCCTTTCCCTCTCTTTCTTCTCTTTGCTTTCTGTCTCTCCCCCATTGACCCTTTCAAGAATGAGGAGCTACCCTTTTGAGAAAGCAGGAACTAGTCCATCGCGGTCCCCACCCCAAAACCCCGCTCCTAGTCCGCACCCAAACCAGCATGCTGTTCCTCAGTGGTCATTTTTGCAATCAATAATTTTCTTCCGAGGTTTTTACGGTGTTCCAAATCTTTGTCACTGAAAGTTAATTCACAGTCACCACCTGATGGATTACAGCTAACTTCTGTTTTATTATGGTTTCTCACGAAGGTTCACCTGTTTTTCTCTTCTTCATTAACAGCTTACATATTTCCCTTTAAGAGCACGCAGTGAGGATCTGCCACTTTGTCATCTTTGCCATTCCAAAGATGTATATGGCTTCGGCTAGGGATCTGCACTGACGTAACTGTTATTGACAAGTAAGTATGATTCAGAACTGGTCACCTCTGTAAATAGTGTCATGAGCGGGAAACAGCCATTTATTTATTTATTAGAAGTTTTGTATAGCGCGAACGTGACCCTTGGGTATCAGAGCGCTTCACATATGCAGGTACAATACAATAGGTGGGTTAGGGATACATCTTGCATATCACAACCAATCCGTGAACGAGGTAGTTAAGATTAAGGTTATGTAGTAAAATGATTAATACTGATAAGTGGTGGGATAATGTAGGAATGTACTGCGTTTTCTCATAACAATGTACAATGGCGCAGTAAATTAAACTACAACTTGCCATCGGCAAGTGCATATTCCAATATAGGTTAGCCGGATTCTGTCTTCAAGGTTATCATGTATGATATTCTATTTGCCTGCAGTACTGTAAATTGAAGTACAATAACAAAAGGGCCAATAGTCTTTAACTGTGTCTTTCTCCTCCCGATTCTGGATAAGTATAACGCCTTTAGTTATTCCCAGTGCAATTAGGGACTTTCTCTTTACTTCCCTTTGTTGTTCTGCTTTGGCACAACAATGTCGCGGCGGCGGTGAAGTCTCTTCTCATCTACAAGAGAAATTTACTCATTAGGAACATTTTTGCTTCCCTCTTAAATATTGCCGTGTTCGTAATTTTCCTAACATTTGGAGGGAGTGAGTTCCAGATTCTAGGAGCTGCCCCTGAAAAAGCTTTGTCGTATGTTTTCTTCTTCCGGAAGATGGGTGGTCTCAGCAGCAGTTCCTTGGCACTCCTGGCTGGTCTGTCTCTTCCTGATAACTCTATTTTCTGAGCCATATATCTTGGTGTTTTGTAGTGAAGCTCTTTGTGGGTGATACATGCCATTTTAAGTTGGATTCTCGCTTCGTATGGTAGCCAATTTAGAGCTTTCAGGTGTGGCGTGATATGATCGAATTTCCTAGATCCAGTGATGAGCCTTGCAGCAGTATTGAGACAAGCTTTTAGCGGTGCTGTGGAAATGTTTGGTAGACCTGCTAAGGTAGTGCAACCATATTCAATCCTTGAGATAACGAAGGACTGTACTGCCATTTTGAGATCTGCTGTAGAGATGAATGGTTTCACTTTCCTGAGATAGTTCAGGTGAAAGCGTGCGTTTTTTGCCATAGATTTGATATGGGTTCTCATGTCAAGGTTCTTGTCTAATGTGATTCCTAATAATTTTGCTGTGTCCACTAGAGTGGGAGTGCAGTTTAGTGCTGTGATCAATTTTGTCCATTCTTTAACTTCCGTGTGGTTCTTAGGTGGGGAGATTAGAAGGAACTCCGTTTTTTGTGCATTTAGTTTCAGATGATTGCTGGACAACCAGTTTAATGACTTTTTTAAGGCCTCGTTCATTAACATGATATCTTCCAGGGAAGCGATCTTGATGTATATCTGTGTGTCGTCTGCGTACATATGATAAAGTATGTTTGCGTCTTTAAGAATTTCAGTCAAAGGCTCGACATAGAGGTTGAAGAGAGAAGGAGATAGTGTAGACCCTTGAGGAACTCCGATCACATTAGGACAAGTTGGAGATAGTGTCTGGTTGACCAAAAATCTTTGAGTTCTATTCTGCAGGAAGGATTCAAACCATTTCAGCACATTTCCTGATATTCCCATCCTGTTATGTAGCCTGTTTAGTAATTTTTCATGATTTACCGTGTCGAATGCAGCAGACAGGTCCAGAGGTACTAGGAGACTTGTTCTATTCCGATCAAGGGCCTGTAATGCATCGTCGACAATATGCAGGATTGCTGTTTCTGTGCTGTGGCCTGTTCTAAATCCAGATTGGCAGTCGTCTAGCAGTGTGAAATTTGATATGTGTTGGCTCAGTTGGTTTTTTACACATTTCTCGATTAATTTGGCCAGTACTGGAATATTGGTAACCGGGCGAAAGTTATTAGGGTCTGCTGGGTCTGCTGTAGGTTTTTTGATGATGGGGACCACTTGGCCTGTTTTTAATTAATCCTGGAGTATCCCTTGTGATAGTGAGGCATTTATCATTCTGGTCCATATCGGGATGAGAATGTGGTTGATTTTCTGTAGACATTTGGCGGGTAGAGGGTCATTATAGTGGATATTTGGTTTGATATCCGATAATGTTTTGGCTATCATATTCTGATCGTAAAGCTTGAAGTAATCCCAATGCGCTTTGTTTTTTGCCTCTTCTTGTTTAATTGCTGGGATGGGGTTGATCAGACTGTGCGATTTGTCGGGTATGTTGTCCGCTGCCAGCTTAAGCTGCATTTCCAATTTGTTGGCTTTGTTGGTGAAGAAGGTTGAAAATTCTTCGCAGTTCAGCTGAGTTTTAGTGGTTTCTTGGGCCGTTTTGGCTAATTTATTGGATTGTTGATTTAAAATCTCGAAAAGCTTCCTTGGCCGGTTTTTAGCGTTATCTAGTTCTGATCTAATATATTCTTTTTGGGAATTGAGGATCTTTTTGTTATATTCATTTCTAATTTTTCTGAGTGATTTCAGTTCGGGTGTAGTAGGGTGTTGTCTCCACTTCCTTTCAGCTAGTCTTAATTTCCGCCTATCATCATTCAATGCCCCATTGAACTAAGGGTTTTTGTCCTTTTCTGAGATCCTTTTCAGTTTTAGTGGCATGGCAGTGTTGACTATGTTAGATATTATTGTAGTATAATGATCAGTTAGATCATTCTCATTCTGCAAATTGTCGGGCGGGTTCAGACCTTTCTTACAACTTTCTACTAGACTTTCAATATTCGCGTCCTTGTTGTCCCGGGTCCACTTTTTGCGTTTAATAGGCTGGGTGGTCTTATTCCTTTTCAAAGAGGGTATTAGAAAGGTTATTGCATGGTGATCGGACCAGTCACATTGCATAACTGAGTGGATCACTATGTTCTTGTTTTTTGATATTATCCAATCCAGTGTTACTCCTTTTGCGTGTGTCGGCTGTGTGCAGGCTTGGGTAAGATTTAACTAAGATAAAAAGTCTTTAAGAACATTGATCTGTTTGTCTTTCTTGTCGTCCCAGTGTAAGTTAAAGTCGCCCAGGAATATGTTGTTAGATTGGGTGTTAGAATTTTCCGTGATGATCTCCATTAACTGATCTATGAAAGTGGCATTGTTTCCAGGAGGATGGTATAGGGCATGTAAGTTACATCTTTGAAATTCTGTGGAACGTATATTTAAGCCAAGGTATATTTAAGCCATTACATTGCATGCGTTACAACGCTGTTGTTACATCGCAGTACATTACAATGCAAGTTGTTACATCGACTTGCTGTAGGGGGTGCGCTAACCTGAGGAATAGAATAATTTACTATTCCAACGCCTTCCCTACTGTTGCGCACACTGCAGTTAGAATAGTAAATTATATTATTCCTCAGCCCAGCGTGCCCCCTACAGCAAGTCGATGTAATGACTTGTGTTGTAATGTACTGCGATGTAACCACGCGGTCGTTGTAACGACTGCGTTGTAATCGCATGCGTTTCAAATGCATGCGATGTAAGGTGCTATATTTGTCATGAGCTAAAAGGAACTCTGTAATAGCCATAACGCCCTCCTTTTATGGCCTGGTACCTTTGACAAATCTTGATAGAGGATGATTGAGGTGTCTGAGCGTCAGAAGAAGACGTTCTTCCCTGTGTGGCCAAGATGTAATCCTTTAGCTAGTCATAGTGTACTCTGGTCACTATGTCAGGGGATGTATGCCCGATGATGGCATGTCTAATATCCTATCGGTCCTGTCTAGTTGAATCAGCACATTGTCCTCAGATTTAAGAAGGGAGAGCAATATATGCTCTGAACAAACAGCTCAATGATCTTTCCCTTGGTTCCTCAAAGGACCCCCTTCAGTTTTTCTCACATTATTGCATCAGGAGCAGTTTTCAAGGTCTTCAAAAATTTCTTGGAGGATTATGTTTTGCTCTTGGGGGCAGGTCACTCTTACCTGAAGAATTCTTGCTCTGAGCAGCCATTGTCACTAGATTCCTCGTCAAAGACCCTTCCACCCAGCTCACTAAAATCACTCTGGACTTCTAGAAAATTCTTGCATAAATCCATTTTCATCTCTGACAGTTTGTCTTCAAGTCTCACATCTTTTGTAACCTCAGGACCTTTCAACTTTGAAGAGTTGTTTTTAATTTTCTTTTTGCACTCTCCCTTTGCATGAGATGACCCTCCCATAAGTTCTTTACGGACATTTCTTTTAGCCGAATCCTTCGAGGTCAGGTTACACACAGTGTTTGTCCCAATCTGACCCTTCAGCTCGGATCAATGAAGAATGTGCAAGAATTTAAATGCTTCAAGTTTATTTACTCCCAACAGATGCAGACTATTGGTGTGTGACAGTGGTTCGCACCAGAGAGGAATGGCCCTTGCAGTAACATGCTGTTTGTTGAACAGATGGTTAGGCTCAAACTTTAATTGTCTATGTGAGTAATCCTGCTAGGGCTACTGGGTTAATGATTGAATGAATATGACACCTTTGATGGTGTCTGTGTTGCTAATTCCCCATCCATTTCTCCTGTCGGTGTTCCTTATTGCCCTCCCACCACCCCTTGGGCTGTGTTGCTTGTTGCCCTCCCCACCAACTGCCATAAGGAAAAAGAGCTATGTGATGAGGCCAGCATTGGGAGCATCATATGCCTTTTTTTAATCGTTCCATTACACCCGTCCTCCTGTTGACCTCTCTCACCCGAATGACAAATCCAATAGCCCGCCCATACTCAGGATCAATTGACTTTGCCAATGTTTGTTTATTAATATCGACTCTCAGCAGTTTCATGGAAAGGAAAGAGATACAACATCTTAGCCACAAAATATATGTGTCTTGCTGAAAAGTGATTTCCATATTTCAGTTACAGTTATGACTCTTGAAAGGTGGCTGCTCCCAAGCACAAAGGATTAAATGTTGCCCCACCGCTACAATCAATCATTAACATGGAAAAGAAAATAACCATGACCTGTATGATTCAATGTCACTCCACAGGAAAGTGCAGACCTCAAAACAAAGTTAACCTCTAATAGATATATACACAGATTTGTTTTTTTTTAAATTCAAATCATTTTTATTAGGGAAACAAAAAAGAAAGAAAAATCCAAAAGGAGTAGACACAGAGATGGCATTTGTAAAATCAGAGAATGACATGAATGACATGAAAATATGCACACATCAATTACACAGAGAGCACATGCATGAATGTGAAACAAAATAAATAGATTGCAAAATACATGTTACAGAATGGCGACTGCCAGTCTCAAAATGCAAAGATATACAATGTAGAATACATAATACAAAATACAAAATACCAAAAATAACGGAATACAAAATACAGAGTACATGAATGTAGCACATTGTATGCCGGAGCGGCGACCGAACCTCAGATGTTACATTAGTGAGAAGTGGCATACAGAAAGTAAGATCGCCCTATAGCAGAGCCATACATTCAACCAGTAGTCAGTGGCACTAAAGGTGTGAACAAGTGCCAGTAGGCTTAGGCATATCCATATATCACCAGAGAGCCAGACATCCCAGATAGACCTACGGGGGGGGGGGTTAAAGGAAAAGGAAGAGGCATCGAGGGATTTCCAAAGCTTCTTATTGGAGGCACGCCAAAGGGAGGAGTGCAAAGCATGGTTATCCGCTCCCCTAATGCAAGGGACCCATTCTTGCCATAATTTAAAGGATACCTCAGCGGCGTTCTTCCATTTACATAATACAACCTTACAGGCCAGAGTAACAAGTAAGTCCAGCAGATGACAGTCATTGTCGTTGGTCAGATTTGGTTCAATAGAGCCCAATAAAACATATACAAATTCTTTCGTAGGTTTCATCCTTAGAATATGTTCTATACAGTCAAAAATTCTGTTCCAAAAGCTTCCTAGCGAGGGGCAATAAAAAAGCATGTGTGCTAGGTCTCCTACTTCTAGGTTACAGTTCCAGCAGTTCGGGTCGTCTTTTAAGTGAAGCTTAAATAACCTGTGTGGCGTCCAATATGCCCTGTTAAGTAGCATGTATTTGGTCTGTGATAGTATTGGGGAAACTTTGTTTCCCAAGAGCTGTAGCGTGGATTTTGTCCCAGTCAAAAGCAATCCCCATTGAGTTGGGTTCCACCTCCCACCGTGATTCATTAGGCTTTTGAGCTTTCCCCGGTGAAGGGAGAAGAAGTCTGCAGATTTGTTTTTTTTAATAAAAAAACGCAAAATACGTGTGACAAAATAGCAATCAAGGAAATTGTTGCAAAACCAATTCACCTTTGTATTCACAAGTAACTATGCAAATTAATTACAAAAGATAATAAGGCCTGAATCACAAAGGTAAACGTACACATTTTTGGGAAGTTTACGCTTTTTCAGTATTCACAAAACTGCATTTTAATAGTAAATTTATGAGTGCTGAGACTCCGCACTCGGGCAGAGAAGGACATGACTATCTTATTTTGTGTTGAGTTCTCTGCCCCGACTGCAGTTTTTCGAAAACTGAAAAAATGTAAACTTACACAAACTTATAAATATACCTTTATGAATCAGGCCCAATAGTGCATATTAAAAAACAAAACACCATCTTTTTACACACCATTATGCCCAGTAAACATCTAACAACAAACATAACAATCTCTTAACATAATCCAGATAAGCCAACAGATAGACCACAACAACCAATACCATCAGTTAATTCAGAAATACAAACCTACCAGACAATGTGCGAAGACAAATAACCAATTTAGCACTTAATCCTCTTTGCAATGGGGGGAGGTAGTCACGCAGGCAACCAAGATGGGTACCTAGTCCAGAGTTCTGGAGGGCACATCTCATCTACTGCAGTCGTGAGTGCCCACCAGAGCGGATTTGTGGTGGAATGATGATGGAGAGGAGCTTCCAGGGACAATTGCAGCTTACAAGGAGTGGTAGCATCAGACACCTGGCCATGTAAGGGGCTGTCGGTGAGCCTGCCGTGTGGCTGGTGGGACTGCTGCTTGTGCAGCCGGGCGATGTGATGCCAACCACAGCCATTATGGCTCAAGGCATGTCTGCCTGTGCTGACTAGGGTGGCAGCAGACTTAGCCTGGCCTTCTAGGATTGGCCAGCATACGTTGGCTGCAGGTCTCACCCACCTCCCCTGTAATCACTGAGTGCCTGCTCAGGCTCAGATGACCCATGTTTCCATGGATAGGTCGGCCTGAGTTTACCTCCACAACAGAGGGGTCCTAAGGCCAAAAATACAGGAAGAGCCTTGAGCCAAGGAGCTATCAGCACGAATTCTGGATCAGCTACCGGGCATGGTCCGTACCACTCTGGACTCTCCTGGCGAATGTCTGACATATTATCGAAAGACACAATATCGTGATACACAAATATCGGCACTAATATATCGAATACACTAATATCGACAGCCTATACTTAACTATAAACATACAAATATATCGGAAACACAATATCGACATACAAAAACACCGACATCATTAATATCGTCTACATATATATCGATGGTAAGAAATATCGATCACTGTAAAATACATACACAATATTGAAAATATCGAAATCACTAATATCGTCAACAATAATATCGTGTAATGAAAGATATCAACAATTTGTATATATATATATATACACAATTTTTTTTACAAAATATAATGTTATTGGCAATAATATACACACTTCTTATTTAAATATACATTTTTAAATATTTTTTTTAAAATTGTAAAACAAATATTTATTATCTATTATATAACCTAAACATTTATATACAATTATTTCCCTTTTTTTCCAAATATAATTTAATTGCATTTGCCTTATTTACCAACATGAAACTCACAACAGAAATTCAAAAATACAAACTAACCAATCAGCACACAGAATTAGTAATATAACCAATAGCAAAGTAATTACTAATTACAATCCTCTATATAAACAATTACCCACTAAACACAAGCCACTTGCTAAAACAAACGAAAGGAGATACATCACACCTTGCAGCACACCAACAAGAACATCAACATTAACAGGATACAATAAGAGATTTCAAGTAAGTAACTCTAATAAACTAAATGTAACTAACTGCTAAAATTTTAATTCTTTGCTAAATATCCACTTCTCCTTTTCCCTAACAACTACAGAACACTCTACTAATAAATAACAGACAACTGATTTCTGAAAACACAGAAACTATTAAAAATGTCAATATGATCTCTTTATTAAGTAAATGTTTAAAGCTTTCAAATAATATACAAATTATAATGAGTATATCCTAACCTTTTCTCTCCTAACGCTACAAAAAAGTCTACTAACTAAAACAAGACTATACAACTCTTAAACAAAGATAGAACTAACAGAGTAAGTATAGTTTTACACTAAATTAACTGGAACAATCCCAACAAATGAGCACATGTTGTAATTAATTATACATACCTACTTTTTTTTCTCTACTACCACTACAGAAAAGTCGACAGACAAAAAACTGCAAACAATATCCGAAAAACAAAGATACAACAAAGTAAGTAAGTATATTCTAACAGTAAAGTAACTTGTAAAATGTTCTAAACAAAAACAAACGTTAACATGTATAACACATATCGACTTTTTTTATCCAGATCCAACTACAGAAAACTACACTAAAAAAGAACAGAGAAGAAAACTCCAATATCTAAACTAAAACTAACTAAGTAAGTATATCCAAACACTAAATTAACTGGTAAAAACGACAAGAAATAGCACTTGTTCTAATTAATAACAATTATCTATTTTTTTTTCAGCTAACACTACAGAAAACTATACTGACAAAATACAGATCTCCAAAATCCGAATACCAAAGATACAACTCACTAAGTAAGTATATTAAAGCACTAAAGTAACTGGTATAATGTTTAAAACCTACAAACATGGTGACTTTTCTAACACATATCTACTTATTTTATTCAGATAACACTACAATATGGTCTACTAAGAAAGAACAGACAACTCTACTCCAAAACCCTACCTAAAACTAAATAAGTAAGTATCTTCACAATTTTTATAACAATCCTACACTTATTAGTAGCCACTTTTATAGTAAAAATTGGCACTGAAACTCAAAATATACACCAATTCAAGTAATAACATTGTAATTTACTTTTTTCCTAACAGATCAAACAACATCAGAAAACACAGTCCACAACGAAAGAATAAAGCATATCAAAATATTTCACAGATTTCGAAAACAAGTAAGTATATACAAGACTATTGTTCACTTACTTAGGATTAAATACTAACATTTCCTTTTAATTAACTATTAAATATATCTCTTGTAGATTTACAAACAACAAAATGACTGAAGGAGCAGAATTTGTAACCAGCCAGAAAGGAAAGCTATTACTCTGCTACATGGGTTACACTTATACCCAATAAAAGCAATATGGAATGAAAGTAAATTGGAAATGTTGCAAATATTATTCCAACAAGTGTTATTGAAGGGCAACAACGAGAGAGGCAACTGTACTTTACACTAGGGAACCCAACCATCCACCAAACGGAACAGAAATTGAAGTTAGATCAGCATTAGAAAATATAAAGGAGGCAAGCACAGGTTCCCAAAAACAAACCAACGTCATATTAAAAGAAGAAATTCCAAAAATCCCTAAAACTGCCACAACACAGATGCCAAATATTCTTGCACTAAAAAGAACTATAGCACCAACTAAAAGAGCTACTACTACTACCACACCACCTCCAAGAACATACAGTGATATCAGTTTAAATGCCAACCAAATTATAACATTAAACAAACAACCATTTATCATTTACAACAATGAAAACAATGATAAAAGACTTATAATTTTTGGAACAAATATGAACCTATTAAAACTTCAGCAAAGCCAATATTGGATGATGGATGGGACTTTTAGCATCTGTCCCAAACCTTTTTTCCAATTATACACTGTACATGGCCTATACCAAAACTTCAAAACTGCAACATACCACTACTGTATGCACTACTACCAAATAAAAATAATTCCACATATAGGGAATTATTAAATATAATTAAACAAAAAACAAATGACTATTCTCCTGAAAAAATAATCCTAGATTTTGAGCAAGCAATGCTTTCAACCATCCTAAAAATCCACCCCCATACCTGCATTCAAGGCTGCTACTACCATTTAAACCAGTGTCTACGGAGACATCTACAAAAAACTACCTTAAGTGTAGAATATGCAACTAACTCATCTTTTGCATATCAAATTAAAAAACTCATAGCACTTGCTTATGTTCCAGAAACAGACGTAGCAGAACACTACAACATTCTAATAGACAGCACCTTCTATAAACAAAATGAAGCAAAGTTGAGTCCATTTTTGGACTACTTTGAAGACACCTGGGTAGGCAGACTCCATAGATCTGGCCACAGAAGAAACCCTAAATTCCTAATAACCTGGTGGAACGTTTACAGAAGCACCTTACATGGTGAATCAAAAACTAACAACGCAGTAGAAGGTCGGCACAATGCCTTTATACAATCAACTGGCAGAACAAAACCAAGTTTAGAACATTTTATTAAATGCCTACAAAAAGTACAAAGCTACCAGGAATTCAGAATGGAGCAATCCATAACTGAACTAGTCCCTAAAACATCAAAACAAAATACGCAAATGCACAAATACCTAGAAGAACAAGTAAAGTTATATCCTAGTACAAAAGGCATTGAATACTTAAACAAAATTGCCAAAACCCTACTCTGAATAAATCTCAACACCAAACCAGTCCCTAAAAATGAAACCTAAACATTCAGAATAACATTTGAATCTTTATTTTGGAAACTCTTTAATGTATGCAATATATATAATATTTAATTACATATATATGCACACATTACTTAAATAATAACTATAAAACAATGATATAATAATATTTACATTACCCACCCACAAAAAATAAGAAATAAATAACTTACCTATCATTTTGGAAATCCAGTAACATCCTTCTCCACCAAAATAATCCAGTTAGTGAAAAGTTAACCCAAAATAAAATGAAAAAATACAACTGTACCAAAATTCGACAATCCATCCAATGAAGATCCGTTGAATAACCATAAAAATCCCGAAAAATAGTAAAAAATTGAAGAAACGCTCCAGCAAAACCGAAAACTTTAAAGAAGTGTTTGAAAACCATTAGTTAATAAAACCAACAAACACTTCCTTAAAAAAAAAAAAGCAACTTCCGATATGGGGAACACCTAGAACATAAACATATAAAACTGACATTCCCACCCACATAAAATAACACATAAACAACTACTAACATTAGTATTAACATTATATTCTACTACATATACTTAAAACATGGATATAGTAACTCTGTAAACAAGCCTAAAACAAGGTAAAAGTACGAGTAGCTACCACACGTAAATAATCGTTCTCAAAAACTAAAATACAACTCACTCACATCTAACAACAGTAAATAGCAGTAGACTACTCTCAAAACTACATTAAAACACACATAAAACATATAAAAGAAACCTTACCTTAAGCGACGTGAAGTCTCTCCAAACCGTGAGCTGCTCTTCATTCAAATGACACAAAACGACCTAACCCGGTTACAAAAGAAAGAACCCAAAACTAACAAAATAGTCCAATCTAAGAATCATATTATAAAATCTTTGTAAATTCACCTAAAATAATTACAAAATTCCTAGTATTTTTTTTAATGTTTTTTTCTTGCTGGTATTAAATAATTTTGAAATATGTATTAAAACTGTACAAATAAATATTATGAATGAAATAATATTTATTTAAAAATTATTAGAAATGTTAAAAAATGTTACACAATGTTCTGATATCCTATTTCTGTTTGAAAAAAATATGCCTATATCAAAAAACGTTTGTATAAAAATATTATTAATATTTTAAATATTAATATCAATTTATATATTGTATTTACTAACAACATATGTAATATTATAAATAAGTGATATTACATATTACATATAAGCATATTATATTTTCTTCTTATTTTTGAAAAAAAATAGTGATTTTGTATAAAAAAACTGGACAAATATATGTTTCATAAATGTAAATAAAATAGTTTTGAAAATATTATCTCTGCTAAATATACAATACCTAATAAATGTTAATTGTTTTCTGTGTTTTTACTACTATAATCTCAAAAACCTATTATTTCCAAAATTTAAGTAGGTGCTGGAAACTAGTAAAATACAATTTACTATTCAAACTCCAGTCTACATTACATTGAAGTAGGTGCTGTACACTAATTAAATATAATTTACTATTCCCACTCCAGTCAACATTAAATTAAAGTAGGTGCTGGACACTAACTAAATATAATTTACTATGCCCACTTCAGTCTACATTAAATTAAAGTAGGTGCTGGACAATAATTAAATATAATTTACTATTCCCACTCCAGTGTACATTAAATTGAAGTAGGTGCTGGACACTAATTAAATATAATTTACTATTCCAACTCCAGTGTACATTAAATTGAAGTAGGTGCTGGACACTAATTAAATATAATTTACTATTCCCACTCCAGTCTACATTAAATTGAAGTAGGTGCTGGACACTAATTAAATATAAATTACTATTCCCACTCCAGTCTACATTAAATTGAAGTAGGTGCTGGACACTAATTAAATATAATTTACTATTCCAACTACAATCTTCATTAAATTGAAGTAGGTGCTGGACACTAATTAAATATAATTTACTATTCCAACTCCAATCTACATTAAATTGAAGTAGGTGATTGACACTAATTAAATATAATTTACTATTCCCACTCCAGTCAACATTAAATTAAAGTAGATGCTGGACACTAATTAAATATAATTTACTATTCCAACTCCAGTCTACCTTAAATTGAAGTAGGCGCTGGACACTAATTAAATATAATTTACTATTCCCACTCCAATCTACATTAAATTGAAGTAGGTGCTGGACACTAATTAAATATAATTTACTATTCCCACTCCAATCTACATTAAATTTAAGTAGGTGCTGGACAATAATTAAATATAATTTACTATTCACACTCCAGTCTACATTAAATAGAAGTAGGTGCTGGACACTAATTAAATATAATTTACTATTCCCACTCCAGTCTACATTAAATTGAAGTAGGTGCTGGACAATAATTAAATATAATTAACTGTTCACACTCCAGTCTACATTAAATAGAAGTGGGTGCTGGACACTAATTAAATATAATTTACTGTTCCCACTCCAGTCTACATTAAATTGAAGTAGGTTCTGGACACTAATTAAATATAATTTACTATTCCCACTCCAGTCTACATTAAATTGAAGTAGGTGCTGGACACTAATTAAATATAATTTACTATTCCCACTCCAGTCTACATTAAATTGAAATAGGTGCTGGACACTAATTAAATGTAATTTACTATTCCAACTCCAGTGTACATTAAATTGAAGTAGGTGCTGGACACTAAATAAATATAATTTACTATTCCCACTCCAGTCTACATTAAATTGAAGTAGGTGCTGTACACTAGTTAAATATAATTTACTATTCCAAATCCAGTCTACATTAAATTGAAGTAGGTGCTGGACACTAATTAAATATAATTTACTATTCCCACTCCATTCTACATTAAATTGAAGTAAGTGCTGAACACTAATTATATGTAATTTACTATTCCCACTCCAGTCTACATAAAATATTAGTAAATACTGTACAAAAAAATTTGTCATAAATTAAAATTTATCCAAAAACCACTACAATAATCCCACATGTAGCCAAGATTTTTTAAATATATTTATTACTTTTTATAAAGATATTTAAATGTTTCAAAAATATATTTATTTGTATTTTTTTATTTTTTATTATTTTAACTAATTTTTCGATTTTTTGGGGGTATTTTATACTATTTATTATTATAATTACTCACCAGCCTATTCCCCTACATCCTAATTAACAACTACTAATAAATAACAAACAAAAATGTTTAAAAAAAATTTTTAATTAATATTTTTAACATTATAAATATTTCCTTTTAAATATATGTACTTTTATATGTAATGTGAATAATATAATAACTTTTCATATATATATTTTTTAAAATCCCAATTTTTTTACATTATTAATAAAAAATGTAAAATATTAAAACATTTTTTATTTTATTTAATATTTCTATATGAAGGGGTCCATTATGATGTCGGGCGGATTTCCTCCGCCAAGGCTGGCGGTGGCTACCGCCAGCCTGGCGGAGCAAAAAATCCGCCCGACATCATCAGCCCAATTCCCCCCTGCCATATTAGTATGGCGGGAGGGACCGCAGCGGTGACAAACACCGCCCGCATGTTTTCCGCCCCGGTCGCCTTGCGGCCGGGGCGGAAAACCAGTAACATGGTGGCGGTATCTGTTAGACACCGGCCGCCATATTACAATGGGCTGTGGACAATGCCTTTCCGTGGCGGCAAAGGCATGCGGAGACTCCCTGCGGGGGCCCGTTGTGGGCCCCCTGGGAGTCCGTGGCTTGGGGGGGTGCACATGGGGGGTACCTATGGTACCCCCCCGCATTTCAAAGTGCAACATGGCAGGCACCGCGCGGTGCCTGTCATGTTGCCCTTTGAAAAGCACAACATGCACTTTTACCATTGCGGCGGGCGGAGAATTCTGCTCCGCCCGCTGCAATGGTAAACATACAGGATGCGCCCGCCTGCATGGCGGGCGCATCCTAATGCCTATGTCGGGACCCCCGCACTGTTAGCGGGCGGTCCACTTCTCCGTTAGGGTGGCGGGCGGCCAAAGCCCGCCCGCCATCCTAATGGACCCCAAAATATTTAAATTATTATAAAATTTAAAATAATTTATTAAATTTAATATTTCGATATTTTAATAATTTTGATAAATATATTATTTTATTGTTTTTTTATATAAAATGTTATTATTTATACAAATTATTTTTTTGTATTTTAATACACTCCCCACCCTTATCCCCTATAAACCCAATAACCCGCTCCTAAAATTATATATGTATTTGTAATAAATATATTATTATATTTTTCTATATTTATGTTTTTTATTATATTTTTTCTTTTAGAGTTTAAATTAATTATTTTTTTAAAATTATAATCTGTCCAAATAATTGTATACTTTTTTATATTTTGGATTTTTAAATTATTTTTTTATATATATTTTAAAACACTTCCCACCCTTATCCCCTATAAACTCAATAACCCGCTCCTAAAAATATATATGTATTTTTAATAATTATATTATATTAAAAAAAAAAATCCTATGTAACTTTTAATAATTATTATAAAATTGTTGCATCCATTATTTTCTTTCATATTATTTAGCATTATACGATATTTTTTAATGTTGATATTTTGTCTCACGATATATTTACTTTCGATATATTAATATACATAGTAATTACGATATTTTTGTATTCAATATTTCTTTAATTCGATATTAAGTACCTACGATATTAAATCTTCGATATTATGTCGTATCGATATAAAAATTTCGATATTATGCCTGATTACCCTCCTGGCAAGAAGGTTTACTGTTGGTATAAGGCGGGCCCTGCTTAATCTACGTCCACTGGCTGAAAACTGGAGCCCTATCCACCCATTGGAGTACTGCAAGGCCAAGGTGGGCAGCCACATTTAAAATTCTGTTTGTTGCGGGCAAGCAGTATGTGACACATCACTGTGATTCAGTAGCCGCCAACCTCGCTTAACCACCTGAGTAGTGGGTAGGCATGCTATACCTCACATTCCTTTAAGTAATGCATTTATCCCCGAGAGGCACATATGATTTTGCTCAGGAATGGAGCGGCCACAGGTTTAGTTCATGATGTTAAAGCCCCAATTCCAGGGGGTCTGCATTTTGATGCGGGCACATGTAGATTTTAAGTTATATCAACAGCATGTAGAGACAGGTTGCAGGTACATAGTCCTGAATGGAATACTAAAGGAAGTAAAGTTAGCCCCGATAAATATTTATGCCTCAAACACAGTCACCCCTCAGTTCTACCTAGTTATTCTCACTATACTTAGGAAGGAACTCAGATGTGGACACCATGCTCTAGGGGTTGGAGGGGGGAGGGACTTCAATTTGGTTTTGAGCCCTGAACTGGACTGCACAGGCACAACATTCTCATCGTACACAATCTTTTAAGATATTGGAGGAAACAATAGGCCTGTTTGGGATAAGTGATTTATAGCGACACAAATCCCATTACCAAAAAATACACATTCTACTCCTCAGGACATGAACCCTCTTCTAGACTGGACAGCTGGTTTTCTTCTCCAAAGATCAGTGGTTGGGCTACTGATGTTATGCACTTCCCCTGCATATTCTCTGATCACTCCCCAGTTATGCTGCAGTTATCATTCCCTTGCTTCCAACTGGGCCGGCCAAAACTGTGGTTCCTTTTGGACTCCTTACTAGACACAGAGTTTCACAAAGAATTACAAATGATTATAATGGGATATAAGGGCACTGGGGAGAAATATTTCACCTTGTGGGCAGCCATTAAGACCTACATTAGGGGGTTAGTGATAGCTAAACATGCTGGGATTCTCAGGGATGTATGTGCACAACTTGCAAAATTTGAACACACACTTAAGCGTGTGTTAGGCCTTCTGGAACATGCACAACTCTAAGACCACCATCAGCTGCTATATGAATTTGGAGATTTAGCAGACAGGGAGGTACACCGCTTGGTGAAGCATGCCTTCACTGGTTTTGGACCTGGCATCTTCATCTTTTGGCGTGATTTCCACAGTCTTTTTGCTTCTGACCTCCTGTTTTTTGACTGTGTTCTGCATTTCATTTTTGCTGGTTTTAGGACTCTGGGCACTTTACCACTGCTGACTAGTGCTAAAGGGCAAATGCTCCCTGTGTAAATTAAATTGGAGATTGGTATATCCATGATTGGCATATCTGTTTGACTAATAAGTCCCTAGTAGAATGCAGCAGGTGTGACCAGGGCTTGTAAATCAAATGCTACTAGTGGGCCTGCAGCACTGATTGTGCCACCCACATGAGTAGCCCTGCAAACATGTCTCAGACCTGCCACTGCAGTGTCTGTGGGTGCAGCTCTTAACTGCCATTTCGACCTGGCAAGGGTACCCACTTGCCAGGCCCAAACCGTTCCTTTTATTACAGATAAGTCACCCCTAAGGTAGGCACAAGGGAGCCCCATTGACAGGGTGCAGTGCATTCAAAAGGTAGGACATATACCGATGCGTTTTATATGTCCTAATAGTGGAATACTGATAACTTCATTTTTCACTATTGCAAGGACTATCTCTCCCATAAGGTAACATGGGGAAAGGCTTGACAAAACGTTTAAGTATAATTTACCCTTGGGAGCAGATAAAGATTTGAAGTTTCGGGTCTCTGAACTCATAATTTAAAAACACATCTTTTGGTGAAGTTGGATTTTAAATGCATGTTTAAAAATACCACTATTCGAAAGTGGGCATTTCCTTGCTTAACCATTCTGTGCCTCTGTCTGTAGAATACATATTTGGGTAGGCTGAGAGTTGGGCTCTTGTTCATTCATTCTATACAGCCACACAAAAGGAGCTGAAGAGTACCCTGCATATCCTGATGGTCCATCACCAGGCTGATGGGCCTTCCTGAGCTAGAGTGGTGGGAGGAAGTGTCACTAACATCTGAATAGGGCTGTGCCTGGCCTCACAAAAAGTAGGCTCCACCCCCTGTAGTGTGTCTGGAGCCCGGTCAGGGAAAGGCAGGGTCTTGTGCACTCAAAGACTTTCTTTGAAACGTGCCCACTTTAAAGGCAGAGAGGGGTATAAGTATCAAGACTCTGACACCCCAAAACCAGAACACGTCAGGACTGAGGACATTCTGCCAGGAAAAAGAGTTGGCTACTGCAGGAGAGACTGCCACTCTGCCTGTTGCTTTGTAGTTCTGGCCTGCTGCTTGCTGATTCTATCCTGGGAGTGAAAGGACTGGACTGAGCTTTCTACATGCTGCTTCCTAGGTTCTCCAAAGGCCTGTGCATGCTTGCCTCCTGTTAAGAAGTCTCAGGGTCATCAAAGACTTCACCTACCAGTGCCTGGGTTCTTCTGGTGAGAGACCTGACTTGCCAAGTAGTGCCAAATCCAGTTCATGGGCCCTTGGAAGTGTAACCTGGTGATCTTAAAGAGAAAATCCACCCATCAACTCCTAGCGGCTGTTGTCTTGATGCATCGAGTAAAAAGATCGACGCATCACCACTGCCTGCACCGAAGCGTGGTTTCCGCTGAAAGCATCAACCACGGCTTTCACCACAGGCCTTAGATCGCGCCATCGCAGCACGTCAGAAGAATCACTGCAGCATGAGTCCCTAGCACTGCGTCACCGACGTTGGTGGCACCCGCTCCCACGCAGCACCTGCTCGCGGCTGAAGAATTGATGCAGGGCCTGCCTCGCAGCTTTGAAATTGGCATAGTGCCTGCATCACCACTGTCGCATCAGTGCAGCGTGTCATAATTTTTGACTCATTATCCCTCGACGTTGACTCTTCTATGACACCGCAGTACAGAACCGTGGCCGAATGTCCGGAAAATTATGCATTACCTTCCCTGCCAGTAAGGAACCAATGTCTCAACTACGTCCCCTGCCTAGCAGTAAGGAACTAATGCATCACCTTCCCTGCCAATAGGGACCCAATGCATCACCTGCCCTCTATAGTAAGGAACCAGCGCATTGCTTTGCTTTTCTGGTGCCTCACCTCTCCTGCGCCTTGCACCGTCTTTGATTTTTGACGCATCTAAGGTACTTTGTGCTAAAACAAATGCATCCATTAATTTATATGGACTAAACTTGTCTAATCTTTTAAGAACGATATTTTGACTTGTGTATGGTGGCTTCTTGTTGTTTTGGTCTTGTTTTATTCAGATAAATATTGGCCATATATCTAAGCTGGTGTGGACTCCTTTTGTAGTGTTTTCACTGTGTTACTGTGTGTGTGGGTACAATTACTACACACATTGCCTCTGAGATAAGCCTGACTGCCTGTGACAAGCTACCAATGGGGTAAACAGGGGTTATCTTATCTGTGTGACTCCCGTACCTGGACTAGAGTGAGGCAGGGTTCAAACCACTGCCAACTAGATACACCATTTCTAACAGCTGGGTAAACCGTGGCCTGGCTCCTATGGTGGGACCAAAGAGGGAACAATATACCTTCTATTACAGAATGAGGAGAGCTTAATAGGATATATTATTGAAAAACAGGAATTATTATTCATGTCTGTATAGGGCCCGGGCAGAGGAGCCAACTTGTTCCATTTTGAGCTACCTTGATTAAGTGGCATTGGTCTGGCAGGATAGCTGACATCAGTAATTTCTGAGTCACTTGATCACAAGGGTGTAGATATGGTTGAGGAAAGGCATTGGGCTTTGACAGTAAGACAACCAATTTTTACAAGGCCTACAAACACATCCCACCTCCCCACCTTTTGGAAGTGTACACAGAGATGCTATATGATACAGAAATGCCATCAACACTGCAAGATGTGATTATCTCTGCTCTCCCTAAACCCAAATGGGATCCTATCAGTTGTGCCTCCTATAAGCCATTATCGTTGCTAAATAGCAACAACACATCCTAGATTATACCTTTTACCTGGGAAAATTGTCTCCCTGCGCAATCTGTTTTTTTACCTCATAGATCCACATCAATCAACTTATGTGTGGTGTTTGCTGTTCTGCAGCAGCTAAACCCTGAGCTAAAGGCAATGGTGGTCTTAGTAGACACCAAGAAGGCTTTTGACGCTTTGGAATAGCCTTTCCCTATAGAAACGCTCCAGCGGTATGGCAAACCGACTGGCATGATGGTATTGTTAAGCTGTTATATGCATAACCTGCTGTGTGAATCAACAGATTAATTTCAGAATCCTTTCCAATAAATAGGGGTACCCAACAAGAATGCCCTATGTCACCTTTTCTTTTCATTATAGCAATGGATCAATTGGCGCACCACCTCCAAGAACGACATATACATAGAGGGCTATCTTTTCGCACTGGTAGACTATTAATGTCAATGTATGCAGATGATATTCTGCTTTTTGTGAAGACTCCAGAGGACAACGTTCCCCCTTTGATAATAGGGATATTATCAGATTTGGGTGATATTCGGAGATCACTATGAACTGATTAAAAATGGATATGTTTCCACTTACCGACTGTTCGAAGCTGTTCTTGAATACCCTGTAAGATGGGTTACATACTCAGTGAAATACCTGAACGTTGTGTTACATAGAAAGGTAGCCGCTATTATCCAGTTCAACTATGACTCAAACATAGATCAGCTCCAACGACAAGTCGGCACCTGGATTAAACTACCATTATTCCTTGCAAGCACAGTGACGCTGCTCATAATGGTGGTTCTGCCATAGCACCCTCAATATCTTTCTGATTAAGCTGCTTTTGGCCAACAGGACTGCCAGGAAAAGCTGGAAGTTGATGGCACTTCTCTACGACCATGGTGATTTTGAGATCCCTAATTTTGAACTCTTTGTAGTGCAGTGTCACTTTACAGCCTACTGTTATCACCCTGATGCCTGTCTCACTTTCTGAATAGGAACAAATGGCGTGGGTTCGCTTGGAATCCATATTTCCCTGGTATATTTCTAAGCCCTAGAGAGTGGTCAAGACTGTAGCCTCCCTGAGCTGGGCAGGACGCATGCTGTACTGTATAATGGTAAATACATCCTTCTACTCATCAGCACTTCACTTTTCTCACAATCCCAGGCTGCGCCTCACCTTGGAATGTGTAGTACAGAGAACATTAACAAAAATGGCCATATCAGAATTTGATCATCTATATATAGATAGGTGCATCCGCACACTAGAGCCTTTCCAAGAATGAGGAAACTCCAAACTCCGTAGACATTTTTATATATACCAGGCATCAAAATACCATCAGGGATAGACTTCCAGGGTACCCTATGGAACCCATTGACTTAAAGGACTAGCGCTTTTCATGTGATGTGTTGGGTGTCTCGGTTCTGTGTCTGCATGTCACAGAATTGTCCAAATAGGGAAAAATTGTCAAGACGGGTATGGGAACTGACCCTCACGGAAGTGCAATGGAAATACTGTTGCACACAGTTGGGGTGTATATCATGGAATCATCAGCATAAACTGTGCCACTTTAAATTATTGCACAGGGTATACAGTACACCAGCTCAGCAACACGGACTTGACCCAACACTTCCTGAGAGATAGATATGCTACAGGGAGTAAATCACTGGGTACTTATACTTATCATAGGGGTGCAAACTGTTCTGGATGAGATGCTAGATCAACGTTTAAATATCACACCACTCTTAATGCTCATGGGATTTTTGGAGTCTGATGCTCGATGGCGATGGCACTACTACTGGCCAAGAGCGAGTAGCTATGAATTGGGGAGGTCAGAATAAGTGGCTATGTGACCTAATGGTTGGTAATGATCGTATTGAGACTTGCATTGATGCTCCCAGTGACCTCACGGCGAAACGACATATGGGATCCCCTCTGGATTTATCTTACCAGCCAAGACGTGGATGCCAAGGAGGACAGCCCGATTGGTGGTGGCCCAACTGGGTCTAGCAAGACTGCCATACCTCCTACGGATTGTGACTGATGGTGAACTGTGATATTGTATTAATTGTTGCATGAACTTGGAGGGTACTTATGGGATGCATGTCATGGTAGTCCATTATGACTCTTTTGTTATATAATTGTGCTTCGCTGGCTGGGTTGGCCATCAGAATACTCGCTGAGTAGCTGGATGATTTATATGAATATTCCAAACCGTATTTGTTGCTGTGCTCTGTATAATACCAGGATTACATGTATGACCACCAAATGTTTCTGTGCTTTCCTGTACAAGGTGGGAAATAAAAAAATAAAATAAAAAAAAAGAGTCTTGGATAGACGGCTGACACACAGAAAAAACTTACAACATATCTAATTTCAACAATAAAACATCAATAATCCTCACACAGCCTGCTACCTAGTATAACTCACATACAATACCAACCCCTGGCCTGTGATGGAATCCTCTAAACCTGGTCGAGAAGATACCGAACTTGACGTATGGTGTGAGGTCGTACTTGTTGCAGAATGTGCACTATGCAATTATGAATTCATAACATTGCATACAATAACATAATGTTACTGTACTAAAGAGCATAATACCTATCCATTACTTCCATGCTCAGAATTGTAATGTAATCCATTGAGGGAAACCTGATCTGGGAATGCTGATTAGATATATCACTGGTACCTGATGTTACTCTGAGTGACAGTGTGAACTTCTGTCCTTCCAAGATCTCAGAGTGGAAGCAAAG
This sequence comes from Lissotriton vulgaris, assembly GCF_964263255.1. Lineage (NCBI taxonomy): Eukaryota > Metazoa > Chordata > Amphibia > Caudata > Salamandridae > Lissotriton > Lissotriton vulgaris. Next base: position 1,689,615,657 of record NC_141685.1, read on the forward strand.
AGGGTGGTGTTGCATTCACCCAAGCACTGTGTCTGAGCTGGTCCCCCAGAAGACTTCACTTAAGAGAGGGCAGGACCAATTGACCTGACTGGGGTCAGTGCATCCTAATGACAGCATCTCTGTAATAAGTTGAGAAAAGAGTGAAACTGCATCAAAGTGCAGGTGGCAATGTGCACGTCTTTGTCGGGTGGGGCTACTCACTCTCTTCGCTGTTCGCTATACTGAGGGCAAGGTGAACTCAAACATAAAGTTACAGTAGGATGCAGGAGGTGGACTACTTTGACAGGCAGGGATTGTAACAGAAGGTATTGAAGGTATGATCTTGGTCTTACTCCCTGGTGCAACATCTTAAAGTTACCAAACCCAACTCAGATTGGCTCTCTTGGATCATATCCATGGTAGGAGGTATGCTCAACCACTCAGTTCAGAGAATCACAAGTAGAGAGTGATTTAACCCCACAACAGCAGATAGGAAACTACAGATTAAAATGGGATTGGAGTTTGATCCAAAGGTAAAAGAGAAGCCCCAGAGCAAGACTGAGTTTGGCCCCCAAAGGGGCCTAGACTCCTGGGGCTTTGCCGCCATCCACTTCCCTGGCCAATCAGATCTGAGCTGGCTTCAACAGTTTGCTACTTATCAGGGGCGAATAGATACTTTCACAGGTACTTCTAACATGTATGTAGTAACTTGTAGTGAGCGTGGCATTTGCACAGGAGAGGAAAGATACCTGAGGGAATAGATACACATCAATGTTAAGTTTTTAGCATCCACAGGTTTCTAGGGTGGAACCAAAATATAGAAGTACTAGTTGCTTCCAGCAATGTGATATAACATTACACACTAATCATGACAGGGCGTCCGGGTTTGAGTGAGAGCCTTTTACAGGGGGTGAAGGCCTGCTTCTAACATGTGGACCCATGCAAGAAGAACTGTGGGGTCAAGACAGAGGAAAGGAGGAAGGCGGCTTCTGGTTGTAGTTCTCGTCCCCAAAATGTAAATATCACACCTGATGGAGAGATAGTGCGTGTGGGTAGACAGCTATGGACATCTGGTCAGCAGACAGAGAGAGAAACGGCCATAGGGCAATTGGGGTGAGGGCAGAGGAGCACAGGATGGAATGGAAGAGGTATAAATAAAGAAGCCAATGGAGTGAGGTTCATAGTGAGTGGGATCAGGGCATGGCAGATGTACTATTCATGGTCTATTGACAAAGAGATGCTATGCCAGGCCCGACAGCGATGGAGGGAGTACTTGGGAGGCAATAGACTGCCCCTCCTCTCCACAACGTCTACCTGGCCCATCACTAACAGTTACATTTATCTAGGGTCTGAGAGTGTGTGCTGTAAGAATATTTGGTTTTCTAAAATATGCTAAGTGGTGTGTTGTAAAAGTAAATTTGGCCTGTAGCTGACTCTCAACATGTCAAAAGTGCAGATTTGACCTTTTCATATGGTTAAATAGAACCAAGTGATTTATGTATACCAGTACATAAGGCATGTATTGTCGTGGAACGTTATTACGAATTTAACCAATAGAGATTACAGCAAATACATTTGCTTAATTAACAGACAGCAAGAAACAAAACATATAAATAAATGCATAATTTAAAAGTTTTAGCTTAAACATGGACAATGTATTTTTATTCAACATCAAAAGGTCTTGGATCAATATTAGGGGGCGAATAATTTAACTAACACATGAGAAAACATGGGGGAATATTACCAAGGCAGGCGAAATGAAATTATAGTCACTTTTGCAGCCGTTTTCGGCTGCAAAGCGGCGTTAATTTCATCGCCCTATTAGCAAGCTGTCGCTAACATTAGTTAGCAACAGCTTTTAGGTGATAGCGAGCGGTTTGGGGCACGCTTTGCATGTCAGCGATATTTATCGCTAATGACATGCAAAGTGGGCATACCCAACCTGTTAGCGACTGAAAGTAGCCGCTAACATCACTGTCGCCAATTATCAACGCAGACGTAGCGATTTAAAAATTTGCGCTAAGCGCGAATATCGCATTTCGCCGCTATCGCCAGATATTTTATCGCATTGGAGATAAACGTTGCTAATAGCACGTTATCTCTGCGATAAAATCCAGCGATGCGCGGCGATAAAAAAAATGTTGCTAAGCTTATCTAGCGATAAATATCGCTAGTTGTTGATAATATGCCCCATGGAATATAATATGCATGTGTTTTTAGCTCATGGGACTGTTGTTTATCAGATAAAGATTCTATTAATTACTGTCTATGTGAGATACTTTTTACATCTCTAATAAAATTAGATTTTTGGCTGTACTCTATATTTTAAAGGAACTTCACATGTCAGTGGAAGTGTATATGTTGAAAAAAATGTGATGTACTTCACAAGGAAAATAATTTTCATTATGAAATTATGTTTTTTATGTGCCTTTGCTTATGTACTATAAAGAGGAGTGAAAATCCAATACGAAAATGGACAAACCAGTGGTTGGCGTAATTGTAAGACATATTGTGATATAGAATACAAATATTTGTGTGGAAGGTGTTCCTAAGAAATATTGTTATGCATTTATGAACTAGTCACACTAGTGGGTATCTGGGGCCATTTTAGCTATAGTGCCCTTGGGGGGTACAGTGGGAGGGCGCTCCTGTTCTGTTTTTTAGAAGGGGCAGCAGACACTTGTGTGACCCCTTCTGTAATACAGATAGCGCTGGCACACATATAGCATTATTGCAATCTAATGGGGTTGCTCCCTCATTTGCATTGAGGCATGGTCCCAATCAATTGTGGGAAATACTTTGCTTCTACGCCCGCCCAGTATTATAGACTCAACCATAATGCCGAAGAGGCCATCAAGAGCCACAAAGAGGTGATTCACAGTTAGTGCACTCTCTGAGGGTGAGCCCTATAAGGAGGAAAAGGAGGTTCCATGGACCCCCAGACTTACTCCTGCAGGGAGGTGCAGTCAGTCAAAGCACATGTTTGGGGATCTCTACCACTCTTCTGAACTGCAGGCCAGCTTCCACCGGCAAAGTGAAAGACAGAGAGGCTGCTTGAAACAGCCTCTCCACCTTTCACTAATGTGGTGTCCCCAGGGCACTGCCTAGTTTATGTCTGCCGCGGGGTCCCCATCCCAAACCATGGCAAGTCCTCAGTGACATCGGCATGCCTCCCGGCATCCTATCTCTAGTCATTCACCTGCGTGAAAACAAATATGCTAGAATTCATTGAGGAGCACAGGAGCCGCTGACTGAGAGAACTCCAGTCTCCGAAAGTGTCTGCCAGGGTTGTGTCCTGGCCCCAACACTGTTCTCGTTGCACTTAAGCAATATTGTGCACTTCCTATCCTACATTCATACTGACGCCCCTTCAGTAGCTAATGTAAAAACTACAATCCTCCTTATTACTTATGATACCTTATTGGTCTCCAAGACACAGAGCAGGCCTCAAAAACTTTTGAGTCACTTTGACGTGTTTTGTCGTACCTATAGGCTGGGGATCAATAGAGCAAAAAACAAACTTATTTTCTTTAATCTGCATAAAATACCCAAAGCAAGCTTAGTATTAGGGGGGACTCCACTTGAGAAGGTGTACTCATTTTTTTACCTGGGTGTCACACTTTCCTAGTCTGACATGGAAGCCAGGCATTAATTAATAAGGTGTTTGCCAAACATAGGCAGATAGTAGGGACCATCCTTAAATAGCACCATGGCTCTGCCTTGTACGGAGCAGAGCTCTGGGGCTGTACCAACATCAACGAACCGAGCCAATCTGTGAACAAATTCTTAGGAGCCCTTGCCTTTTTGCCCACTAGTACCACCTCTTACCCCATGTCCTTGGGCTTGGGTGTGAAAGAAAAGCTAGGCTGTCTCCATTATTATATTGGGGGAGACTATGGTCCACCCTGAGCTTGCCATTTATGTTGCTGCGGGCAACGATCAAAAAGAGGTTGACCTCCCTTGGTATGAAAGATTAATCTCTGCATAGAGGCCATATTCCATCAAAAGAGTCTCTGAAAAAAATTAGTACTAGTTAAATGTAATGTCCAATGACATCCAAAAAGCTGCTAGTACCACGTTGTCAAAGGATTTTCCTGATTTCAAGTCTTCTTGTACCTTTGACCATTTTTGGGACTCTATGAATGACCCGTTGGACAGGAAGATGTACTTCCAATTTAGAGTGGCAGCATTACAGCTGAAATCTTTTACCTCCAAATGTCTGGCATTGGAATCTCCGGTTTGCCCAGTGTGTAATTCTTCCAAGGAAACTGTTCCTCATGTTCTTTTTGCATGTCTCGCATAAGCCCGCCCACGCTCCTTTTGACTATCTCCTATTAGTAGGCATTTAGGCAGACGTAGGCACTGTACCGCCCTTCGAATTCTTAGCTCTGACTGCCGGTCTTTATATGCCTGTACCTGGGCGCAATGTGGCTGGAAGGAAGGAAGGCTCTCCTCCTTCATCAGAGACAGGGCTGACGGCAATGACAATTGTTTAGTATCTAACAGCACATTCCTTTTGTTCTGTATCTTGTAAGCTGACATTTGTACAGCCGCCATATTTGGCTCATTGTAAATATCCACAGAGTTGTATTGGCCATTGTACTGTGCGGTTATTGTCTGTGATGCCATGCCCTTTTACAATCATGGAAGTTTGCCTTGCACTCTACTTGCTCCTATTATGTTATACTACACCCAGGTACAAAATCGTTTTTTAATATGTATATGTCAGTTTTGTACAATTTATTATGTATTTTAATGTATTTTGTGTACACTTTTATAGCCTAAGTAGCCAAAATTAAGTTATTCTGACTTGACTTGACTAATTCTGGAGTCTGATGAGCTTAGGTCGAAAGACGGTAAGTACATTCTTTTTAATTGAATAATATGGCGTTAGCAAGACTGGTGTTGTCTCGACATTAGACCAAAAGTAGCTCATCAAGTATTGTAGAACGGTGAAGCCTGCTTATTGAATCCATTATAAATAAAACAATTCTTAATAAGAAGATATAAGGTTTTGGGAAGCTCAGCGCTAATGGGCATTGTTAGAAAGATTTTTTGATCTTGCAGAACTATATTTGAGTGACAGTGAATAAGCAACATGTTCAAGTCTTTCCTTGGCGTATTTAATGTTGTATGGCCATTTTGCTACTTACGGTTTGACAGCAGTGTGTTTTAGGTCTTAATTTGATATTTCCGCCAATGTATTAACGTTTATCTCCTGTTCTCTTATTTTGCGTGAACATAGCTGGTGTATCTACAAGATACTTTTGTCTGGATACCCCAATAAAAATAAAAATAAACAAGCATTTACAATGCAAGTGTCTCGGCATTATTAAAGGTAGAGCTATTGGCATTGCTCATGATTTTTTTTATCATAAATAAATGGTATTGTCATTTACATTGCCAATAGCTTAATCGTTAAATAAATGGCACTGTCATTTACAATGCCAATAGCGTAATCGCTCGCAAATGCAGGACCTATTGCATTTACACCCACACAGAGCCACACTGTGTGTGAGGCCCGACTTGTATTTTGCTGTTTCCATCATTGCATCCAAATATGTGATACACATCATAAATACAAAGTGTGCCGCCCGACTTGTATTTTGCTGTTTCCGTCATTGCATCCAAATATGTGATACAAGTCACATCATAAGTACAAGTCAGGACTATTGGCTTTGTCAGTGGTTCTTAGTTGCACAAGATAAATAAACAGCAACTATGGCTTGTATATAATATTGAAAAAGCTTTGTGCTCGGAGGAGTCAGAATGCCACCTGGGACCATGAGCCAAAACTGTTACATCGCTGACCATCATAGATTAGAATTGGGCCTTCCAAGCCATCACGTTTCGCGGAGTTATTAGACTCTGGCAAACAAAAAGCGTAGTAATGGGAGGCGAAATCATCTACTGCGTTGTAATGCCACTAACCATCTGGGACACAGCAATCGTGTGGTAACGGCATGCAATGTAATTGCGTGCTATGTAATTGTTTTTCTGATGTAAAACTACGTTGTAATACCATGCGTTGTTACGGTTTGCGATGTATCGTCACACATCTGTGTGCCGCCTGACTTGTATTTTGCTGTTTCTGTCATTGCATCCAAATATGTGATACAAGTCACATCATAAATACAAAGTGTGCCGCCCGACTTGTATTTTGCTGTTTCTGTCATTGCATCCAAATATGTGATACAAGTCACATCATAAATACAAAGTGTGCCGCCGACACACATATTTTGCTGTTTCCGTCATTGCATCCAAATATGTGATACCAGTCACCAGTGCTTTAAATGGAAAAAAATAAGTGCAGGTACTCACCTGAGATGTGGATTAGGGGGCGGGGCTAAAGGGGCAGGGCTAAAGGGGCGGGGCTACGGGCAGTGCTAAGCGACCGGGACATTTTCGGAATATTTACAGTGCAATTCTGCTATTTGAGTTGTCATATAAAATAGCATTTTTGTTCTGAGAGTGACGCCATTAACAAAACCCTTTACCTTTTCCATCGCACGAGTTTTCCTTTCTTGTATTGATCGAGCTTGTTGGCTCTTCTGAAGCCGGTTTGGAAGCTTAGTCGTCAATATGAAAGGGGAGATGCAAGCCTGTCTATGCCTCCTACCTAACGCTTGCTTGGCTAAGTAAGAGTCTAAGACTGAAGGTAAGCACAGAGTAGTGCAACAGCTGATGCCGCACCCTTCCACAGCTCTGTAGAAAGATGTGTGTCAATGAAGTGTGGGAAACCCCAGGAAAGAGTCCGATATATTTCACACCACCCGGCCAAATCTTTTGTGGAATCCGAACCCCCTCAAATCAGATGTATTTATTTTGTCTCTTATGATAATGTCGACTTGTTGAAATACATCGTTTGCCATGTGGTATATAACACAAAAACCAGTAACAAACCATTACTAGCAGGTGTGAGCTCTTGGGATGAAGACGAGATACTATGATGCCCTCTCCCTGCCTGTAGCTGAAGCCGCAGGCTCCACACTTTCCCAGCAGGACAAAGAGGCCCCCAGCTGCTGCGGCCTCTTTCGATTGAAAGGGATCAAATGCTGTGACGCCGTCACTGTGCGCATAGGTACTTACAGATCGTACCGATGTTGCACCATTCTGGCTAATCTATATGCATCCAAAAAATCTTTGCCAGCAGGAAGCCTACTCTTAGGTTTCCCGAGTCAGGAGACGTGCCTCCTAGCAGGCCCTTCTCGCACACCTGCAGTGCAATTGTCTCCACTCCCAGCCTGCTTTGATTGAATAGATATGGGCGTTGCTTAATTATCAAATTATAAAGGGAGATTAGCACTTCACACTTCACCCTTCACGGACCGACTCCTCAGCTGTGTCACGCTTCTTTCTTTACAGGCCAAATTGCACTGAGTTTGTTTGCTGCCCCATGAGTACCGGTACTCTCTTTGAGACAAGAGAAAGTTCCGGTACTCAAAGGCAGAAAATGTAGAAGTGCCGGTACTTAGTACCAGTGAGTACCGGCCCATTTAAAGCACTGCAAGTCACATCATAAATACAAAGTGTGGCGCCCGACTTGTATTTTGCTGTTTCCGTCATTGCATCCAAATATGTGATACACATCAAAAATACAAAGTGTGCCGCCCGACTTGTATTTTGCTGTTTCTGTCATTGCATCCAAATATATGATACAAGTCACATCATAAATACAAAGTGTGCCGCCCGACTTGTATTTTGCTGTTTCGGTCATTGCATCCAAATATGTGATACAAAGAGAAAGCAAAGAGTAAGCCAGCCTCTGTGGATCAGAGTTTAAGCAAGGTGGGGAGGAAAAAGATAAACGAGAGAAAGAAATTGGGAAGGTAGAAAGAAAGGAAGAAGGAGCACATATGTGAAATGGAGAGAGACGAAGGAAGAGACAGCAAAATAGAAAGAGTAAAAGGGATGGGGAAGAGTGGGTCGGTTAATATACACGTTTTTTGTCAGTCATGAGCCGATGTTTGTCGTTTGCTCCTCTTTCGCTACAAACGTGGTAGGGACGGTCTGCAGTGATTTTATTGTAGACGTTTGAGTGTGTTTTACTTCAGAATGAACATTGTCAAGTGACCTCAGAGTGCTGATTTTGAAGCATGTGCAATCCGGAGATAAGAGTTGAAGACGGAGCGAGGAGAAACGGAAAGGGTGAGAGACGGAAAGGGAAACAAAAACAGAAACAAATAAAGTGTGAGAAATAGCGAGAAGATGAGAGAAAGGGCATCATTTTTTAAACCAGGATGAGAAGTGCCGGGCAATCGTGTCCAAGGCTTCTACAGGAGGGGGTCCACATGGCTGGGGGGTCTGTGCTTGGTATGAGCGGGTCCAAGAGCGCTAGTTCGGTGGCCCAGTTTGCGTTATGGGCCAGGGACCGATGTGTACGAAGGAGGGGTCAGCTCATTCACCGGTTAGTCAGGCGTGCGTCGGTCAAAGGGAGGGACTCCCGTCCGGATGATGGGAAGCGTCCCTCCTTCCCTGTCTGTCACCGCCCCTCCAGTTCCCTGTGCAAACACCCTTTGCTTCCTGTCCTCGCCTGCTCATGCCACCAGTGACTGGAGACTCCTGACGCCACGGAGCCTTCATCCTCCAACCAGCGGCGAAGAAACACTGACTAAGCTTCAGTGGCCGGCCTTCAATGCAAGGACAACTAGACTAACGAAAACATTGCTGTTGCGTGGGGCGGGGGTGGCAGTTGTGGGCGGGCGGAATACATGAGGTAGCAAACGGTGCAATACAGGAGGAACAAGCTGCCTGCGGCCGCATCCTAGATTAAGAACGGCGAGGAGGGGGGGTGCAGACAGCGGTGACGCCAGCCCGCCCCCAAAAATTTACGGGCATTTCTCCGAGCCATTTGTGAATGATCTCGGAGAAACATGGTGGATGTGGAGCACTTCTCTCTTGCCTTCCGAGATCGTAAGGCAAGAGAGAAGCGCTCCACACCACCATGTTTTCCCGAGGACATTCACAAATGGCTCGGAGAAACGCCCATAATTTTTTGGGATTGAGGGGTATGTTTAGGTCAGACTGGGACCTCGGTGAGAGGGAGGGTGTAACGCCCACCACTAGAAAAGGGGCGGGGCTTAAAAAAAGAGAAAAACTGCCCCGAATCTGCTCAAGCCGGGGCTAGAACCGAGTGATGCCCCTCTCCTCCATTGGCTGGCCAGCATTTACGAGGCCAGCCAATGGAGAAGAGGGGTGGATTCAAGCCCCCATACTACACAACATAAAATCTTCGGCTCTGCCCACTGCTTACGCAGTGTGACGGTAGCCTCGACCTAAAAAGAGGAAATGTACAGGAATCTTGCGTGTTACCCTCAGATTCACGTGTAATCCCTAAATTTGATATATGCAACTCGGAATCAGCTGGTCATATTGATGCAGGAAGAACAAGCTCAGGGAGCAGTTCTGGTAGTGCACTGAGACAACTACTGCACAGTAATTCCTTACAATTCAGAAGGATGGACTAAATAAACATTATGTACAGTTTGTAAACTGAGCTTGTTGAAAGAAAATTTCTGCCACAATCTAATTTTCCACTCTTGAGAGTAACACAATGTCCTGTTAAAACGGCATCCAATTGGCTTTTTTTGTACTTTTATACTTGTCCCTTTTGTACTCCAGTTCTGTGCATCAGTGCAACAGTGCATCTCAATAAAATCTAGAAGCATTTTCCTTTTTTCGGACCACGAATATCTCTTCTTTCACACGTGTAAAATGGCAAGATGTGGAGGTGAGGCAATGCGAGTCGATTTTTCACATAACATCTTTCACACCATCTTCAACTCTGACAAGAATGCTTTAAAACAGTTCATTATAAAAAAAATCTGTCTAGGTAAATGAATCATTCCAATTTATATTATACGAATGCTTTGTTTACCCTCTACCCCTCTAAGCAGTTGCGTTCATTGGCGGCAGGTAATATGGGCTTGTGGGACTTAGGCCTCGCCATTGATTTATGATAAGTGCCCAAGGGTTGGGCCAGTATCAATCACATTGTTTTGTAGCTGAAAGTGCTCGAGGCTCACACTTTCAGAAAGACAAGTAACTAGATGTGAAAGAGTGATCCGCATTTTTAAAAGAGCCTGGGGTAGGGTGTCAGAGACATATACGGCTGCAATTCAAAGCTATCTCCCATTCCTTATACATTTAGCATCCAAATATTATGCCATTCGAGGTAGAATATGTATTTTTAGTTTTTGAAAACCTGCCCTTTATAAGTGCATCAAGCAAGCATTCCCCCTGTTTTAAAATGTCACTTTGACTTATTTATAAGGTCATCTCCTCGCTGAGTGGAAAATATGCATGTGATTTACATTAGTAAAATTCCTTTAATGTTCTTTTCACATTTCCTTGATCCATTTTATTTATTTTAGAGTGCTCGAGCAGTCAGTGGGCCTCCTCGGGGCACCAGTAGAAACAAAACATGATCATAGCTCTCTTAGAAACAGCCACGTGGTTTAACAAGCATTGGAAATGCAATAGGTCTCGCATTAGGAAAGTTTGAGCGATTGTTATTGTAAATGACACTTTTTTATTTATGTGTTGGTTTTGAAAATAGCAAAATTAATAGCTTTGTCAGTTACAATGTCAATAGTTTTAACTTTCGCAAATGTGACACCTATAGCATTTGTAATGCAATGTGTGTTGTATTTACGTGACTTAGATGTATTGATATTACAAATAACAATGGCTTTTATTTTTGTAAATGATTAATACTTAAATAAAAGTTATTTTAATTTATAATGGCAATACCTTAAACGTTTGTAAATAAGTTTTGTGAAGATTATGTTCAGTGTATTTTATTGTGACGAAAATCCAAGCACATTGCATTTGCACCTACACACACACAGAGCCACACACACACACACACACACACACACACACATATAGATGTGGTGGATCTGGGGGATATGGTGGTGGTGGGTGTGTTGGTGGATGTGGTGGTGGATGCGGTGGTGGTCATGGATGTGGTGTTGGTGGATGCAGTGGTGGTGGATGCGGTGGTGGATGTGGTGGTGGTGGATGCGGTGGTGGATGCAGTGGTGTTGGAAGTGTTGGTGGATGTGTTGGTGGATGTGTGGTGGATGTGGTGGTGGTGGGTTTGGTGGATGTGGTGGTGGTGGGTGTGGTGAAAGTGGTGGTGGATGTGGTGGTGTATGTGGTGGTGGATGTGGTTGTGGATGTGGTGGTGTATGTGGTGGTGTATGTGGTGGTGTATGTGGTGGTGTATGTGGTGGTGTTGGATGCGGTGGTGGATGTGGTGGTGGATGTGGTGGTGGATGTGGTGTTGGTGGATGCGGTGGTGGTGGGTGTGGTGGTGGTGGGTGTGGTGGTGGTGGATGTGGTGGTGGATGTGGATGTGGTGGTGGTGGATGCGGTGGATGTGGATGTGGTGGATGTGGTGGTGGTGCATGCGGTGGATGTGGTGGTGGATGTGGTGGTGGATGTGGTGGTGGATGTGGATGTGGTGGTGGATGTGGTGGTGGATGTGGTGGTGGATGTGGTGGTGGATGTGGTGGTGGTGGATGCGGTGGTGGTGGATGGGGTGGTGGATGTAGTGGTGGTGGGTGTGGTGGATCTGGTGGCGGTGGATGTGGCTGTGGATGTGGATGTGGCAGTGGATGTGGCAGTGGTTGTGGTGGTGCATGTGGAGGTGGATTTGGAGTTGATGGTGGATGTGGTGGATGTGGTGGTGGATGTGGTGATGGTGGATGCGGTGGTGGTGGTGGATGCGGTGGTGGTGGTGGATGGGGTGGTGGATGTAGTGGTGGTGGGTGTGGTGGATGTGGTGGTGGTGGGTGTGGTGGATGTGGCGGTGGATGTGGCGGTGGATGTGGCGGTGAATGTGATGGTGGATGTGGTGGTGGATGTGGTGGTGCATGTGGAGGTGGATTTGGAGTTGTTGGTGGATGTGGTGGTGGTGGATGTTTAATGAGCAATTGCACAGCTGTGTTCCATTTACTCATGTGAAGTTGCACATCAGTTAAAGTTAGCACGTGGAAACGATTATTAGCAGGACTTAAAAAGAACTGGGTACTGTTGTAGTGCAGGCCAGCCAGCCAGAAAGAAATGACTGAACGAAAAGGACCCCATTTCCTATTTCCCCTTGTGACCTCATATTTATTAGGATTATTACTGTTCGTGATAACCTTTGAGAGTTTGTGAGCACTGTGCCTTTAGTGCATATGCGAAATTGAGACCCACTACTCCAATTCGAAAATGCGGTTCTTGTAGATTTGTTAAGCTGCTCGCATTAAATCCAGCATTTGGATTGTGACTATAATTATACAAAATGAGATAATTCAGTCCGTGTTTTAATAGTCATTTGTTGGCCCATCAATTGGAGGTGGGAGGGTGAAATAGATCAGTTAGCCTAAAAAAAATTCCTACGTTTAAATTTTTATCATGCTCCTGCGGAAATTGAGCGTAAAACAATGAAAGTTACAAGTTTATCATTATTTATCACGTGAACTATATCAGCCATGCGTCAACGCCATTATACATTATAGGCAAGCTCTTTGCAAAAAAAGTAAGAAAGCAAATATGATAATATAGAAATACTGTACACACCCGCATCGATGTGACTTTGAAATGACATTTAGGTAAGAGATTGAACTCCACACGTTACACGTGCTGGAGCCTGGTGTAATATGCCGGTTAAGGTAATTGTTCAGGCAGGAAGGTTTGAGTGTTAGTAAGTACGCTTCATTTGTAGCTTAAAAGAAGGCAGCAGTCACGTGTGGGGGAAGGGTGGGGTGCTGAGCAGAGTGCCTGTTGAAGAAACTGAATTTCCTTCAAGGAGACCCTTTCATGCGTGTCGCGCTCACTGTCAAATAATCGACAGCCCCAAGCTAAGTAAAATAAGTCAAACTTCAAGTAAAGCATATGTTTGGTGACTTCCCATTCCCCCTTTCATGAATTGCAGACTTGCCACCGCGAAAGTGATGAGGAAATAATTTGGGCGTAATTGTGTTTTATAAAATATGGTAGTTTTAAATAAGTTACAGGAACATGTCAATTGGTTGGTACTAAAATAAATCGACGAGCTGGCGGAGCCTGAATTCCGTGTTGTATGCTGGAGGGGGAGGTGTGCTGGGAGAGAGAGTGGGGAGGGGGCGGAGCGGGAGGAGCGTCGTGAGGGGAGAGAGAGTGAGGAGAGGGCAGAGCAGGAAGAGCTGCTCTAGGCAGGCTGGGGAACAGATGCTGCTGGGGAAGTGATGAGGGGAGGTGCCCTGAAGAAATGCGACACGGCAGGCAGGGGAGGGGGCGGAGCGGGGAGCAGAGTGCCTGTTGAAGAAACTGAATTTCCTTCAAGGAGACCCTTTCATGCGTGTCGCACTCACTGTCAAATAATCGTCAGCCCCAAGCTAAGTAAAACTTCAAACTTCAAGTAAAGCATATGTTTGGCGACTTGTCAATTGGTTGGTACTAAAATAAATCGACGAGCTGGCGGAGCCTGAATTCCGTGTTGTATGCTGGAGGGGGAGGTGTGCTGGGAGAGAGAGTGGGGAGCGGGCGGAGCGGGAGGAGAGTCGTGAGGGGAGAGAGAGTGGGGAGAGGACAGAGCTGCTCTCGGCAGGCTGGAGAACAAATGCTGCTGGGGAAGTGATGAGGGGAGGTGCCCTGAAGAAATGCGACACGGCAGGCAGGGGAGGGGGCGGAGCGGGGGTGTGGGAGGAGTGCGGCTGAGGGAAAAGACGTGCAAGGCAGGCGGCTGGGGGCATGTGCCCGCGCTTTTAAGCTCAATGCGCATGCGCATTGAGCTTAAATTTCACAGGCACTGCAAGGAATCGCCACGATTCCTTGCAAGTTGGTTAAAGAGTATTTAAGCCCCCATAGTCTCGCAAGCTCGATGCGCATGCGCATCGACAGGCGAGACCTAAAAATGAAAATATGCACCGAGATTTGAATATTCCCAGGCATATATGATGCACACTGCTAGGGTTTTACCTCACCTATGACTGTAAAGAAGGGCGGCATAGAATATTTTGACAAAGTGATATTGATTCTCATCACCTAGGCTAATTATTTCCCCACCTATTTCTATTTGGTCTTGGACCCTGCTTGTGGGGCGCAAGGTTGACAAGCTTGGGTTTCCAGCACTGGCTGGTTTTTGCTCCAGAAAGTGTATATATAACTAGCTCATTGTTCTTGAGCTAAGGTGAGTTCTTTCTTTCCAGGGTCTTTTTACGTAGACCATCATGTAGTTAGGGGCATCCTGTGTGGCACGTTCGTCATTTCTCCTCCGCATGGAACTGCTCATATGAGGGAGTCTCACCAATAAACCAATAAGCTGCAGTGTGTCCTGTCTTCCCCTCCCGATCCTAATTGCAGGTATCCTCGTTTTCTCTTTCTTAGCAGTCACATAATTCCCTTTTCTCTCTTCCATCTTGAGAAGTCACTTATCTTTCTTCTTTATCGTCCACCCGTACAGGTTCCTGCATTTCCGGTTGTCCCGGAAGCAATTCCCTTTCAACAGAAACCAAGGAGATGCTCTAGCAGTAGAAACTTCCTGCATGTGACATGAAACAACTGATATGAGCTTTGTCTTATATTATGGATTTCTATGTTGGGAAAGACTGTGAAGATACCATCAGACCATAAGATGGAAGCAGTTTTTTGTTTATCTTATAATTAAACATGTATTGAAGAGTATTATCGATCAGTGTAAGTGCAAAGAAAGGCGCACGCTCAGGCTAGCATACTAACATTGAGAGAGGTAATTCAAGATTTTGAGATTCAAAAGAAAGTCATGCTCCTTACTTTGTAGCTGCCACCCACATCCGAGCTTAGGGGCCGATTAGGATTGCGGTGAATCCGCATCCTCCGGGCCGGCGGAAGCCACTGCCGGCCTGGAGGATGCGGATTCACCGCTGCGGTGCCTTCAAAGACCCCCCGCCAGATTAGGATGGCTGGGGGGTCATAGGCGGACGGGAAGACCGTCCGCCGCTTTTCCGCCGCGGTCGCCTTCCGACCGTTGTGGAAAAGCTCTAATATGGTGGCGGTGTCTATCAGACACCGCCAGCCATATTAGGATGGGGCAGAAAACAAGCTTTTCTGCTGCGGCTTTTCCGGCGTGGAAAAGCATGTGGTCTTTTGTGTTTGGGGGCCCGTTGCAGGCCCCCAGGGGCGTTGGGGGGTGGGGGGTGCACATGGGGGGTACCTATGGTACCCCCCTGCCTTTGCATGCACAAAGCGGCAGGCACCGCGCGGTGCCTGTCGCTTTGTGCATGCAAAGGCAAAACATGCATATTTAACATTGCGGAGGGTGCTGCTTCAAGCAGCACCCGCCACAATGCTAACTATATGGGATGTGACCGCCAGGGTGGCGGTCACATCCTACTTCCAAGGGAGGGAACGCCGCTGCCCCTGCGGACGGTCCCTCCACCTCGGGGGTGGCGGACGGACGCAGGTCCGTCCGCCATCCTAATAGGCCTTTTAGTTCGTGCTTTGAGCAGCTCTATCGATCCTTAGGTCATACACTGGTTTTAAACAATTGTATTTTGCACATTGTGATAATTTTTAAACTGCTTTTAACTTCTGTACTTACTTGTGATGCCTGATTTGTGCTCTACAACGCTGTCCCCGGTCCGTCACGGCGAATAGTGCCGATTGCACGGAGGGACGTGACTCCTCCCACATTCACTCCACTTCCTGCCCCATGGCATAAAAAACAGAGGGCTGTCCGGCTACGCAGCACTGGGTGAATGTGCACCGCAAGGCTTGCAACTGGTTTTAAACAATTGTATTTTGCACATTGTAATAATTTCTAAACTGCTTTTAACTTCTGTACTTACTTGTGGTGCCTGATTTGGCTTTACAACGCTGTCCCCGGTCCGTCACGGCGAATAGTGCCCATTGCAAGGAGGGCCGGGACTTCTCCTACATTGCACCTCACTTCCTGCCCCTGGGCATAAAAAACAGATGGCTGTACGGCCACGCAGCGGACGCGTGCCGCGGGCGCACGGCCGGCATGACAAAGGCAAGCTCGTCTGCGACTCGACCTGCCCAAAGACACACCAGATTGATTTAGCAAAGACCCTACTGCTGCACAGGTGTTGTACATGCGGCCAGATGCTGAATCAGGTCAAAGAATTAAGGATTGGAAAAGCATCTCCCCTGGGCAGGGCGATCAAGTACAATGATAAAATTAGTGTGTGCCTCGTCAATTGTAGATCACTGCCCAAGCATGCGGAGGCGGTCTGGCTAGTGTTAGCAGAGGCTATTTGGGATGTTATGTTCTTAACTGAAACCTGGCTAAACACGGACGCGGTGACAACAATTGCCTTGGCCATCCCACCAGGTTTTAAATTGTGTTATGCCAATCGAGAGGGTAAGAAAAGGGGGGTGGGATGGACTTTATTTTCAAAGACTTGTGGGAGCTGGTGTCCTCACTCCACGTACAGGGCATTGAAGGTCTCAATTTTTGCCTACAAATCAACCCCTCTTCCTCCCTCGCGGGCATTCTCATTTATAGACCACCCGACTGTGCAGCGGATTCGTTTCAGGCTCTTTGCAATTTTATTGCTCAGAAATTGGTAGTATATACCAATTTTTGGCCCCTGGAGATTTCATTTGCATGTGAATGACCCTAACTGTGCACAAGCAGCGCAGTTGGTCTCGTCCTTAGCAGGTGCCAATCTCACACAACTGGTGTCCTCCCCGATGCATAAAGCGGACCAAACCCTGGATTTAGTTTTCTCCAAATTACTGCCATTGTATGGAAACTCCCTAATCTATGGTGTGGTCAGATCATTACTTGATTCCTTTTTCGGTTACACTGTCTAAACCGGGTCAAGTTAAGGGTAATTGATCACTTCTAAAAAGAAACTGGAATAACCTGACCGAAGTATCTTTAAGCCCTATTCTGTAGGACAATTATCCTTGTCTATCTTCTGACCCCATTGTAGATGCAGTTGCTATAAATCAATGGATTGCCACTGCTGTGGAGTCTGTTGCTCCGGCCAGAGTGGTGAAATCCATTAGACTGTCTCCTTCTGCTCCCTGGTTCTCGAATACCCTCAAAGAAGCTAAAAGCAGATGCAAACGGTTAGAACGCCAGGGGAGAGTGAGCTATTGTGACTTAGCAAAGAGAATCTACAAAAAATCACTAACAGATTTTCAAAAGTCACTAAAAGCAGCCAGGCGGGATCATATTGTTTCGAGCATTCACAATGCAGATCACTCCATTACTTTAAAGTGGAGACTGAATCGATATCGTCCCTAGATCTGTACGAAAATATTGCTAGCTATTTTGACAATAAAATGTTAAAGGTCTACGACTCCTTCTCGACCTCTGAGGCAACTAAGAAAGCAGATATACCTGTGGGTGCAGTGGAGGTATCTCCATTCACTAATTTCACACCTATCTCGCCTCAAGAGGCTCTAGCAGAAATTCAGAAATTCAGAAATTCAGGCGCCCTAGATGATCCATGCCTACTAAACTGTGGAAAATGCTTTCCCTCTCCCTAATGGGCGGGCTACTTCATATATGGAACACCTCTCTTGACACGGGCGTCTTTCCAGATAAATGGAAACATGCAATACTCCTCCCTTTGAGAAAAATACAAATGGTGACCCAGGAGACCTCAGCAACCTTAGACCCATCTCTCTGCTCCCCGCCCCAGGTAAAATGTTGGAGAAGTTGGTCTAGCGCCAACTGACCAACTATATTGAGAGGACTGGCGCCCTGCATGATACACAATCTGGTTTCCGGGCGGGGTTCAGCAAGGAGACCGCTCTCCTTGAGGCGACAGAGTCGGTAAGATGGTCGATGGACTCAGGGGCATCAGCATTGCTGGTGCTCCTGGATCGGTCTGCTGCATTGGACACTGCAGATCACACCATACTGGTACACAGACTAGAGAGAGTGGGCTTTGGGGGTAAAGTGCTGACCTGGTTGACATCCTATCTAAGTGGGCGCACCCAGAGAGTTGCCCTACAACCATTTGAATCTAATCCTAAACATCTTTAGTGCGGTGTCCCTCAGGGATCAGCTCTGTGGCCTTTACATTTTAACCTCTACCTTGCTCCAATTTTTTCCCTGATTGCCAACTGGGGAGTGAAACCGATTTCCTACGCCGATGACACCCAGTTGGTTTTCACTTTTCAGGAGTGGACGGTAGATGCTTTCAAGAACTTCAAAGGGTGTCTGCGAGATATAGCACTATGGATGAACACTAACAAATTAAAACTTAATGCAGGGAAGACAGAAGTTCTGCACTTCGGTAAGGGCCCAGTGCCAGATACAGATCTGTGCTGGCCATCAGAAATGGGTCCACCGCCGCCTCTGCCACACATATTCTGAATCTAGGTGTGAGATGGAAGGCTGACCTCTTTTTTTCGGCCCAAATACAGAAGGTCTCTGCAATATGTTTTAGTAAACTAAAAAATCTCCGGAAAATGTTACACTTCCTACCGGAAGACTGCCTCAATTCTGTAGTCCATGCTACAGTTACATCTACGCCAGACTACGCAAATGGCTTATATCTTGGCCTTCCCAAATACTCTATTTGCCGCCTCTAGATGGTACAGAATGCGGCTGCAAGACTGGGCAGACACATCCCGTTTCGACACCATGTCTCTTCGCATCTACATGAGCTCCATTAGCTCCCAGTAGTGAAAAGAATTAAATTTAAGGCCATGACATTAATTGCCCTGGCTATCTGAAGGAAAGACTCTATCCCTATAAGCAAATTCGAGCGCTGAGGTCCAACTCTCATAACTTGATGTGTACCCCCCGCTTTGTGAAAGCGCGTCTAGGTGGTAGAGCGTTCACAGTTAGAACGGCCACAATGTGGAATACCCTACCAGGGAACCTCCGACAGGCTAATTCAGAAACCTCTTTCAGAAATGCCTTGAAGACATGGCTCTTTAACCCCTAAGCTGCGGCGGCAATTCCGCCGCAGCGCTAAGGGGGAGGCGGGGCCGCGCAGCGCTCCCGTACTAATGACGGAACCGCTCCGTCACGGCCCTCGGGTGGGCTGTGCTTGTGACGGAACGGTTCCGTCACGGCCCCGCCCGCTCTTTAGAACGTCAGCGCAGGCACGGAATTCGCGCCGCGAAGGCGCTGCGAGCGGGCCGTGACGGAACCGTTCCGTCACCAGCACAGCCCACCCGAGGCTCGTGACGGAACAGTTCCGTCACGAGCACACATAGGGGTAAGGCGGATTAGGATGGGTTGTTAGTACAGTAGCCCTTCGCACGCAATTACCTGCTGCTTCAGCGCCGGGCACCTCTGTTTGAGGTAGCTGTCGCGCTTTACAAGCGCCAGTATTAAATATTATTATTATTTATCAAAGAGAAGACAACAACCAGTGCCATACATTATAGGTTTAAGCTGTATCTTTGTACAGCATTCAGCTGCCACTATGTGGTGTCAATTTTCGCTCATCTCATACTTACTCCAGTGCAGAAGCCCGCGTTAGCTAAGCCTAAAACATGCAAGCGACCACTCCAACTGAACCGTGTGAATGTTTCAAAGAAGTGGCTTTGTTCATGCACCCGGATGAAACCCCTGCACTCACCCCAATCAATCGTCAAGACTTTCTCAACAAGCATGGTCATCATGTGCAAACTGACCACACCTTATACAGTCCAAGACAAACAGTAGCACCTAATTAGCATAGGCTTCATGGCATTGTACACGGTTGTATACAGGTGCACGAATACATATCACTTTTCCTATAACACAAATACAGGTAACAGCAAACTGGCCCCTTCAGCCAGTCAAGGAAGACATACTCTTATTTGATTACGAGCGTGGAAAGTGCTTAAGATGACCTCCAATACTGTCTGAATAGTAAAAGACTGCAAAAAGTATTCAAAGACTGCGAGGAACTTCAGTGTTTGAATCGTATTGGGCAGAATATAATGAACACTACAAGCATCGGAATGCCTGTGGAATCTAGCAGCTCTGGTTAGTATTGAAAATTGGGCATTATTTAGAGTTTGGCTGATATAGGACATTCACCAAATAGGGGCATATCGCCCATCCCTCTACCTATTTTTTTGGTCGCAGTTTTAAATAGTGCAAACTTGACCCAAAGGTATCAGAGCACTTTACCTGAGCACCAGTTGCATTACAGAGGGACACATTATTTTTTTTTTTTTTAAGGCACGGGGTGATTATGTGATTTACCCAGAATCACAGGATGCTTGGGCCTCCCGCAAGACTCAAACCTGGTTCCCCAACTTCAAAGTTGGCTGCCCTAGCCGTTAGGCTACATCCTCTCTCCTATAAACTATAGAGGGTATCTAAACGAAGAGAAATTATTTGGGAACATCCCCTTATTCTGAGGCGACCAGCTACTTATGGTGCCTCTGCTTCCCATGCTCCCTGAAATGCTGTGTGCCTGACTCTTGTTGCTGCCAAAGTCCCCTCCCACCACAGACCCGCCCTCCAACAGAACTGAGACCCAAGGCCTGGTGTCTATAAGCATGCAAGTGCACTGATGTGTGTGCTGGGTTTGTTATGCTTTGCCTGACAGTTCTTCTTTGGAGTGCCCCACTCCTTGGTAACCGCGTGGCCATGCCTGAGTTCCTGGCGCGATTCTATATTAACCAATGAGATGCTCCAAATTTGAGATGTCGTTATTACAATCTTCATCTCGTAAGTACTTTTTATGGCCTCCGACTTTTTAATCCAGTAATTATTATATGATTTTAAAGTGGAATACTGGGAAATGTCTTGTTCAGGGGTGTCCAACCTTTTCTTTATGGAGAGCTACTTCTGATCGATGAACATTACTTTAATCACTGTTGCACTTGTGACCCCCTCGGATACAAGCACAAGACCGACCACCCACATGTATGTGGCGACGTTGAGTGACAAAATACTGTCAACCAAAATTTTGTCTCCAGAATACTGATTACATAATATCATAAGGTACTTAAACGTAGGCATGTATAGATTTACTCTTCTTAGCTCCACTTCTATGTACCTTGAAGGGATATATAACAGATAGATATAGATAGATCATTAAGATGAATAGATGTGAAGTTAAAAACAGCAATATAACTGCACTCACCTATAAAGGCAAACATCCATCATGATTTTGTGGTTGTCGATATTCTGGATACATTATTTTAGCAATACGATATTTATATTCATAATTGTGATTGATAGAGTATAGACTACCCAAAACCATATGATATGGATATCAAAAGGAATGTCAGGAAAAATGACTCCACATTTCTAATGAAATAATAGCGCTAGTGACCAGTGGCACCAAGGAAATACTAACCGTTATAAATTTCACAAACACTACTATGAATTATCACTCAAAGAGCAGCTTTAAAAATGTTTTTGATTTACAATCATTTTGTTTTCAAACGTGAGCATAGCATTTTCTCAAAATGCACAGTTTTCTATTAAATATGCCCTTTTCATTTTGGGTAAAAAACATTCCAAAAACATCTTATCTTTTTTTCAGACACACTGTATGACTGAAATAATGGACCTTGCAGAGTTACAAATCTCCATGTGATTTTGCAAAATTGAGAGGGGAAACAGGTGGTTTTGTTGTAAATCCCGCAGGTTGTCACAGTGTGTGTGTTGTGTTTAATTGTGTTGCCCTGTCATTGGTTAGGCTGGCTGCCACTCTAGTTGTCCAGAGTTTGTCGTGCTGTTAATTCAATGTGACTAGACCCTCTGAATTGGATACTGTGAGGATTGCACTTTTGGGAGCTACTTCCAGGGTACGGGCGGGCCAGCAGTAGCTCGTGAGCTACCCATTGGAGACCCCAGGTCCAGTTGAACATTAGTAAAAAGTCTATGGGTTTACTGTACAGGACTGCCTCACAGGATTCACTGACGTAGAAAGACCTACTGCAATAGTGATACAACAGTATGTCATGGAATCAATTACAAGGCAACCTCTAGGAGACCTGTGATTTGGGCTACGGCCCTGTAGACAACAGTATACTACTATCCTGTGAGTTTCTTATGAGATTTCTGCATTTTCACAGACAACAGATGGATCTTATTATACGGTGCCACTGTCTTTTGTGATGAGCAATACATTATTATCTAGAGAGCATGACGCAGAGGCAGCAGGAATGAGGTGAGCTCAGCGTTAGTCAGAGCTTGTCCTTTCCCATCATGTTGAATTTAAATCATAAGATAATCCTTTCAGTAAACGGAGGGCTGGCTGCACAATACTGAATTTAAAATTCACTGTTTCCTAAAAACAGAAGAAATAGAATTACAGGTTTTTTTCTTAGCGACATGTAATTTCTTGAGTGCGCTGTACAAAGCGTTATAATGTAAAGAAGCATTTGCAATGCAATAGGTCTCGCAATTACTTGAGTTTGAGGTATTGGCATTGTGGGAAATGAAGCTAATGGGAAGAGAGGAGAGGATGTGAGGTGTAAAACTGTGCCCTGGTACAGGAGAGGAGATGCTAGAGAGGGGGTTGGACTTGGAGGTGCAGGATGAAGGGCGAGGAGGGACAGTGGGGAGGAAGCAAACAAGGGTGAGCACATCACGGAGGGAAGTGGGGAGGAAGCACACATGGGTGAGCACATGACGGAGGGAAGTGGGGAGGAAGCACACATGGGTGAGCACATGACGGAGGGAAGTGGGGAGGAAGCACACATGGGTGAGCACGCACATGACGGAGGGAAGTGGGGAGGAAGCACACATGGGTGAGCACATGACGGAGGGAAGTGGGGAGGAAGCACACATGGGTGAGCACATGACGGAGGGAAGTGGGGAGGAAGCACACATGGGTGAGCACGCACATGACGGAGGGAAGTGGGGAGGAAGCACACATGGGTGAGCACATGACGGAGGGAAGTGGGGAGGAAGCACACATGGGTGAGCACATGACGGTGGAAAGTGTGAGGAAGAACACAGGGTGAGCACATCACTAAGGGAAGTGGGGAGGAGTACACATGGGTGAGCACATCATGGAGGGAAGTGGCGAGGAAGCACACAGGGTGAGCACATGATGGAGGGAAGTGGGGAGGAAGCACACATGGGTGAGCACAACATGGAGGAAAATGGGAGGAAGTACACAGGGTGAGCACATCACGGAGGGAAGTGGGGGAAGCACAGAGGGTGAGCATATCACGGAGGGAAGTGGGGGGAAGCACACAGGGTGAGCATATCACGGAGGGAAGTGGGAAGGAAGCACACATGGGTGAGCACTTTATGGAGGGAAGTGGGAAGGAAGCACACATGGGTGAGCACATCACGGAGGGAACACTGGATCTCACTATCACTCAAACACTGAGTCTCACTATCACTCAAACACTGGATCTCACTATCACTCAAACACTGAGTCTCACTATCACTCAAACACTGGATCTCACTATCACTCAAACACTGAGTCACACTATCACTCAAACACTGAGTCTCACTATCACTCAAACACTGAGTCTCACTATCACTCAAACAATGGATCTCACTTTCACTCAAACACTGGGTCTCACTATCACTCAAACACTAGAACTCAGTATCATTCAAACACTGAGTCTCACTATCACTTAAACACTGAGTCTCACTATCACTCAAACACTGAGTCTCACTATCACTCAAACACTGGATCTCACTATCACTCAACCACTGAGTCTCATGATCGCTCAAACACTGGATCTCACTATCACTCAAACACTGGGTCTCACTATCACTCAAACACTGAGTCTCACTATCACTCAACCACTGAGTCTCATGATCGCTCAAACACTGGATCTCACTATCACTCAAACACTGGGTCTCACTATCACTCAAACACTGAGTCTCACTATCACTCAAACACTGAGTCTCACTAACACTCAAACACTGGATCGCACTATCACTCAAACACTGGATCTCACTATCACTCAAACACTGGATCTCACTATCACTCAACCACTGAGTCTCATGATCGCTCAAACACTGGGTCTCACTATCACTCAAACACTGGATCTCACTATCACTCAAACACTGGATCTCACTATCACTCAAACACTGAGACTCACTATCACTCAACAACTGAATATCACTCCACGTGCCCCATATTGTCTAAGGAGAACAGTGTGTGTTGTAAAGCGCACTGGCCCCTGCCGCTGGGAAAGAGGCGCTATTGAAAATGGGAAATCTGTAGCGGCGGGTCCAACGGTTCCTGTCCTGAGCCGGTGAGCCACTCAAAGAATCGCGGGCCACGGTTGGAAGGCAGTGGGTGGTTTCTTAAAATAACAAG
Source organism: Lissotriton vulgaris (assembly GCF_964263255.1). NCBI lineage: Eukaryota > Metazoa > Chordata > Amphibia > Caudata > Salamandridae > Lissotriton > Lissotriton vulgaris. Next base: position 1,689,639,821 of record NC_141685.1, read on the forward strand.
TACACAAAAGGGCGAATGCACGTGGACTTGTGTGCGGCATGTGCAACGGAAAATGCGGCACACTGTTTATATCAGGGCATCACATGCTCGCTGGGCCTAAATAATAAGAGGAGAAAAGAAATCGTCTCACTTTTGAAATTGGAAAAGTGTGACTACATCTGAGGGAAAATTAGTTTACACATTTGTACAACAAGTAATAACAAGTGTTACCTTTTTGGAAGTGTCATTAGCCTATTCAAACAAGAGGGCAGCAAATTGCATCAAATGCGTTGACTGGGGTAAAAGGGCAAGATCACCCCAAAAATATAACCAGGCATTGGAAAGACCTGCAGAGCTGTGCACGGCACTGCCAAGACTCCCAAGGATTGTCTGCCCATTCACCTATTGGGCAATCTGTGGGTTTTCCATTACACCACCATCTGCCCACGTATTTGTGTCCCCCACGTCCTCCATAGGAAAGACCCTCTCCAAAAATCTTTCAAGCGGCTGTAGAGTGAAGACGCACCCTTAGGACTTGAACGGTGTTGTTTTGATGGTTGTTAAATTGCAAATGTATTTGACCCCTAACTCTGAGGGGCTGCTGCCCTGGTAATGTGCAGCTCACATTTTATTTTAAATGGCGAATGCAATCCCGAGCCCGGGTCCCTGCATAACTCATGAGCTCATATTGATTGTGACTCTTTTTGCTGCACAGCAGAGTACTCTCAGGTTGGTCCCTGGACCTCACAGCAGAGTTCTCTCAGGATGGTCACTGGCCCTCAGAGCAGAGGGCTCTCAGGATGTCACTGGCCTCACAGAAGAGTGCCCTCAGGTTGGTCCCTGGACCTCACAGCAGAGTGCTCTCAGGATGTGACTGGTCCTCACAACCGAGTGCTCTCAGGATGGTCACTGCTCCTCAGAGCAGAGGGCTCTCAGGATGTCACTGGTCCTCACAGCAGAGTGCTCTCAGGATGTCACTGGCCTCACAGAAGAGTGCCCTCAGGTTGGTCACTGCTCCTCATAGCAGAGGGCTCTCAGGATGTCACTGGTCCTCACAGCAGAGTGCTCTCAGGATGGTCACTGCTCCTCATAGCAGAGGGCTAACAGGATGTCACTGGTCCTCACAGCAGAGGGCTCTCAGGACTGGTCACTGGCCCTCAGAGCAGAGGGCTCTCAGGATGTCACTGGCCTCACAGAAGAGTGCCCTCAGGTTGGTCACTGCTCCTCATAGCAGAGGGCTCTCAGGATGTCACTGGTCCTCACAGCAGAGTGCTCTCAGGACTGGTCACTGCTCCTCAGAGCAGAGGGCTCTCAGGATGTCACTGGTCCTCACAGCAGAGTGCTCTCAGGATGGTCACTGGATCTCACAGCAGAGTGCTCTCAGGATGTCACTGATCCTCACAGCAGAGTGCTCTCAGGATGATCCCTGGTCCTTGCAGCAGAGTGCTCTCAGGATGGTCACTGGATCTCACAGCAGAGGGCTCTCAGGATGTGACTGGTCCTCACAACCGAGTGCTCTCAGGATGATCCCTGGTCCTCGCAGCAGAGTGCTCTCAGGATGGTCACTGCTCCTCAGAGCAGAGGGCTCTCAGGATGTCACTGGTCCTCACAGCAGAGTGCTCTCAGGATGGTCACTGCTCCTCAGAGCAGAGGGCTCTCAGGATGTCACTGGTCCTCGCAGCAGCGTGCTCTCAGGATGGTCACTGGATCTCACAGCAGAGTGCTCTCAGGATGTCCCTGGTTCTCACAGCAGAGTGCTCTCAGGATAGTCACTGGTCCTCAGAGCAGAGGGCTCTCAGGATGTCACTGGTCCTCGCAGCAGCGTGCTCTCAGGATGGTCACTGGATCTCACAGCAGAGTGCTCTCAGGATGTCCCTGGTCCTCACAGCAGAGTGCTCTCAGGATAGTCACTGGTCCTCACAGCAGAGTGCTCTCAGGATAGTCACTGGTCCTCAGAGCAGAGGGCTCTCAGGATGTCACTGGTCCTCACAGCAGAGTGCTCTCAGGATGGTCACTGCTCCTCAGAGCAGAGGGCTCTCAGGATGTCACTGGTCCTCGCAGCAGCGTGCTCTCAGGATGGTCACTGGATCTCACAGCAGAGTGCTCTCAGGATGTCCCTGGTCCTCACAGCAGAGTGCTCTCAGGATAGTCACTGGTCCTCAGAGCAGAGGGCTCTCAGGATGTCACTGGTCCTCACAGCAGAGTGCTCTCAGGATGGTCACTGGATCTCACAGCAGAGTGCTCTCAGGATGATCCCTGATCCTGGCAGAAGAGTGCTCTCAGGATGGTCACTGGATCTCACAGCAGAGTGCTCTCAGGATGGTCACTGGCCCTCACAGATGAGTGCTCTCAGGATGGTCACTGGTCCTCACAGATGAGTGCTCTCAGGATGGTCACTGGCCCTCACAGATGAGTGCTCTCAGGATGGTCACTGGTCCTCACAGCAGAGAGCTCTCAGGATGGTCACTGGATATCACAGCAGAGGGCTCTCAGGATGGTCACTGGTCCTCACAGATGAGTGCTCTCAGGATGGTCACTGGCCCTTACAGCAGAGTGCTCTCAGGATAGTCACTGGTCCTCAGAGCAAAGGGCTCTCAGGATGTCACTGGTCCTCACAGAAGAGAGCTCTCAGGATGGTCACTGGTCCTCACAGATGAGTGCTCTCAGGATGATCACTGGTCCTCACAGCTGAGTGCTCTCAGGATGGTCACTGGATCTCACAGCAGAGGGCTCTCAGGATGGTCACTGGCCCTCACAGATGAGTGCTCTCAGGATGTTCACTGGCCCTCACAGTAGAGTGCTCCCAGGATGGTCCCTGGTCCTCTGGTCACTGGTCCTCTAGGATAGCATATTGAGAGCTTGCAAGGACAGGCCACAGTTGCAATAGACTTTCCTTTTGTACAAGGCCCTCACAGACGTTGCTTGTTTCAGAGGTCCCTTGCTGAGTGGAAGGAGTGTAACACCAGCTCCTAGGGTGCTGGGGGGTCCCACCCTTCAGGTGCCCCCCCAGTCAGACTTATGTTTATGAATATCTGCAAATTACTGAAGTATAAGGGACCCCTCACTACTTTCTGGGGAAGGAGGGGGCATCATTTTGTTACGCCACTCATAAGTGGTCTACACAAAGTCATACTGTTCCTGCCATGTAGAAGGTGCATGGCAGAAATGTAATCTGTACTGAACCTTTTATCTTGACGGCCCACTGCAAAGAATGGTCCCTGCAGATGTGTTCACAATAAAGATCTTCTTGGCACAATATTCTCAGTATCTGGATCTAAGTGCCTGGAAGTCCAGGAGTGGGTCTAGCCTCCTTCTCTTGGACATTTGGTCTTGAAGGTCCAGGAGAGAAGCTGGCCTCTATATTGAGGACTGCTCATCGAATCAGTGACGGGCAGAGGCTGGTCTGCAAACCAGAAACCTTTCACCACCTAGAGCTTGGATTAAAATCAACTTTACGTGTCCCTGCTTACCAAGTACTTGCCAGTGAGTGGACCGCCTGCTCCTATGGTCAAAGTCATAGATACTGGTCACAGCAAACTTTTAATCCAAACACTCATCAGATATGCCGTATTTATTTTTTATTCTATAGTTCGGACCGCCACAATGGACCAGCCCTTCTGCCTGCAGCTGGATACCAGGAAGAAACCATTGAGTCTTGCGGTAGGAAAGGTCAGCCATTTCTAGATGGCTGGAGTATTCGCCCCATACAGTAAAGGTGAAAGTGATTCACAGCAATGCATCCAATGCTTAAAGTTAGACCCAGGAGCAAGAATTTGCTGCAGCTCACCTGCGAAAGACTCGGTTGGTGAAAGGATGGTTTTAAGTTGAATTGACATGCTTTTCTCTCTGGCGCCATGGAAGCAAATGAACATGTTGTACCAGGAGGCAGAGTACCGGGCATGGTGACCTGGCGCTTACTGAGATATTCTGCTCTTTCTAGTGAAGGATGCCATGATGGCTAGAGAGGTCCAGATGGCTCCGAAACCCGAGCTGGAGGGGAGAGAGGGGCAAAGGACAGCTGGATAGCATAAATACTAGAGTCATTAAGCAAATCCTTCCCTTTTAACAGACACCACCATGGATTCTGGGATGTGTAGTTTTGTGCTCTCATAAGCATGGGCCTACAAATCACAACATGCAGGGTACTTTTGAATAGAAAATCTGCATTGGCTGCAGGTGACCCTCCTAGCATGGCACGCCACAGGCCACTCATGGAATTATTCAGGTTTGTTATTATTGCGTAGCAACAAGCGGAGCCAATCACGCTGCTCCGTTTCCAGTCTGTTTCAGCTGATTCAGTTGTGTGCAGTGAAGGCGCTAGCCCCCCAGACACCAGCACTCTCTCCTCCGGATTGATGAAACTGTCTCGTTTCGGAGAGACCTTCTGCCAGTCGTCTGGTAGGAGCGGCGCAGGCAGCGCTGGAGAGCGAGCCACGGGGAATACATTACCTCGGGAAGCAGAAGGAATTCTTTTTAATTGAATTAAATTCGTCTTGATGTAACTTGTAAAAAATAATTACCATATGAACAGGATTGATGTTACCGTCTGGGGAACAAACACTGGCTCTGTCATCTTCTCGACTCCGAGCAAGCGACGCGCGACATTTCCCACTGGACACTGTCTGTTTTTATGCCGGGGTCTCTCTTCTCCTGGCTCCCCCTTCTCCCCAACCTCCACTCCTGTCACTTTTCTCTCCCTAGAGTGCTCATGTTTGCACAGTTGCGGGGTTATGAAGGGTTAGTTTGTAGGTTTTGAGGTAATCAGATTGGCTTTCATGCTACCCGGAGAGACAGAATATTACGGACCTATGTATTCCTTAAAAAGATCAACCAGTGGTGCGGGGGCACCACAAAGAAGCGGGCGGTGCAGTGCGGCAGCAGCAGCGACGCGAACACGGGCTGCTGCGCGTGCTGGCCACAGACGGGAATGGGCGTTGACAAGGCGGGACATGCGCCCGCCTTTGCCCAATCCCGTGCTGTTTAAAAAAAAAAATGCTAAAGCCAATGCCGGGCGGCGAAAGCCTGCTCACACTCACGAGCATGTGAGCAGCTTTCAGAACCCCCTTGCAAGAGGTCTCGAGCTGCGCACTGCAATGATAGGCGCAAGACCTAAAAAGGGTCATCGGGGGCTTATTTTGTTCCCGGCAGAATCTACAGTAAAATCTGTTTTTGGTGTTTAATGTATTTCCCCTGAATCAGTACATGTATGTTAGAAATGAACTGGCTGCAGGTTACTACAAATTCATTGGTGGAATAATCTTTCCGACACCAAATGTTTACCTCCTAGAAGCAGGGAGTGTGTTACCTTGAATACAATTTTATCTGTTGAGCATTGTTTACCACAGTTGTGAATGTTTAAAGGCATTTTTGATGCCTCTTACAAAGAGCTTCCTACTGCTGTTTAAGCAGTGGTGCTGCTTGTTCAAGCTGACGGTGGAAGCTTCCTTACCATCAGATGATTTGAATTTGATGCTGCCAAAGGAATTCCACCCTGATGCTGAACGTCTGCTGTGACTTCTGGGAAACATAGAACAGAAACTGAAACCCACTCCATGAAGCTCCCCTCCTCCCGTAGTTCACAGTGAACATTGGCGTATCCACGCCTGGTAATTGCTTTACGAAAAGATGTAACAAAACATAAAGGTGTTTTCAATATATAAATAGTTTGAAATTGACAGCAAAAAAAACCTTGAACATGTGACTTGTATATCCAAATGGTGAGGGGTAATAGAGAATGGCATGAGAGCATGATTTTAATCATTTTAGGGTACCAATGCTCATAGCCATGAAAACTTCTGCTCCTAAATTCTCTTCAATGTCCGATGTTCAGCGTTGCTCTGTATAATTGCCGTCTCTAGTCTACAGAGATCCATAGATAGGTTCCACTATTCGAACATAAGAGGAGGATTACTCTCTAGCCATAATCTCACCATATACAATCTTGCCAACAACACACAACAAATATAATAGCCACAGGCTTAGAAGGAATTTCTGGTGAGGAGCCAAGTATAATCTATTTAGAAGTAGAAGGAAGACAGATACCAAGTAATTTGCTGATCTACTGAAATACTTGAGTCAAATAAGTCAAAATCGTGTATGATTAATAATTAAATGCACAGTGTCGGAGGCAGGAGTCTCAATTACCATACTACAAATGTTCTGGTTGTCGTTCGATCAAGAGATGATATGTACAGCAAATTATACTTTTAAGGTGTGAAGTGGCCATCAAATCAATAAAGGCAGTTGGTGATGCACTGAGTTGGAAAGTGAGGTTTGCGTGAATTGTTCGTACATCTGTAAATATTTAAGAACCCAGTGGTTGGGGTAGATTGTAATGAAACCTGTGATGTGAATAAGTGGAAAACTGATCATACAACCTAACTATGCGTTGTAAAGAAATGTTAGACTATAGAAGATGCATTGTGAGAAAAACTGGGTCTGGATGGGTCATGCCAAAGAGAGTAATATCTAGTAAGCCTTTGAGAGATTATGAACCATATAGGTGTGTAGACAGCTAGAGTCTTGAACTGGGTTCTTTTAAAGTAAGATGAGTCAAAGAACCTGTGAAAGGGGATAGATAGATACACAGTTTACGTTAAGGCCAGGGGATTTAGATCAAGCGTTTGGGAGAGTTGACGTGAAAGCGAAATCAGTGATAGAATTTAGGAAATGGAAGTGCCCAACCTCTCTTAACGAGGGGGAGTTGCAAGAGAATAATGTCTCTAAGCGGTTTCTTGCTCAGTACAAGAGGGAAAAGATTGCATAAAAGGATCATAAATCTAGTTAATATAATCATGTTTTTAATGTTGCATCTTCCAAAAAACGTCTGCGTGAGTCCATTCCATTTTTGTAGGCCTATAACAAAGGAGGTCAGTAATGCTTCATAATTGATCTTAAACATCTCCTCAATTTGTATGCATATTTTAACACTCAAAGACATATTAAGAGTCAGGGTTAGCAGTCCTCTGATTTCTCAAGATCTGCATTTCATATTACAGTGGCAGTCGGAGAGCAAACCAAAGCAGGTGGTCTCAGTTTCAATGGCGGGGACAGCAGTAGACAAATTAGAGTAGACCACTGTCTGCTCTTAAAAAATGTTTTTATTACCATTCACAAAGGGAAAGGGTTCGCTTAGGTACCCCTTCCTGTTTGCGAATGAGTTACCACCAAATTAAATTTGATGGTAAAAGTGGATGTTTGGTGACAAAACGTTCATACCACTGCGAGTTGCTATTAAGAACGGATGTTCTTAACACGCCCCTTCCTAATACCGAATCTCTAAACAATTTTGTGCTTCTGTAATAGGTTACTAAATCGCAAAATAGGGTTTGGTACATAGGAAAATGCTTTTTTCAGGTTGCAAATGGCCGTCTATGGCCTGAAAAAAGCCTTGCGCATCTAGCCCCTAGTTGTTTCAGATTAATTTCTTCAGTCAGGGAAACTCCATTGTGTCCCTCACCCACAAATTTACACTGGGGTCATGTTTACCCAGCCAGCTGATAGCAATATATCTCTTTGCCAACAAATAAAGCAAACTGTAAAAAAGTATATTACATTTTCTTATGCTGTGGATGGACAATGATACCTAATAGGCAGTGTTGTGGAGCAAGGGTCATAACGGTTCCCATCGCTCGGTACAGATGTGCAGTGACTTCTGCCCAGAAGTCTGCCACTCTTGAGTAGGTTCAGAAAGAGTGTAGAATTAATGCCTCATTCCTCCATAGTCACGGATAACCTGCTCACCTTGTGTGGTAGATTTTACTTAGAGTAATCGGTGTCAGGTATGTACAGTATAAAAAGTTGAAGTTAATCAGCTTAAATCAGGCATTACCCAAGGCCTTCCACAATAGTTCACAGGTTGTTGCCCAATCTTTATCTGTAATGTGATCACAAATGTCCATCTCCCAAGCATCTCTGGCCTTTAATTCAGGCCTGGTTTTCTCCAGTTTTAGGGCATTGTCCATTAATATAATGAGATAAATGCCTACACCCAATCGTGGAATGCCCTCTAAAGTACTGGACGCAAGAGGATCATTGTGGAAGTCTGTCCAATTCTCCCTGGCTGTACCTTCGAGCTTAGTGTACTGCAGAAAATGTCCAGGACTCACTCCCAATGAGCCTAGCACCTTCTGGAAGGTAATAATCTTCACCCTCTGGTATAAGTCTTTGAGAACTTGGCAAATGCTTTCTCTCCATCGACTGACAGTCATATCCCTTCCAAAGCGACGGAATGTCTGTAAATCTCCTATATATACAAATCCCCTACAAAGGTCAGTTGTTTAAGAACCCTAATGGCTATTTCGTCCTACAGCTTATATAAATAGGAGTTTCAATGCTCTGCATTTCAATAAATGCATCCATAAATAAATAAATCCCATTTAACTTTTTGTCCAGTGATAAATATTCAACATACTAGCTCTAGATTAAATAATGAAAGAAATCAGGAACACATGAGAGAAATAAAAAATATAGTAAAAGAAAGAACAAAACAGGAAAAGAAAAAACAGAGAAAGAAAGCAGGTAAGACAAAAAGAGACAAAACGCCTAAATTCAATTTTTTGTCCAGGGGAAAAATATTAACAAACCACTCCAATATCTTAGCTTCAGATTGTCCGTCATTCACAAGGCTTACATGTAATCCCAAAGCTTGGCTATGACCCTGACATGCTAGGTGGGGTTTTGTTGAGTTGGCTGTGATCCTGTAGAGGTCACTGTGTTCATGTTGGGTTACCTCTGACCCTAGCGAGTTAGCTGTGAGCATGCAAGGTTGGGTATGACTGTTAAGGATTTACAGTGAGCATGAGGATTAATTCTGAAGAATCAGTTAAGATTCCGACGGGTGTGCTGTATGTAGCCTGGAAAATATGAATAAGAACTCAAAGGACTGACAGTGATCCCAAAACGGACTATAATCTTGCTTGGTTACTTGGGAGCCTAAAGCACTGAGTGGGGTTTTAATTATCCTGATGGCTGGCTGTACTACTGAAATGTTGAATGTTATCCTCATAGGTTGCTTGTAATACTGATAGATTTTACCATGTAAGGTTGGTATGATCCTCAATTTTGGGCCATGATCCTGAAAAACCGGTAGAAAAGAGACAATTTTCTGGTGAAGGCAATGTTGTAGTGTAGAATTTTTCCTTAGAGAGGTACATGTGATCCCGAATGGCTGACTGTTATCCAGATGTAATGGATATCAACCTGTAAAGCTAGCTTTGATCCTGAAGTGTTGCACGCAAGCCCAAAAGATGGGCTGATGTCCAGAGAGGAACTGGATGTGACCTGGAGTTTGCTGGTATTCTATTAGGTTGCCTTTGAGTCCAAAATGTTGGCTCTGCTGCAGACGAGATGACTGCGATCCTAAAGCAGACTGTCCCATTCTTCTTTTCAGGGTAGATTCATAGTGCCTTAGTCTTGCTGAACAATTTGCACACAATTCCAGGCACTGAGAATGGACGGTAATCATGGAGATTTTGTCTGCTTCTCATTGGTATGTTTTGCTATAGTTTAATGGTCTATGGTCCCAATAAACTTAATTTATAAACGTAATATTTGACTAATTTTACTGATTGCTAACTGAAGGCTATATGGTCACTTAGTAGACTTCCTTAATGCAGTGACAGAAATGAGCAAAAATGATGCAGAGCCCTATAGCAAATTTAAAGTGTTTAGCAAAGCACTCCACTTAAAACATCAACACCAATGTTGTTGCTAACCACCATTTCTTGTTGGTCTCAGTTCCAAGAATTCTACCTCTTGAATTTTCAAAAGCATTCATAATGTTTGACTATAATTTGAATTATTTTGCAACTTCATTACATCTTATTCTTACAGGATAACTTACCTCAACAACTTGTATAGTCGTACGAAAGCTAGGGGGAAGGGGCAACGAGCAGAGGATAGTATCAGAAGTCAAAACAATGAAAAACACTTCACAAATCATTAAATGGCTCTTCAAAATGATAATGGAAGATGAACAACGGTAGAGTCTGTGAGATCATGGTAATTTAGCTCAAAATACACTAACACGTGCATGTGCCCTTCTTTGTGGGGACATGGCCATGAAGGAGTAGTGTTTCACATGTGTAAGAAATGGGGTCTGCATTTTTTCAAATCTAGTAACATTATCTCTGTACATACCAAAAGGTTTCTCCTCAGTGTGTATATTCCATATTTAAGCCCAAAACAAAATAGTAGAAAAGGTTCTGATGCTCTGCACCTCTGTGCTATAGTTAGGATGACAATTAAATATAATTGTGTAATTCAGTGAATTAGCAGTTAAGCCCTATTGTCCTCAGAGTCACCCAGTAGTATGATCAGAAGTTTATCTGGAACTGGTAACATAGAAAATATGTTTTATTTTGGATAACACCTCCTTCCAAAACATCTTGACTGGCTTACAGGTCAACCACGTGTCAGATTGGAGTAATCTTGATTTCCAGATTCAATGAGAGCAATTAATACTTTCAAACTTCTTCTTATTCACAGCCAACCCTACTCGAATGCAACATGTTGCTTATCAGTAGTCCTGGGGTAAAGTGAAATGAGATAATAGAGAAACCGAGAAATTGAATATTGCCACTTTGACTCTTCACTCTGCTGGGCTTTGTTGTCTACTTGTGGTAGTGAGATATTCTATAAACTACTATGAAATGATTTACTTTCAGATTATCACTATGTCTCATATTTTCTGTGTTGTCGTGAAATACTGACATTCCTGAAACTATAACATAAATAATAAATATAGTTGGGGCTGCTGCAAATATACAATGGTGGGGCAGGGGAGGCGGTGGGGGAATTAATAAGACATTAAAAAAAAAGTCTTACCTGATGCTGACGGCGACCTCGCGCCTCAGTCCTCCTCTGCTCTCCTGGGGCTCCCAGAAGTCCCAGGGACACCATCACAGACTCTCCATCCAATATAGATGCTGCTCTCATGAGAGCAGCGCCGGGATTGGCCTGAGTGGGCAGGTTTGACGCTTGCTCAGGCACAGGGGGTCTGTTCCATTTCTCCACCCGGCTGTGAAACAAAGTTGGGTTGGAGAAACCTAAGTACGGATGTCGGTTTGTCCATCTAAACACGACCCGTCAAACCGACTTGCGCACTTATAGTGCCCATCATTCCTCCTCCCTGCCAGGGCCCGTCCTGTCCCGGCCCCTCCCACACCACACATGGCTCAGCCAGTCACTTACAAAAAAAAATTTATAATACAATTGTTTTATTATCATTTTATTTTTCAACTGCTGGCTTTGAGCAGTGGCGCGACACTCCTCTGCCAGTATTGAGGAGCCTCTGCTGAATACAAATGCAATCAATGTTATTTCACCATTTAAAATGATATCACTCTCTTCGCCGACTAAGATAATTACGATTGTGTTTTGGGAGTACATGCTCTCTGGTCCTGATATACTTTCAAATTTGTCTTTTTGTAAAACTACAATATAGCAGACACTCATGAAATGTGTATAGTGCTCACTGATACCAATTCATTTCCATTAATACCACCACAACGTTAACCATCACATATGCATTGTGAATATTTTAACTGTGTCTTAAGGGGAAGCAGATCCTTAGGGGCCTATTAGGATGACGGGCGGACTTTGTCCGCCCGTCATCCTAGCGGGGAATGGGACCGCCCGCCATAAGGGCGGGGGTCCCGGGGGTGGCATTAGGGTGTGCCCGCCACTGTGGCGGGCACATCCTGCATTTCTAGCATTGTGGCGGGCGGAGCGCTCAGCACCGCCCGCCACAATGCTAGAAATGCTTGTCAAAACTTGGCTGTTCTCTCAATAGCCTTGCCGGTTGCCCTGTTTCTTTTGTGGACTTTTAATTTGTTTTTATCTGTGTTGTGTTATTCTGTAACCAGTTTCACCTTACCTAAAGCGCCGGGATTCTCTTTTTGAGTAACCGTTGCGCTATATTAAATAAAAAAATAACATAACATAACATAACATAACATAACATATACAAAGCGGCAGGCACCGCGCGGTGCCTGCCGCTTTGTATATGCAAATGAAGGGGGGTACCATAGGTACCCCCCAATGTGCACCCCCCACATGTACTTCACTCTGGGGGCCCACAGGGGGCCCCCAGAGTGAACACCGCATGCCTTTCCGTGGCGGCATTGCCGCCACGGAAATGCACTGTGTAATGTACATTGTAATATGGCGGGCGGTGTCTACAAGACACCGACACCATGTTACAGGTTTTCCGCCCCGGCCGCTAGGCGACCGGGGCGGAAAACAGGCGGGCGGTGTTTCCCACCGCTGCGGTCCCCTCCGCCATCGTAATATGGCGGGAGGGAATGCAGGGAAGGATGGCGGGCGGATTGCCTCCGCCAGGGTGGCGGTGGCCACCGCTACCCTGGCGGAGGCAATCCGCCCGCCATCCTAATAGGCCCCTTAGTGTTTACCAACGTAATAAAGGGTCCAAAAATGTGCAACAACTAAAATATAGGTCTATACTCCTTCAAGATAAATTCATATTTAGTACTGCTATTTAGGTTGATTTCCATAACATGACACGCGTCCTTAGAATACTTCTCTGCTTTGAGCTTTAGTTTCCAAACAAACTTCCAAAAGGGATCAAGCAATCTCCAAGGGGTTCTAGTAGCAAGTCCTGGCTGCCTCACCAAACATCTTAGTGGCTGTCTCTAAACCACAAGGAAACTTATACTCGAAACTTTGAAAAGGCTGTCACCATTTCCAAAAGCCGTGGAGTTCAGCAGACTCATGGTAAATGTATTGTGCATTGCGGTGTAGATGAATAGTGAGTCCTCCAGAGTTGCAAAGCTCTTTGTGAAGCAGCGCTGACGTTCCAGGAAGGCAGCGAGCCTTTCTTTTCCCAGAATGATCCTTATGTCAGTGAGTTTGGAGTATTGCACTTAACTGCCTGCCGAGCACATGAAGGTGAGCCCAGGCTGCAGATCTTGACAATATTGAACATATCATCTCACTGGTCATAATCTCTCCAACATGAATCAGAGCCCACAAACATGGTTTTTATTTTGATCGTGTCAGATGAAATCATAGATTGAGGTTATTCGAATTTTCCTTGTGTGGAGAGCAAAGATAAAAATGTTCTGCCTTTATCTAGATAGTGACCCAAGATGACACCAATCATTCAACGGACTAGAGAAAGTTCTAATTACTAGGACAAATATACGGAATCTCCATAATTGCAAAAATACAATTTATAGTGCTGTTCCTCAACTTCAGATTTCTGACCAGCACTACATGATCCTACATAGGCTTCAGCACAACCCTGTACATGCCAAGCAGACAGATCCTCTTGAAACTTGCTCATACACTTTGAAAACCTTCCTATGAACTTACAATTAGCCCTTTCTCCCAGGAATGCTCATAAGACTTTTCTAGGAACTAAACAGTACCACATTTGCACAAATGATCGATTTGGCAGTGCAAGCTCAGAAAACGTTAACGTGCCAGGATACATACCTCAATTCCCATATATATATATATTCAATAAAGTACTTAATTTGACACTGAAAGGCGTTCTTTTTCTCGAAAGCTGCATGAATCTTGGCCTGAAAGTTAGACGGGGAATGATCTCAGGGGTGCTGTCCGACCTGTACCTATTCTGTAGCGAAATCCCAATTTTCGCTTCTTTCCGTAAAATATCTCCTTAATTATTGAATTCACAATTACTTCTCCTGGGTAATTCAGATAAACATATCACTAACAGCCAAAAACCACGTACACAAAGAATAAAGCTATTTACCCCAATAGAAAAGACAACTCTACAAGCGATCTAACAAGACCCTCATGATGGATGGACTCCATTTGCAACCTATCATAAAGCAACCTCTTTTGGCCAGCTTATTTTCCTCTGGAGTTCACCGAGCATGCTAAAAAAAAAAGACAGATGCAAAATGACATACTTTCTGTTACCCTGTCCAATGGTAACACACTGCTCTCTGTTGTACCGTCAGCTTCTGTATTGCTATGTACTACTTCCCACAAGGTCACCACCACAGTGGTAACATACATGACATCTCATCAGTGAGGCCAATAAATGAAAAAGGAAGGAATCAGAAGTAGCTTCTCATTCAACGGAGCAGACCTTTGCACTGTAATGATATTTAAAATATTATTATTATTGCTATCACTAATTTTGATTAATATTAGCAATGTTGGTGCATGTATTATTAATTTCACTTTAATGATTATTATCAGCAGTAATGGTGCTGAGTACCTGTCAGGTATATATATTCAATGATTGCCCTGTCCCTCAGACTTTGTCTTTGACCCTGTACAACACTCCTTTGCTTTTTGGATATGTACACTGTATACAAATACCACATAGATACTCACACATATACATGGACCACAGTTAGATCACTATGAATAAAAACACTGCCATCCTACCAATTAATTTGCTGCTGGAAACTGGACTTAACTCACAGACATCCCAGATGAAAATGCTGAAGACAAGGCAAGAAGTTACTAGGGTTATAATAGATTGTATGGGTTTAGGGCTTATGGATATAGATTTTTTTAGTCGTTAAAACATAACTTAGCGATGTAACCTAGTTAACCTGGTTGTATGCATAAAGGTTTAGTTAAGACTACCAAAGTTTGAGCACGTACATAAGTAACAAAAAAGTAATGTAGTCAAGAGACCTGTGCCCAATTACGAGTCTGGTGGAGTGGTATGTCAGGGTGAAATACAGCTACACATCTGGACTGTCCCAGTGTTCTGGATTTCCGCAGTTTTCCTGCACCTGGATTTCCTGGGTGGAGGTACACTGGGCTGGGGCGACTCCTCCGTTAAGGCAGAGGAACGTCGCCTTACTACAAAATTGCCCACAAAGATAGAAAAATAAAATGGTAATAAAGTTCAATTATTACCATTTTTTCCAAACCCCCGTCCTGATCTGAGTGCCAAGCCAGGGCGGGGCTTTCTGATTTCTGCTGCTGTCAGTCAGGCAGCAGCAGAAAGCAGTGATTTGCAGGGCACTTAGGTTTGAAGTTTGCATATCTTTTGGCCTGCCGTCTTGTGGTCACCAGCAAGACATGCACAGTTTAAACCTCTCTAGCCCAGCTGTCTTAAGACTGGTGGGTTAGAGATAGCATAGGGCTCCAGTACCCTCGGGAGTGGCAAGCTGCGAGAGAGGCCGCTCGCTCCAATCCTGGGGCTACTCTCATGCAGTGATCCTAGAAACTCAAGACTCGACAAAGAACACACTAACGCTCAATAAATCAATGTTCAGCCAGGGCTGACACTTTCAGGTACTTTAATTTACACACAGCTAAATATTGTACATATAATTACAAATGGGCACTTTAAAACTAGATTCCAAAGAGGTGCATCTACAACCCTTCAATCTAGAGCTGGGGGTCTTCAAACTGTGAAGCAGGCCCCTCTAGAGGGTCCTCAAGTGAGAGAGTCAGTCTCTGGCCAAAAGAAGCATTATGCTGATAACAGTGCTTTGTTTTAAGCTGAAAACAAATATGTGTTGGTTAGCAGCTCTGTAATGGGCCATCACTAACATCTTTTGTAATTTATATCCAGGCTGGGAGAAGGTGTTAAGAGAGAAGGAATCCAAATATTCTTTAAAACCTCCACCCCCATTTCTATTAATCACACTGTGGATACTCTTACATGTTAGTAAGGCCTGCCTGACCAGAAAAGTATGCTTGACAATCATGTATTTGAATGCATTTTTAAAACAGTAACTGAACTTAACTTATATGTTTAAATAAGTGTAGGCATATTTAAACGTTGCCAATTTAATAGACTAATTGAAAAAATTCTGAGGGGGGCCCATGATTATTTGTGCCACTGGGGGAGGTGGCGTGGCATTAAAAAGTTTGGAGACCACTGATCTAGACTGTTTTTATATTCTGTTTTTGTGATTATATCAGCTCCAAGAGGCAGCTAAAACTGCCTCTACTAGACCGAAATACAATTACAATAGCAAAAACCTATAGGAATTATAATCCTACCTGGGTCAGAAGGATTTAGACAAGCTTTTCTTTTTTGACCATTTAGGAACCGACAACTTGGATAATTTGAAAGTAAAATACACATGGGTCAGTAGCCTTGGTTTAAATATATGATCTGCGCTATATATTTGATGAAATGGTATGAATATGTCTGTTCCTCTGAAAAATACATATTAACAGTGTTGTGTGGTAAATTGCAGCATTCTATCAAGATAATTAGACATTCTAATTTGATTGAAATTGGAATTATGGAATATAAATACTGAAAGCAACTTCTCAAGGTTTTGCATGGTACTTATTATGTCACAACTAAGAAGGAACATTGGCATTATATTGTACTGTCTCTTTTATAACTGACATTCACAACAGAGGAAAGATTAGTAGCTTGATATACACCTGAAAGTCTGTTCAAGGCTCAGATTTCTAGACATATGTAATAAAGTAGCGGATATCCAATTGAAAGGTTTAAGGAGGTTTATGTAAGTCTAAAGTATTTCACCTCAGTAATCCCTCATTTATTGCTCACAACCTCCAGCTCCAAATGAATCACATTCTTTATGGAATTTTATATTGCAGCACCCTTTACATTCTAACGTGTAGGATACCACACATCTCCCTCCTTACAAAAATGTTCTCTTTAAAGCCTCAATTACAAGAAAGAGAGAGAAACCCTAGTAAATTTACCTACTATCGATAGATAAGGTACAGTGGAATAAAAGATTATGTTTCCAAAGATTGTGGGTATGCTCCATGACCTGCACATCTATTTACATCGGTGTTCAATTGGCCTCACCCGTGTCTTGAAACCACAATATTTTAGGGTGCTATCATAGTGTCACAATACTTGCCCACCAGGGTATAAATCCACTAGAGCTGAAACCAGCCTAGAACAATGTCCAACAAAAGCACACCAAATGGTCGTAACTCTCATCCACCTTTAATGATCTGCTTTTGATTTCTATATGTAATGAAATGGAATAAATCAATCAAAGGGACCTTATTCAATAATTGTTGAAAAATTCTTCCAAAGGACATTCATTTTGACTGGTTGAACCACAGATCATAAAACATTAATCTGGCATATTATTGAGTATATAAACTATAAAACATATGGTTTAATTGATTTAGCAGTTTTCAAAAATATAGATATGTATTAGCCATCAAATTACCTTTGCTACTATTCTCCTACAACAAACAGGAAACCGCTCCCATCACACATAATCATTAAGATGCAACATTTTCTTGCAAGATCTTCCACTTCTCCTCAAGTCACACAAAGATTATTTTCCTATATCTACACCATTCTTATTATTTCACTCACCTTGCCTTCACTAGAAGGAAGTTTCACAACCATATTCAAATTCCATATTTTGTGATCTTCAGTCTTGAGAGCATATCTAAAAGCTTTCATCACTTTCATAGGAGACAAGTATTTGGGTTCCATGTTATTTCTCCTAGAATCTCTGATTTTTCCCACATCATCCCTCTCCAACTCAAATCTCCAGGCTGCTTTGCGAATGTTAAACCTCGTTTTCACCCTTTTTATTAATATCTCTCTCCAGCCCTCATTCTTTCTACATACATGAACACTATTCATACATTTGGCGTTCACCCAACCTGGATATACCATGGTATAACATTTTCTATTCCTAAAGACATTGACACCCATGGTGGAATGAGGGGGTTAGTCTATATATCTTGACCTTATTTTCCAATTCCTTTACCAACACAAATTATTGGCCAAAGGACTTTGTTTAATCTTTCCACAATACTATTCACTTCAGGATGATACAGGGCAGTCCTCTTGTGTTAAATTCCTTTTCTGACTAAAGCCCTTGCATCTTCTTCAAAACAAACTGTACACCAGCGTTCGCTAGCACTGTTTTAGGAAAAACTTCCCTACAAAAAATCTCATCCAAAAATGCATACTTTACGTAACTCCACAATATTAATAATAATGATTTCAGGCCAGCGCAAAAACATATTTTAACTCAATAATGTACATCTCTATTCTTAAAATTCTCATAAGACCTGCAATGCAATATCTTCCCAGGACTCGTGGGGAACCTCCTAATGACCACTGCCTGTATCATAGACTTAACAAATGTATCACTGTTGAAACATTCAAAGCATTCTCTCACAGTCCTCTCAGCTTGATTGTCCATTCATGGCCACCAATACATACCTTTTAGCCTTTGTTTAGATTTAGAGATTCCAGGGTGACTTTCAAGAACAATCTCAATTAGACATTTCCACAGATTATCCTGGGGAACCGATATCACTCCTCACATCACCAACCTATCTTTCAGTGAAAGTTAATTCTAATATTTCCAAAAACATTTGTGTGCTCCTCTTATTTTTCATCTCCCTTTTACAATTGTTTTTTCTTGAGTACCCCCTACAACACAGAATCATTGCTAATCTCCCTCTTCCATTCATCCTTCTGTATGATGCCTTCCCTAAGTGCACACACAACATGGCCTTCAATCTACTAGACAGTTTTGGACACCTGGTACATATATTACAACAAAATCAAACTCTTGCAGTGACACACCCCTTTTTCTGATTACACCTGAGATTTCATTAATCCCTTTCTTCATGAATATCTCTTTTGGGAGGTTTATGGCCTGTCATAATTTCAAATGTGTTGCCCCTTACAAATTTCTGCAATTTATTTATGGCCCAAAGCATGGCCAAAACCTCTTTTTCTATTACTGAATAATTTAATTCAGCACCTTTCAAGCCGATTGGATGAATAAAACTATTCACTCAACACCGTCAGAATTTTGAAAAGATACTGCACCCAACCCCTTTGTAATGCATCTGTCATTTTCAATGAGTCATCATCAGGTTCAAAGCTCTGCAGACTTAAAACTTTTTCTAAGTTTCATCTCAGTGTTTTGAATTCAACCTCACACTCTGCATCCCGATGAAACACAGCACCTTTCTTCAACATGTTTCTCATGTTTTTGCACTGGTAAGCTACGTTCAGGGTATATTTACTATAATACTCAAACCTAAGAATAACACTACATCATCTTTTCTACTGGGACATGGCATGCCACTTATCTTACTGATCAATTATTGTTTAGGTTAAATACCTTTTAAGGTGATTTTATGTCACAGATTATTTCTATTGAAATTCAATGTGCATGTGTTAGGTTTAAAAGTCAGACCATACTCCTTCAAACATTATAGAACTGCATACACTCTCTGATCATATTCACCAACATTATTCCTGAATATTAAAACATTGTCTTAGTATATCTTAACACCAAGCATACCCCTCAACACATTTACTATGTCCCTTGAAAAACCGAAGCTTTAGATATTAACCAGACTGGCACCCTAAAAAACAAGGCTGTTAAATCCTGCGATTCATGATCATCTTCACATGGTGGGACGCTGCTGTTAAGTCTACTGATGAAAAACTTGTAGCTTCCCTAATCATTGACAGCATTTCTGAAATATTTGTGTTCAGTTTACGCAAATCCACACACAGACTGGCTTCCCCATTAGCCTTGCATGCCATAATCACATCACTTCTACCTCTTCTATTATACCATTAGTTTTCAATTTAAGTTCGTTGAACATTGCCTCACTCACCAAATTGGGTACAGTTCTAACCATTACAACATAAAGTACAAGATTTTCCTTCAATCTAATTATTTTAACATAGCCTTTGAGACACTCCAATGCCTCATGAAACACCTCAGGGAATTATTTATTATACTCTGGTTGTCCCACAGTAACTTGTTCTATAGCTCCTTTTCTCTCAGTCTGAATAAAAGAACTTCATTGGGGTCTAAGTAAAACATTGACGAATCCAGCTCAATATGGAGTCTCCTCTTAAGAAGACATCATTTTTTCCATGTCATAGCTATATTCGAACTGATTTTACCCTACAAAAAATCTCAACAATTAGATGGGTTCACCTCCATATGCTTTGGGCACTAATATCTGGCTTGTATAACTGTACTTTTCCAATCAATTATTTCTCATAGATTTCTTTAGATGTTAAAGTAATCATGGCTCAGAATCAAACCACATTTGTATAGATACATTCTCAATTTGAAGTTTTCTCAATTGGACAATGCATTTCCCTGTCAATGACCTGTAGAAATATCTCATCACAGATAAGTTCGTGATAATCATCACAACAAACCTCCCTGACCTTCTTTAGTACTGGACCTACCACATTTTGTTAAATTACCATATATACCACAAGACTGTCCACCCTGGACAATTCGTGTTGTCCGCCATATGCCCATGTGCCCTGCACCTAAACCAACTGCCTTGAAAACTTTTGATATCCTTTACCTGTCCCTTTTCTAGCTTTTTTTTTAACCTTATGACATGTATCTTGTCACTATCGTTCTTGGAATTATGATTAATGGCGAGGTTGTGATTACTATCCTTTTTTATTTCATCCACACAGGCTTGACTATGTTCGCATTGTTTGGCAATGGTTACCACTTTTGTCAAAGAAAGGTTATATTTTTGCCAAAAACATTCCTTTTCTTTCTCTATGCTACATCCTAGCATAAACTGGTCTCTTAAACATAATTTACTATTGGTGCCAAAATAACATGTAGAAGCAAGCTTTCTTAATTCTGTTATATATTCCTCTACTGTTTTTCACTTCTTAACATACATTTACCAAAAAGATCTCTCTCTACAACAATAGAATATTTTAGCCAAAATTAAGATCAAGCTTTTTTCAAACAAACTTCATAACCATTAAACCCAAGAACATCCTCAGATGATAATTCTGGTAAATACTCAAATACCTCTGGCCATAAACAATGAATCAAAAGGTTTGCTTTACGTTCAGCGAACAAAGATGTTCCATAATCCCCAGCATAATGATGGAATACCTTCTTCTATTTGACCCACTGCAATACAGGTTCCCCTAGATTTGATAAAAAGAACAGTGGCAGAATGGCATTCTGCATTTTCAATTAAACCTCAAATCTCAACATAACCTAAAGAAAAAGGAAATAGATGTTGAGAAATGTGTGCCAGAACCCAGTGGGATAACAGAGATTACAACCCACCCGAATTTAATGCAAGAATACAAAAGGTTCCGCACAGAAAAATAGTGAATCTTGAGCTATCTTACGCAACATTTGATATTAAAGTAACATTTAAAATGACAGTGTATGAATAGCACCTTATGGCTTTTAGTGAGTGCTTATCCTTTGACATAAACAAAATCCATCAAGTTACAACTGTTTCCAACCCTTTCCTATAATAGTGCCCAAACTAAGATGGTGTGGCACATAAGCATGGCTATTTTCCACAGATTTCTTGAAATCGTGCCCAATCTAAAATCAGTTGTGGCCGCTACTAAAAGCGGGTGATGTGTGGGGGACAGGAAGAGCAGATTGGGGAATACAAAAAATAAAATTAAACTGACTTACCTAAGTGCCGCCGGGTTCTGCGCCTCTGCTCTGTCTCCTCCGCACCGCAACAAGAAGTTCCCATCCTCCCAGAAATCCCTGTCTAATCACAATGCTGCCTTAAGCAGCATTGTGATTGCTCTGAGCCCCGTGGATCGGCGCTCAAACAGAGGCTTGGAGGCTTTGCATGTTACTCACCAGGCTGTGTAAGGCAGCCTGGTGGGGAAGATGCAAAGTGCGCATGACGGTTTGACCAGCCTTTTTGGGCTTTCCAAACCGTCATGCCCACTTTAGAGTGTGCTTTACACTCCTCCCCCTGCCACCTGCACTGGCCAGTCTAGTACGCCCGCCACGCCTGCACCAGAGCAGGAAGGCAAACAAAAACAATAATAAAAATAGTTATTATTGTTTTCGTTTTGCTTTTTTACACTGCAGCAGAGTAGTGGGGCGACGTTCCTCCACCTTAGCGGAGGAGCCGCCACTGTCTAAAATGGTAGTGCGTAACCATTCGTTTTTTCCACTGGTTTCATACAATTCTGCCCATTATAAGATAGTGTAAGTCAGGGCAGGCATGCGCCAACTTTATCATGCTTGCCCACAGATTCTTTCCCCAATCCAGAATGGTGGTACGCCTTTACACATTAGGATGACGTCAGTACGCCTTTGTATGTTAGGCTGGCGTCAGGGACATTGGCTGGGTTGAAGCACGCAGCTCTTTTTTTATAACTTGATCTGGTACCATGGAGAGTTTGAGAAAAGAGAACTCCACAGATCACCATGACAGGTCCAGACCACCAAGGTAGTTAAAAAGAAACCTCACCGAGACATTAACTTATTAGGAATAGCTTTGAAAGTTTTGAAGCAGAGTAACTAGCATGGTAGTAATGTTATGGTGCATAAAGAATTGTTTGTTGCATCCAAATAACAAGATCATCTTGCCTGGTGATGTTGAGGTGACTCCAAAAACGGGCTCTTGCCACTCGTCACCAGTGTAATAAAGTAACAGCTATCCAATGGAAAGGTTTTACGAGGTTTATTCAAGTCCAAGTATTTCACCTCAGCCATCACTCTCTTTCTCCTGCTTCTCAAAACCTCCAGCTCGAAGTGAATCATACCATCCTTTATTGAATGTTATACTTCTGCACCCTTAACAATCTAATGATGATACCACATCATACTACTAGGAATTTCCTGTGACATCTTTAGTAGAGGTGTATCTCCCTGCGCGAAAATCTACACTGCGTAGATTTCTACACAGTGGAAACGGAGTCCACTGTGCAAATGCACATTTTTTTACTCCAGCAAGGATTTTTTCCCCTCAGGTCGAAAACCCTTCCCTTAAGCCCACAAAAAGTCTGAGGGTGAACTTTCCCCTTCCCATCCTGAAAGGGGAGCACATTTCTAACCATCTCCAGGGTGGGAAGGGGTCAGATTGGATTTTTTGATTGCCTGCAAATGCACCTGCTTGCATGTGTTCACAAACCTACAATGCAAGCTTTCAATAATGTCAGATGCAGATGGATCCTGTGGTTTACACACTTTTGAAGATCACGTAGAAGGCGTTTTTTTGTTTGTTACATAGATCCTAATAGCCCAGATCGGAGGGATCAGAACTTTGGCTACGAATATACTACAAGGCAAAAGCAGCAGGCAACAGCTATATTCCTTAACTTAAAATTCACACTGTAATAACTGATACGGCACAGCTATCCCTCAGGTGACACAGCTCAGAGTCATGTCTGAGATAGCATAGCTATCAGTAATAGCGGTGATAAGGAAAGAATGTCTCATGTCGCCGAGCTCTTGCAACTGACATGAACCGACGGGGGCATCCCGTGGAAGCAGTACAAAATGAGTCAGCAGTGCTATCCATATATTGCACAGCTCTTAGTAATGCCTTAGGCAACTTGGCTATTCCCAGTGTTATTTATATAACGTCACCTTCAGCCTCAGGTGTCTGAATCATTTATTTCAACACACCATGCTCAACCTATTAACTTTGTTCTGCTTTTAATTAGGCCTAACATAATGATGATATCTTTATTCTCTCAATTAAAATGTGGACTAGTCAATATATCACTAAAGAAGCAAAGAAACCAGCATAAATTGACATAAGGTATAATTTATTGCAGCTGACAAAATATTAGTCTAATTATTTGCTCCTTCTATGACTTCACAGAAAATTATTATTCCTGGAATCATGACACACATCCCCATTTTAAAGGAATAGGTATTTTCTTGCTTCCTTGCCCAGTTTCCTTCCACTATTGGTGCTTTCGGGGCTATTTATTTTAGTTGTTGTTCTCCATAAGAGTGCTTGTTTGCAGCCTGTCTCCCTTTCATCCCACTATACATTTTACCTTGCTCCATCTTGTGTTGTTTGTTGTTTGCTTCCCACTCGCCTCGTTCCATGCTGTTTTTTGTTTGAGCCTGTCCCACCTGCCCCCCACGTGTTGTTGCTTGCTGGAACTGTTCTACCAGATCCCCTCCAGCCCTATTGTTTGCTTGCCCAGTCCCTCCAGCTCCCCTCCCATGTTATTGCTTGCATGTCCTGTCTATCCCCTATTGTTTTCCACTTGCCCTCCCACACACTCCTTCATTATTGATTTGTTGCCCTGTCCCACACACTCCCATATTGATGCTGCTTGTCCCGTCCTTCCCATACCCTCAAGCATTGTTGCAGCTTCCTCCCTTCCTCCAACATTGTTGTTGCTTGCCCCATTCCTCCTGCCCTGTCATGTTATTCCCTGTTACTCCCCCCAAGTGCATTATTATTGATTGCCCCCTCCGCCTTGCATTGTTGCTGCTTGTCCCGTCCCAACCCCCCTCCTGCACTGTTGTAGCTTGCCTCTTCCCTCCCACCCCTCCTGCATTCTTGTTGCTTTTCCCATCCCTCCTGCATTGTTGTTGCTTGTCCTGTCCCTCATGTGTTGTTGTTGCTTCATTGTTTATGGGGGGATGGGGGGTAGGGGGGCGGAGGGGGGTTATATAGCGCAAACTTGACCCAAAGGTATTAGAGCACTTTACATGAGCACCAGTTGCTTTACAGACAGACACATTCATTTATTGTTAGGCACAGGGAGATTGAGAGATTTGCCCAGAATCACAGGATGTTGACTGTCCCTGCAGAGACTCAAACCCAGTTACCCGGTGTCGAGGTCGACCACAGTAGCCATTAGGCCACACTCTCTCCCCGTTATTGCTTGACCCTATCCTCCCACCCTCTCCTATGTTGTTGCTGCTTGCCCCTGATCTCCCGCCCTACTCTGCGTTGTCGCGTGCCCTTCCCGTCCCTCTTACCTCCCTGTCAGAGCTGCGCACTAACCTCTTAGGTGTGTGACCCTGTGCGAGCAACAAAGTTTCACAGACATAGGCTCCCAATGCCCCCATGAGACTGTTCCAGTCCCAACTCCTAGGAAGCACTTGTGACCAGGTCAGACCTATGTAGGAAAGGGGAATGGGATTGATGGAGAAGGTGTTTTAAGAAATAAAACCTGCTCGGATTAACTCCCCAGTAACATTTACTAACAGTGTGCTGTGAGATTAATGTGCAAAAACACGAAAACACTGGAAAATGCTTTGCGCATGCGTGCACTAATATGGAGTTTAATGCATGAAAAAATAGACCGCTTTTGTGTTCTGGCTAAAAAGTAAAATAACAATAATGCTGCTTTTGTGCGTTAATGCCAGTGGTGGGTGGTAAAACAGTGAGAATTTTATTCATGAAATAAATAAATGTTTGTGTTTATTTCATTCATAGTGATGCTTGCATGGGCCTACATCTTTGCATGTCATTCAAGAGTTAAAAGAAACTAAATGCGAATAAATGAGCCGAAAATCAAGCTCTGACAGAGAGTGGAGAAAGCGGACGGCTGATGTCCTTCGAAGAGCATTGTATGTTTGTGTAAAATTCAAGATCCGGAATCAGGTAAAATCAAAAGATTTATTTGAAGTTATGTAGAAGTGAGGCACAGTACGTCCAATAGGCTTGAAAACAAAATACAACTGCCTAGCCTGGAACAGGGAATCAAGATTTTACAACACAGGTACAGCATTCCATGTTCCAGTCTGGACAGTACATGTATTAAATAATAACAATAAAGATAAATGCAACACATCTCATTCCTAACAAAACTAAAAAAAACCCATCAGAGTGACACAATCCAAGACAAAAGTATAATCAATTATACAGTTAACTCTAAAATTAAATTGTTAACACTCATATCTTCTTGGTAAGTTTATTTGTTGAGCATTACTCTTAACTCTGGATGCAACTGAATCAGAAGATTGGGAAACATCATCACAGTTATTGGTTTGATTGTGCAAAAATAATGGTTTAACACAAAGTGAAGTATTACACTTAGCCACTCTCCTAACATTCCACACCGTGCCATCTTGAGTGATGATACTGTTTTTTTGAACTTTTATAACTTTTATGGGTTGATAGAACTTGGAAAAACCTTTCGTTAAGAAACCAGGTTTTTTTATCCTGACCATATCTCCCACCATAAAATTAGGAATTTTGACTTTCATCCTGGAATCAAATGATTCTTTAATTTGTCTTTGTTTTTTTTCCACACGATCAGCAATGTGATTAACATCAATCTCATCATCAATTTTGTTTAATTATTTTATCCACCAAGGGCATATTTCTGAAGAAGGTTCTCTCCCTTTTAACAACCTAAAAGGACTTTTACCAGTAACTGAGTGTGGAGTGATTCGATACATCCAAAACTTCTTTCTCACCACATCTATCTATGGTTCACTGACAAATGAGCTGACTGAACACTTTCTTTAAGAACACGATTGAACCGTTCTACTTGACCATTTTCCCTAGGTTCATAGAATGACGAAGTGATATGTTTGATGTTGCACATGTGGAAAAAATCTTTCATTTCATGTGACGTGAGTTGAATACCATTGTCGGTCACAATGATCTCAGGAGATCCCTCACGTGCAAAAATTTCTTTACAAAATTTAATAATGACCTGAGAAGAAGCACTAGTAACAAACTTAACTTCTGGCCACTTCGAGTGGTAATCCACCAGCACCAGAGCAAAACGAGCATTAATGGGTACATTTGTAAAAGGTCCGAAACATCAAAAGCTACTTTTTGCCAAGGATACATGGGCCATGATACAGGTTTAAGAGGAGCAGAGTCAACTTGAAGCATTTTATCACTGCTTATGCATTCTGAGCATTCTCTAACATATCTGTCCACCATTTTGTCTAACCCAGGCCACCAGAAATTGGCTCTGATCAAGCGTTTCATGGAAGACATTCCCAAATGTCCTTGCTGAGAGATGGATTAAATCTTACTTTGTATGGAAACAGGAGGAATAATCTTACCTCCTTTGAACAGTAACCCTCCACTTTCTTCCATTTCAGCCGATACACGACGGAAAGGAGGAATTTCAGCAGAAGCGCCTTTTTCCTTTGCCCATCCATCTCTCACAAACTTAACAATCTGCTGACATAAAACATCATTACTCGTCT
The DNA here is from genome assembly GCF_964263255.1 of Lissotriton vulgaris. Lineage (NCBI taxonomy): Eukaryota > Metazoa > Chordata > Amphibia > Caudata > Salamandridae > Lissotriton > Lissotriton vulgaris. The sequence continues at coordinate 1,689,666,667 of NC_141685.1, forward strand.
CCATAGTCCACTCACTTTCCGACAAACTTACAAATTCATTTGAAATGAAATCCTTAATAGTAGCAATCATATCTACATCTTGTTCAATAGAAGCAATAGACTCATCAGCACATGGCAATCTTGAAAGGAAATCTGCAGTGACATTACTTCTGCCAGGAACATATACCACATCAAAATCATACTCTTGTAAATGGGAAGTAAGACGTGCTATCCGTGCAGTCGAATTCCATCCTCCTCCAGGAGACAGTATACCAACAAGGGGTTTATGATCTGTTCTGAGCGTAAATCTATTGCCCCAAACATAGTTTAGAAAATGTTCAATAGCCCATATGCAGGCTAATAACTCCCTCTCAATCAGGGCATACCTTCTTTCAGTGGCTGATAAAGTCCTTGAGGCAAAGGCTACACACCATTCATCCTTACCTGAAGTTTGGCTAAGAACACCCCGAGTCCATGCAGACTGGCATCCACAGTAATGATGCATCTTTTATTGAGACAAAAGGATTTCAGAGTAGGGGCATTAACAATTTCTTTTTTAATCTGTCCGAAAGCAGCATCACACTCTGCCGACCAAATAAACTCAGAGGATTTTCTAGTTAACTCTCTGAGAGGCTCCATTTTGGTAGCAAAGTTCTGTATACATTTGCTATAATACTCGCAGAGACCAGCGAAAGAGAGCAGTTTCTCCTTATTATCCGGGGCCGGAGCATTAACAATAGCATCGACTAAAGCTTTCTTAGGCACAACCCCTTCACTGGATAAAGTGTGACCTAGATACTCTACTGACTCACAAAAAAACTTACATTTACCTCCTTTGAGAGTGAGACCAAACTCTCCCAATCTAGAACAAACTTCCTTAAGATGATTAAAGTGTTCATCATTATTTTTAGAAAAAATGAGAATATCATCTTGGAAGCACTTAACATACAAACTTAAGTTTTTGAAAATATGATACATCGCCCTTTGAAACACAGAAGCAGCCGAGGCTGGGCCAAATGGCATTCTTTTAAACTGGAAAAGACCATGAGGAGTTATAAAAGCTGTGTAGTGTTTTGAATCATCAGTGAGTTCGATTTGGTGGTAAGCAGAACGGAGATCGAGAGTTGAGAAAACTCGAGCACCATCCAACATACAAACGATTTCATTAATGTTAGGTAGTGAATGACAATCTGTGACTAAGTTCGTATTCAATGCTCTCAAATCAATACATAACCTAATACTTTTATCAGGTTTTTGGGCTAAAACAATGGGAGATACCCACTCAGACGATTCCACTTCTTCAATGGTGTTATCCTTGACCATGGTATCTAACATTTCTTTCAATTCTGTTCTTATACTGAGGGGAACTCCTCTTAATTTTTGTTTGACTGGAACAGAACCCTCTTTGACCTTAATTCTATGGCTAAAACCCATGAGTTTGCCCAGATTGTCAGAAAAAACTTGAGGAAATAAATCTGTAACCTCTGTATTAGGTGATGACAGTGCAAGAATAGAAACAGGCTCTTTGTTCCTTGGGTTCAAAATAATACTCAACTTAGCTTGATCACCCCAACCTAAGACATTTACACCTTTAACTGCTATATAAAGTTTGATATTGGCTGAGTTACCTTTGAAAATAATAGGAACTTTTTTGAATCCCATAAAGTCAATTTTGGAACCATCAAAATTATAAGCAATAATATCAGGTTCACACAACAAATCAAAGTCAACCAGTTCTCCTAATGATTCTACACAATAATCACGGTAATTGGTCATAATAATATTATTACAGAATATAGATAGGACAAAATATCGAGTAAAAAATATCGAGTATAGGGAACTATCGAAACAAAGAATATCGAGGTCCAAAATATCGTTAACTTTAACAGTAATAAAATATCGAAAACAAAAATTTCGAATCATAAATATCGAGTAGTCATAATATCTATTTTTTACTGTTGGAAAAAATATCGATAATATAAATATCGATTGTTAATAATATAATAAAAACCTTTTAAAAAAAATATGTGTATAAAATGAAAAAATTGTTATATTTAGTCAATATTTGTAATGTAAGAAATGTGTAATTTATTAGAAAAATATATATTTTATGGATGGGATGTTGGGTTATTAGGGGATAAGGGTGGGGAGTAATTTAAAAATTAGTATGAACATTTTAAAAAAAATATGATAAAATATAAATTAAAAAAATATATTAATTATAAATAATTTTAATTAAAAAACAAATTAAATTTAATGTTTAGGAGCGGGATGTTGGGTTATTAGGGGATAAGGGTGGGGAGTAATTTAATAATTAGTATGAAAATTAAAAAAAATAGGATAAAATATTAATTAAAAAAAAATATTAACATTTATCATAAATTTTTATAAAAAAGCAAATAAAGTTTCATATTTTGGAGTGGGATGTTGGGTTAATAGGGGATAAGGGTGGGGAGTAATTCAAAAATAATTAGGAACAAAACAATAAAAAAATAAAAAATTATATTTTTAATAATTATAAATTAAAAATTAAAAAAAGAAAAATTTAGAAAAAGAAAATACATTAAAATTTCAAATTTAAAAAAAATGAAATAATATAAAGAATTACATATAAAAATCCTTTTGAACAAAAAAATTAAAATGAAATATGGAAAAATAATAAATTATGACATAATATTGAACATTTGAAAATTTAAAAAATGTTAAATACTAAAATTTAAATAAAACAATATACAAAACTTAAAATTAAAATATTTGAAATTTTTTTACATTTATTTTCAAATTATGGGGCAAATTTTGTATAATCATAATTTAAAAATAAAAAGTTTATAAAATAATACATATTTAAAATGGGTTACTGTCCAGCACCTTTCCTGATAGTTGTCTGACTGGAGTTGGAATAGTAAATTATAATGGGTCACTGTCCATCACCTTCCCTGATAGTTGTCTGACTGGAGTTGGAATAGTAAATTAGAATGGGTCAGTGTCCAGCACCTTCCCTGATATTTGTCTGACTGGAGTTGGAATAGTAAATTATAATGGGTCAGTGTCCAGCATCTTCCCTGATATTTAATAGACTGGAGTTGGAATAGAAAATTAGAATGGGTCAGTGTCCAGCACCTTCCCTGATATTTGTCTGACTGGAGTTGGAATAGTAAATTATATTGAGTCAGTGTCCAACACCTTCCCTGATATTTAATAGACTGGAGTTGGAATAGTAAATTAGAATGGGTCAGTGTCCAGCACCTTCCCTGATATTTGTCTGACTGGAGTTGGAATAGTAAATTATAATGGGTCAGTGTCCAGCACCTTCTCTGATATTTAATAGACTGGAGTAGGAATAGTAAATTATAATGGGTCAGTGTCCAGCACCTTCCCTGATATTAGTATGGCTGGAGTTGGAATACTAAATTATAATGGGTCAGTGTCCAGCATCTTCCCTGATATTTGCCTGACTGGAGTTGGAATAGTAAATTATAATGGGTCAGTGTCCAGCACCTTCCCTGATATTTAATAGACTGGAGTTGGAATAGTAAATTAGAATGGGTCAGTGTCCAACACCTTCCCTGATATTTGTCTGACTGGAGTTGGAATAGTAAATTATAATGGGTCAGTGTCCAGCACCTTCTCTGATATATAATAGACTGGAGTTGGAATAGAAATTTAAAATGGGTCAGTGTCCAGCACCTTCCCTGATATTTGTCTGACTGGAGTTGGAATAGTAAATTATAATGGGAATGGGCCCGATTCACAGAATGAACTTAAGACTCAATCTTAAACTTACTACTATTTTGGTATTCACAGAATGCACTTACTACTTTTGGCATTCACAGAATGAACTTACTACTTTTGGTATTCACAGAAGTTAGGATTTTGTCTTAAGACAGACTTAAGACAGACTTAAGACAAACTTAAGACAGACTTAAGACAGATTTAAGACAAAATCCTAACTTCTGTGAATACCAAAAGTAGTAAGTTCATTCTGTGAATACCAAAAGTAGTAAGTGCATTCTGTGAATACCAAAATAGTAGTAAGTTTAGGGTTGAGTCTTAAGTTCATTCTGTGAATCAGGCCCTCAGTGTCCAGCACCTTCCCTGATATTAGTATGGCTGGAGTTCGAATAGTAAATTATAATGGGTCAGTGTCCAGCACCTTCCCTGATATTTGTCTGACTGGAGTTGGAATAGTAAATTATAATGGGTCAGTGTCCAGCACCTTCTCTGATATTTAATAGACTGGAGTAGGAATAGTAAATTATAATGGGTCAGTGTCCAGCACCTTCCCTGATATTAGTATGGCTGGAGTTGGAATAGTAAATTATAATGAGTCAGTGTCCAGCACCTTCCCTGATATTTGTCTGGCTAGAGTTGGAATAGTAAATTATAATGGGTCAGTGTCCACCACCTTCCCTGATATTTAATAGACTAGAGTTGGAATAGTAAATTATAATGGGTCAGTGTCCAGCACCTTCCCTGATATTTGTCTGACTGGAGTTGGAATAGTAAATTATAATGGGTCAGTGTCCAGCACCTTCCCTGATATTTAATAGACTGGAGTTGGAATAGTAAATTAAAATGGGTCAGTGTCCAGCACCTTCCCTGATATTAGTATGGCTGGAGTTGGAATAGTAAATTATAATGGGTCAGTGTCCAGCACCTTCCCTGATATTTGTCTGACTGGAGTTGGAATAGAAAATATAATGGGTCAGTGTCCAGCACCTTCCCTGATATTTGTTTGACTGGAGTTGGAATAGTAAGTTATAATGGGTCAGTGTCCAGCACCTTCCCTGATATTTAATAGACTGGAGTTGGAATAGTAAATTATAATGGGTCAGTGTCCAGCACCTTCCCTGATATTTAATAGACTGGAGTTGGAATAGTAAATTATAATGGGTCAGTGTCCAGCACCTTCCCTGATATTTAATAGACTGGAGATGGAACAGTAAATTTTGTATAATCATAATTTAAAAATAAAAAGTTTATAAAATAATACATATTTAAAATGGGTTACTGTCCAGCACCTTTCCTGATAGTTGTCTGACTGGAGTTGGAATAGTAAATTATAATGGGTCACTGTCCATCACCTTCCCTGATAGTTGTCTGACTGGAGTTGGAATAGTAAATTAGAATGGGTCAGTGTCCAGCACCTTCCCTGATATTTGTCTGACTGGAGTTGGAATAGTAAATTATAATGGGTCACTGTCCATCACCTTCCCTGATAGTGGTCTGACTGGAGTTGGAATAGTAAATTAGAATGGGTCAGTGTCCAGCACCTTCCCTGATATTTGTTTGACTGGAGTTGGAATAGTATTTTCTATTAGTTGGGTGGGAAATGTAATTTTTATATTTATTGTAATGTTTGATATTATAATAAATATTGCATATTTGTCTACACATTGTTTTGTAAATTTGTATAAATATGTACTACAAATATGTAATATTTTTTTATGATACCAAAATATCAAGATTTAGGAAAATTTTAAGTAAATATCTGAAACTATTGTAATTTTTTTAAGATACTTTACAGAAGGGTTTTTGCTATTAGGGATAGGTAGTCTAGACCTCTTGTTGAAGGATATAGTGTGACCTGGCTTTGAAGTAGTCGGAATATTTGTTTTGTTTGTTTTGTTAGTTTTGGTCCTATTTGTGTTACAGATTGTTCCATGCATAGTTCTTGGTAGCTTTGTTCTTTTAGTAAAGCTTGTATTAGATTGTGGAAGGTGGGTTTTCCTCTGCTAGTGGTAGCTTGGAATGCATTGTGCCATCCTTCTACACTGTTGTTTGTTTTAGCCTCCTGATTCAATGTACTTAGATATACATTCCACCAAGCTATGTGGAATTTAGGTTGGCGTCTGTGTCCAGATCTATGTAACCTTCCCACCCAAGTATCTTCAAAGTAGTCTAGAAGTGGGGCTAATTTCTCCTCATATTTCTTGTAGTATGGACTGTCAATTAGTATATTATAATGTTCTGCAACATCAGTGACCCACTTGTGGGACACCCCCGCGCCGCACGGCCACCAGCTGCTGCGTGTGCCCCAGTGCCTGCCCTCTGCCTCAGCGCCGGCCTCGCTGGCGCCTGGAGCGCTCCCCTTTGGTTTTCGCCGTTTTTTTTGACCGAAATTTGTGCTTGTTTATTTTGTTTGCCGTATGCTCGTTTGTTATGTTTTTGCATCCGTTTTGACCTGCATTGTTGCCTGTATTTTTAGTACCGTTTTTTCTTCGTGTTTTGCACTCCTTTGGTGCATCTGTGCCTGTCTCCTTCCTGTTTGCTCGCCGCCCTCCGCTCTCCCTCCCCGCTCCCGCTTCCCGCCACCGCCATTAGCCCCGCCCCTTTCTCTTCTGTTCCCTCCCCGCTCCCGCCTCCCAGCTGCTCCGCCCACCCGCGCACTTGGCCTTTAAATGGCGACCGTGCGACGCAGGTGAGTGTGACCCACTTGTGGGACACCCCCGCGCCGCACGGCCACCAGCTGCTGCGTGTGCCCCAGTGCCTGCCCTCTGCCTCAGCGCCGGCCTCGCTGGCGCCTGGAGCGCTCCCCTTTGGTTTTCGCCAGTTTTTTTGACCGAAATTTGTGCTTGTTTATTTTGTTTGCCGTATGCTCGTTTGTTATCTGTTTTTGCATCCGTTTTGACCTGCATTGTTGCCTGGATTTTTAGTACCGTTTTTTCTTCGTGTTTTGCACTCCTTTGGTGCATCTGTGCCTGTCTCCTTCCTGTTTGCTCGCCGCCCTCCGCTCTCCCTCCCCGCTCCCGCTTCCCGCCACCGCCATTAGCCCCGCCCCTTTCTCTTCTGTTCCCTCCCCGCTCCCGCCTCCCAGCTGCTCCGCCCACCCGCGCACTTCGCCTTTAAATGGCGACCGTGCGAACGCGCAGCGGTCACGCGCAGCGGGCGCGCCGATTGTGCGCCGAAGGCGCGCCAAAGGTAAGCCCGTCTGCGCCCGTCCGCGACCGGATCGCGACCAGCGCCAGGACCCCTGGAGCCCGAAGACCCCGACCGACCCGCCTGACGTACACCGCCGCCACCCTCATCGCACTCAACACCGGCCGACTCCCAGAATGCCATCAAGCCACTCCACGACGTACCCACGGACCATTCAGCTGCCACGCCTGCAAGTTCTCCTGCATCCGGACCAGCCCCGCACCAGCACCCGCCAAGCTGAACACCAGCAGCACCCACCTCAAGTGCATCCTGCTCAACACCCGCTCCGTCCACAGACACGCCATCGAACTCTGGAACCTTCTAGACGCCACAGCCCCTGACGTTGCCTTCCTTACGGAGACCTGGATGAACGCCTCTTCAGCTCCCGACATCGCCATCGCTATCCCAGAGGGCTACAAGATCGTCCGGAGGGACCGCAACGCCAACCAGATGGGAGGAGGCATCGCCATCATCCACAGGAACACCATCCGTCTCACGACCAGCACCGACAACACCCTGACCAGCGCCGAACACCTGCATTTCCAGATCCACACCAACCCAAACACCACCCTCAGAGGCACCCTGATCTACCGACCCCCTGGACCACGCACACAATTCAGCGAGGACATCGCCGACTTCGTCAGCCCGCATGCCCTCCCCTCCGCTGACTACATCCTCCTGGGAGACCTCAACTTCCATCTAGAGAACAACAACGACCGCAACACCAGCACCCTGCTCGACAACCTCGCCAACCTGGGACTCAAGCAACTGGTGTCCACCCCCACCCACCTCGCCGGACACACACTCGACGCAGTCTTCTCTTCCAGCACAGACATCGACTTCAGCCACGCCACAGAGCTTCAATGGACGGACCACAGCTGCGTCCACTTCACCTTCAAGAGAACGACGACCCACCAACACCAGCAACAGGCCGCCCGCAGAAGCTGGAACAAGATCACAGCAGACCAGCTCGCCACCTCCCTGAGCCAGCACCCTCCTGCCAGCTCAGCGAACCCCAGCCAGGCCGCCGACAACCTCACGAAGTGGATCAGCAACTGCGCGGACGAACTCGCCCCACTGAGGACCCCGCCTAGCAGACCCGGCAGCAAGAAGGCTCCATGGTTCACCGACGAACTCAAGAGCTCCAAGAAGAACTGCCGTGCCCTCGAGAGAGTCTGGAGAAAGGAACCGACACCGGACAACAGGACCTCCTTCAAACTTGCCACCCGGAAACACCACCAGCTGATCCGCGCCACCAAGAAAACAGCATTCAAGGACCGGTTGGACAACAACGCACACAACTGCAAGGAACTCTTCAACATCGTGAAAGAGCTTTCCAACCCCAGCGCAGGAAACAACGACATCACCCCATCGCAAGACCTCTGCAACTCCCTCGCTTCATACTTCCACAACAAGATCGCGGACATACACAACAGCTTCTACAACCAACCAACGCACACCATGACCGAACAACCACCCCCCACCACCACCCTCCACGCCTGGACCCCGATCAGCATCGAAGACACCGTCCGCACGATGAACTCCATCCACTCCGGATCACCGACCGACCCCTGCCCTCACCACGTCTTCAACAAGGCCGACGCTGTCATCGCACCCCACCTGCGAGACATCATCAACACATCCTTCGACACCGCTACCTTCCCTGAGAGCTGGAAACACGCCGAACTCAGCGCTCTACTCAAGAAACCAACAGCGGACCCCACCGACCTCAAGAACTACCGCCCCATCTCGCTCCTCCCGTTTCCAGCCAAAGTCATCGAGAAGACCGTCAACAAGCAGATGGCCGCCTTCCTCGAGACGAACGGATCCCTCGACCCCTCACAGTCTGGCTTCCGAGCCAACCACAGCACCGAGACCGCCCTCATCGCCGCCACAGATAACATCCGAGCCCTGATGGACAATGGAGAAACAGCGGCCCTCATCCTCCTGGACCTCTCCGCGGCATTCGACACGGTCTGCCACCGCACCCTAGTACGGCGCCTCGGCAACATCGGAATCCAGGACAAGGCGCTGGAATGGATCATCTCCTTCCTCGACGGAAGAACACAGAGAGTCCGCCTACCACCGTACAAGTCAGAGGCCTCCGAAATCATCTGCGGCGTCCCTCAAGGATCATCTCTGAGCCCCACCCTCTTCAACGTCTACATGAGCCCCCTCGCGGCCATCGTACGCAAACACAACCTCAGCATAATCTCCTACGCCGACGACACCCAGCTGATCCTCTCCCTGACCAACGACCCCACCGCCGCCAGAGCCAACCTGCACGAAGGGATGAAAGAGGTAGCCGAGTGGATGACGACCAGCCGCCTGAAACTGAACTCGGACAAGACGGAGGTCCTCATCCTGGGCCCCTCACCCTCCGCCTGGGACGACTCCTGGTGGCCTCCCACCCTGGGCACCGCACCCAAACCGACAGACCACGCACGCAACCTGGGCTTCATCCTGGACTCCTCCCTCTCCTTGACCAGGCAAGTCAACAACGTCTCCTCGGCGTGCTTCAACATCCTACGCATGCTACGAAAGATCTTCTGGTGGATCCCCACCGAGACCAGGAAGACCGTCACCCAGGCCCTCGTCACCAGCCGACTGGACTACGGCAACGCCCTCTACGCCGGTACCACCGCCAAGCTCCAGAAGAGACTCCAGCGGATCCAGAACGCCTCAGCCAGACTCATCCTCGACATCCCACGAACCAGCCACATCTCCAGACATCTGAGAGACCTTCTCTGGCTCCCCGTCAACAAAAGAATCACCTTCCGCCTCCTCACCCACGCACACAAAGCCCTACACGACCAAGGCCCGAGCTACCTCAACAGCCGAGTCAACTTCTACGCTCCCAAACGCCAACCACGCCCTCGCCGCCGTCCCCCGCATCCGAAGAGCGACTACAGGAGGAAGGTCCTTCTCCTACCTGGCCGCCAAGACCTGGAACTCCCTCCCTCCCGACCTGCGCCTGACCCAAGACCACCTCTCCTTCAGGAAGAAGCTGAAGACCTGGCTGTTCGAGCAGTAGCGGCACCCCCCTCCCCCCCCCCCCCCCCCAGCGCCTTGAGACCCTACGGGTATGTAGCGCGCTTTATAAGTGTCATTGATTGATTGATTGATTGATTGATTAACAGGGACATAGGAAAGTACAATTAATTTTTTTATTTGATATGCAAAATTGCTATCTGTTGCATATTGGATGCTTAATGTGGATTTTTGGAGATGTCTCCATATGCTTTGGTTAAAATGATAATAGCAACCTTGTATTGCTGTGTGGGGAAATGTTTTTAAAATGCTATTAATCATTGCTAGCTTGAAAACAATAATTATTTTCTGGGGAAAAATATTTATTAATTTCATGTTTTATTACATTTAGCATTTCTGTATGTGTGTTTTGTTGTTTTTTAGGTAACAAACAGTAAATAAATGGTATATTGTAATGATGGTACAATCCATGTATGCTATACAGTTGGAAGAATGGTTTAGGACATGGTTTAAAAGTACCATCCATCATCCAGTGTTCGCATTGTTGTAGTTTCCTTAAATTAGTTGCAGTAGCATACGTAATAATTCTGTTTGTAGGGCTTTCGTTGACAAATAGTATGAATTTATCCTGATTATATGTGATGCTCATTTCTGGGGATATTACAATTTCCTCAAATGTTGTAGGGTTAGGTTCAGTTGTAGTAGTGAGTCTTTTTTGGCGTGCGTTTTAGGGAGTCAATTGATGGCAGTTGACCTGAAGCATGGCTAGGAACTTTTAAAAGTTCCTCTTTTAGGATCTGTGTTGTTGGTTTGTTAGTTCCTGTACTTGCTTCTTTGATACTTTCCAAAGCAAACCTGATCTCTATTTCTGTGACATTAGCGGGGGTGATTGTTTTCTCTAGTAAATAATACATTTGCTTCTTCAGTAGTAGCCCTACCATAGCATTTATTTGAATAATATTTAGTACATTTCCAAAATACTTTTGTTCCTGTTTGTCTTTCCTGATTATAAACATACCCCATATAGCATAGCAAAAGTTTATTTTTCTGTGACATTACAAATTCAGTACCCTCAGTCATTTTTCTATTACTTGTGCTAGGAAAAATTAGAAAGAAATATATTTTAATGTAAAATATAGTTCTATATGTGTTTTCGACATTTATATTTCACAGTTTTTACTTACAGTTATCTTTTCTTGTTTAGAGAAATGCAGAAAAGGTGTTTTCAAAATATTTATTGTATGTTCTTTTGTTTCTGTTGGTAGGAAGAGCAAGAGTGTTGTAAATTAATCTTTTATAATAATTGTTGCTTTTTCTAGGGGAAAGCTGTTTAGTAGGTAGCATTTTAGGGCCTTTTAGGAAGTTAACAGATATACTTACTTGTTAGAATTGTGTCGTCTTTGCCTTAGGTGGAGTATAATTAGGATGTATTCTGAATATCTGTCAAGAAGATAGAATTAAAAAAGATCTCTATTAGAAAAAGGCTTAAACATTTTAGGGCCTTTTAGGAAGTTAACAGATATACTTACTTGTTAGAATTGTGTAGTCTTTGCCTTAGGTGGAGTATAATTAGGATGTATTCTGAATATCTTTTTATAGAAGATAGAATAAAAAAAAAACTATTAGAAAAAGGCTTAAACATTTTAGGGCCTTTTAGGAAGCAACAGATATACTTACTTGTTTGAATTGTGTAGTTTTAACCTTAGGTGGAGTACAATTAGGACATATTAAGAATATCTGTGAAGAGTATAGAATAAAAAAATATATATATTAGAGAAAAGATTTAGCATTTTAGGGCCTTTTAGGAAGCCAACCGATATACTTACATTTTTAACCCTTTCGATGCTGATGACGAGCTCAGCTCGTCATGATGCACGGTTGAGCTGTGCTGATGACGAGCTGAGCTCGTCATGAACAATGTGCCTAACGAAAAGTCAGCACAGGAGGGGAAAACACCTAGCAGCCAAGGTGTTAAATAGTGTACTATTTTCCTTTGGTGGAGTAGATTTAAGTTGTATTGTGAATATCTGTAAAGAAAATAGAATAAAGAAGAAAAGGCTATTACAAAAGATTTGTAAAGAAATGCATTTGGTGTGTTACAAAACATTTATATATACTTACAATCAGTATGTAGTGGCTAAGAATTAGTAACAGGTTATTTGATGTGTTTTAGAAATGTCTGTAGAAGAAATGGTAAAGTTGAAAAATAAAAGTTATTTAAACTGTTAAGAGATATAGTTACATTTCTAGCTTAGTACTTGTTTTTTATAAAAAATTAGCTATAACTTACTTGAATTATTTATGTAGCAATCATGTTTTCTGAAGTCGAATTCTCAGGAATAACGTTGTCAAAGTGTAGCCTTCTTTTTTCTACAGAGTTACCAGCAGGAATTAGCTGTAGGAATGTACTCCTTTTATAGTGTGTATTCCATTTGTTCGTTCATTTGATTGGATGTTTTAAGAAAGGGAGCAGTTTATTGGTTAGTTTGAATTTTTTTACATTTAATTGCTTGGTTTGTTGTTGTGAAAAAGCAAAGCTGAGAAGAATTCTGCATTGAAGGTCGTTAGTATTTTATTATATTATAAAAATATGTATTTATTATGTGATAATATATGTTGAAAGAATAGTATTTATTAATATATGTGCTGCAATGTTTTGATGATATGTGGCAAAAATGGTAGAAAAATGTATGTGTTTTTCAAAATGTTTATATTTAATTTTATATGTATTGTGGAGTGTATAAAATACTAAAAATCAAGATTTATATATAAATTAAAATATTAAATGTATTAATTCTATTGTCGATATTCATATATTTTCGATATTTTGGCTATCTATATATTTGCTGTCTTTTTCTTGAAACGATATTTGTGTAGTCTATATATTTGCTATCTATTTTAGTGTTGTCGATAATTTAAATAGTCGATATTTTGTCCTCGATATTTTTTTAGTTTCCTAAATCAATATAGGAACTCGATATAATTGTTGTCGATATTTTATCGCCGATATTTTAGCAACTCGATATAGTGAATGTCGATATTATGTCAGTGATCCAATAATCACGTGTGATTATAGTCCAAGGAGACCCTGAATCTGCCATTAATTCCAATTCCTTCCCCAAGATGTCAACAAGACATTTGGGAGAACACATTTTATCAGTTTCGGATAAATCAAACAAATTTTGAATTGAAACTACAATGCCAGACTAAGACCACTCTGAATACCATCATCAGGAGATACATCATGGGAAATACAAGAAACCTTTCCTCTATTATAGATAGTAGATGTAGAAGGAGATTTCTTGGAATCAAACATAGATCTAGAAACATTTTTACACATTTTTGAAAAATGTCCTGCACGCCCATATTTACTACATTCTTTACCAATGGCAGGACAATGTAAAAACAAAGCTATGTGATCTGGATTCCCACACCTATAAAAATAGAATTGTTTGGATTTATTTTCACCTCTGTTATTAGAATAATCCTTAGATTTAACAGGGTTAACAACATTGACTTCATTAGGGGCACTCACTTTAGTTTATTTACTGAGAGATTTGATCCATTTATCAGATTGTTCCAATGCTTTAGCAGGACTAATAGCTGTTTCTAAACTAGGATCACTCACTATCCATAGCTGGTCCTGGACTTTTTTACTCTTTACATGCACGATAATCTGATCTCTGATCATTTCATCAGTCATTAAACCAAAATTACAGTGTAAAAACAATGCGAGAAGAGCAGTAAGGAAATCATCAAAACTTTCAGAATCATCTTGAACTCTGGTATCAAATTTGAATCTATTAATTGCTACACTAGTCGTAGGTTTGAATCTACCTTTAATACGTAAAATTGCCTCATCATATACATTGTAATCACCACTGGACCTCACTGGAGGAAGAGTTCTGTAAACCAATTGTCCTTCTGAACCTAAACAATGGAGAAAAATATATTGTTTTCTTTCTGCTGACATACGTTCTCCATCCATAGCCTTGAGATAAGTAAAACATTCTTTCTTCCATCTTGTCCAAGGTATTGGTGGTTCACCTTTCGATTGTAAAAATTTAGATGGTGGATCAAAAATATATATAGTATGCAGTAGTAGACAAGTTCCTTAAGGTAGACACAAATGGAATCAAATATAAAATAAGTGTGTCTATCACTGAAGCAATAGGTTGATACTACAAAGTAAATAAAGTAAACAAGTTGTCCACAGGTAACAAAAGTGTACCAGTAATATTTAAATAGAAATAGCATATAACACGGAGAACAATACTATGCTTGAAATCCAAACACTATCCGATTACCTCCACTCTTGTAAAATACATTAAAATCCTCTAGTAGTAACAGAGTTGAATGTAGAACCTCTTGGTAGTTAAGAAACTTAAATGCAAAATAGTAATAGTACAGGTTTATAAGAATTAAATAAAATTCCAAGATTTAACTATAAAATAAGCACTTGGATATCGTTGTGTTGAATTTTCTGCCACCAGTTGAGAAGCGATGTACTCGAATCCAGTAGAAATTTACCTGAATCCAGTAGAAATGCACCTTTCACAGATTCAATATGATCAGTAATGAAAGAAAACAAATGTTGTTAAATAGACCTCTTTCAAAATGGCCGCTGGCGTGATGACGCAGGGTTGTGACCAATAGGAGAAGAGGAAAGCAGAAGCAGCGTCAGGGACTGTTGCCAAGGAAACCGCTGTGCCGAAGTCCGAGAGACTTCACAGCCAGTATCTAAGCAAAAAGCCTGACGTCAGTTGGCTCCTCAAAGATGACGAAAACATACAAAAATCAACCAAATCTGGAGGAAAACTGCCAAATCCACTGAGTTTTTAGGAGATTCCAGCGCAGATCTTCCGACATCCGTCACACTCCTCCGACATCCAGCAGAAAATGAAAACGCCCTTGAAGCGCTGCAACTTCGAGCAAGTACAAAGAAAGTTCAGTAAAAGCAGGAATCAGTAATCAGGCCCTCACCAGCATCAAAGCGGATAAGAGTAGCAGACAACCAAATACGCAGCAGGTTCAAACGAAAACTCCACAGCACCTGTGCCTCAAGGGAAACATAGCAAGTGAAGTCCTCGGTCCTCGTCGCCAAATGTAAAATTCAAGATCCGGAATCAGGTAAAATTAAAAGATTTATTTGAAGTTATGTAGAAGTGAGGCACAGTATGTCCAATAGGCTTGAAAACAAAATACAACTGCCTAGCCTGGAACATGGAATCAAGATTGTACAACGCAGGTACAGCATTCGATGTTCCAGCCTGGACAGTACATGTATTAAATAATAACAATAAAGATAAATGCAACAGTCTGCCAAGTAACGGGAGGATGGCCATGAGAACAAGAAGAAATGTACAAACTTCTTCTGCAGAAGCGGCAGTGTTTAACAATGACAATGTAGAAACTTGTAACATGTTACTTACTAAAGGAAATGTGTTTTCGAAAGACATGGTTTATGCAATGAGAAATAAACTTAACAAAGAACACTATGATAAAGTGAACGCGACTATGGTTGTGTGATAGAACACTCCCCAAATCAGCCAGTGAGAAACTGAGTTTCCGTAAATGTATCAAAAAGTGTGTGTTACACATGTAAATTCTGGGTATAATTGAGGTGCCCTAGGGGGTGTGAGCTAGGCACGGTTGGGAAAAAGCTTAGAGGGAGATCAATGCTGACCGTCGGATTACTGAGGCCTACCTGTCTCCTGTTACTATCCTGTAACCGGTATCCTGATAATCTTCGTTACCTGAATCTGTCTCAGGAGACCCCTACTATTCCCATGGCCAGGGGGAGGGGTATTTCCCGAATATCTTTAGAATAGTATTGGCTAAATGATCCACTCGTTGCATAATTCTTTGCAAATGTATTTTGTCTCTGAAATCTTTTGTCTCTTTCCCTATCCACTCCTTCATTTTTATATGTTCAATTGATATGAGTTTGACACTATTTGTATATAAAATTGATCTCTCTCTCTCTATCTATCTCTCTCTCTCTCAGTGATTGATATTTTGTTTGCTTTGTAACCCGTAAATGATGAGCATTTTACTGTCACATTATTTTGCAATAAATACTATTAACCTTACATTGTGTTTGTGAATTATTTAGAAGAGTAGATAGTTAGTTCTAATTATTACCATCAACTTCTCAACTTTTGGTCCATCGACCAGAGGAAAGAGAGTTGATTACAGGTTCAGTTATGTTATGTTATGTTATGTTATGTTATGTTATTATCATTTATTTTGCGCACAGATGCTCCAGCATCCAATTATGTATTTAAGTGCATTTAGAATGAGCCTGTATTATGAAACACTGATTTAGCTCAAACTAGAAACAGCGCAACAGGGATTTGTGAGTTGGGTGTGTGGGCCAAAGGTATGTGTTACAAGTCTTTATTGATCCCTGATTAGCGCTGGATCAGGATGTAGAGAGAGAGAGAGAGACTGAATGTCTTTAGTTTGTTGGTCATGACTAGTCTGACCTCTGCGAAGGATGTGTCTCCTACAATGTTTATGTTATGTTATGTTACTGTAACTTATAAAGCACTACGGCTGCCCCAGCAAAGGGGTGTCCCGGGGCTAATACCCAGAAAAGGCTGATGGAACGGACCAGGACTATAGTGCAGGGAACAGGTGAGTCTTGATGGTCTTCCTGAATTCTAAATAATTGCTAAGGCCACGGATATGCACAGGAGGTGCGTTCCAAAGGATGGCCGCGCTACTACAAAAAGAACAGCCACCAGCACGAACTCTTCGTGTCCGGGGAACCAACACCAAGTGCTGACCATGTGAGCGGAGATGTTGTGAGAGGATGTATAGCAAAAGGAGATTGGCCAAAATAGAGGGGGTGGTCAGTTTGAAGGCTGTGAAGGAGATACATAAGGCTTTGAATTCAATACACCTGGCCACAGGTAACCAGTGAAGACGGCGTATGGCCTTGGACACAGAACAAGGCCTGCTCAAACCTAGAAAGGTTCTTGCTGCTGCGTTCTGTGCCCTTTGCAGCCTCAAAACCTCTGCCTTATTGGACCCTAGATTTAGAGAACAGGCATAGTCAAGTCTGGACAATACGGGAAACATCCTTTACAACGAAACTTTTTCCACACAGTACCTTTACAACGCAGGAATTACAACGCAAGTCATTACAACGCCTTGCGCTGGAGGGCGATGTAGGATAGGGAATAGTTTAATTTACTATCCAAAACCTTCCCTACTATCCACGGGGACTGGAGTTGGAATAGTAAATTAAACTATTCACTATCCAGCGCCCCCCAACGCAAGTCGTTGTAACGACTTGCGTTGTAAAACCTGCATTGTAAAGGCATGCGTGGAAAAAGCATGCGTTGTAACGACATACATCCGGACAATACAGATGCCTGAATGATAACCTGACGCGTAGATGCCTCAAAGACGCCCAGCAGGGGTCAGAGCCCCCGTAGAAGTCCAAAATATGTCCCTGCCACCTTTTTGGTTTGGACTCGACAGTTAAGGGATGAGTCCAGCCATACCCCTAGGTTTTTCAGTGCCTGCTTGGGGGAGGGATCCCTGCCCAGGCTAGCTGGCCACCAGAGTTCACTCCACTGACCATGGTCCTTTCCCACTAACAATACCTCTGACTTGTTAGAATTCAGCTGGAGACAATTGGCGGTCATCCACACGGCTAACGCCGCAAGGTCGCCCTGAAACTTAAGGGTGTCCCGCTCAGTGTTATTCGAGAGTGCCACCACCAACTGTGTATCGTCAGCATAGGAGACCATGGTAAGACCACTGTTAATGGCTACTGCAGCCAGCGGTTTCACATAAATATTAAATAACAGGGGGCTAAGGGAGGAACCCTGTGGCACCCCTTGTTTAATAGAGTGTTTGCAAGAAGCAAACGGGGGCTGTTACCGTGAATGACCTCTCATGGAGGAAGGAGGCAAGCCAATCCAGAGCCGAGCCAGTAATTCCCACTTCCTCCAGGCGTCTCAGCAGTATGTCATGAGGCACAGTGTCTAACGCGGCACTCGGATCCAGCAGGATCAGTACCGACGTCTGCCCAGCATCCAATGCTGACCAGAGATGTCCTGTCACGGCAAGGAGGGCAGACTCCATGCTGTGACCAAGTCGAAAGCCATTCAACAGGAGGGAGTTCACATATTCCTCCGTGATCTTTGCCGCCCAAGGGAGCATAGAAATAGGGTGGTCGTTCTCTGGTTTGGCCGGATCGAGCGCAGGTTTTTTAAGCAGGTGAATTACCTTGGCCTGTTTCCATGCCCTGGCATGGTGGCCTTGGCAAGGGACCCTATGGGGTTGTGTTTGGGGTCGTCGGGGTGAGAGGAACCACAAGACATGAATTAAAGGGTGTAATATCTTTTATTGGGTGGCAGTATTGGATTGTAGTGATATAGTCAGTGGGGCCACCTGGGTTTTCCTATGGGACGGATCATGAACAAAATGAAAATGAGGATAACGGTCTCTCCTCTGGATTCCTGGTTTCGGGGTGTGTGGGTAAGCTGGGGTTCCTCTGGTCTTCTTTCAGCCTTGTCTTCTCCTTGGGGTATGCTTGACAGGCGGGGAAGAGGAGGATATGGGAAAACAAAAGAATAAACTGAGGTAAGTAACCGGTCTGGTTATGTGGGCTTGTCTCTCGTGCTACCTTCACCTTCTCTGTGTGTGTGGGAGGGGTTGTGACGGTATTTTAGTGAACTTTCCCACCACTCAAGTGCCCTTCTCTCTCTCTCCCCACCACCCCCACCAAAAAGCTCCCTCAAGGGGTACTCGCCTTGAGCCACGGCCCGTTCCCGGAACCGTGGCGCTGAGACCCAGGGCGTCTTCTCCTCCTCTTTGCCCACCGGGTTTCGTTGCGATAAAAATGTTGTTATCCTGCTACAATCTCGCCTGCTTCTCCCCACTCTTGTCTTCTGTCCTGTGCTGGCTTTCTCCTGCTTCGCTACGATCCTCCTTGTCTCCTGCTTTCCACCGCTCGCCTTTGCCGCCCTCTTCCATCTCCTCCGCGTCTTTTTGGGCGTTCCTTCTGCCTCCGTCATCAGCTTCTCCCCGTTGGCCTGGATAGCATCTAGACTGCTGCGTGTTTCCGCCATTGGGTGAGTCGGCTCATCTGCCACCCACTTCTGTTTCGCCCCATAGTCGTCCTCCTCACAGACCCGTTTATTACCTGACTCAGGGAGGGTAAGATTGTAGGGAGTACTTTCCTGAAATGGTCTGGTTTAAGCAGATCAGCGGGGTATCCTGACTTAATCCTACTGCAAAGTGCTAACAGCTGCTCGACCAGGATTGGCGGGAAGGTATCTAGGGTATTAGACTTTTGACAGCACCATTCCACTGGCATGTTACTGTGTATGGCCGGAAAGGACCTGTAGATGTCATCCACCTTTTTAACTAAAACTTGGCAAGGCCCTCACACTGCTCATTAGACTTATTAATCGACCCAGCGATGGTCTGCCGGGATTGCAGGCTGGCGAGTATTGAGAAACTGCTCTTAAATGGAGTATCGCTCTCGTTGATTTGATTGGCGTAAAATGCCGCTCGTGCCAGGTATATGGCCTTATGATACCTCTTTATTGCCGCCCAATAGATATCCTTTGCAGCAGGACTAAAGTCTCTAAATCCTCTATGGTGGCTGGTAATTTTTATATTGCTGTTCCCACTGAAATGAAAAAGACAACTTTAAGAGTGTAAAGACCTACAACTCGATTCCAGTATTTTCACTCCCTAGGTGCTGAGCTTGATGCACATTCTTACTTTTGTGTTCCCTCTTTCCTGCCTTGGTGAAAATGTTTCTCTAATGTGGGCTTTCTGTTTGCTGCTTTTAGGCAAAGTTCTAATTAGGTAATGATACAGTTAAAATCTTTCTGCTTTTGCACCTTTACAATCTTGTTCCCTTTTTGCCCCAACAAAACACCCTTTGGTACCTGACTTCTGTAATGATGCAATTTTCTCCCCAGGCATTCACCTCCAGGAATTATCCTCATTCCTTGAACCCTTGGTGATTAAAAACTCCAACACAGTCCGTTTACCCCCAGAGCTTTAGATTTAACCCCGGAGTTTGCTATTAGCAACAATTGTTCTTTATTTGGAATTTCTACAGTTCTTTTTGCTTCCAAAGCAATTGTTTGCCAAACTTCTTTGTACTGCAGTATTTTACTAAGTTGTTTACTTACTTGGGTTTGCTCATACCTCACGGAAAACTCGGATTCTTCGAGTAAAGAAGAGCCCTCCTTCCACTGGACATTCGGACTGTAAGTAAGTTAGCACTAGTGTGCAGTGCGTACGTGTTAGCGTGTTTCATTTGCAGGCATCTGCTGGCAAGTTGTGTTTCTGGTTCTTTCTTTCAGGAGAGAGGAGATGAGAAGAAGAACCCTCAGCGTTGTGCGTAAATTAGAACATCGGAGAATCAGGCCGATTTCCAGGAGGACATCCCGGACTGGCAGGATGTGTCTTCTCTCAAGGCAGGTAAGATATAGTTGGCATGAGTCTTTGAGTGGGCGTGGCTAGAATAGCCACTACAATGCACGTAACATTATCCCCGCCGCCGCCGCCGCAGTGCGTGGAGCCCCGAGCTCCAGGGGAGCCCCCCTCAGCAAAAGTGGTAGGTGGTGAGTCTGGGAAGGGGGGACCTCCATGTACTTTGCAGTGGGACCCCTCAACTTTTGTTATGTTACTGGTAAGCCAGAGTGGTGTTGAACAAATGTCAGACTTGAGATGCTGCCTTCAATGTTACATCAATAAACTCATAGGGATTCTGAAAAATCCAAGCATCACACAAAAAACAAGTGTGGCACGTGTGCCTCACCCATCGAGCCTGGTATGGTTGTAGTATGTGGCCAGAGTTATATGTAGGAGCACACTCTCACAAATACATTACTAAAACATGGTGTGGTAGGGAACTGACATTTACAGACAGCACATTTTCCACTGAAATGACCACTACATTTACAAAGACATACAGCAAATGTTTTCCATTGCACATCACCAAGTGAAGTGTCTTGACTTGTTTTCATCCAATTAAAATCTTTGTTTTACACTTCAGAGTTAAAAAAAGCGCTTAATTTGTGCTTTCCCAACGGTTTTTTTGTTTGAAATATTTGTACAGTTCATTTCTAGTTATTTAAATGTTGTTGTGTAAGAAGAAAACAGCATCTTACAGCCTTTCACACGAGCAAGTTTGTCAAATGGTTACTTTACAAAACTCTCAAACTTTGCAGAAAAATAAAACAATGTGAACACCAGTCTCCAGTTACAAAATGAAGCAGCAACTTGTCAGAAGACTAGACTAACATTTGACCTCAGTCTTCTACACAGGCTAATGTGGCAACATAAAAACACAATTTAAAGCCATCTTTAAGTCTCATTCGCCTCCAGAAATCCAGCCTGGTTATTTGGGGGAGCTGCAGCAACCCACCGCTTCCAAACTGGTCACTATTCTTGTGAGGATTCGAATTCTCATGAAAATGCACTTTCTCAGATTTTAGCAGAGCATTCTGGGAGGGCACTAGTCTATGGATCTTGTGCCATGTCTGGGGCACAGGGCCCGATAATTTCTGTACTTTGGTCAGAGTTGCTGGGCATCTCTGACACCCCCTCCCTAATTGTTGTTGCATGCCCAGTCCCTCCTGCGTTGTTGTTGCTTACCTTATTCTTACCAGCCCTCCTGCTTTCTTGTTGCTTGAGCCTTCCATTCTGCATTGTTGCTGCTTACCCCATACCAGCTGCCCCTCCTGTGCCCTGCCTCCCTTCCACATTATTATTGCTTGCCTCGTATCTCCCGCCCACCTCCTGCATTATTATTGTGCTCTTCCCTTCCCTGCCCCTTCCACCTTGTTACTGCTTGCATTTCCCTCGCTGCTGTTGCTTGCCTCCTCCCTCGAGCCCCTTCTGTGGTGTTGCTGCTGCTTTCCCCCATCCCTGGGGTCCCCCTCCTGCATTGTTGCTGCTTGTCCCCTTCCAGCGCACCAGACAAACAAATGCTCTACGACGCTGCCAGCAATATTCACATCATACTTTCTTTCAAATTTTCAGCCATGCTCCACAGGCAAGACCTATTGCTTTTGCCAAAGCTTTTTTACTTAGAGGAAACCAGCCTTGTCATTATTAAAATTCAACTTGGCAAACGAATCTGGTCTCCAGCTGTGGCGCTGCTCGCTCTGGAATTTTGGAATTTCTTCCTCGCTTTTTCCACACGTCATCAGCAGTAAACGTTCCAGCATTGGAATTCACTTAGCATGTGTTTCAAGCTACATGAGGAGCAGCAGACCGCGCGTCCCTTCCGCCAGCTGAGATGACGAAGCAAAAACTACAAGTGCGCATAAACACACTGGCTCCGACGTGAAAGGGGCTCGCAGACTATTCACGACGAGCTTTGACAACAGACAACGCCAATGGTTCTCACTTTTTTATATTGAACATCTTTGGTGTTGTGTGGGCGAAGACTTAATGCATCGTTATTGAAAGGGGGCAACAGGCTAAAAATTGGGAGACATCCTTTCCGCACAGCCCTTGTATCCCCAACTTCATTTACAGTGCGAGGGAAGACCGGCTTACAGGCTGGCCGGATGGCAACCACGCCACAGGCTATGGATATTCTTGCTAGGCTCTACTCTGGTGTCAGGAGAGTTTGATGCCATGACAGTAACATATGTACTAGTACTCATCTTCAGTGAATCGCCAGTAGACTGCCAAAAAGGTTTTTAATCTTTGTGTTTTCTTCTCCTAATTGGGACCCTCTTAAGGAGAAACTGACACCAACCAGTGGCGGCTGCCAATTTCGGCGAGTGGAGTGGTGGACAAATAGGTGGTGGGTGGGTGATTTCACAAAAGAAAAACAATTAAGTAAATAAAATAAAAATGTACTTACTGTAGTTGCTGCTGTGTCCTCCTCACTCCGGCATTCTTCCTTCATGACTCCAGGGCCCCAGCTAACTCTCTTAACCAATCCTGTCAATCCTCTTGTGCTGTTAACCAATGTCAGAGCTGTGCCAGGATTGGTGGGAGCGGCTTCTATCAGCTCTCACAAGAGCACTGGAGTCTTTTGCTTTCTGTAACCCAGCTGTCTTAGTTGGGTCGCATGTGTGAGCCAAAGAGACATGCACACTTTAAACAAGTGCAAAGGCAGCCCACCCTCCTCCCTGCTGCCATTCGGGACGGGGAGATAAAAAATAAAATGGTAATTAATTAACTTCATTACCATTTTATTTTTCATCTCTGGGCGCATTTATTTGGGGCGGCTACTCTGTTATTACGGAGGAGCCCCCCCTGCCTTTCACATGTTCTATCAAAGTACAGGATGGTGATGTGTATCCTGGGAGGGGGTGTCTACTCCTCGAACTTTCAATATTGCACCTGTACAGCCCTTGCATTACTACTGTCCTAGTCTTAGGACACCCCCGCGCCGCACGGCCACCAGCTGCTGCGTGTGCCCCCCGCCTGCCTCGCTGACCCTGCCTGCTGCCGGCTGACCACGCCCCCTGCCGCCGCTCGGCGTGGTCTCCTGCGGTCTGGGTATACGTGATTGTGATTATCTGTTGCCTATTTAGGCTTTTGTGCCCCTCTATTCTACTTCTGTGTGCCCCATTGTGCTAATAGTTTGTTTTTTCGCCTGTCCCCCTGTGCTGTTTTCCCCTCTGTTGAACCCTGTACCCTCCCGCCCCGCTCCCCGCTTCCCGCCTCCGTTTGGTTGGTCACGCCCCCTTTTTCTTTCTGTGCCCCCCCGCTCCCGCCACCCAGCTGCTCCTCCCTCCCTCGCACTTGGCCATAAATGGCGACCGTGCGGCGCAGGTGAGTGTGACCTAGTCTTAGGACACCCCCGCGTCTCACGGCCACCAGCTGCTGCGTGTGCCCCCCGCCTGCCTCGCTGACCCTGCCTGCTGCCGGCTGACCACGCCCCCTGCCGCCGCTCGGCGTGGTCTCCTGCGGTCTGGGTATGCGTGATTGTGATTATCTGTTGCCTATTTAGGCTTTTGTGCCCCTCTATTCTACTTCTGTGTGCCCCATTGTTCTAATAGTTTGTTTTTTCGCCTGTCCCCCTGTGCTGTTTTCCCCTCTGTTGAACCCTGTGCCCTCCCGCCCCGCTCCCCGCTTCCCGCCTCCGTTTGGTTGGTCACGCCCCCTTTTTCTTTCTGTGCCCTCCCCGCTCCCGCCTCCCAGCTGCTCCTCCCTCCCTCGCCCTTGGCCATAAATGGCAACCGTAAGAACGCGCAGCGGTCACGCGCAGAGGGCGCGCAGAGGGCGCGCCGATTGTGCGCCGAAGGCGCGCCAAAGGTAAGCCCGTCTGCACCCGTCCGCGAATGGACCGCGCCCAGCGCCAGGACCCCTGGCTCCCGCCGACACCAGCCCACCCGCCGAACCTACAACGCCACCGAACTCTACGCACTCAACGGCTGCTATCAATCCACCCGAGTCGCACCCACGGACCCTTCTGCTGCCACTCCTGCAAGTTCACCTGCTTCCGGACCTTCACCACACCAGCACCGACCATGCCGAACTCCTGCAGCAGCCACCTCAAGTGCATCCTGCTCAACACCCGCTCCGTCCACAGACACGCCGTCGAGCTCTGGAACCTGCTCGACACCACAGCCCCAGATGTCGCCTTCCTCACGGAAACCTGGATGAACGCCTCCTCAGCGCATGACATCGCCATCGCCATCCCAGACGGCTACAAGATCATCCGGAGGGACCGCGTCAACCAAACAGGAGGAGGCATCGCCATCATCCACAGGAACTCCATCCGCATCACGACCAACACCGACGACAAACTCGCACCCGCCGAACACCTGCACTTCCAGATCCACATCAACCCCAAGACCACCCTCAGAGGCACGCTCATCTACAGACCCCCGGGACCACGCACACAATTCAGCGAAGACATCGCCGACTTCATCAGCCCGAACGCCCTCGCCTCCGCTGACTACATCCTCCTCGGGGACCTCAACTTCCACCTGGAGAACAACAACGACCGCAACACCACCACCCTGCTGGACATCCTCGCCAACCTCGGTCTCAAGCAGCTGGTGACCACCCCCACCCACTATGCCGGACACACACTCGACCCTGTGTTCTCATCCAGCAAGGACATCGCCTTCAGCCACGCCACCGGACTCCACTGGACGGACCACAGCTGCGTCCACTTCAGCTTTAAAAGGACCACGATCCACCACCACCAGCAACAGGTCGCACGCAGAAGTTGGAACAAGATCACAGCCGACCAGCTTGCGACCTCCCTGAGCTTGAACCCTCCCACCAGCGTAACGAACCCCAGCCAGGCGGCCACCAACCTCGCGAAGTGGATCAGCAACTGCGCAGACGACCTCGCCCCTCTGAAGACCCCGCCCAGCAGACCCAGCAGCAAGAAAGCCCCATGGTTCACCGACGAACTCAAGAGCTCCAAGAAGAACTGCCGGGCCCTCGAGAAAGCCTGGCGAAGAGACCCTACACCGAACAACATGACTATCCTCAAGCTCGCCACCCGAAAACACCACCAACTGATCCGCGCCACCAAGAAAACTGCGTTCAAGGAACGACTGGACAACAACGCCCACAACAGCAAGGAGCTCTTCAACATCGTCAAAGAGCTCTCCAACCCCAACGCCGTAAACAACGACATCACCCCTTCGCAAGACCTCTGCAACTCCCGCGCCTCCTACTTCCACAACAAGATCGTGGACATACACAACAGCTTCAGCCCTCAACCGGCGCACGCCACGACTGAACCACCGCCCCCCACCACCACCCTCCGCGCCTGGACCTCGATCAGCACCGAAGACACCATCCGCACGATGAATTCCATCCACTCCGGATCTCCGACCGACCCCTGCCCTCACTACGTCTTCAACAAGGCCGACGCAGCAATCGCACCCCACCTGCGAGACATCATCAACACCTCCTTCGACACCGCTTCCTTCCCGGAGAGCTGGAAGCATGCCGAACTCAGCGCTCTACTTAAGAAGCCATCAGCCGACCCCACCGACCTCAAGAACTACCGCCCCATCTCGCTGCTCCCGTTTCCTGCAAAAGTCATCGAGAAGACCGTCAACAAGCAGCTGGCCGCCTTCCTCGAGACGAACGGATCCCTCGACCCCTCGCAGTCTGGCTTCCGGGCCAACCACAGCACCGAGACCGCCTTGATCGCAGCTACCAATGACATCCGAGCCCTGCTCGACAACGGAGAAACAGCGGCCCTCATCCTCCTAGACCTCTCCACAGCCTTCGACACTGTCTGCCACTGCACCCTAGTGCAGCGCCTCAGCAACGTCGGAATCCAGGAGAAGGCACTGGAATGGATCAACTCCTTCCTCGCCGGAAGGACACAGAGAGTCCGCCTCCCCCCGTTCAAATCAGAAGCCACCGAAGTCATCTGCGGCGTTCCTCAAGGCTCCTCGCTCAGCCCAACCCTCTTCAACGTCTACATGAGCCCCCTCGCAGCCATCACACGCCAACACAACCTCAACATCATCTCCTACGCCGACGACACCCAGCTGATCCTCTCCCTCACCAACGACCCCGCCACCACCAGAGCCGACCTACACGAAGGGATGACAGACGTAGCCAAGTGGATGATGAGCAGCCGCCTGAAACTGAACTCGGACAAGACGGAAGTCCTCATCCTGGGATCTTCACCCTCCACCTGGGACGACTCCTGGTGGCCCCCCGCCCTGGGCAGAGCATCCAAACCGACAGACCACGCACGCAACCTGGGCTTCATCCTGGACTCCTCCCTCTCCATGACCAGACAAGTCAATGCCGTCTCCTCGTCATGCTTCAACATCCTGCGCATGCTACGTAAGATCTTCCGGTGGATCCCCACCGAGACCAGGAAGACGGTCACCCAGGCCCTCGTCACCAGCCGTCTGGACTACGGCAACTCCCTCTACGCCGGAACCACCGCCAAACTCCAGAAGAGACTCCAGCGGATCCAGAACGCCTCAGCACGACTCATCCTGGACATCCCCCGTCGCAGCCACATCTCCGGACACCTGAGAGATCTGCACTGGCTCCCGGTCAACAAGAGAATCACCTTCCGTCTCCTCACCCACGCACACAAGGCCCTCCACAACCAAGGCCCAGGATACCTCAACAGCCGCCTCAACTTCTACGCTCCCACACGCCAACTTCGATCGACCGGCCACGCCCTCGCCGCCATCCCTCGCATCCGAAGAGCCACCACAGGAGGAAGATCCTTCTCCTACCTGGCCGCCAAGACCTGGAACTCCCTCCCGACCCACCTCCGCCTGACCCAGGACCACCTCGCCTTCAGGAAGCAGCTCAAGACCTGGCTGTTCGAGCAGTAGCGGACCCCCCCCCCTAGCACCTTGAGACCCTCCGGGTGAGTAGTGCGCTATATAAATGTTGTGGTTGATTGATTGATATTATAAAATCTTCTCAATAAAACTCTTGAAATTAAAAAAAAAGGGAACTCAAAAGAGCTTCTCAGCATCCAGTGCTTGTCACCATTGTACAGCACTTGCTTGATGTAATAGAGTCTTACGCTTTCAAGGTTTTTCATTCCACTACTGTGATCCAGAGTGAGAGGTGGAGCAATTAATGAAGACCTCAGCCGAATCGGTCAAGAAACACATTTTGAATTAATGATTGATGAATGTTCTTTCTCAAATCTGGGTAAAAAGCATTCCAGAGAATGGTATTCATAGCATGGCGTCTTTAAATGGACAACCTGAACTGGTTTAACATAATCACGTGGTCATGTATCAAAATGTTTTAACGCTTTACTAAATCTGCAGGTGTAAAAGTCTACATAGGGCAAATCTTCTTGACCCTTCAGCTGATTTTTTGGGTGAAAGAAATTCCCTTTGATGGATTTTATCCACATCCTCTTGGCTTGTTTTCAAGAATTTTTGTTGTTGAAGTGGATCATTTAGCTGATTCTTTTGCCCTAAAACTAGGCACAACAAGATTTCAGCTGGGCCTCGTGTAGTAAACTTGCTTAGAACTTTATTGAAAAACTTCTAAAATAAGAATAGAGAAAAGCTGCGGAATTTACATTTTGTTTAATGAATATCGCACTCATTTCAAGCTTGACTGAGCTTAGAACACGGAAGTATTTACTGCACTTGTTAAACCTGATTCCCTCAGTGGAGGATTCACCGGAGTGGAAAAAGCTCTCAACACACGTTTGCCAGGTGAAATGAGGAAGTGCATGCAGAAAGAGGCGTCTGCGCGACTATCGAAGTGTTTCTTCACATTTTCCTCTTGATAAAGTGTGTCAATCTTGAACTGCTGAAGGTTATCAGTGGACAATTGCAGGGGTACGCTAATTGCTACAAAACTGAACTCCGATCACTGCACAAGTTCCTGTTTCTGGAATACACAGCGTCATTTAAATTCAGGGGTGAGCCATTCAAATTCAGGGGTGATGAATTGTGATTTACAGTGGCTGCTTCTCCGCTACGGAGGAGGAGGGTCGCCCCACTACGCTCTGAGCAGTGCAAATGATTTTTTAAAAAATAATAACTGAACCTTATTATCATTTATTTTTAGTATAGAGCCAGGTTAGGGCGGGCTGGGCTTGCGTCAAAGGTAGGTGGGGTGGTTGGTGCACCTTATGTGTACATGATGGCGTTATTGCATAGCCTGGGTAGAGAACATGCACAGGCTCCCCTTTCTCTGTCTGAACGCTGAACCAGGCCGCTCAGACCAATCATGAAGTTGCTGTCATGCTGGTGACAGCAGCGTCGTGATTGGCTAGGGGAGTTTGGGAGCCTGGGTGCTGCTAGGAGCCAGGAAAACAGGGAGGACGGAGGAGAGGCAGCAGCGGGTGACCGGCGACCAGCAGGTAAGATTAATTGAGAGGGCTTTACTTCTGAGAAAATAATTCCTATTAACTTCACTGAATGCATGTAACAAGAGTTCATGTAGCCGTGTCAACATGGTAGTAAGAGTGGATCGGCAGATGCCTGGAGCATATCCAGCAAGCACTTAAGCAAAACCATGTGAATTCCTTTTACACCTAGGTATTTCATCAAGATCTTTATTTGTATTACTTAGCTTATATAAAAACAGAAGTAAAAAAATACAATGCAAGTTTTAACAAACATTGGCAAAGCTAATGTCTTTTCTTTGTGAACTATTGGATGTGCCAATGTTTTTGAGCAGTACTATGCAGCATGGTGAGAGAGGAAATCAAAAGAAAAAAGCTGCTTAGGCACAGCCGCAACATCCATGGTATTTTGTAGGTATGTGCACATGCCCACAAAATGTGCATCAGCCTTTTTTCTTGTAATATTCTGATCAAAGTTGCACTGGTAAATAAAAAAAATGCTAGTGCCAAAGCTTTTTTTCTCCAAAATGGTTAGGGGAAGCAACAAGGAGAGCGGGTTGGATGCAAAATGGAGGGCTTGATGGAGGTGGGGAACCTGGAGGATGGGGTCAGAAGAAATACGGTGGTGGTGGGAGTCGAGCAATGTGAATGTCGAGGGACAGAAGCTGAAGCCTGAGAGAGAGAGCAACATGGAATGGTGGAGAAGCACATAGGTGAGAGACCAATGCAGGGGAGAATCACACAAGGGCAAGCACAACATGGCGGGGCATTGGGGAAAAGCACACAGGCGGTGGAGGGGCGAAGAGAAATACATGAGGGAGACAGCTGGAAAACACATGCACTCTCTTGGAGTGCTTAACCAAGCAGTGGAAGGACACAAGTATTGGCCATGCTGCAGGTGAGGGACAAACACAAGAAAAAGGAAATACCACACAACCCGTCTTCAAAGAAAGAAGGACTGAGTTTGTAGGGTGCTTTATTAAAAGCATGCCATGCAATACAATGAACACTGCATTTTCTTATTCCGTCTGCACAGAAATTAAAATGTACAAAGGGTATAAGGCAATCAAATAGGAAGTTTATGCAATTGTGAATCTGCCCAACAAGTACTTGCCAGGAGATTCATAGCAACATCCTGCAATAGATTTCCTTCTCAAAGTATACATATTGATTTCCATAGATAAGGCTGTCAGGTCGATAGATAGCTATAGGACATGGGTACTCACAAACTTTCTCTCGGGGGCCAAATTTACAGTGTGGTTTATGTCCGAGGGCCGCACTGGTGGGGGCGGGGTCAGTGGGGGAAGGGGCGGGGCTAGAGCAACAACAAAAAAACTGTGACCATGAGGTTGATCACAGGTCCCTGCAGCGGACGCCTTCGTACACTGAGCCACCAGACCCGGCATACACACATCTCTCTCTCTCTCTCCCTCAATCTCTCTCCCTCCATCTCTCTCCCTCCCTCTCTCTCCCTCTGTCTCTCTGTCTCCATCTGTCTCCCTCACTCTGACTGTCTCACTCCCTCTCTCCCTCTGTCTCACTTTCTCTCTCCCTCTGTCTCACTCCCTCTGTCTCGCTCACTCTCTCCCTCCGTCTCTCACTCACTCCGACTGTCTCACTCCCTCTCTCCCTCTGTCTCACTCACTCTGAATGGCTCACTCTCTATGTCTCCCTCTCCATCTCTGTCTCCCTCTCCCTCACTCTGTCTCCCTCTCACTCTGTTTCCCTCTCCCTCACTCTGTTTCCCTCTCCCTCAGTTTCCCTCTCCCTCAGTTTCCCTCTCCCTCACTCTGTTTCCCTCTCCCTCACTCTGTTTCCCTCTCCCTCCCTCTGTTTCCCTCTCCCTCAGTCTCCCTCTCCCTCAGTTTCCCTCTCCCTCACTCTGTTTCCCTCTCCCTCCTTCCCTATGTCTCCCTCTCTCCTTCCCTCTCCCTTCTTCCCTCTCCTTCCCTTTCCCTCCTTCCCTTTCCCTCCTTCCCTCGGTCTCCCTCTCTCTCCCTCACTCTGTCTCCCTCCCTCACTCTGTCTCCTTCCCTCACTCTGTCTCCCTCCCTCACTCTAATCAGGCTCCCTTACTCTTAGCGGGCTCCCTCACTCTTGGCCGGCTCCCTCACTCTCCTTCCCTCACTTTCCTTCCCTCACTCTCCTTCCCTCACTCTCCTTCCCTCACTCTCCTACCCTCACTCTCCTTCCCTCACCCTCTCCTTCCCTCACTCTCTCCTTCCCTCGCTCTCTCCTTCCCTCGCTCTCTCCTTCCCTCGCTCTCTCCTTCCCTCGCTCTCCCCTCGCCCTCACTCTCCCCTCGCCCTCACTCTCCCCTCGCCCTCACTCTCCCCTCGCCCTCACTCTCTCCTCGCCCTCACTCTCTCCTCGCCCTCACTCTCTCCTTCCCTCACTCTCTCCTCGCCCTCACTCTCTCCTTCCCTCACTCTCTCCTTCCCTCATTCTCTCCTTCCTTCGCTCTCTCCTCCCTCGCTCTCCCTCCCTCACTCTCCCTTCCTCTCCCTCCCTCCCTCTCCCTCCCTGGCCCTACCTCGCTCTCACTCTCCCTCGCCCGGACTCTCCTGCCCTCGCTCTCCTGCCCTCGCTCTCTCCTTCCCTCGCTCTCTCCTTCCCTCGCTCTCTCCTCCCTCTCCTTCCTTCCCTCTCCCTCCTTCCCTCTCCCTCCTTCCCTCTCCCTCCTTCCCTCTCCTTCCCTCACTCTCCCTCACTCTCTCCTTCCCTCACTCTCTCCTTCCCTCACTCTCACTCACTCTCTCCTTCCCTCACTCTCCCTCACTATCTCCTTCCCTCACTCTCTCCTTCCCTCACTCTCCCCTTCCCTCACTCTCCCCTTCCCTCACTCTCCCTCCCTCCCTCTCCCTCACTCACTCTCCCTTCCGCTCTCTCCTTCCCTCTCCCTCCCTCGCTCTCCCGCTCTCTCCTTCCCTCGCTCTCTCCTCCCTCTCCCTCCTTCCCTCTCCCTCCTTCCCTCCTCTCCCTCACTCTCTCCTTCCCTCACTCTCTCCTTCCCTCACTCTCTCCTTCCCTCACTCTCCCTCACTCTCTCCTTCCCTCACTCTCCCTCACTCTCTCCTTCCCTCACTCTCCCTCACTCTCTCCTTCCCTCACTCTCTCCTTCCCTCACTCTCCCCTTCCCTCACTCTCCCCTTCCCTCACTCTCCCTCCCTCACTCTCCCTCCCTCACTCTCCCTTCCGCTCTCTCCTTCCCTCTCCCTCCTTCCCTCTCCCTCCTTCCCTCACTCTCCCTCCCTCACTTTCCCTCACTCTCTTCTTCCCTCACTCTCCTTACCTCACTCTCCTTACCTCACTCTCCTTCCCTCACTCTCCCTCCCTCACTCTCCCTCCCTCACTCTCCCTTCCGCTCTCTCCTTCCCTCTTCCTCCATCACACTCCCTTCCGCTCTCTCCTTCCCTCTCCCTCCTTCCCTCTCCCTCCTTCCCTCTCTCTCCCTCCCTCACTCTCCCTCGCTCTCTCCTTCCCTCACTCTCTCCTTCTCCCTCTCTCTCCTTCCCTCACTCTCTCCTTCTCCCTCTCTCTCCCTCCCTCGCTCTCTCCCTCCCTCGCTCTCTCCCTCCCTCTCTCCCTCCCTCGCTCTCTCCCTCCCTCTCTCCCTCCCTCGCTCTCTCTCTCCCTCCCTCGCTCTCTCTCTCCCTCCCTCGCTCTCTCTCTCCCTCCCTCGCTCTCTTCCCTCCCTCGCTCTCTCTCTCCCTCCCTCGCTCTCTCTCTCCTTCCCTCGCTCTCTCCTTCCCTCTCCCTCGCCCTCCCTCTCCCTCGCCCTCCCTCTCCCTCGCCCTCCCTCTCTCTCGCCCTCCTTCGCCCTCCCTCGCCCTCCCTCGCCCTCCCTCGCCCTCCCTCGCATTCGCACTCTCCTTCCCTCGCACTCTCCTTCCCTCGCACTCTTCTTCCCTCTCCTTCCCTCTCCCTCCCTCCCTCTCCCTCCCTCACTCTCCCTCCCTCACTCTCCCTCCCTCACTCTCCCTCCCTCACTCTCCCTCACTCTCTCCTTCCCTCACTCTCTCCCTCTCCCTCCCTCTCCTTCCCTCGCTCTCCCTCGCCCTCCCTCTCCCTCGCCCTCCCTCTCCCTCACCCTCCCTCTCTTCTCACTCTCTTCTCACCCTCACTCTCTACTCACCCTCGCTCTCTTCTCACCCTCACCCTCACTCTCTTCTCACCCTCACCCTCACTCTCTCCTCACCCTCACTCTCTCCTCACCCTCACTCTCTCCTCACCCTCACTCTCTCCTTCCCTCGCCCTCCCTCTCCCTCGCCCTCCCTCTCCCTCACTCTCCCTCACCCTCACTCTCCCTCGCCCTCACTCTCCCTCGCCCTCACTCTCTCCTCGCCCTCACTCTCTCCTCACCCTCACTCTCTCCTCACCCTCACCCTCACTCTCTCCTCACCCTCACTCTCTCCTCACCCTCACTCTCTCCTTCCCTCACTCTCTCCTTCCCTCACTCTCTCCTTCCCTCACTCACTCTCCCTCACTCTCCCTCCCTCACTCTCCCTCCCTCACTCTCCCTCCCTCCCTCACTCTCCCTCACTCTCCCTCCCTCACTCTCCCTCACTCTCCCTCCCTCACTCACTCTCCCTCCCTCACTCTCCCTCCCTCACTCTCCCTCCCTCACTCTCCTCGCCCTACCTCGCTCTCACTCTCCCTCGCCCGCACTCTCCTGCCCTCACTCTCCTGCCCTCACTCTCCTGCCCTCACTCTCCTGCCCTCACTCTCCTGCCTCACTCTCCTGCCCTCACTCTCCTGCCAGCACTCTCCTGCCATCACGCTCCCTCGCCCTCACTCTCTCTCGCCCTCACTCTCCCTCACCCTCACTCTCCCTCTCCCTCGCCCTCACTCTCCCTCGCCCTCACTCTCCCTCGCCCTCACTCTCCTTCCCTCCCTCTCCCTCCCTGTCTCTCGCCCTCCGTTTCCCTCCCTGTCTCCCTCCTTCCACCTTGCCCGTGTGTGCCCGGGCTGAGACAGCTTCTGGGCAGGCACACACACAAACACAGCCTCACCGGAGCACTTCACAGGTCTTCAAAAGACCATTCTTATGTTAATGAGGCTTTGTCACCTCTTAGCCCCCCTGCAGCCCCACTCTGACTACGAAGGGAATCGCCCGGCCCCCACAGAGCAGCAGTCTGAGTCGCGCTGCCGCAGGGGTGTTTGCTGACACTGTAAAAAAAAAATGTTTTAAACACGGCTACATGTCTGCAAGGTCCGCGGGCCGCCAGGGAAGGCTTGTCGGGCCGCTGACGGCCCGCGGGCCGTACTATGAGTACCCATGCTATAGGAGATGTTGTGTAAATGTTTCTTAATATTTGATATGACTTACCTACCTAACTGGATACCTAGATGCATAGTTTCAGGCGAGAATACGTTACTCAAGAGTAAACAAATGCAAACATGGGTCACAACTTTCCATGAAAACAACAATAAAGTAATGAGATAAAAATGGTTGTTCAAAAAAATGCTTCTACAATAACTGAGAGCTAGGGTTAGTGGAAGGGTGGTGGTGGTTAGGGTAGGGAAGTTAGGGTGCTGGTGGTGGTGATGAGGAAGGTGGTGGTGTTGAGAGTAGTGGAGGTGAGGGTGGTGGGGTGAGAGTGGTAAGGCTGACAAGGATGTTGGTGGTGAGGGTGTTGGTGAGGGTAATAATGTTGTGAGTGTTGGTGAAGGTTACGGTGTTGAGGGGGTGGTGCTGATGGTGAAGGTCCTGGTGGTGTGAGGGGGTGGTGGTACTTAGTGTGATTGTCAGTGTTATGGTTGATAAATTAGGGTGGGGTGTTGGTGGTTAGAGTAGAGTGGTGGTGGTTGGGATTAGGGTGGTAGTGGCAGTTATGGTGGTGGTGGTTATGGTTAGGGAGTAAAGAAGCTCAAGACCTGGCTGTTCGAGCAGTAGCAGCACCCCCCTCCCCCTAAGCGCCTTGAGACCCTCCGGGTAAGTAGTGCGCTCTATAAATGTCTTTGATTGATTGATTGATTAGTTAGGGTTTTGGTGATTAAGGTGGAGGTGGTGGTTAGGGTGGTGGTGCAGTAGGATTGTGATGGTTAGAGTGGGGTTGGCTAGGATTTTGGTGTTTAGGGTGCAGGTGGATGTTATGGTGGTGGGCAGGATGATGATGGTGGTGGAGGTTAGTGGTGTTAGGGTGGTGGTAGTAGGGGTAGGGTGGGGTTAAGGTGTGGTGGTAGGGTGGTGGTGTTTAGGGTGGTGGATGTGGTTAAGTTGGTGGTGGTTTGCGTAGTAGTTTGGGTGGTGGTGGTGCTTAGGGTGGGGTAGTGGTGATTAGGGTATCATGGTGGTTAGGGTGGTGGTGTGTTTAGGGTGATGGTGGTATGGGTGAGGGTGTTGGTGTTGGCTAGGATGTGGTTAGGGTGGTTGAGTAGGGTGGTAGTGGTTAGGGTGATCATGGCTAGGGTAGTGGGGATAGTGGTGGTGATGATGGTGGTGGTAGGGCAGTGGTGGTCGTGAGGTTGGTGAAGGTGGTGTGGTGGTTATGGTTTGAGTGCTGGTGGTTAGGGTTTTCGTGGTTATGGTGGGATTGGTAGTTAGGGTGGTGATGTTTACAGTGGTGGTGGCTTGGGTGTTGGTGTTTAGGGTGAAGGTGGTGGGTAGGGTGGTAATGGTTAGGGTGATTGTGTGAGTTAGTGGTGGCAGGGTGGTGGTAGTGGGTGTAGGATGGTAGGAAGGTGTGGTGGTAGGGTGGTGGTGGTATTTATGGTGGTTGTGGTTAGGGTGGTGTATGTGGTTAGGTAGGTGGTGGTTAGAGT
This sequence comes from Lissotriton vulgaris, assembly GCF_964263255.1. NCBI lineage: Eukaryota > Metazoa > Chordata > Amphibia > Caudata > Salamandridae > Lissotriton > Lissotriton vulgaris. Next base: position 1,689,702,098 of record NC_141685.1, read on the forward strand.
GGTTTGGGTGGTGGTGGCTAGTAGATTGTGGTGGGTAGGGTGGTGGTGTGGTTAGGGTGGTAGTGGTAAGAGTGAGGATGAGGGTGGTGGTGAGTAGGGTGTTTGTTGTTAGGGTTATGATGATTAGGGTTAGGTGGTTGCTAGGGTGGTGGTGGTTAGGGTAGGGTGGTGGTGGTTGAGTAGGGTGGTAGTGGCCAGGGGGATCATGGTTAGGGTGGTGAGGATAGTGGTGGTGTTTATGGTGGTAGGGTGGCAGTGGTGGTAGGTCAGTGGTGGTGGTGAGGGTGATGAATGCGGTGGTGATGATTAGGGAAGTGGTGGTAGTGGTTAGGGTGGTGGCTGTCTGGTGATGGTGGTGGTTAGAGAAGGGTAATGATAGGGTAAGGTGGTGGTGCTTAAGGTGGTGGTTAGGGTAGGGTGGTGCTTGTTGTTAGGGTAGAGTGGACGTAGTTAGGATAGGGTGGTAGTGATGAGTAGATTGGTGGCTGAGTGGTTGCGTAGGGTGGTGGTGTTATGGTTAGGGTGGTGATGATTAGCCTTGCACTAGGGTGGTGCTGAAAGTGGTGGTTAGGGTTAGGGGGGTGGCTTTGGTGGTGTTAGGGTAGTGGTTTGGATGGTAGTGATATTTAGGGTGGTGGTGGTGGTTAGGTTCGTGGTTAGGGAGGTGGTGGTTAGGGTGAGGGTGGTGGTGTTTACATAAAGTTGATGAATGTGGAAGTAGTGGTAAGAGTGGTGGTTGTCATCAGTGCCAGCCACTGGTGGTGGTTAGGGTAGGGTGTTGGTGGTGGTTGGGATGTTAAGAGTATGGTGGTGGTGGTATGGTGATGGTAGGGTGGTGGTTAGGGTGGTAATGATTTGGGTCAGATGGTGGTAGTTAGGATGTTGGTGGTTAGGGTAGGGTGGTGGTGATAGGGCAGGGGTGGTGGTGGCTGAGGGTGGTGGTTAGGGTGGTAGGGTGATGGTGGTTAGGGTGGTGGTGGTAGCTAGGGTAGGGAGGTGGTAGTTAAATTGGTGGTTAGGGTAGAGTGGTGGTGCCTAGGGTAGCGTAGGGGTAGGGGTGGTTAGTGTAGGATAGGTTTGACAGAGTGGTGGCGATGGGTAGAGTGGTGGTAAGGTGGCGGCGTTTAGGTTATGATGGGGTAGGGTGGTGGTAGAGTGATGGTATGCTTATTAGGTGGTGGGTCTCGTTAGGGTGATGTTAGGGTCTGGTGATTAGGGTTTTGGTTGTTAGGGTAGTCATAGAGTGGTGGTGGCCAAGTGGTGATAGGGTGGGGTGGAAGGGTGTTGATAGGGTGCTAGGGTGGGGTGGTGTGAGGTGATGGTAGGGTGGTGTTGTGTTGGTGTGGTGGTAGGGTTGTCGCAATAGGTTGGTGGTGGTAAGGGGTGATAGGTGGGCTTGTAGGTAGGGTAGTGGTAGAAGGGTGATTGGGTGGTGGTGGTATGGTGATGGTGACAGGGTGGTGGTACACATAATGATGCAGGAGGAGGAGTGGGGTAACAAGCAACAACAAGGAGGTTTGGAAAAATAAAGAAAAAAAGTACCTTGATCCCAGTGTGAGCAGCAGAAGTACTCTAATCACAAAGAAGCATCTGTACTTGCTCCATCCACGAAGGAAGGGAGACACAGACACAAACAAAACTGGCACGCACTTACCAATCAGAAGCCAGCAAATAAGAGTGATTATGAAGCCAACGAATGATAAGTAATGGGCGGGCTCCAAGCCCTTTAAGTAAACAAAGTGCCTTGTAAGTGACAGAGCATTCGCTGTCTCATGTGAGACCTAAAAATTGGATCTCTGATCCACTTATCTTGTTATTAGTTTGTAACTATGGTAAATATAAAAGCAAATTTCTTCACTCATGAATATTGGGGCACACACACAATAGCACACTTTTATGAAACACAGCCGAGGAACAAAACACATTCTTTGCCACTCCACCACATTAATAGCAGTTTTAGGCGGAATACGATAGACTGTACATTAGAAAGATAAATAAAGAAGATGGATAATACGAACATTTATTCAACAGCTATACTTTGGAATTGTTGCACAATTCCAAGGTATAGCTCTGGGGATCAAATAACTTCTTGTTTAATAATATAAGTATCTTTGTTGGCTTGAAAATGCAATAGTTAAATATATGGTAACATAAAGATTTTAACTGGGTCTTTCAAACAGTTGTGGATTCCCAAAAGGGCCCTGTTGTTTCTGCTTTATCTCTTGGAGCATGACATTCATTACACAAGTGATTCTGTGTTCTAAGTAGGAACAATTTGGTTTGAATTCCTGGGAGGCAAGTGAACGTCCCCAGGCATTCTCTTTTGGGTTACTCTGACTGATGTTGCTTGTTCTTTATTGAGAGAATGAGACAAGTACATAAAAGAGCATCTGGTTGAACAACAGTATAAGTGGACATGATAACCACTACAGCATTTGCAAGGATTTGCATGACCGGATCAAACCCAGTGGTAATATTCTGGAGGTAAATCAGGATGTCGTCAGAGCAAAGAGAGATGGAATGTGCATGGTCAACTGCTCGCAGTTTAAGATCATTACCAAGCAGGCACATCTTGCTAGCTAGGGGCTTGATGGCAAGAGCAAAAAGTAACAGGCAAAGCATACATCCCTGATGGGTACCATGGTGTATGGGCCAAGAATCAGGAAACTCCTGACCAACATGCACCTGGGTGAACAGGCAGAAAAAAAAACGAAATACATGACACAGTGGAGTCCCCGAAGCCAATGAGCTTCAACATGGCAAACAGGTAAGTCCATGAGAGGCTATCAAAAGCCTTCTCATATCAGTGGAAAGTGTAACTGCCCCGGTCATGGCCACAGGGAGACCATCGAGAATATGATAGAGCACCTAATTAGCTGAAGTACTATGCCTGGGTATAAATCCCAACTGATCTTGATGGATCAAGAGGGACAGACATGGAAGAATAGGATTGTCTATGATTTTCCAGAGTATTCTACAATCTAAATTGAGTACAGACAACGGGGATAGGCAACCATGTATAATGGGTCACCTCCATCCTTAGGAAACAGTACAGTGAGGTCTCCCTGAAAGCATTTATAAAATTCTAGTGGCAGATCATCACTGCCAGGTGTTTTTCTGGTTGCTAACTGCTTAATAGCAACCTTGATTTCACGGTCTGCCACAGGAACCTCCATTTGCAATCAGTCAGCGAGCAACAGCACCACCAAAGGGGTGTTGTGCAGGAAGTAACATAGATCACCATGTTCGAGCCCTCCGTCTGGTCATACAACCTCCGATAGTACACGGTGAAGACTGTATTAATGTACACTTGCCTGTGTACTATGTGGCCATGCAGGGTAGTTGATAGCGTCATTAGAATGACACAGAGTCTCCTCCCAAAGTAGCCCCACAAGAAGTCTGCCAGCTCTATTACCGTCTGCATGCTTGATGGCTATATATATGCCATAATCATGGTGAGAAAATGGTGCACATACTTTAGAGTGTTGCAAGTGCTTTTGAACATGAAGGCAAAAAAAAACAAATGATGGACAGAATGCTGAACAATGTCAAAGACTTAGCCGCAGTAAATAGATCTGGTCCTAAATCCAATGTTTTTATGATCACCACGCAATTTTTGTTAGGACCCATCCATATACAAATCAGTCCTTACTCTGCTCCCATGGGAACAGTCCCATCCGAACTGCTACCCATCCCACTTGGGGCGACAAATGCAAAAAGAACAAATGATAGATGAAATACCAAACAATGTCAAACAGTGGGTTCCATGCTCACTATACCACTGAATTCAAACTAGCCTGGCTGAGGATAAGTGATACCCCGATACTGGTCCCAGGATGCTGTTTGTGAGCATCCGTTCAGGCCGGGCCGACTGGGGCCTTATTAAACCTAATGTTTGAAGGTATACTATATATCTGTGTGACCTTTAAAGGGTATGGTACTAAACACTCGTACTGACCACCCCTTTGTGAGTAGATAAGGATAATTGGTCCTAAAGAAATGCCATGATCGCATAGACAGTAAAGGACATGAAACATGTCGACCCACATCCTTGCCTATATCACGCAAGAGTGGACTTTTACATCCACCTCTCCCCAAAACTTGTTTTTAACCATAACATAGGAAGTAACCCAGCAATTAAATGAGTTCTATTGGGATCCTATTATTATTTTAATAGCACACTTCCTCCACTCTACTCACCACTTCTCGTTACACCCCACGCTAATTATCGGCAAAAAGAAAAGAACTCCAGCAAAGTGCCCTCCTGCTGGCCCGTTTGGCATTGCAGAGCCGGCCCAATAAGAAGTTGCCCGATGATTAAGCATGGCACCCCTTGGGATATGTGAGGGCCCTTGCTCCTATATGGAGCACTCCCCTCTAGTCTTCTTGTGGTAAAAACCTGAATTTTCCTTTAGGACCTACATACCTCCTTCTGACTAAGTATAAGCTTGGGGCACGTATGCTGGACGTTTTTTGACCCTGTCCCCTACCTTGTTGTGTTTATAAATTAAAGAGGCTCCCTTAAACTTGATTAGAAAAGACCTGAAAATAAGTAAAATATATTCACAGGGATAACCTACTCAGTTTGCATGAAAGAGAAATTGAGTTTTCAACACCATGACCAATAAAACAAAACAAAATCATTACCAAACATTGTAAGATTTTAAATGTTGCAGAAAAGACCCCACAGTTTACTTTCAATAGGGGGCCTCATTTTGGGGACAAATTGATATGTGTGAACTATATTAGGGTAGATTCACTACTAAGTCCAGTCCAAGGACTTTGTGGGACCTACAGACTGTTCTTGGCTTTTTTTTCAAAGTGGACATTGCTCTGTATTTACTTAGAACACAGCAACTAAATATTTGGATTTTGCCTGGCATACTTCATGGATTCAAAAGCAATTTACTAACTCTGATAGCAGAAATATAATCACCTAATTACCTGCTGAGATGGGCAATTATATGCGGATTTGAAGACACAAAAGTTAAACTTACATATTCAACCTCTTTGTGCTCTCTGCTTTCCAAATTTCCAAATGGAAAGACGATACTGCCTGTGGGCATGGCTATATCTAGATGTGATAAAGTATAGAAAAAGTGATGGATCAAATGCTTGAACTAATCTCAGCCACTGGTAATTACTCGGGCTGCATCCCAATCCATTGTTATTTTGCACACCATGCCACCTCAGTTTGGACCCAGCTATATGCAAATCAGTCCTGAACCAGCATCGGTGAGAATTGTCCTGTCTGAACTATCAAGCCAGGTCCTACCTGAACCGGTACACAGGCAGCGTTGCATGATATTGAGACCCATTCCAAGCTCAAAGCTATCCAAGCTGTCCAAATACAAGCCCAAATTCCGTACAACACAGACCAGTATCAGCCCAAAACCCAGCCCAAAGTTGCAAGTCTCAAATTATGCAAATATAACCTTCAGAAAACATTTTAAGGACAATTCTAAATTTTATTCAATAAACATATTGTAGTAAGAGATTATTTAGGCACCTGTGCACTTCTGCAACCATGAGTCAATTCTAATAATAACAACGTTTTCAAGACCAGTCCCCATTGTGACCTTACTTGCACTTCTGTCTTATCTTATCTTAATAGGAATTTATAAAGCGCACGGTCACCCAGAGGTTTCATGGCGTTAGTCAGGCGGGAGTCACATCAAAGGGAAGTTACCCAAGAGCTTGCTCATACAATCAGGTTTTAAGCATTCTTCTGAACGCCAGAAGATTGTTGCTCATCCGAATTGCTAGAGGTAGAGAATTCCAAAATTTAGGGGCGAGATAAGAGAACCTACACCCTCCCTGGTGTCTGAGCTTGAAGGTAGGGATAGACAAGAGCTGGAGATGGGCGGACCGTAGATTGGGCAGAGGAAGCCAATGAAGTTTGTCCAACAGAGGTCTAGCAGATAGCCATCTGAATTGTGTAGTAATGAAGGCTACACAATGAGTAGGTTCAAGCAGGATTTATTAATAAGAAGGACAGCTTAAACAACCACAGCTGCAAAGAGATGTCTTCATCATCCAAGATCAGTAACAGATAACAGTCAAAGGAAAACATTCTAAAGACCTAACACTCTACTGAGTGACATGGGGAAGTTCCAGAAAACATGAGGTAATGGAATACCACACACCTCCCCCCCTTTGGAAAATGAAGAGAAAAAAAAAAAACACTTTTTCTAAATTGTCATAAACTTCATGTGTACCAGAGAAACCATCAGGATTATGGTCTGAAACAGGTTTATCTGAGCAAGGACTGTCAGAGACAAGTTTGTATGGAACAAATTTCTCTAGGGAAGTAGATTTTTGTGAAGGAGTAACGAGGGGTTTGCATAGAGAAATCCTTCTTAAATTCCATATTTTGCCCCCCTCGACTCTGACAGCTTTGCTAAAAACCTCAATGACTCTGATAGGGTCAGACCATCTGGACACATTCCTGTGGAACAAACCACCCATTTTTACACGCACTCGATCACCAACTCTTACACGGCAAGTATTGTACTTCTTTTTGGCCGAATGCTGGATCATACTTTCCTGGTGCTTCTGGATTTTCTCTCTCAATACCTTAAAATCTACCTCGTAGGGAGAATCACCTTTTAGCCACCAGGGAAGAAGTCGAGAACCTGGTTTTCTCCCACGTAATAGTTCAAAAGGAGATAGCCCAGTGACTGAATTGGGAGACAACCGGTAAGTTAATAAAGTCGCTTGAAGCGCTTTTTTCCATTTCAAACCACTTTTAATAGCTAATTGGCAAGATTCTTTGATGACTCTGTTGAACCTCTCAACTTGGCCGTTGGCTTGCGGAAAATAATTAGAGGTTCTTTTGTGAACAATACCACAATTCTTGAGAAAACACTCAAACTCATTGCTAATGAATTGTGGGCCATTGTCAGAGACGAGTTCTTCCGGTAAACCTTCCCTAGCAAATATCTCATCAAGAAACTCAATAACATGCTCAGAGGAGGTTTTTTCAACAATTTTAAGTTCAGGCCACTTAGAGAAGTAGTCAATTAGGACTAGAGCAAACATATCCTTACCAGACTGATAGCTAAAAGGTCCAATAATATCAATTGCCAATCTTCGCCAAGGACCATTGGCGTACTCAATGGGAGAAGTATCAACAGCCAAACTCTTTACAGATTTGTCACTCAACGAGCAAGGTGAACAATTCCTGACCCAACTATCTACCATTGAATCAATACCAGGCCACCAGTAGTGTTCCCTAATCCTTCTTTTGGTGGTGGACATTCCCATGTGCCCCTCATGAGCCAAGCTGCAAATTTTCTCTCTGAGACTTGTGGGAGGTATGATTTTATCTGATCTGAGAATAATGTCTCGAGATAACATTAGATCATCCTTAACTTTGTAAAACGACCCCAACTCACCAGAAAGCTTCCTTTCTTCAGGCCATCCCTTAACCAAATACTGCTTGACAAGATTCAATACAGCATCGTTCTCCATGGCCTCTGACCAATTTTTTTCTGAAAGGATTAAACAACTTTCCTGATCTGAAATTATATTGACATCTGCGAACGAATACGCAACATCACAATCAAAACTATCACCAACTTCTACACTGGCTGGAAATCGCGACATGCAATCTGCATGAACATTTAGACGACCAGGAATGTAAACAACCTCACAACGGTATTCCTGTAATTTTGCCGCTAGTCTCGCTAAGCGAGCAGTGAGAACTCTTCCACCACCGGCAGACAACATGGAAATCAGGGGTTTATGATCAGTTCTTAAAGAAAACTTTGTACCCCACAAAAACTGCCTGAAGTGCTGAGAAGCCCAAGTGCAAGCAAGTAGTTCTCTCTCTATAGTTGAGTAATTCTTCTCAGCATCACGTAGAGCTCGTGAAGCATAAGAGACAACGAACTCCCCAGATTTATCTTTTTGCATCAGGACAGCCCCTAACCCAACATTGCTTGCATCAACGTAGACAATACATTCTTTACCCACTGAATAAGGCTTCAAAAATGGCGCTTCAACAATTTTGCGTTTCAAAATGGCAAAAGAATTCTCTTGCTCTTTCCCCCAAACAAATTTAGCATTCTTTTTTAGAAGAATTCTCAAGGGATGCACAATATCTGAATAATTTTTAACAAATTTCCCATAGAATTCAGTAAGCCCTAGGAAAGAAAGTAATTGTTCCTTGGAATTTGGGGAAGGAGCATTGACAATATTCTGAACATGATTAAGTTTAGGTTTGATTCCAAGCCTTGATATTTCGTGTCCCAGGTACTCAACTTTGTCTTGTCTGAATTTGCACTTGTTAAATTTCAAAGTGAGACCCTTAGAGCGAACTTTCTCCAAGACACAAAATAAATTAGCATCATGTTCAGTATGATTTTCCCCAAAAATCAAAATATCGTCCTGGAAAGCTATGGCCCCTCTGCAGTCTGTTAACAGTTCTTTCATAAGGCGCTGGAAGACGGAGGCTGCACTAGCCAACCCGAAGGGCATGCGTAGATACTGAAACATGCCTTCAGGGGTGACAAAAGCAGTCAATTTCCTTGAGTCTTCATCTAATTCTACTTGGTGATAGGCACTAGCCAAATCAATTGAAGAGAATACAGTGGCGCCTGACAAAGCGGAAATTAGCTCGTGAATATTTGGCAAAGGATGTTTATCAATCCAAATTTCCTTGTTGAGGCTGCGTAAATCCGCACATAAGCGAAGTTCGCCAGAACTCTTAAGAGAAATCACAATGGGCGAAACCCAAGGGGAAGATTCAATTGGTTCTATAATGTTCCTTTTTACTAAATCATCTAGGATTTCCTTCAATTTGGATCTGTAAGCTAAAGGGACATTTCTCACCTTATGCCTGACGGGAACAGCATTATCATTAAGAACAATTTTGTGCTTGAAATCAATGTATTTCCCAAGTGTGTCGTTAAAAATCTCGGGAAATTTCTCGAGTACACTCTTAGTGAAATCTGGGTTAATAGAAGTATTCAAAGTTAAATTGACTAGTGAGTCAGTAATGTGTTTTTCATAACGGGGCTCTTCAACATAAACAGGTGGAACAGAATTTGGGTCCAACTTTATACCTAAGGCACGTTGATGAGGCCAACTAAGTATAGAAACACCCTTAGTGGCAACATAAACCTTAGCTCTGACATCCCAGTTTTTGAAAAACAATTTAGCCCAAAAGAAACCCTCCAATGCAATCCTACGTCCTGTGTACCCACCAGGATATATATCTGGACTTAAGAGTTCCCTATTGTGCCAAAGTTGTTCAAAAATATCCTTGCCAATGATCGTGTACCAAGCACACGAATCAACAAAAATGTCAATAGGTTTGTTGTCCACGAGAATTGTGCAAGAAGGAAAAATATTTTGAATACATTCATCAACAGAAAGTATACAATTTAGACTATTCAAAACTTCTTCTTCTTCAGGAGAAATATAATTAATCCTTTGACCAGATCTGCATACATTACCAAAGTGTCCTTTCTTTTTACATTTGATGCAGATTTTATCCCATGCAGGGCAACCCTTGTAGTTGCCAACATGGTTAGTACTACCACATCTATAGCAAACAATTGTACTTTTCTTGGTAAAACTCTTATTATCATTAACATTCTTAACATATTCTTTCTTAAATGCAGGCCTAGGATTAAAAGTATTCGGAGAGGATTTAACAATGGCAACTTCAACATCTGGAACATAAGTCTTTAAATTTTTTCCTCTTATCTCAGATACAAAAATTTCAGAATGTTCTATACCCTTAGCTATGTTTACAACTGCAGCAAGGGTAGTTTCAGTACCTAACCAAAGCCTTTCTTGGATCTTTTTACTTTTGGTTTTCATCATGATTTGGTCTCTGAGAACTTGCTCATATGATATGGTTTCGAAAGAGCAAGTGCAAGCAAGGGAGCGTAAAGCTGCCACGTAGTCCTCAATTGTTTCATCCTGTTTCTGTTCACGAGAGTAGAATTTAAACCTTTCCATCACAGTATTTATCCGTCTACCAAACCGGATTTTCATTTGCTTTGAAGCTTTATTAAACACATCCATATCACCAGCATCTTCCAAAGGTGGTAGGTTATCAAATTCTTTTATTCCTGCTCCACCAAGGCAATGTCTTAGAAGAGCAAGTTTCCTTTTTGCGGAACAATCCTCTTTTTCCAAAACATCCACATAGGCAATAAACATGGGAAACCAAAGATCCCATTCAATAGGAGGATCGCCCGCAACTTGCAGAAAATGAGGTGGTGCAGCAATGTTAGACATTTGTAAATATAAATCAGTGCAAAAAAAAAAAATCTGAACAATAAAATGCAATTAATTGAACCTGAAAACCTAAAAGTAGAAAAATTAATGTAGGTGGTGTGCAAATCACCGTAGTAGGAGATTTGCTGAAGTGGAGATCTGAATTCTCAACTATTGATGTGTTAGAATATTAGCGTTAAAAGCTTTTAAATTTTCAAAAACTCGTTTTTCCTCTCTTAAAATGTTGTTGAAGTCTTTGATAATAAGCGTTATTTTGTTAAAAAAAAAAAAAACACTGAAAAAACGCCGTAGAAATAGAAGAGGAAGGAAAGACAAGCAGGAATACAGTTTCTACTGACACGAAGATAATGCTTCAGACTTAATCAAGATGGCCGCCGAGGACGTCAGCAATGCGCGATGACGTGCGCAGTGACGCGTCTGATGAGAAGAGCTCCGGATAAACAATGGCGATGGAGCAGGGTGAAGAACGCTCATGAAATACCTCGTGAGTTCGTAAGGCAAGCGAACTGCAAGGCGCTCGAGAGGCGGAGGGCTCGAGGTGAGTCTTTTAAATAAAAATATGGAACTGAAAGACGCTCGAGCGACGCTCGAGGGGAGTCTTTAAATTGTAAATAAGCACTTCACGTAAACTGTGCAGGATCTTTACTTGTCAAATTTTCGTGACACCGCTCGATAATGCGGTCGAAAAGTAAAGGCACAGAGCGGCGAATAAAATACAAGTAGAAATGACTCACGTTTGAGCTGGCTCACGTTTGAGAATCAGACAGATGTAAGATGATAGTCCACGATCTGTCCAGATGACGGAGAATCCTCTCAGTAGATAAACAAGGAAAACGTTCTTCTTAGTAGGCAAATCATAAACAGGGAAGACGTTTTTCTTAGTAGGCAAAATCCAATTTTAGACAAAAATAGGAAGAAGAGTAAGCGAGTGAACGCTGCCTTCGATGAAATCACTGCTCCCGACGTCGCCAATAATTGTGTAGTAATGAAGGCTACACAATGAGTAGGTTCAAGCAGGATTTATTAATAAGAAGGACAGCTTAAACAACCACAGCTGCAAAGAGATGTCTTCATCATCCAAGATCAGTAACAGATAACAGTCAAAGGAAAACATTCTAAAGACCTAACACTCTACTGAGTGACATGGGGAAGTTCCAGAAAACATGAGGTAATGGAATACCACAGGTTGCTTGTAAATTAACCTCGCGGCCTTATTCTATACTAGTTGGAGACGCTTAAGTAGGCTCAAAGGAAGGCCGAGATAGATGGAATTGGAAAAGTCTAGGCGAGACAAAACTAGGGCAATCACAACCTGTATCAGAGCAGGGTGGGTGAGCAAGTGGGCAATTTTCCTAACCCTGCGTAGCTGAAATAAGCAGGACGAAACCACTGCCCCCACTTGGCCTCTAAAAGAGAGGTCGGCGTTGATGATGATCCCAAGACTTTTTACAGATGAGGAGGGGGCAGGAGAGGGACCCAGTTCCACCGGCCAATAGTGAGGGCCCCAGGAAAGTTCGCTCTTCCCAGGCAAGATTAGTTCAGTCTTGCCCGGTTGAGTTTCAGATGGTTTAGGTCCATCCAGCTCTGAATGTAGAGCATAGTAGTTTGGAATTGAAGGATGGAGTCAGTAGTACTATCCAGGGTAAAGACCAGCTGGAGATCGTCCGCGTAGTTGAAAGTGGTAACCTTCATATTTTTTAAAGAATGAATCAGAGGCTGGAGGTACAGATTGAAGAGGAGTGGGGAGATGGACGAGCCCTGTGGGACTCCGCATGAAGTAGCAAGTTTAGGAGCGGTGAAGGAGGTGAGACAAACAGCTTGGGCTCTACCCTCGAGGAAGGATTTAATCCATTTGTAGGCAGCGCCAAGGAAACCGGCCTGTTTGACACGGTCCAGCAAGATTTTGTGGTCGACCGTGTCGAAAGCGGCCGATAAATCTAATAGCACTAACGCCTGGGCGTCACCTTTGTCGGCATTGGCTCTCATACTATCCAGCATAACTTCTGTCACCACAGATCCAAATCTGAAACTGGCATTCATGAATTAACTCTACAACAGCAGAATGTAATCCACCTTAATTAAGCATATGAACAGAAACCTCAATGTATTTCAGCAGTATGGCTCCAGAAAAAAATATTGAATTGATGTTGCAGAATTAACACCACACAATGAGTAGCATATATAGAAATTACCCTTGTGTTAAATTAATTACAACGCAACTTGTTTGGCAAGGTTTGCATTTTATCTATTTGCCTGTACATTCAAACATAAAAGAATATTTTTCAATGATGGTATGGGACAATAGTAAAAATATACATTGAGGCAATTTGGAAAGTAGTTTTTGTGCAAAATAAGTGTATGTAACTATGAAGCGACAGTGTGAAAACGTCAAAGACTGAAAGTGTCCTGCTGCAAGGGTTACTGCAGTAAAACATGAGACCCACACCCTTTGAGTTAAAATGTACTGAACATGCCGGAAACGAGACAGTCACTTACTGTGACCAGTTCCAACACTTGGCTCCAATGTCCTTCACCATGACCACTTACTCTGGTGGTAAAACTTATAGAGGACCGTTGTTGTTGCCCTTGTATTGCAGTGAACACCTGACTAATGCTCCTAGCCTTTTCAAGTAACACATGGGTTTTGTTGGAATCCAGATGAATACAAGGCTGTTGGAGCAGAAGGGAAAAAGACCAATTGTCCCACAACCTTTGGTGACAAACTTCCCCAACATCTGAACTCTAGCACTCTCTCACCTCTGCTGTCATCACTCCTCTTGGCCCATACCACTGCATTCCTCTTCATCACTACACCACTGCTGACCAGGGCAATCTCAATGGCTTTAAGTAGGGGTGGGAAAAATATTCTGTTCCGCCCTCGAAGTTGGCAGAATTTTGGTGACTCCACAATAATCTTGTAACTCGGAGTTCCGGCCTAATTCTGCCAATTGCAGCATAATAGATTTTTTTCACGTGTGCTGCTCCAGAGCACTAAGTTGGTGTGCGCAAGTGAGATTTGGCATCCCCTAGCACAATTTGTGGTCGCTAGGAGGACATCCAGTGAGATTTTTGTAACACAGTGGATCGCGACAGTTCAAAGTCAGAAGGCTGCCATTTGGATAGAAAACCTACTCGTGCTGCAGCAAAATCATCTAGAGTAGCTGCACCCTCTGGCGCACCGCTTAATTCCATTCATACAGATTTTTGTAGCATGGAATGCTCTCTGTCAGAGGTAAATCACAGAGCGAGCAGCGCAACATGCCTATTTCTGCCCATTGAGAAACACAAGGGGAGCCAGGCCCAAAGGGACAAGTGGAGGGGCTGAGCCTTAATTTGAATAGACACAGCAAAAATTGCCCCGCCACCTACATTTACATCCACATTTATGGAAAGTTGAACACGCTAGCTGTCATTATAAACTGGGTATTTTTATTTATACCAAAAAATTTCAATGGATTAAACTAAGTTTGTCAAAGACAGGACATCGTAAACAGACAAAGACATATTTACATTTTAGGTTTCAACCAAAGTCATTATACTTTTCTGTACACAAATGTATTACAAACTGAATGACATCATGAGGCACAAAATCAAAAACAATCTGACACAGACAGGAAAATTGAACATATACAACATTGAATGATAAACTAGATTCCTATAAATGGAAAAAGTGAATAAAGCGTAAAAAAGTTTGAAAGAAGAAGGGAAAATTAGAAAAGGAGCAAAAATGAATTTAAGAATCTTTGACAACCAGCAAATGCTGGTAGAAGAAATAAATCGTGAATAATCCTCTCTAATTGGCTGACGCGTTTCGAATCCAGGTGGTTGTTTCCCGGATTCTCATCAGGGCACAATTAGTCTGTCTGTAGTGGATAAAAAGGAGGGAGACTACTTTTAATCTTTGTGACAGAAGACTGCGCTCCCTAGTGTGTGACACTCAGAAAAAGACCTACCTTTGTACGATAGAAACAAATTCAGATGAAGTCTGTAGGTGCAGGCTCGGAGTACTCAGTGAGAAGTCCAGGGACAGGGGCCACCTAAAAAACGATGAGTGACCATTATCACATTGCCAACATGTGTCTGCGCTAATGCATGGTCATGAGAAAATGAATAAGAAGAGCATACCGCCAGCTGGTTCCTTACATGAAGCTGGCGGCTGCCGTTATGTAAAAATTTGCTTCTTTGGTGGGCTTCAATTGAATTGTGGCCGGTGACGCTGTGTAAAGAAAAGCGAGCAATGGCGTGAGAGTGCTTGTGTCTGTTAATGGCCATTAAAAGCTTGAGAAGCATTGCAGGATAACATACCTTCATTTTGCCAGAGTCGGTGCGTGGAAATGACGTATTTTCTTTTTTTGATTAATATCGGCGTGTGATCCTAAACCATACTCGGCTACCGCTGTTGAAAAGCGGAAGAGATTAATTTGGTGTGCGCGTCAAACAGGGAGTCTGGCAAAAGCCGGAACGAATGCACAAGCGCACCGCTTACCTCCGTCCAGCCCAGTCAAAGCCTACGGCGTTCTGCAAAAGTCCAAAGATGGACGCTGGGTGTGTTGCCATAGTGATAAGCCCTCAATTGTCGGATTTGCATTGTGGGAGTTGTAGTTTAGGGTGGAATTGCACAGGATTGCGCTGGTTCACTACGTTGGCAAAGACTATTATTGTGTGGGTGAAGGGTGGCACCCTATGTTTAATGTTTAATAAAGAAGAAATTGAGACGGAGCTAGGGCAATCACGTGGCGCCAAAGCACTATTGAATCAAAGTCTGGCGACTTCAGACAAACTGTTGAGGCCCTTCTGCACACTGTTAAACTTGAGGATAAGATATGCTTCCTTTTTAAGGAGCATTCTGTCCACGTCTGCATTATGATGTGACGGACGTAATGTATATAATACCGTCCATTTAAGATCGTTGGCATCATGTTTGGCATCCAAAAAATGTTCAACCATGGGGGCAGTCAAAATGTTATTTTTGATCCGGGATCGGTGTTGGCAAATACGTGTATTGACTTGTTGCCTTGTTTTGCCAATATAGATTTGGTCACAGGGGCATAGGACCAGGTAGACCACATTCTTAGTCTTACAAATGGAAAATTCTGTGTGTTTCCATCTGGTCGCCCCATGTTGGAACTCATCGCCTTCGATTGTGTTGGGGCACACAACGCAGGTGCCACACTTGTGATGGCCTGTGATCGGTTTGAGGTTCCATTGGGTCAGTAGATCGCTTTTCTTTTTGGGTAATGACACATCTGCCCTCATAATCTGCTGTCCTATGTTTTGGTTTTTCTTATAGGCAAACAATGGGCGTTGGAGTGAGCATTCTAGATTTTTTAGCAATTGCGCAAAACAGTTTTCCTCAATTTGTGAGTGTCTGGACCAAAAGTGGTGACACAGACTAATCTGTCGAGTGCAGGTTTGGGCCGTACTTGTAGGAGGGTTTCGCGAGGGGTGAAGCGTGCTCTTTTGAAAGAGTGCTTCAGTAGTTTTTTTGGGTACCCCCTTTCTTTAATTTATTACTATACAAAGAAACCCTGTTTAACAACCATGAAATAACAAAAGATTGAGGATAAAAACAAGGTCCTAAAGATATGTCTTTTAGTTTACGCACAAGTCTTTGATGCCAGTTCATACCCTACTCTGCTATGTTAGAATTGTGACTAATGAACTACAAGTAACAAAAGGATCTCTGTGACAAGAAAAGTAACCCACAGGATACAGTGGAGGAGATTAAGCCAAAACACAACAGTGTGAGCTAAGCCAGAGTCTAGCCAAAGGTTGGTTCTGGATTCAAGAGCCTGTCCTTGAGCAGAGTCATCAAAATATTTGGAATGCACAACATGCAACTTTGTGTTATAATATGAGAAGACATCTTCACAATTCAAAAAGTGTAAGTAAGTAAGTAACTTTAGCTTTATTCGATTTTTAGGTATAAAATCATAAAAGCACATTGCAAAAAATATATACACATTTACATTTCAAATCATATCACGGTAGATAACATTGTGACATAAAAACTTTTAAGAAAAGTCCGGTAGCAAATCAATAATATGTCCAGTCACGGTCTGAGTGTTAAAAGCCCCTCACCCCGGAGCTGTTTTGGCCCAGCCAAAAGTTAGTCTCTTCGATGATCTTGTATAGGGGTGAAGTGAATCTCTAGGATAAAAATCAGATAGACCCCAGGTGTGTATAGGTCCGTCTCCAATCTGTGGTTTCCAAGACTGGAGGTAAGGGACAACATTGCTATTAATGAACTTTATCAGCACCAGATCACCGGCTCTCTCTTTTCGAAGCGGACCTAACCATCCCACCCTTCTAACACATTGTATTCTACCATCAATGTAAGGGGGTAGTGGTCTATTCTTTGTAAGCCAAAATACTGCCTTATAGCTCCTGTTCACTTTCAGATTTTCCCTTTGCAAGTTCCGGCACCCCAGACAGGACACCCACGAACGGGGCAGCCTCCGGTGGTAAGTGGATGTGATTTGTTTTCCTTTGCATGTTCCTTATCTTGGGGAGTGGCCCTTTAGGTGGTATTGTTACATTGTTCAGCCCTGTTGTAAAGGAACAGCTGGGTATTGTTTTTATTTTATTGGGAACTTTCACGCTGGATTGAGTTGGCATACCTGGGGTTGCCCGTTGGAGTTGGAGGGCACTACTACGTGGAGTTGTTAAAGGCTTTACAGTATCGCGTGAAGGCTGTAATAGATTGGAGTCTGCCAAGTTTTTTAGGGATAGCGAGGTTTTCTTGGTCATTTCCTCTATTGCCGTGATCCTATCCCCAAGATCGTTCAATCTTTCTATTAAAGGGTGTATTGCGGCGTTAATCATAGTTTGTATCTGGGCCAAGAGTGTTGGTGTAATTGAGGGTACAAGCAGTTTATTCTCCTTAACATGGGTGCCTATATGTTTATCCGCTGATCGATTTCTTTCGCCAGAGAGGTCCTGGAAAAACGTTATAGGGTTCGTGTTGCCTGTTTCAGGTGGGCAGAGGGAAGGACCCAAGCGGTTTCCATAGGGTGGGGATAATGAACTGGGAAGGGGGCTTGTGATGGCTATAGGACAAAAGGAGGCATTGATGTGCCCTGATGTCGTCTTAACAGCCGCATAATTGGATTGGCATAAACTGTTAAGTTCCTCCAGGAATGATAAGTTTGGTGATACGACGGCAGATTGAGGGGGGGTGATGTCACTATAGGAACAGTCGGTGGACAATCGGTCTCTTGCTATTCTTACGGGTTGTTGGACAGAAGACGGTGTTGTCTTAATTAGGTAGTGAACCATTGTCCCCTTAGCCCGGTCCCTAGTCCCAGTAGGAATTTCCGGGGCCCCCTTAGAAGGCATGGCATAAATAGCAGCAGGCACCTGCAGGGACTGGGGATGATTTAGGACAAGATGTCTTACCTATTTTAAATGCACGGCCAGGGGGGGTGGCCCGTCCCGGCCTCCTCTGGCCTATGATGGCCTTAGATGGTCCCGCCCTTGTCCCGGCCTTCGCCCGGCCGCTCCCGCGCGCGACTCGCGGTGCGAGAGGTTCTCCCGCCTTTGTCCCGCGCCTCCGGGCGCTCCGCTGACGTCACCCAACTGCCGGGGCACCTGGGGGATGTAGTCCCTTGCCCTCGCGGCGGTCGGGTTGCTGGCAAAAGTAAGTTTTCCGCCGTTCCCCTCACGGCACCGGGATCGTGTGTCAGGTCCTCCCCTGTGGTGGCAGCTTTCCCCCACAGCGCTCACAGCAGCGCTCGGCTCTCCCGCCTTTGTCCCGCGCCTCCGGGCGCTCCGCTGACGTCACCCGACCGCCGGGGCACCTGGGGGATGTAGTCCCTTGCCCTCACGGCGGTCGGGTTGCTGGCAAAAGTAAGTTTTCCGCCGTTCCCCTCACGGCACCGGGATCGTGTGTCAGGTCCTCCCCTGTGGTGGCAGCTTTCCCCCACAGCGCTCACAGCAGCGCTCGGCTCTCCCGCGTTTGTCCCGTGCCTCCGGGCGCTCTGCTGACGTCACCCGACCGCCGGGGCACCTGGGGGATGTAGTCCCTTGCCCTCGCGGCGGTCGGGTTGCTGGCAAAAGTAAGTTTTCCGCCGTTCCCCTCACGGCACCGGGATCGTGTGTCAGGTCCTCCCCTGTGGTGGCAGCTTTCCCCCACAGCGCTCCTGATTTGATTTCACCTTAGAGTATCAAATTATTTAGCGCTGTATTAAAAGTGATCGTTTTTAAACATAAACTGAAAAACATTCCCACCCCTGCCATGATGACAATATTATTAGTGAACTAAGGGGCAAGTTAGGGGTCATGTGTATTATAAATGTGGTCTATATTCTTACAATAAATGGAGTAACCATATATGTGCAACCATATAGCCTTTTAAATCCAACTTGAGTAAGGGTTTTTGTACAGTGCATATCCTGCTCTAAAGTATTTGAAGGTGTTCTCATATGTGACTTACAAAAAAGGGAGGTGAGCTGAAATAAAGTGCTTGCCTAGTGTCACACAATTTGGTCAAGCAGGGAACTGGGAGTAATCCCACATTTCCAATGTCATACTGTGTAATTCTGCCAGTAAATGGTATCTCTTTCTAACATCAAATGTTAAAACTTTGCTCTTAACTCTTGGAAGATAGCATCAGAAACCAAATTTTATGTTTGGCAGTTTTACATTTTAAAAAAAAGACACACAATTGATGGACGGAATGCAGAACAAATCAAAACCTTCACTCCCAGTCAAGAGATCTGGGTTAAATCATCATTCTTTTGCTCAACATGCCACCCGAGTTTAGACCTGGCCATATGCAAATCAATCTTCACCCTATGCCTCATGGAACAGTCCAGCCTGAACTGCCAAGCCAGGTCCTCCCTGGACTGGAAACAAGCATCCTAGAACCGGTTTCGGGGTTTCACCCCACATCAGCCAGGATAGCTTGAACCCAGTGTCACAGTGAGCCCAGGACCCATGTCTGGGCATCCCCGGAGCACTTAGGGCGAGAAAGCAAAAGGCACACAATTAATGGACAGAATGCAGAACAAATCAAAATATTCACCCCCAGTCAAGAGATCTGGGTTAAATCCATCATTCTTTTGCTCACCATGCCACCCCAGTTTTACATAACATGAACCCTATCCTAGGATATAAGAGTGCTCCGAAATAAACCAAGACTAAATGACATGTAGAAAATAGATCTCTCAGCAAGGATGTAGAGAGAGGGCTTTATCACATCAGTGGTTACCTCTTGCACAAAGATTCTGGAATAGATTCTCTAATGTTTTGCTTACACTGAGTGGAGCAGCAAGGACCCTATTCAGAAGGATGTGTGGTGTACATGGAGAAGAAGACAAAGCTTGGGGCTGCTCAGGGGGAAAGAACACCCATGTTAGAGCCAGCTTAAGGGATGACGCCATGGTCCTGCGTATCAGTCTACCTGGGCAAAGCTTGTAGGTGTGAACTGAGCTCTGATGTTTATCAGGACATGGACAGATTGGGGTGCGTGGAGAATTCTGTAGAGGTGCCAATGACAGTAGCACTAATAGACGTTGTGCTGATAATGACTCCAGTAGGATCTAAGGTAATCGGCTGGTCTAACAGTGGTCATGTTCCCATTTTATTGCTACTTTCCAAGTCAGCAGTCTCTAGAGTGTCTAAGGATGGTGTTTTGAGCCGAAATATAGTTTAAAGTGCATTGGTTTTGTACACAGGTCGGAATGGATGCCACCAACAATTCATATGTTAGCTTACCTGAAGATTGCTGAGTGCAGGAGGAATGCCGACTACCAGCTTCCTGCTGGGCATGGCACTGCACCACGGAGTGCCAATCATAACAAAGAAACGAATAACAGTCCGGTCCCTCATGACCACAATTGTTCAGACACTCGGGGGCAGGATAGTAGCATGAAGTAGGGCCATCATAGGTAGCACTTTTGCGCTATTAATGATTGACAGAACTGGCTTAACCCCTTCCATGCTCATGACGAGCTCAGCTCGTCATGCAGTACACTGCTTGTGTGCTCATGACGAGCTGAGCTCATCATGAACAATGAGATTCATAGATCATCAGCACAGAGGGGGAATTGCTGTAGCATTGATAGTGTTAATGAACGTTTTCTGTGGTAGCTTCGCTGCATTCAAACACTTTGCGCACAAATGGGTAAATAAAACTCCAATTTGTACAACCCACCAGGAGTGTTATTTCCTGCACAAATGCGGAAAATATTGCCCATTTGTACTGAAAATAGTCCAATCTGGCAACATTGAACCCAAGAAACCCAGGACTGGTTTTGCCTTAGTTGTGGGCTCATCAGCCAGCTATAGCTTGGTTCCAGTGACAGTGTGCACAGGATCTACGTCTCGGGATACCCGTCCCACTTAGGTTGACATACTCAGGCTGCATACCAATCCCTTGTTATTTTGCACACCATGCCACTGCAGTTTGTACCCAGATATATGCAAATCACTCCTGACCCTGCTCCAATGGGAACAGTACAGTCTGAACTGCCAAACCAGGTTCTCCCTGGAGCAGAACACAAGCAACCCAGGACTGTTTTCACCCTAGTTATAGGCTCATCATCTTGGTTCTAATGACACAGTATGTCAGTGACACAGTGTGTCTAAGCAGTCCATCCATCACCTTGTTAGTATTGCTTATATTTAGATGTGCACATAATGTTAGGTTTATATTGCTATGTATTTCACTGTTGGTGAAGTTTCGGATCTCTTACAGGGACATTACTGATGTACTATATGTACTATTTTGTTTCCCTTTGGATCTACATTACATACGCTATGCCACTATGAGAATAAAACAGTCTCCCACATAGGGAATCAAAACAAATTGTTGACTACGTCAAGTGAACGATTATTCAGAAAATCAACAAACTAAAAAAGTAATACTGCAGAAATTGTTTAGCCTTTTCTAGAGCAGAAGTGAATATATAGTCTCCATAGTGATTCGGACAGGAAAGAATGATGATGTATAGTTGAAACGCCTTAAACGTTATTTCAGCTACTCTGATACATTTCTTTTGCAGCTGCAATGCTTTTATTGTGCTGTTAGAGGGAATTGAGTTTTTACTGCCCTGATGGAGATTTGGCTCGAGTGTCCTGAAATATCCTGTAACATGTGAGAAGCTGTCTTTGGTTCTTTAAAAGAGATATATGTATCCTCTGTTCTCTGAGAATTTCAGCTTGGACATGATTAACTTCTTGTTACATCTATGCCGAGAATGGTGTTGGGAGCATACTGTGTTGAACGCTTCGTCAGAGACTATAGTTTTAGATGCCTACTTTAGTGTGTGCCTGCTAGAAATGAGGGTCTCTAGTTGGCAGAGGTGGGCACCTTTGTCCAAATAGGGACCCTTGCTTCAGGTCAGGGTAAGGGGGAAACACATGTTGGATAACCCCAGCTCACCCCCTCAGTAGCTTGGCACAAGCAGACAAGCTTATCCCAAAAGCAATATGTAAAGTATTTGTACCAACACACACAGTAACACAGAGAAAACACCACAAAAGGACACCACACCAGTTTAGGAAACTAAAATATCTTTATCTAAACTCAACAAGACCAAAATGACAAAAATCCAACATACACAGCTAAAAATTTGACTTTCAAATGATTTCAAGAACCTGTCCCATAGAAAACCATGGATGCGTGACT
This sequence comes from Lissotriton vulgaris, assembly GCF_964263255.1. NCBI lineage: Eukaryota > Metazoa > Chordata > Amphibia > Caudata > Salamandridae > Lissotriton > Lissotriton vulgaris. Next base: position 1,689,723,984 of record NC_141685.1, read on the forward strand.
TTTATGCAAAGTACCTGTAGTGGCATCAGAATTCATAAGGCCAAACAGCCACAAAGTGAAGAAGCATCGAAAGCAAAGAGATGCGTCAGTTCCTGAGACCTTAGGGAGGTGATGCAACAGGTCTGTTGCACACAGGAGAAGCGATGCGTAGAATCGGGTCTGTCGGGGGAAGTGATGCGTGGAAATCCGGTATGCATTGGTGGTCGATGCGACCGATCCCAGCGGTGCTGCGTCGGTTTTCTTCAGCTGCAATCCCTTGATGTGTCGATTCTCACAGCGAGCATCCCATGGATACATGGAAATTCTTCTTGCGCCGTGGAGATGGAAGAAGAGTTCAAGGGAGCTGAGGGTTGAAGTCTTTGTGTCCCTGAGACTTCAGAACAGGAGGCTAGCACACACAGCCCCTTGGAGATCTTCTTCAAGCAGGGGATACAGCACACAGCAATGTCCTTCTCCTTTCCTTGGCAGAAAAAAGCAACTGCAGGCCAACCTCACACATCACACAGCAAAGGGGCAGTACATCTCCTCAGTCTCTCAAGCTCTTCTCCTTGGCAAAGGGCCCTCTGGAATTCCAGGAATTATCTTATGTTTTGGGGTCTGGGCCCCAATACCTATACAGCAAATTCCTTCGCTCTTTGGTGGCAAAGAAGCCTTGTGCCCAGTCAAAAGCAGTTCTGTCGTCTCTGGTGCAGCTTCCTGGCAGGAGGTGGAGACAGCATGGTGGAAGGCAGATCAGGTCCATTCAGGTGACAGGAAAATGTTCTCCCCTACTCTAAATGCAGCCCAGGTCTGACTCATCCAGACTCTCTGGAGCCACTGCACTTCCCTAGCGCCTGTCACTCCAAAGCCAGACAGTCAATACACATCCTAGCAGAAGCACACTGGATGGCTAAGCCAGAAAACACCTACTTTCTAAAAGTGGTATTTTCAATCACAAAATGTAAAAATCACCCTTTCCAAAAGATGCATTTTAACATTTTGAGTTCAGGCATATAAACTTGATTTTACTACCGTGTTCCCAGGGGTAGTTATGCTTAATATATGTTATAAGCATACTCCCCATGCTATCCTATGGGAACAGATAGCCTTGCAATAGTGAACAACAAAATTGGCAAAATTTCACTATCAGGACAGAACACAAACACCAGGGCGTGTCCTACCCTTCACATACACTGCACCCTGCTCACAGGTGCAACTTGGGCCTACTCTAGGGGTGACTAACACGTACGAAAAGGGAAGGTTAGGGCCTGGCAAGTGGGTGCACTTGCCAGGTTGACATGGCAGTTTCAATCTGTGTGCAGACACTGCAGCGGCAGGCCTGAAATACCTTTTCAGGGCTACTCATGTGGGTGGCACAATCGGTGCACCAGGCCCACTACTAGCATTTGACTTACAAGCCCTGGCACACATAGTGCCCATTACTAGGGGCTTACCAGTAAACCAAATATGCCAATCACAGGGAATCAATCATAATAACAGTTTTCATAGGGAGCACTTGCACTTTGACACTGATCAGCAGTGGCAAAGTGCCCAAAGATCTAAGCCAGTGAAAACGAAATTCAGCACAGCATCAAAAATACAGGAAGTAGAGGCAAAATACATGGAGAAACCATGCCAAGGATGCCAGGTCTAACACGTGTCCACTCCAGGTGAAAAGTGGGGAGAACTACCCACCCTCTTGTGAGTTCTCATCACTAAGGTGGAAGAACCTGGACAGACCATAAGCATTACTGTGTTCTGTACCAGGGCCATGTTCCACTTTAAAGTCCATTTCCTATAGGGAGATGGACCACCTCAACAGGTTTGAATTCTCACCCCTCATCTGCATCAATATTCTGAGGGGCCTGTGGTCTGTCTGAACAAAGACGTGAGTCCCAAACAAGTAGGGTCTTAGCTTCTTCAGCGCCCACACCACAGCAAAAGCTTCCCTTTCAATTGCACTCCACCTCTGTTCCCTGGGAAGTAGCCTCCTACTGATGAAAGCTACAGGTTGGTCCAAGCCCTCGTCATTCAATTGCGAGAGTACTGCTCCAACACCATTCTCTGAAACATCTGTCTGCACAACAATTGTTTGGAGAAGTCAGGTGCCATGCACATGGAAGATTTCAGGGCCTCAAAAGCGGTCTGGCAGGCATCAGTCTAGATCACCTTCCTGGGCTGCTTACTTGAAGTCAGCTTTGTCAAGACTGACTGACTGATTGTCTTATAAAGCGCACGATTGCCGAAGCGTCTTGGCGCTGTGGTGATTGGATGCCAAGGTTCACGCTGATTAATTTAAGAGTTTAAGGGAAAAGCCATGCCTTTATTAGTTTTCTAAATAGGGATCTGTTTGGCTGTAGTCTGATCAGTGTGGGGAGGGAGTTCCATAGTTTGGCCGCTTGATATGAGAAGCTCTTACCCCCCCATCTGGCTCTTTTTATCTTGGGGACCAGAATCCGTCCTGTATTTGCTGACCTGAGACAGCGTTGTGGGGAATTGATTTTGCACATCCATAGCTCCCCCTCCATACAAAGCCGTTTGTACAAGACAGAGGGCCTTGAAATCCACTCGCTGCCTAACTGGGAGCCAATGGAGCAGTTTAACACTGGCAGACGTGGGATGGGGTTTGGGGAGATCAAGTAGTACACAAGCCGCTGCATTCTGTAGGGACAGCAGTTTGGCAATCTGGCCTTTATCTGCTCCCAGGTATAAAGCTTTGCCATAGTCGACTATAGAGAGAACCAACGCCCCAACTACAGTTTTCCTAAGAGTTAGCAGAATTTTGTGCAGGACTTTTAGCGTGAAGAAGCAGGCAGAAGATACCTGATTAATTTGTTGAGCAAACTTTAGATTGCTATCAAACATAAATCCAAGTTTCCTCGCCTTGGGTACAGGAAAAGGACAGTTCCCAGCCTCAGAGGACCACCATAGTTGGCTCCATATAGAAGGCTTCTGCCCAAACTCAATAACCTCAGTCTTTTCATTATTGAGCTTTAGAAAGTTTGAGTTCATCCATGCCAAAACATCATATAGACAGTTACGAAATCTGACAGCTATAGTATCTACACTATGAGTGACCAATACCACTATCTGGGTATCATGTGCCTACGATACAAGCATTAGATCATGATCATTAATTAGTCTTGCCAGAGGTGTAACATATTTATTAAACAAAGTCAGAGACAGTGCTGACCCCTGTGGGACACCACAAGGGAGACAGAAACTGCTGACTTAAGGCCATCCCAGTAGATCATCTGTTCTCAGGAAGCCAAGAAGGATGTTAATAAGGTTGGAGCTGTCTCTCTAACACCTGCTGCAGTAAGACGCCGCGTCATTACCGCGTGGTTCACGGTATCAAACGCAGCTGATACGTCAAGCAGGATGAGGACGCTCTTCCCCCCCATCCATCACTTTGGGTACAGGAAAAGGACAGTTCCCAGCCTCAGAGGACCACCATAGTTGGCTCCATATAGAAGGCTTCTGCCCAAACTCAATAACCTCAGTCTTTTCATTATTGAGCTTTGGAAAGTTTGAGTTCATCCATGCCAAAACATCATATAGACAGTTACGAAATCTGACAGCTATAGTATCTACGCTATGAGTGACCAATACCACTATCTGGGTATCATGTGCGTACGATACAAGCATTAGACCATGATCTTTAATTAGTCTTGCCAGAGGTGTAACATATTTATTAAACAAAGTCAGAGACAGTGCTGACCCCTGTGGGACACCACAAGGGAGACAGAAACTGCTGACTTAAGGCCATCCCAGTAGATCATCTGTTCTCAGGAAGCCAAGAAGGATTTTAATAAGGTTGGAGCTGTCTCTCTAACACCTGCTGCAGTCAGACGCCGCGTCATTACCGCGTGGTTCACGGTATCAAACGCAGCTGATACGTCAAGCAGGATGAGGACGCTCTTCCCCCCATCCATCACTTTGCGGATCTCTTTAGTGGCCATGATGAGAGCTGATTCGGTGGAATGTTGGGATCTGAAACTGTGTTGGGTAAAATCAAGAATGTTATTGACGGCTAGGTAGTCAGTCAGTTCTGAGTTAATGGCTTTTTCTAAAATTTTAGAAAGTAGCAGAAGGATATTGGGCAGTAATGCTTTGCCTCCGTGGGGTCCAAACTGGCTTTCTTCATGATAGGCATGACACAGGCCTTTTTCCAGGAGTGTGGAAATTCTGATGACCTCGTTTAGGAATGGAGTCCAGTGAGCATTGATTTCCTCGGGAACCAGGTGCAGTATATGGGCAGGGCAGGGGTCCCAGGGCGAGCCAGACTTAGTCTGTGATAGCAGATCTGTGACTCGCTCAGTCCCTAATAAAGGGAAACGTAACAGACTGCAGTGCGTTAGAATGTTCTCTGACGGATCCTCACTATTCCCTGCGGGATCAGATACTGTCTTATAGGGTTCATTATAAACTGTCTGAACTTTATTTTGAAAGAAGGAGGCGATTGTATCCACAAAGCCTACAAGGTTGTCTATCAGGTTTGTGGTATCAGAGTTATTGTTCGCTTCAAGGTGGAAGTTAAAATCCCCTAATACCATGAAGGTGGGGGTATCTAAACAAGATTCCAGAAAGACCTGGAGAGAACTGGTGAAGGTGGACCTCACCCCTGGAGGCCTATCGATGAGTAACCCCAGAAAGACCTCAGAATTATTAGCTGTAACGTCAAATGTTAGCGTCTCAGCTTCCAGCGATTGTGCATGCTTGATCCTAATCCTGTAGTGGGATCAGTAGATTATGGCTATCCCCTCTTTCATTTACCCCACCCTGTCTACATATGCTACATGGTAGCCTGCTGGTACTGCTACATTCCAGTCAGGCTGCAATGCACTATTCACCAATGTTTCTGTTAAAAACATGAGGTCAGGATTTGAGAGTTGAATCAGGCATTCTAGTTCATATTTATGTTTGCTCATCGATCTCGTGTTCAGTAAAATGCACCTGATTACATCTGTACTCAGGTCCTGAGATATATTAGACTTAATTTGGGAACCCTCAGTGCATGTTCCCCGGCCTATTATGTGGGCTATAGACCCCCCCGTCCCTTGGGCGCCATCGTTTTTTCCTTTAGTTAGGTATGGCGGTGCTCTACCCTCACTTGAGTTGCCACGTATGTTCTTAATGGGCTGATGCAGGGCCATCAGACCACACAAATTGCATCTTCTGGGGGTGTAGGTGGTCTGATCTAGCAACAATGTAGGGTTTAGACACTCACCAATGTTTAGGTTAAGAAGTTCAGTTCTGGTGTACGTTTGCGGGGTGAAAAGGGCAGGGGTTATGGCTATGGTCACTCTACAGGTGCCGATGGGCCCAGATGGGCTTGCCTTTGGCGCAGACGGGCTTGCGTTTGGCGCAGACGGGCTTGCCTTTGGCGCGCCAGAGGCTCGCGCTAAAGCACACATCCGCTGGGAGTCTGACCCAGCATGTCCAGATATAGGCTGGGTCGGAAAAGAACTAGAGTGCAGCACAACCTTCTGTTCAGCAACCGGAAGAAGGAAGGCAGGTGGAGTATGTCAAAAAATGCTTCAATGGTGCCATACCTCTTGACAAAACGGGCTGTAGTACCCGGTGATACCTTAAAAGGCTCTCACCTATGTCTGGGTCTTGGGGGGCTCCCAAGCCAGAATGATGTTAATCTTTAGTTACAGGGGCGCCACCTTGCCGCTCCCTACCTGGTGCCCTAAGTACACCACAGACCCCTGCCCTAGCAGGCACTTATTGGGCTTAATAGGGAGCCCTGCCTTTTGCAGAGTTTTCAACACTTTGCAGAGGTGTTGCAAGTGTTCCTCCCAGCTGGAGCTGAACACAGCAATGTCATCCAGGTATGCAGCGCTGAACTCTTCCAGCCCGGACAGTACCCGGTTGACCAGTCTCTGAACGTGGCAGGGGCATTCTTAAACCCAAAGGGCATGACCCGGAACTGGTAGTGCCCCTATAGTGTTTAAATCGCTGACCTCTCTTTTACCCCATCCGTTAAGGCAATCTGCCAGTACCCAGACGTTAAGTCAAATCTACTTAGGTACCGGGCAGCTCTCAACCGATCAATGAGCTCATCAGTGATGGGGATGGGTCAGTCTTGGTGACCGCATTGAGCCCACGGTATTCCACACAGAACCGGAGTTCCAGGGTGGTATCAGATGCAGCGGTTTTGGGCACTAAGACCACTGGGCTAGCCCTAGGGCTGCTTGAGGGCTCTATCACCCCTAATGCCAACATCTTGGAACTTCTTCCTTGATGCTAGCCCTGACTTTGTCAGCTACCCCGTAAAAGTTTTGTTTTACGGGTAGGCTGTCCCCAGTGTCCACATCATGGACACACCAAGTGGTGACTCCTAGAGTCAGGGAGAACAGGGAGGCAAACTTTCCCAGCACCTGGTGACAGTCCCTCTCCTGCACTGGGGTCAGAGTAAGAGAGAGGTTTACCCCATCCACTGACCCATCATGTTCCTTTGTTGACAGGAGGTCAGGAATAGGCTCAGTCTCCTCCTCCATTCCATCATCCGTCGCAAGGAGCATAGTCACCTCAGATCTCTCAAAGTGCTGCTTCAGGCGGTTCACATGCAGGACCCGCAAAGGGTTCCTGGGAGTTCGCAAGTCGACCATGTAGGTCACCTCACTCTTGTGCTCCATCACCTCATATGGACCAGTCCACTTACCTTGGAGCGCACAAGGCTCCACTGCTGCCATCACCCACACTCTTTGGCCAGGCTGAAATTCTACCAGAGTGCTTTCTGGTCATACCAACTTTTAATTTCTTCCTGGCTGGATATCAGATTCACCTGAGTGAGTTTCCTGAAGCGGGGATTCTGGTTTCAGAAGGCCAGCACACAGCTGAACACATCATGGAGGGTCTTACCAGGAGTTTTCTCCCAGCTCTCCTTCACCAGACTCAGAGGTCCTCTCACAGGGTGCCCATACAGTAACTCAAAGGGACTAAACCCTAAGGACTTCTGCAGTACCTCCCTATTTACAAACAACAGGCATGGTAGAAATACTTCCGTCTCGGGTTCCACAAGACCTTTATCAGGTCCTCTAGGGTTCGGTTGAATCTCTCAATTAACCCATTCCCTTGAGGATGGTGAGGAGTGGTGAACTTTTATGTCACACCGCACTCCCCCACAAAGATGTCATGTATAACCCTGGGTGTAGTTCGCTGAGAAGCGCTATGCGTAGCTACGTGAAGTGCACTTTGCACTATGCAAGCTACGCGAACTGCGTAGTGCACTGTGAAAAATGCTGTTCGCACTAATTGCACAGTGCCGGGTGCTTGTCCGTACTGTGCAATCATTGCAAACCGCATCTTGCACATTGCAAGCGGTTGTTTTCTGCATGCTCGAGTAGATTTGTACTCGAGCCGCAGCTTTCTCAACGCGGACTGGTAGTTTCTCATCGCAAGCGGTCGCAAGCATACGCGACCACTCGCAATGAGAAACCTGACCTCCCCGCGTTGAGAATCTCGCCGAGAGGTTTATTTTCCACGCTCATGATTGGCAATTTGATGTTGCTGATTGCGAACGAGGAAAAAGTCTTGCCGGGATGGTATTTTGCTCGCTCGCGGTCGCTAACTTGACGTTGAGGGCCGCGAGCAAGCAAAAAATGTACGCTACGCTACGTGTTTTTGCACTGTGCTACATGCAATTCACGTAGCGCGTAGTTGCGCAAACTACGCAAGCGTAGCGTAGTCCTACGCCCAGGGTTAGTCATGTACTTCGAAATGAAGTTTGTACCATGGCCAGACACTACTGCTATGGGGAACCCCACACTGGAATGATCCCCATCAATGCACGGCCCACCACGGGGGCTGTGATTGTCCTGAGAAGGACAGCTTCCGAGTACTGGATGGCATGGTCCACTAAGACCAGGATAACCGTGTTGCCTAAGGCTGTCTTGGGTTCCAGTAGCCCCACAATATCAATGCCCACCCGCTCAAAAGGGGGGCTTACCACAGGAAAGGGTTGGAGGGGAGGTTTACACTTCCCTCCACTCTTGCCACTTGCCTGGCAAGTCTGACAAGACCTACAGTGTGTACCAATATGCCTTCTCATTTGGGGCCAGTAAAAGTGGGTGACAATCCTCTGATAGTTCTTGTCACACCCCAAATGTCCTGCTAAAGGCACGTCATGTGCCAGACCCAATAGGAAGGCCCTGTAGCGCTCGGGTACCACCAACACACAGGCTACACCAGGCTCAACGACCTTAGGCTCACTATACAATAATCAATTTTCCCAATAAATCAGATGTGATCCAGACGGATCACCTGCTGCCTGGTCTGCAGCCTGTTGCCGCAAACCAACATGAGTAGGGCACTCCATCTGAGCCTGGCAGAACTCCTCCATGGAGGGACCCCGTTCCTGCTGCCAATTGGTCAGCTCAAGTAGGTCTCCCAGTTCAGCCACTTGTTCCCCAGTAGGTTCCAGGCCATTCCCCTCAGGGTCTTCCTCCTCCTAGACCTTGGGAACTTCTGGGGCTAGTTTCCCACACCACCTGCCCTTCCTCTTCCTGGCAGGCATCTGGGCCACTGTTTCAGTCTCCAGGTACTCTTGAGTACCCCTACTGGCTACCATTGACAGAGTGGTAACAGACCCAACATCTCCAAATGAGCCTGGCATTCCACCTTCTTCATGGGAAACTCTCCAGAACCCTTGCTAAGCAGACAGTCAACAGGCATGGATGGATTAACACTGACCTTCAAGGAACCTGAGACCCCCCCCCCCCACTCGAAGGGAACATGCACCACTTTACACAAGCGCTCAGAGTTGTCTGCAGCAACTACAGGGTGAAGCACATCGGGAATAACCTGCTCTTCAGACACCCATTGACACCTGATGGATGTCACACTGGCCCCTGTGTCTCTCAGAGTCTCCACCCTCCTCCCAATGATGGTCACCCAATGCCTGTATTTTTTTGTGTTCTCAGGCAGATAGGATCCCTGGACCATCTCTCTGTCTCCTAATGAGACAAGAGTCATAACTGCTGGCTCCCCATCCCCACTAGGAACCAACCCCTGCCCAGGAAAGTACACTCAAGAACCCTGGGGATGGTGCACCAGTGAGTGTTGTTGGTCCCTTGGGGCACTTGGGATCATTCACCAGGTTGCCCTCCCAATTACATCTATAACACCTGCTGGACCGCTGCTATCCTGCCTGCCCCTAGGAGGCCATGGTTGTTTAGAACTGTGGGGCTGGGAATCCTTACCCTGGGTACTGTTTTGTGGTCCTTGATAGAACTCCTTTTGATTAACCATGCCCCCCACTACTCTGCTGGGGACCCTGCCCACCCTTGACTGGGTTACCCACATACTCCTTGTGAACCCTGGTACTAGTCCAGCGCTTCCTGGGGTCAGTCAGCTTGCTATCCATTAGATGCTGGTACAGCTCTGGAACACAAAGACTATTCAAGTGCTTCCATGCAATTAAGTCATACAGCCCCTTGTAGTCAGTTACCTTGCTGCCCTTTATCCAACCATGCAGTGCTCTGCAATACAGGTTCACAACCTCCACCCACATATTGGACTCAAGGTTCTTGAAGTTCCTAAGGTTCTCCCTGTACTGCTCAGGTGTGAGCCCATACCTGAGGCATAAAGCCTCTTTCAAATTGGAATATGTCAGATTACCCGCCTCCTCCAAAGGTTTCAGAGTGTTCCTCCCATTGGCCCCAAAGTGTTTCCACAGGCCCGCCCCCCAATGCTTCTTAGGGACTTCATTCATTCTAAGTGCAGCCTCATAAGACGCAACCATGCATAAATATCTTCACCCTTCTTGTGATTCTGTTGTAGGTCCTTGGCAGTGTAACCCTTACCCCCTTGCACTGGCTGCAGCTCTGCCACCATTTGAACTGGACTCCACTTGCTTAGCTTTAATGTCCAGTTCCCTCTTGCTCAACTCAGGAGACAAAAGCAATTTATTTTTCTCAAAAGCACAAGCGTTTTTGCTCTCCTCTGCCATCTTTTCTCTCTCTATGGCAGCGTTTTGGTTCTCTATTTCCAATCGTTTCATCTTGAACTTCAGGACTTCTAACTCATGATCTCTAACTCTTGGTTCTCCTCCAGTTCCTCTGGAAAAAATTCTAGAGGAAAGATTGCTGCCAGCCCCTGAGGCTGCTCTCCCAACAGGTAGATCATGTGATCTGAAACCATCATCGTGTGCATCCTCATCCACCACTCCATCACTTGTCTCCCCAGCCTCCCTGGCCTCCCACCAGGCCCTTAAGGCCTTCTGTAGCTCTTCCGTCCAGGAGCTGCTCTTCATGCTACATCGACATTTTTGCAAAATTGTTTGAGCTGATCTACTCTATAGGTATGCAACATTTCAATATCAAACTCCAATCCTGCAGCCTCACTTGCTGGTTTACCTTTCTGAGACATGGTGTGTGGATACTTTTAAGGGTTAAGCAAAAATAGAACCGAAACCAGTATGTGGTTGCTTAGTGGTCTGCACTAAACTTGTGATGGACACAAATCACTGTGTGTCAAGTACAAATACTGCTGACAACCAATGTTAGAAATGGGGTCTCTAGTTGGCCAAATAGGGACCCTTGCTTCTAGTCAGGGTAAGGGGATACACACTTTGAATGACCCCTGCTCACGCCCTCAGTAGCTTGGCATGAGCAGACAGGTGTATCCCAAAGGCAATGTGTAAAGTATTTGTACCAAAACACACAGTAACAGTAAAAACACCACAAAAGGACACCACACCAGTTTAGAAAAATAGAATATCTTTATCTGAACTCAACAAGACCAAAAAGGACACACATCCAGCATGTACAGTTGAAAAATATGAGTTTCAAGAACTTGTACCTTAGAAAACTATGGATGCATGACTTTTACACACAGTACCTGTAGTTGCGTCAAAATTCACAAGGCCAATCAGCTGCAGGGTGAAGAAGCGTTGAAAACAGAGAGATGCATCAGTTCCTGATACCTTGGGTAGGCGATGCAACAATTCTGCTGCATGCAGTAGAAGTAATGCGTCGAATACTGTCTGTATGGGGAAGTGATGCGTGGAAATCCGAGATGCGTCTGTGGTCGATGAGGTGGCATCGAGTGACGATGCATCGGTTTTCTTCCGTGGCGATCCCTCGATAGGTCGATTCTTGTAGCAGTGACAGGCGTTGCGTCGGTTTTCGCCGCAGCACAACAATGTGTGGAATTTTTTCTTGCGCTGTGGAGATGCGTCAGAAAAACAGCTGCAAGAAGAGCGATGCGTCGATTTTTGCAGTTTTTCAAGTTTCTTCTTTCTTCCAGTTCCCAAACGGCAGCAACAACCTCCAGAGGTCCAAAACTGGCACAGGCACCTCTTGGCAGGTCAGAACTCACAGCAGTAGAGTTCAGGGGAGCTGGGGGGTGAAGTGTTTGTGTCCCTGAGACTTCACAACAGGAGGCCAGCACGCACAGGCCCTTGGAGATCTCCTTTAAGCAGGGAACACAGCACACAACAAAGTCCTTCTCCTTTCCTTGGTGGATAAAACAACTGCAGGCCAACCCCACACATCACACAGCAAAGGGACAGTACTTCTCCTAAGTCTCTCAAGCTCTGCTCCTTGGCAAAGGGTCCTCTTGAATTCCAGGAATGCTCTTAAGTTCTGGGGTCTGGGCCCCAATACTTATACAGCAAAATCCTTTGTTCTCTGGTGGCAGAGAAGCCCTGTGCCCATTCAAAATCAGTTCTGTCTTCTCTGGTGCAACTACCTGGCAGGAAGTGGAGAAAGCATCTTGGAAGGCAGACCAGGCCCATTCAGGTGAAGGAAATTCTCCTCCCTCTACTCTAAATGCAGCCCAGGTTTGTTCAGCCCAGCCTGACTCATCCAGACTCTTTGGAGAGACTGCACATCCCCAGCTCTTGTCAGTACAAAGCCAGGCAGTCAATACACATCCTAGCAGAGGCACACTGGATAGCTAAGCACGAAAATACCTACTTTCTAAAAGTGGTATTTTCAAACACAGAATGTAAAAATCACCCTTACTAAACGATGCATTTTAACATTCTGACTTCAGGCATACTAAACTTTATTCTCCAACCTTCTTCCCAGGTCAGTTATGCTTACAAGATGTTATAAGCAAACTCCCCATTCTATCCTATGGGAACAGATAGCCTTGCAATAGTGAAAAACGAAATTGACAGTATTTCACTATGTGGACATGTCAAACACACTAGGGCATGTCCGGCCTTCCACATACACTGCACCCTGCCCACAGGGGTACCTTGGGCCTACCCTAGGGGTAAAAAACATGTAACAAAGTGGGATGCACTTGCCAGGTCGACATGGCAGTTTAGAAATGCGGGTAGACACTGCAGTGGTAGGCCTGAGATGCCTTTTCAGGGCTACTCATGTGGGTGGCATAATCAGTGCTGCAGGTCCACTAGTAGCATTTGACTTACAGTCCCTGGCACACATAGTGCACATAACTAGGGGCTTACCAGTAAACCAAATATGCCAATCAGGGGGAACCAATCATAATAACAGTTCTCATAGGGAGCACTTGCACTTTGACACTGATCAGCAGTAGCAAATACCCAATTATCTAAGCCATGAAAAACTAAATGCAGCACAGCATAAAAAATACAGGAGGTAGAGGCAAAACGTCAGGGAAAACTACACCAAGGATGCCAGGTCTAACAGTGCCCGAGCTCCGAGGTGTTTTGGGACTCGTGGCCACTTGTAGGGATGTTCTACGAGCTGCCTAGAGTACAGTGCAAAAATTGTAGTAAGGGATTGTGAAATGGTGGGTGAAAAATGTCAAACCTGGGCTTCTTCTTTGCTTCCCAAATGAACAACATGATTTCAAGCATGAGGGTTTGGTCAAGCATTATGCCATATCCTTTTCGAAGATGGTGGTCTGTTCATTGGATGTTGTTGAAAGATCCAAATCAAACATGAAATAAGGTAATTTTTCTGTGATTTCAGTTCTTACTAGAATCATATTTAAGGCAGCAGTCCTAAGTGAAGGATGCATCACATTGGTTCCATTCGTTTTCGTTACATTTTTTTGTCCTTTTGCATTCATTTTTGTCCCTGATTTTTGCTCCTTGTAGCTGTAATATTCTACTAGACTACTACGTGCCAACATTTTTACAGCAGGCAACTGGAAGATATAAAAAAAAGTCGGGAGAATGTATTTTCCCCATTAATTTAAACAGAAGCAGAGGCAATCTGTCTGAATCGGTCTATTGGCATGTATGGTGATAGACAATCAGCATTTCATTTTTGGCAGTATAATAACATAACAAAAACTGAGTTCTAAACTTTTTTTTTGTATTTGCTATGTAAAAGTGCCAAAAATTAAATGTCGAGGCCTGTCACACCCACTAATCTCCCCCTCTTAAAATTAAGGGCAAAGCGTTCTGGCTCAGGATATGTACTTCCGAGCTCAAGCTGCCTTGTTTCCTGCGGATCATGATTCAGCAATCTGAATCAGGTTTCGGCATGCAGGAATTGGGAGGCGGGAGACTAGCCTTAAAATCGGTAGTCTACCGTCTGAATCGGTAGGCTTGGCACATATGTGAACTCTACTTCAGCAACTTGGCCTGCAATTTTCTCTTTCTTGTTCTTTCAGGAGGAGGTTGGTCATTTGCTATTCTATTAATTTACAGCTAAATCTTCAGTTAAGACTCTATTCTGTTCACATTGGCACTGTGGCTAACAATCTAGAAGGCGCCTCACCAGATAATTGTAACTTACAGTCCTTGACACATATTGGTCTGAATCACATTTGAGAGTAGTTCGTGACTGCACGTTGCAATCCACCTTCTGATATTCTGTTCATCTTTTTTCCTACCTTTTCGTAATTTCTTCCAGAAAAAAAAAACATTTTAACGCTGGAGGTACAAAAATAGGTATCACTTCAGGTAATATCTTGATTTTTTAGGACGGAGGGTGCAAAGGACCACATAAAATAAAATACAGTGCATTCTGAAGATGAAAATCTATGAGCTGTAGTTCAATTTCAATTCCAAGAAGTCTTTATTCGATAATTAAATCATAAAAGACATGTAACACAATTTACAAATCTCTAAAATACATGTACATTTCACATAATAAAAAGGAAATATAAAATGGTCAAGGACCAAATTGAATCAGTACAATACTTCATTGAAAATCATTGAATGCTAAAATAGGCCTTAGTCTAGTAAAGTTGATGAAACTGGCAATTTTACAGGAACACAATTATACATAATCAATAGCAATTCTGCAAATAAAGGCTGTAGCCTAAGATGAGTTAATACATCTAGTTCTAAGGGTCCAGGCCCAGCCTAAGTATTTTGCTACACCAGTTACGATTAGGGGTGATGGGTCAGACTTTAACAATCTTCTGGCAACAGCTGCTGAACGAATACCCAGATTCCTGCAAACTGGTCTTAGCCACTTAGCTCGAGGGGCAGTATACAGGGGGCAGACGAAGTGGAAGTGATCAACACTTTCGTTCTGTCCTGAGCACCTAGGACACTGTCCCGGTCCACCCGTACCCCACTGTTTTGTATATTCCCTTAAGGGCAAGCAGCCGCACCTAAATTGATGAAACAATTTGCGGTCCAAGGGCTTGGTTATTGCATCCCAATAATTTTCAAAGCTGGAGACGTCTTTCATAGCAAGAAATGTGCCAGTAAGGTTTGTATCTGACTGTCCAGTATGTCTTTTGTTCACCACCCAGTCCCAATATTGAAGCTTTAAATCCTTCTTAGTGGAAAAAGTTGCAGTGTCAGGGTTTAGCCAAAGTTCCTCATATCCCATAGCACATAGGGTGGATCTCAGTACCTTGAACCAACCTATGTTTGAGGAGCCCGGAAGATCCCTAACCTCTAAACACGCTCTCACATAGAGCTGAAGCTCGGGCGTAGTCCAGAGGCGACGCCAGAATGCTATTGGGCGCTGTCTAGCCATGTCCTCCACCGGCTGACACCCAAGATCATACAAGAGTGGAAGCCGGGGTGTGGATTGTGGAAGGCCAATAGCCTGCCTTAGGAATTTATTTTGTGCAACTTTCAAAGAATCAAGGTTGCTATGACCCCATAGCTCCGCTCTGTACAAGACAGATGGTAAAACTTTCATGGCATACATTTTTATTAAAGGGGACATGGGCCTAGAACTGGAGCTTTTATGTTC
Organism: Lissotriton vulgaris; assembly: GCF_964263255.1. NCBI lineage: Eukaryota > Metazoa > Chordata > Amphibia > Caudata > Salamandridae > Lissotriton > Lissotriton vulgaris. The sequence goes on from NC_141685.1 coordinate 1,689,739,076, forward strand.
TTTAAGCAAGGCTCCTCCTACCTGCATGTGCTTTAGTGCCATTAGGTTAACCTGGTGAGCCCAACTGAGTGTCTCACTAAACGTGACTCCAAGGTATGTAAACAGCTTAGTCTGTTCCAAAGGTGTACCTCCCATAGTAACCCTAGCTGAGATGGATGAGTGCCCTCTTAGTACCATAAATTTTGTTTTAGATACATTTACCTCTAACTCATGCTCGCAGCAAAACAGTTCAAACCTTGACAGGGCCTGCTGAAGGCCCTGTCTGGTCTTAAATATTAAAAGAGTGTCGTCTGCGAACATGAGGAGTGGGATTTTCAGTCCATCTAGGGTCGGGGCATCAGTGGATTGGTTGATAAAATATTCAGTAACCCCATTTATATACAAGGAGAACAGGGTGGGTGCTAAAACGCATCCTTGCCTTACACCTTTAGCAACCGGACATTTTTCTGTTACCTCCACCGGTTTACCCCACCGTACTTGGGCATATGTGTGGGCATGAAGGTTAACCAATAGGTGTAGAATAGGAGCTGGCATACCCAGCTTTGCTAGACAGTCCCATAGCTTGGCCCTTGGAACAAGGTCAAATGCAGACCTTAAGTCCACGAAAGCTGCATAAAGATTTCCTTTTCCTATGGTAAATCGAAGGGCCTGGTCCAAAGTGCTCACATGTGGTCGAAAACCAGCCTGGAGTGGAGATAGAATGTTAGACTCATCAGTCCATTCATTAATCCTGCCAAGAACAAGGCGGGCAATGATTTTTTGCACCGCATCAATTAGGCTGATCGGCCGGTAGTTGGAGGGAACCGATCGGTCACCTTTCTTATAGATAGGCAGGATTTCTGCCCCAAACCAAGATTCGGGGACCTCAGCACCTGAGGCTAAAGCATTTGCCAGATGGACTAAGTAGGGGACCCAAAGGTCCTGATCCTGTTGGAATAGGTCAGCAGGAATACAATCCGGACCGGGGGCCTTGCCCCCAGGAATGGCTTTCAGGATATGTGTAACTTCACTGCTTGTAAGTTTAAGTGGGGAGCTGGAGATAATATTTGGAATATAATCCTGTGTATTACTACAATTCTTGAATTGTTCCTCAAAGAAACATACCCACTAGGCTTGTCCAACCGAGGCGGGGCTTGGACGGTCTTCCTGTGATTTACCCCATTTTAGTAGGTGCCAAAACTGGCACATATTCCGGGAGCTACATGCTTCGGTTAGCGACGCCCACCGTTCCTCATCCCAGTTGGACTTAGCTTTATGCCTTGCATTTTTGTAAGCCTTCCTACAATCCTTTATTAGGCTCTGTTTTTTTAATTTTATCGCTTTAAACAAATCCCCATGAGTTCGGCGACAGTCCTCATCAAACCAGGATACGGTTTTCTGTTTTCCCCTCCTGCCATGCTTAGAAATGGCTTTAACAAAAAGTTTTTTTAACTCTAAAAATAAATTGGTGTGGGTCTTGGTTATTTTTACATTAATATCATCCTGAGACTCACAGCAAAGGATTAAATCCAGGGAGTTTAAAACCAGAGTTCTGATCTCCTTGCGTGCCTCAACATCAACAGAGACTTTTGGCCACCTCACCCTCCTCATATCATTACTAAGGACACCTTGATTATGAACAACATTCGGACAACCGCTCTCTAGCCCCAGGAAGCTGTGATCCCTAAGTTCCATCACTAGCGGGTCGTGGTCACTTTCAGGTCTGGTCATGACCTCCATGTCCTCTACTAAGGCCCACATCTTAACCTCAACCATAATGTAATCTATACGGCTATTATATCTGCCGTTGCAAAAGGTGTGTCTACCTATCCTATCGGATCGCACTCTGCCATTTAGTGCTCTCAGACCCTTATCCAGGCACATCCCTTTGATAAATGTAGCAGTTTGCGTCCATTTCCTGATCAGGGCTAACTCAAGCTGGGGAATCCCCTAAGTCATATCCTCCGCCTCAGTAAGTAAATCATCACCTACGCTTAAGGGTTCAAAACAGGAGTTGAAATCCCCCATTACAACCGTAGAACCATTTACATGTGTGCCAGAAAGAAAGTTGTCCAGAGTGTGGAGGGTAGGTGCAACCATTCCTCCCCGGGTACCCCTGACATAGGTGTTAATCAACAATATATTGAGGCCTTTTAAAGATCTTGGTATTTACAACAAGGGGTGGTGAGGGACAGAGTCTCTGAATTAAGCAGAAATCTCTCACCCAGTCAAGAGATCAGGGCTAGATCCAACACCGTTTTTTAGCTCACTGCACCATCCCAGTTTCAGAACCTGGCTGTATGCAAATTAGTCTGTTCCTGTCCCAGTGCATGATGGGAACAGGGCAAACCAAACTACAAAAGCCAATTCTTACACTGGGAAGGAAACAAGCTCCCGGGGACCGGTTTCTGGCATTACAGCCGTCTTCGGCCCGGTTTGCTTGAATCCTGATGGTGCAATGAGCAAGGGACTCACATCTGAGTATACCCTTCCACGCTTAGGGTGGACAAAAATATTTACAACAAGGGGTGGTGAGGGACAGAGTCTCTGAATTAAGCAGAAATCTCTCACCCAGTCAAGAGATCAGGGCTAGATCCAACACCGTTTTTTAGCTCACTGCACCATCCCAGTTTCAGAACCTGGCTGTATGCAAATTAGTCTGTTCCTGTCCCAGTGCATGATGGGAACAGGGCAAACCAAACTACAAAAGCCAATTCTTACACTGGGAAGGAAACAAGCTCCCGGGGACCGGTTTCTGGCATTACAGCCGTCTTCGGCCCGGTTTGCTTGAATCCTGATGGTGCAATGAGCAAGGGACTCACATCTGAGTATACCCTTCCACGCTTAGGGTGGACAAAAATATTTACAACAAGGGGTGGTGAGGGACAGAGTCTCTGAATTAAGCAGAAATCTCTCACCCAGTCAAGAGATCAGGGCTAGATCCAACACCGTTTTTTAGCTCACTGCACCATCCCAGTTTCAGAACCTGGCTGTATGCAAATTAGTCTGTTCCTGTCCCAGTGCATGATGGGAACAGGGCAAACCAAACTACAAAAGCCAATTCTTACACTGGGAAGGAAACAAGCTCCCGGGGACCGGTTTCTGGCATTACAGCCGTCTTCGGCCCGGTTTGCTTGAATCCTGATGGTGCAATGAGCAAGGGACTCACATCTGAGTATACCCTTCCACGCTTAGGGTGGACAAAAATATTTACAACAAGGGGTGGTGAGGGACAGAGTCTCTGAATTAAGCAGAAATCTCTCACCCAGTCAAGAGATCAGGGCTAGATCCAACACCGTTTTTTAGCTCACTGCACCATCCCAGTTTCAGAACCTGGCTGTATGCAAATTAGTCTGTTCCTGTCCCAGTGCATGATGGGAACAGGGCAAACCAAACTACAAAAGCCAATTCTTACACTGGGAAGGAAACAAGCTCCCGGGGACCGGTTTCTGGCATTACAGCCGTCTTCGGCCCGGTTTGCTTGAATCCTGATGGTGCAATGAGCAAGGGACTCACATCTGAGTATACCCTTCCACGCTTAGGGTGGACAAAAATATTTACAACAAGGGGTGGTGAGGGACAGAGTCTCTGAATTAAGCAGAAATCTCTCACCCAGTCAAGAGATCAGGGCTAGATCCAACACCGTTTTTTAGCTCACTGCACCATCCCAGTTTCAGAACCTGGCTGTATGCAAATTAGTCTGTTCCTGTCCCAGTGCATGATGGGAACAGGGCAAACCAAACTACAAAAGCCAATTCTTACACTGGGAAGGAAACAAGCTCCCGGGGACCGGTTTCTGGCATTACAGCCGTCTTCGGCCCGGTTTGCTTGAATCCTGATGGTGCAATGAGCAAGGGACTCACATCTGAGTATACCCTTCCACGCTTAGGGTGGACAAAAATATTTACAACAAGGGGTGGTGAGGGACAGAGTCTCTGAATTAAGCAGAAATCTCTCACCCAGTCAAGAGATCAGGGCTAGATCCAACACCGTTTTTTAGCTCACTGCACCATCCCAGTTTCAGAACCTGGCTGTATGCAAATTAGTCTGTTCCTGTCCCAGTGCATGATGGGAACAGGTCAAACCAAACTACAAAAGCCAATTCTTACACTGGGAAGGAAACAAGCTCCCGGGGACCGGTTTCTGGCATTACAGCCGTCTTCGGCCCGGTTTGCTTGAATCCTGATGGTGCAATGAGCAAGGGACTCACATCTGAGTATACCCTTCCACGCTTAGGGTGGACAAAAATATTTACAACAAGGGGTGGTGAGGGACAGAGTCTCTGAATTAAGCAGAAATCTCTCACCCAGTCAAGAGATCAGGGCTAGATCCAACACCGTTTTTTAGCTCACTGCACCATCCCAGTTTCAGAACCTGGCTGTATGCAAATTAGTCTGTTCCTGTCCCAGTGCATGATGGGAACAGGGCAAACCAAACTACAAAAGCCAATTCTTACACTGGGAAGGAAACAAGCTCCCGGGGACCGGTTTCTGGCATTACAGCCGTCTTCGGCCCGGTTTGCTTGAATCCTGATGGTGCAATGAGCAAGGGACTCACATCTGAGTATACCCTTCCACGCTTAGGGTGGACAAAAATATTTACAACAAGGGGTGGTGAGGGACAGAGTCTCTGAATTAAGCAGAAATCTCTCACCCAGTCAAGAGATCAGGGCTAGATCCAACACCGTTTTTTAGCTCACTGCACCATCCCAGTTTCAGAACCTGGCTGTATGCAAATTAGTCTGTTCCTGTCCCAGTGCATGATGGGAACAGGGCAAACCAAACTACAAAAGCCAATTCTTACACTGGGAAGGAAACAAGCTCCCGGGGACCGGTTTCTGGCATTACAGCCATCTTCGGCCCGGTTTGCTTGAATCCTGATGGTGCAATGAGCAAGGGACTCACATCTGAGTATACCCTTCCACGCTTAGGGTGGACAAAAATATTTACAACAAGGGGTGGTGAGGGACAGAGATCTTGGGGCATATTATCAAGCCTGTGCGCTAAAATTATCGCCGCTTTATCGGCCGAAAACGGCCGATAAAGCGGCGATAATGGGCTTGATAATATGCTCTGTGGAATTCCAATCGAAGCCCATGTTAGATGCCTTCACATCTAACATGTGCTTCGATTGGAATTCGATAGAGCATATTATCAAGCCCATTATCAAGCCCATTATCGCCGCTTTATCGGCCGTTTTCGGCCGATAAAGCGGCGATAATTTTAGCGCACAGGCTTGATAATATGCCCCCTTATTCTTACCGTCAGTATGTCAGGGCTATCTGTATATACCTCCTCAACTCTTACACCCTCATATTGACGAGCCCAGGTTGTCAGTCCTCCCATAGCGCGCCCTCTATTGCCTTTAATTGCTGGTTTACTAAAATTTAGATAACCTACAAGGAACACCGCCGGGAGTGCCCAGGTTTCCTGGAAGGTCCAAACATCACCTTTGTTAATAAAGTCAACCCATAACGAGTTACACAATCTGGACTCGAGTCCAGCAATATTCCAGGAGCCAAACTTAGTACCACTTGAATCTGTCCCAGAGATACTAATATCATCATACTTTGTACCCCCCATATTGTGACTGACTACTGGGTTTACATCATCACTCCTTTTTCCAGTGTCGGCCACCCCATAAACTTCTAACTCAGATAGCCGAACCCCATTTCGTGAGCCCCATGGTCATCAATCACCATATCAATTGCCTCAGCAGTTACTACATCCTGTGATACTACTTCTGTTTCCTGACTCCTGCCCCGTACCCCTTCAGAGTTAGCATACATTTCCCTACCACAATATATTAACATATCCTTTGACAATATTCCATAATGGAAATCCATATCTGGGGTGATAAAAGAACCCGCACAATCTAGGTTGACCTTGGTAACTTGGATATGGGACTCAAGTCAATCATTTGATTCCAACCCTGACAAAGGTTTGTACAGGTTAGACAGTGGGATATTCCAATAGTCATTAGACCAGTTAGATTTAGTACGGTTAATTTTTGTGGGGAAAAAACTGGGTGGATAATGGCAGCGGATAGGTGGGCAGGGAATGTTGGGATTATTGGTAGGATAGGGGAAGAGGGATGAGTGTTTTGGCATGTTCAGGAAGGGGGAGTATCCACTAGCACTAGGATGGACAGGTGGTCTTAACATGGGCTCAGGGTAAAAATAACTCAGATTTCGAGTGGATATACCTCCTTCATTGTTTCCTGGGAACCAGTCACTTATGTAAGGAACAACTCTGGGATCCCTAAAATTGATGATCACAATGTCGTCCTCTGTGTCCTTTGGATGGAGACCCACCCAGTTACACCTTCTTACTGAGATAATGTCTCCGTCCAAATGGGCTGGAAGGGGTCTATTTTTTCTCAGCCAATAGATAGCTTTATTCTTCAAGTTGGCATTAGGCTCACGATAACCATTAGTGATCGAGGGAACACCAGTCAAAACGATAACAAAGTTAGACGATTCAGGGGGTAGGTCCACTGTGTTTCTACGAGTTAAGATCTTTCTTTGGGATATGGTTATAGGTTTGTCAACCACAGGGGGCAAAATTTGGGCATTTGCAATGGGGATCGGTTTATTTAAATCCGGCACATGCTTCTCTTTAGCTAGTGTTAGTTTGGGTATTGGGTTGGCTTTATTATTTTTACTGGATGGTTTCCCAATTATTTGAGATGGTTTACTATGGGTCAGTATTATATGTGAAGATTGGTCTTTCGGTTGAGACCAATCATTACAGTTCATTGAATGGTGAGTATTTTTCTGGACAGAGGTTGTTAGTAGATTGTCCATTTTCTCCCCCAAAATCCTAACTCTCTCCAAGAGGGGAAGCATATAGGATTTTATGATTTGATCTAGAAGTTCTAACATCTCTTTTTTTGAAGATATTAATAGATCATCTATGACGGGAAGGGTGGTGTGTGTAATAGACCCTAGAGGAACAACCCTCACAGGCGAGGCTGTTATATTAGTGTCCGGTCTTTCTACCGGGGGAGGTGAGGTTTGGTTAGTACAACTTTTCCTTTTAACCCCACCTTTTCTCCTCTTCTTCTTAGGCGGGGTACAAAACACCTTATGAAGTTTGATTGATTTGGTGCCACTGTCATTTTTCCTTTGAATAGGCAATGTTTTGTGTATGGGAGTTGACTTGGTAGGGGTTACATTATCAGTTAAGTGGTTAGATAAAGATGAGTGTGATTGATTGGCTATAATTGGGGCTACTGGAGTATTTAGCACTATAAGACTGTTAGAGGTAGTAGGTGGACTATTACAGTTATCAACGGTATTTATACCAGAATTTGTGGCCGATGTATTGTGATCACGAAAGATACTAGGAAGGTGGTCAGTGTAGAATAGATCGGCATCTCTGTCCGACCTTCCAGAGCTTCCTATGTCATGAGTAGAACTTCTATCAATAACTGGGGGCAAGGGATTCTGTTTCAAATGTTTAATGGATCGGCGTCGCTCAGCACGCTTCTCAGCTAATAAAAGTTCTTTATCTATTTCCTTATTAGCTCTCTCAAAGTATTTGTCAAGGGGCCCTAGGATCGACACCCCAACACAAGATGGTAAGGAATTAAACATAACTATCAAGATATATCTTAGGTGCTAAGAAGTCCAACTAACCTGAGTGCTACAGTGGCGGAATTAAAGTCTTAGAGACCGGGCCCAGCCCAGCCTCCTTCGGCCCCTGACGGCCACAGACGGTCCCGCCCTTGTCCCGGGCTTCTCCCGCGCGCTCCGGCGCAGCGGTAATGTGTCTTACTTAAGATGTAATTGATACAATTAGGGGTGGGGCACGCTGCACAGGGGGCGGGGCTAGCAGGGAGAGCAGGCCAGGTGACTTTGATTGGCCGGCAGGGACTCCTGGGTGATTGAGTCCCTGCGCTTGCTCGCAGCTCTGCTCGGCCCTTTAGCACCCCGATCAGTTACTTGTGTGGCAACAAGTCCTGGCCATGAAGCGGGACCCGCGAAGTGGGTACCGCGAGTTGCTGCGTGAAATCCCAGGTTATGGGTCCAAGAGACGCGGTGCAGCCCAACAAGAAGGTATGCGTCCAGAAGCACAAAAGGAACAGGTGATCCCACCGCTTGATGGGAGAGGAGGCCTTTTACAATCGTCCGGTGCACAGGGGGCGGGGCTAGCAGGGAGAGCGGGCCAGGTGACTTCGATTGGCCGGCAGGGACTCCTGGGTGATTGAGTCCCTGCACTTGCTCGCAGCCCTGCTCGGCCCTTTAGCACCCCGATCAGTTACTTGTGTGGCAACAAGTCCTGGCCATGAAGCGGGACCCGCAAAGCAGGTACCGCGAGTTGCTGCGTGAAATCCTGGGTTATGGGTCCAAGAGACGCGGTGCAGCCCAACAGGAAGGTATGCGTCCAGAAGCACAAAAGGAACAGCTGTAGTTCATTGATGCTATGTAGTTGAGAATGGGACCAGTGGTGGCAGCCACAACACAGCAGTGAGGGGGCGGGGATTGGGCAGGCAGGCGGGAGGGCGGGAGGCACGGGTAAAGGAAAATAATCATTTTTTTAAACGTACCTTTAGCTGCTGCCTCCATCATCGACGGCTGCCTCTGTGCTTTCCCTGCATTCTCTGGGAAGGCAGAGGCTGCCCAGCCAATCCAGACACTGCTCTCATGCTATGAGAGCAGCACCCGGAATGGTCTGCGCGGCCTGCTCTGCCGCTTAGACACTGCCTTGTAACATGCAGCTTTTCTCCAACCCGGCTGTGAACACAGCTGAGTTGGAGAAATAGAAGTGTGCATGTCTGTTTATTCGGCCTACGTCGGCCGGCCAAACTTACATGCACACTTCTAAGTGTTCCCCACTCCTCCCAGCCCTGCACCGCCCTACATGTACGCCTAAAGCAGTCAGTCACAGAAAAATAAAATGATGTTTTATCATTATTTTATTTGTCTGTGCCGAGTGGGGAAAAGCACCTCGGCCATTACAGAGGAGCCACCTGTAGTGTATTCCAATTATAAATAAATAAGCAGGAACAGTTATAGTAAAGGAGAAGGCTTTAATTAAAACCTCAGCCACAGGAGAAATCTTCAACTGAACATTGGAACTTCCTTGTATTCCAGAATCTCACATGAGATCAGAATACAAGGGTAGGAAGTTCCAGCATGTTAAAGGTACAAGCATAGAAATAAATAGACAACATTACACATCTCCCTCCCAAGGAAAAGTATGAAACAACAAGTTTTAGCAAAGATAAACGCTCAAATAAACAGGAGACAAAGGGAGAAATCTATAGTGAATAATCCCTTAAATAAACAGGAGGTCTACGTACTCTTTGACTTCTAAGAGAAGATGAGGATGAATTCGAACCATTCTCTTCCACACGACAAATCTTGTACAGGAAATCTTGACCTCACCACAACCACTCTGCTCTTATTCCAAATTCTTCCATCCTCTGTTTTGATGGCATTCCTAAAGACTTTCACCACAGCTCTCACATCAGTATATTTTGACCAGGATCTGCAACCAACAGGAGCTTTTATCCGAACAAGATCACCCACTAAAACCTTCTGTACATTCACACAATTCCTCAAAGCCCAATAAATGTCAAGAGACTCTTTTTCTATAACAGAATAATTCAATTCTGATCCTCTTAAACACCTTGAAGAACAACAAATTAAGTAATCTTTTCCATTTCTTTTCTGTACCAAGACAGCACCAAGATCTTTTTCACTCGCATCAGTGAATAAAATTGTAGGTAAACCTGGTACAAATGCCTGAAGAGAGGGTGCCTTGTTCAACTCAGACTTAATTCCATCAAATTCTTTTTTACATTCATCTGTCCATTCATACTCTATATTTCTTGATGTCAACCTTCTCAAAGACTGAGTTTTATCTGCAAAATCATAAATGAATTTACCGTAAAACTACACCATACCAAGAAAGGAAATTAGTTCCTCCTTGTTCTCGGGCTCCTTTACCTTGTTAATGGTGTCCACCAACTCTTTTTTTGGAAAAATTCCTTGATCAGTTATTCTATGACCCAAGTAATTTACCTCTTTTACACCAAACTTACACTTATTTTTTTTAAGTGTCATTCCCGCATCCTCCAAACGTTTGAGAACTGCACAAACACGACCATAATGTTCTTTTATACTGTTTCCATAAATCAGCAAATCATCTTGATAGCATCTCACACCAGGCAACCCTCTCAAAATCCTTGTCATTATCATTTGGAAAACCGAGGCAGCAGACATAAGGCCAAAAGGCATTCTCCTATATCTATAAGTGCCCATGGGAGTGATAAATGCTGTTAAGTCCTGAGAAGAATCATTTAACACAACCTGATGGTACGCTGAAGCGAGATCCAAAGTGGTGAAAAACTTAGCCCCTTCCAACGTACTCACCATCTCATCAATATTTGGAAGCGGAAACCTGTCAACTACCACTTCCTTATTTAATGCTCTGAGATCGACACAGAGTCTAATTTCACCAGTTGCTTTCTTAACAACAACCACGGGAGCCAACCATTCAGTAGCCTCTACTTGCTCAATCACACCAATCTTCAACAACTTATCTATTTCTTCTTTCACCTTCTCTTGTTCCATCAATGGTATTCTTCTCACTTTTGCCACTATTGGTACAGCATTCTCTCTCAATCTAATGTGATGCTTATAGCCTTTCAAACCGCCCAAACCTTCCTTAAAAACATTAGGGCATTTACCAGCCAAATCCTCACCCAAATCCTTTTCTGCATCTTTCATTTCATCAGTATTTACTTGTTGAATTTGTACCTGTGGATTAGCATTAGGATTCAAAGTCACACCAAGTTGACCCTGATGTACCCAACCTAGTAATGTATCTCCCTTCTTTGCAACATAAATCTTACCCACAATTATCCTACTCCCAAATTCAATCCCAGCCATAAAACAACCAACCATTTTAATCGGTTTATCTGAATACCCAAGTGGTCTCACATCAGATCTCATCATTTTTACTTTTCCAGCAAAATGTTTGTTAAATAACTCTTCATCAATTAATGTTATGCGTGAACATGAATCAAATTTGAAGTTGATCATCACATTTTCCACTTTTACCAGATATGTTGGATGATCAGCCACCTCACATTTTATTTCAAAAGTAATGGTTCTAACTTGTGGCTGTGACTGACTCCAACGCTTCTTTGTCAAATCAGGTCTAAATTCTTTCGTTCTACAAAACTTTCCATAATGACCTTTCTTCCCACATGCATTACATACAATTCTTAATGCTGGACAAATTGGAGAATTCGCTGATTGACCTATTTGTCCACATCTAAAACAGGCAAATTTGTTATTCTGTCCTGTAAAATAGTTCTGACTCGCTGAATTAGATCCTGAATTTTCCTTTTCAGAATTACTTTGTGTTTCATTTTTCTCATTTCTCTTAACTTGACAAACAACTTCTTCAATCTTTGTTTCTTCTTTTTTCTCACTCAAAGATCCTTTTTCTTTTTCTTTTTTTTAACTCCCCAACACATTTCGTCATATGCTCCACCTGTTTCGCTATAGCCAATACTTCCTCAAAAGGTGGTTCATCTTTCAACCATAGTTGTTTTCTGATCTCATCATGTGCACACCTAAGTACAAATTGATCTCTAATTCTTTCATCAAGAGTAAGACCAAAATTACAAGAGGATGCCAACTTTCTCAATGAAGAAACATATTCTTCTACAGTCTCATCCCTTTTTTGCTCTCTTAGACCAAAATGATAACGCTCCATAATGGTACTGACTCTCGGGAGGTAATGTTTGTCAAGTTGTGCAATCGCAATTTCATATTCATTTAAATTACGTTGTTCTCCAGCAGATAAGTCAGGAAGATGTTCTAAGACGTCTTGACCTTCTCCCCCCAAGCAATGGAGAAGAAGAGCAAGTTTCCTTTCTGCACTCAAATTAGTTCCACAGACCCTCGCATAGTTAGCAAAAATTTTCTTCCACTTTTTCCATTTTATATTTGGTTCTCCTGGGGTATTCAAAAAGAAAGCAGGCTGGGTTACATTTTGCATTTTTCTTTCTCTTTCAAATTGTATTTGTATCAAGAATTATTTCTTTTCTCTTTTAAAATATGTATATTTCCTTCAGAGAGTTCTTGTTACTTCACAATTTGTCTTTTTTCCCTATATCATTTTTATGATTTCAAGAGTCTGACATCACAATCTTTTCCCTTGTAAAATCTGTATTCTTGCTTTAGAATAAAGAGTTTAATAATATTCTTTGTGCCACTTTATGATGTAAGCTAAACTGCAGTGCTTAGATTCTATTTTACTCTTGGAGAGCGGGGTATCAATAATTTCCTTTGTGGTGCTTTATGATGTAATTTCTTCTTTCTGCTGCTTTATGATGTAATATAGAATGCAGCGTTCTCATACAGAATATCCTTCTCTTATTGTACAATGGAATGTCCAAAGAATTGTTTCTCTTGCGCAAGCAGCACACGTTCCTTTCAGCTGTGCACGCGAAGAATTATTTCTCTTGCGCGAGCAGCACGCGTTCCTTTCAGCTGTGTGCACGCGTCTCACTGATCACGCGTCTCTATCTGCTATACGCGCAACTCCAGCCTCAGTGCGAGAGAGAAAACGTGACGTCTCTTCTCTTCTCGAGGTAAAGCGCGAGAGGCATTCGTTAGCTAACTTGATCCTTTACGTTTCTTTTTTTTTATCTTATACTACATTCCCAATTTGTTCCGCCCACCAAACTCCTCACCGCACATTTTCCTTTTCTTTTCACTGCCGCTGGGAAGACTCCGCTTCCTTTCACCTTCTTTTAATTTTATACTGCCGCTGGAGGAGCAGGAGAGTCGTCTTTTCCGCTTTTCCTGTGTTGAGGTGTAGTTCTGAGTTCACCCGATCGTCGACAAATAATGTAGTGTATTCCAATTATAAATAAATAAGCAGGAACAGTTATAGTAAAGGAGAAGGCTTTAATTAAAACCTCAGCCACAGGAGAAATCTTCAACTGAACATTGGAACTTCCTTGTATTCCAGAATCTCACATGAGATCAGAATACAAGGGTAGGAAGTTCCAGCATATTAAAGGTACAAGCATAGAAATAAATAGACAACATCACACCACCCCTGAATGGGAACACAGTCTTTTCACTCAATTAAGTAGAACAAGAAGCAATTGGAGACTGAAGATAGGAGACGCTAGCAAGGATGGATTCACACTCCAGGAGTAGCCAACCTATAATTTCTAAAAGAACCCCATAAATTCAAACAGTGTGTTTTACAGACAAAAAGCTGGAAAGCGTACACTCTCTAGTTTGTTGATCCTGTCAACACAATGAAAGGAGGCATACAAGTCTTTCTCTGTACATCAGAGTAAGACGCACAGCCAACTTGAAGATTAAAGACTCAGTTTTACATGCATGCACACACTCATACAGTGGTCATATTGTAAAAGCATTTTCACACTACCCATGACTATTTATGTGAGAGGGCTGCCTTGGTGTTGTTTGGGTTGCAAGAGGAAAAAATAGACACATGCCTCTGAATAATATTTTATTACATCTCTTTAGAGGATACAGACAAAAATACAGATTCTTCTGACCGTGTCTTATAGGTCTTGGTACTCGTGCTCTCTGCCAGGGAGGATGTCGAGTTGACATGGTGACTGCTCTGACATGTGGCTACCTGGATTAACGAGTGCATTACATAATACAAACATCACTCCATTGCACTTTCCGAGAAGCAGTAATTTTCTACCTCCTGGTAATGTGATGCAGTTTATCCTGTGTTCTACATTGTTTACCATCTTTCTCGTTTTTTTCTTCGTATCCTTTGCTGGACTTCCATAGAAATGTGGATGGGTTAAAAAGATGTATCCTGTTACACTGTGACTATCGAGCACGCATATAAATACGCCTTTTCATATATTTTAGGTTTTTCTTCAGATGAAAGCCCTTGATTTGGTTTGCTGAGAACCACTGAAACAAGTCAACACGTGAAAAGTCACGTCAGCAGAAACTAAGCTAACAGTGATCGCAAGGTCTTTTAGGTCTCGACCTCTGCCAATGCGCTTGTTTTAAAATCATGTTGTTAAGTGCTGGACAATAAAATGGTATACCATGCTCAGAGAACTTTTAGTTATGCTTTCAGAGGTTCATTGGAAGTTCATTTCGGGAGTGAATATGCATTCACAAAATGGATAAATGAGATAGGGAGCCCTAGATGGCCAGCAGCGTATATATAAAATACACTTTTACGTTATTAAAGAATTTTCTACCATATTCGGATGGAAGCATATGGAGGGTTTGCTAACCTATAAAAACACTTTGAGATTCCCCTTGTCATTACTCTCCATTTGTAAGTGAAAATGATGGTCAACAGTAAGATAGGACGTTGAGGGAATGAGGAAAAGGGAATTGTTGTTTTACACCCTAAACAATGTCCTTTAATTCAGTTATTATGTGTAATCACTTTTTTTTTTGTTTAATGTCTGTCTCAATGCCTGATAGTGGTGAGTCACCGTCACTGTAAATACAGTCATGGATTTATTAAAGTATATTGTGTCCCTTCCCGGCCTCTAGATTTCTTAACTTTTTCTGGAGCAGCCACAAATCAAATGCATCACTTTCTCTTTACCAGTGTACTCCATGTTACACAAAGGTCAATCATGGGCACATTTTACACTTGTAAGAGCAGATAAGCCCGTCCATTCTTGAACCGAATTAAGGATCTGTTGTGTTTCCACTGCCCCCATGCTGACATGTCCCTCCGTTGCTGTCCCTGCCACTCTCAACCCTGTCCTCTGAATGCATGCCCTTGCACACTTCCGCCTTGGTCCAATGGACTGCCACTGCCCCTCTGTTGCCACAGCTCTCTGTTGTTACCCCGGCCACCTTCCTCCTGCTGCTGTTCGCCATGTGCCTGCACCTTCCCCATCCAGGGCTGCCATTGCGCCCGGGCTGCCATGCCCATCCGTTCCTGTCCCTGTTTCCGCTGCCCCATCATTCTCCGTGTGCATACCCCTGCTCTCTCCCTCCCATGTCTGTTGTGCTGCCACTGCCCCATTTCTGCCACTGTCCTCTGTTGCTGACCCTTTCTCCTTTCCCTCGCTCCATGTGTTCTCACATGTGTATGCAGCTTACTACACCCTCCCTGGCCCATTGTGCTGCCGCTGCCTTCTATTGCTGTCCCTTACTCTCCCCCTTCCCCTCGTTCTCTGTGTGTGTGTGACCCTGGCTCCCACCTCCCTGGTACGCCGTGGTGCCACTGCCCTCCATTGCTGCCCCTGCTCCATGCCCTCTTGTCTGTGTGTGTGGCCCTGCCTCGCTCACCACGGTCTGTTGTGCTGCCCCAGTGGTGCCACTGCCCTCTGTTGCTGCACCTGACACTTATTATTCATGTGCATGCCCCTGCCTCCTCCCCCAGGTCTTATAGAGAGCCACCCGGGCCCTCTATTACTTTGTTGCAGCACACACGCATTCACACACGCCCTGAGGGTATAAATAAAAGGGCCAGAGATCGCTCAGGGTCTTCCGGCTAGCAAGTAAAAGTAGCTGTGTGTGTCCATCATTTAGCGCTCCTGTGGTCTACACATATATAGGCCCCGCCGCGCTACATTGACGACGAGGCCGGTCGCTTCCTACGTGTGCCGGCTCAACTGAAGACCTGTCTCGGGAGCGCGGGTGCCCACCTGCGTCTGCCCTGCTCGTCATCGTGTCCCGCGGTGTCTGCGGAGCCCACCCGCATCGCCCCTGGAGGCCCGACACCTCCCATCAACGTCCGCGCCACAGTGCAACCTCTGCATTGGCTGGATTTGCCTGCCGCGAGTCTCTCCCAACATCTCCCTGCCCAACGGGGGCGCGTTCAGCTGGCGGCGCTGGGGTCGGCCTGCAGGGGCCGCTGTGAGTGGCGTTGTGCGAGTGCTTGGCTGGCCTCGCTGCATGTCTGGGGCAAGTTTCCTCCCCCATCGAGCGCCTGCTGCTGATTGTGCCCCCAGGCGGCCCGCCTACCTGCCTGTCTCACTGCATGTCATGGAGGCCCTGAGCCTGGATGCTCTTACCGCAACCCGTCTCCCCAGCCCCGCTGGAGTGGTTGTGTATGTCACAGCAACCTGCACCACGTGTGGTGTGAAAAAGGGGTGCATGCAGCCTGCACTACCTGCACCAGCCACCAGCAGGAAAAGAAAAAGAAAAATGCAAGCACTGGCAGCCACAAGAAGAAACAAAACAAGCATTGGCAGCTGCAAATTGGAGATAAGGTGACATTTTCGTCATTGCCCTGGAACAGTGACCAGAATCTGCAGGGACACACCTCTGAGGCTCATCCTGTAAGGAAGGAAGAAAAGGGCCACCAGGCATCTGGATCAGGGACGTCCCTGCCCTGCGTGCTCACGCTCATCAGACCACGTGGAACAGCGTCAGGAGCTACAGCGCCCCCGCCTGTATATGCCCAGACCCACTCCACAGTCGACAACGTGCACGCACGGGCCGAAGAGCACACCCCTGAGCAGCACGTAAGCGTGCAAACCGCGCCTTCGCACCTACGCATCACTGTCCAGTCGCGATGAGCAACCCGCCGGCGACTGGGGCTGCCGCCCAGCGCGGCAGAGGACAAAACCCCGTGGTGGCTGCCAACCCTCCACCACCAGTGCACACCCACACGGCAGTCGCCCCATTACCCCCGTTCAGCGAAGCCTCGGACCCCGCCACGGCTACGCCAAGATGGAAGGCCTGGGTCGGACGGCTCATCCACTACTTCAGAGGAACGAGGGAGACGGACGGCACTATGAAGCGGTTACTCCTCATCTACTATGGTGGAGCGGAGATCTATGGCCTGTTTGAGACACTCCCCAACACTGGAACAGATGATGACTACGAGGCGGCAGTCGCCGCGCTCTACAGGCATTTCGACCCACAGCTCAACCACAACATTGAAAAGTTGAAGTTCAAAAGGGCGTGGCAGACAGAGACGGAGTCCATTGACATGTTCTACGCGCGTCTACGCCGGCTGGCTAGCACGTGCCCATTCACAGACCAGCGGGACGAGATCCGTGATCAGATCATCCTAGGCTGTTGCTCCAAGCTCCTGCGGAAGCTGATCCTCAGGCAACCTGGGATCTCACTGGACGAGATCCTGGTTCTAGCCCGCTCCCACAAACTGTCTGACGCCCGGGCTGAAGAAATGGAGGCTGCCTTGCACACGCCAATTGCCGCTTCGTGTGCGCCCAAGTTCCAGCCAAACAAGGAGGAAAAGGTAGATGCAATCCAGAGACGCCCCATGACGCCTCATCAAGCGCCAAGACCACCACCTGGTGAGCTGTGTGGATACTGTGGTGAAGATCACCCTGCAACGGCTGTCTGCGGGGCGAACGGGAAAACATGCTCTTGTTGCGGAAGACTAAACCACCATGCCAAAGTGTGCCGCGGTGGCTGGTTCCGACCGACAACGCCCAGGCCAAGAAACCTGTCACAGAGGGTTCGACAAATATCCTTGGAACACCCACCGCCAGTATCGGATGACCAACCACATGAATGATGCCCCATGTACAAGGATGAGGACGATGAAGAGGTATTCGTGGTGTCGTACGTTAGCTGGACAGGGACTCGTCGAAGGCCACCTCCCATGTGTTCTGTGTCCATCGACGGCACTGACGTGCAGGCTCTCCTCAACACTGGAGCGTCTGTCAATGTGATGGACTCTGACCAGTACGACCGCCTATCACCGCGACTTCCTCTTGCACCATCTACCACTAGGATCTACACCTACGGAGGAATGGACCCGTTTCCTCTCCGTGGCATCATGCAGACCACTGTCGCCAGTGGCAGCGACTCCACCGAGGCGAGGTTTCACGTTATCAAAGGCAAGAAAGGGACTCTACTGAGTTGTCACACAGCTGAGGACCTAGGACTTGTCTTCTTTGCTAACCAGGTCCACGAGTCCCATGCAGAGGCGATCCATCGATCCCTCAGTAGGGCCTGTGGCCCTCAGGCACTGGCGGGTGCCCTTCAACCTACGTCCGCAGGTGGAGGAGGAGCGGAGGAAGCTTGAAGAACTAGGGGTGATCGAGACAGTCTCTGGCCCCTCCCCGTGGGTGTCCCCGCTGGTCGTGGCACCCAAACCCAAGCAACCAGGAGCCATTCGACTCAGCGTCGATATGAGATTATCAAATACCGCAGTGAAGAGGGAGCGACACATCACCCCCACAATGGATGACATCGTGCCCGACTTCAATGGAGTGAAGTGGTTTTCAAAGCTAGACCTGAACGCCGGGTACCACCAGCTGGAACTGGAACCGGACAGTCGGTACATTACCACATTTTCAACGCACGTTGGCCTGCGCAGGTACAAGAGGCCAGCTTCGGAGTATCATCAGCCGCGGAGGTCTTCCAGAAAGCCATTTGGGAAGCACTGTTAGGGCTACAAGGCATGATCAACCTCAGCGATGATATCCTAGTATACTCCAACACGCTCGAGGAGCACCTCTCCCATCTCTGAGCCACTCTAAGAAGATTGGTGAACTGTGGCCTAACTCTGCACAAAGCCAAATGCTCATTCTATCAGGAGAGCGTGGACTTATTCAGGTACACGTTCATCCGTGAGGGTCTCCTGGTAGACTCGAAGAAGGCGGAAGCTATCCGGATGGCTAGCATGCCAAGAAACCCCACAGAGGTGAGGAGCTTCCTCGGCAGGGCCATCTACTGTGGACGCTTCATCACGAATCTTACAGCCATGTCAGAGCCACTGCATGTCCTCACACGTCACGACCACAAATGGGAGTGGACGCTGGCGGCCCACAAAGCGTTCCAGGACATCAAGGCAGGTCTGCTGGACAAGACTGTGATGGCATACTTCCACCCACAAGGCTGAACAGAACTGGTCGTCGATGCCAGCCAGGTGGGCCTAGGGGCGGTCCTTCTCCAGGAGCATGGCTCGGAAGTGTGGAAGCTGGTAGCCTATGCCAGCAAAGCCCTCACCGACACAGTGACCAGGTACGTCCAAATCGAGAGGGAGGCGTTGGCGATCAAATGGGCGTGCCAACACTTCCACCTCTATATGTGCGGCCAGGAATTCAGCAGCGTGACCGACCACAACTCGCTACTCCCGCTGTTCGATGGCTCATCCCGATTGGCGCCCCCAAAGGATTGAACGATGGGCTGTGCAGTTGCAAGGCTACAACTTTAAAGTGGTTTGCCGCCCAGGTGCGCACATCCCTGCCGACTACCTGTCTCTCCACCCGGAATCCCTAACGTCCCCCAACCCTTCAGCGGATGCCTGCAGCACGGAGGCATTTGTACACATGGTATCGCAAGGGGCTTGTCTCAAGGCTATGACATTGGATGAGATCGGCCAAGCCACTCAAGAAGACTCCACTCTTTCCCGAGTTCGAGGAACCTTGGTGAACAACGGTTGGGCCCACTTCATGGACGGGGCTCGTGCCCTCCGGCTGGAGGTCAGCCATGCCCGTCAACAGCTGTGGCAAGTTCGTAGCGAAATTAGTATGGGGCAGAAGGAGTGGTCTTGCGAGGACATCTAATAGTGATCCCAGGGAGACTTCAGAAGAGAATTCTCGCACTGTCTCATGTTGGCCAGCAAGGAATGGCCAAGACCAAAGCCAGGCTACGAGATAAGGTTTGGTTTCCTGCGATGGACTCCCTGGTGGAGGAGATGGTGAGGCAGTGCCATGCCTGAGCGATAACGGGAGGAGGCCCAGCTCCCGCACCAGTGATCAAAGAAGAACCGAGCAAGACTCCATGGACACACATCAGCATGGACTTCAGGTGTTTTCCAGATGGACGGCACATGCTGGTCGTGGTCCATACATTCTTGAAGTTTCCCGTTGTTGAGGTGGTGGCCTCCACAGCTTTTCCCCATGTAAAGAGAGTCCTGGACAGGACCTTCGCAATGATAGGACTGACAATGGACCCCCTTTCCAGGGGCTGGAGTTTCAGGAATATCTTGAGGACCTAGTGGTGCACCATAGGAAGATCACCCGGCTGTGGCCCAAGTGAACAGGGAAGTGGAAAGACTAATGAGGACAATCAATCAGGCCCTGCGTATAGCTGTAGATAATGGAGAAGATCCAGAAGCAGCCCTCGACCAGTTCCTCTGGGGAACAACGTCAGACTCCCCATAGCACCACTAAAAGTGTGCTCTGGCTCAGCTCCTGTTCAAGCGTGCCCCACGTGACAGTATTCCATCAGACCTGACGTGCGTGCCCGTGGAGCGGGATGATGCGGCGTCCAGGTGAGGAGGGAGACCACGAACTGGAAGGAGAGTGAAGCCCGAAGAGCCCAAGTGCCGCAGATCAGAGTGGGAGACCGGGTGGTGATCAAAGACCGACACCCCGGCTGGAAGTTTTGAACACCCTATGAGCCAGAAGTGTGGGTTGTTGTAAAAACCAAGGGGCCATGGTCACCACTCAAAAGGGACAACACTCCGTCACAAGGAATGTGTCTAGCTTCAAGAAGACAACGGAGGTCGATATGGACCCCAATCTCTCTGGATCTCAGGATTCGTTGCCGAACTTTTCCCCTCCTGTGTCGCCGGATGCGAGGAATGTTTTGCCAGAATCACCAAGGCGTATCTGCCAAGGAAGTGCCCAGAGTGCCAGGTCTACCTGCAAGAACACTGCTGACGAACCGGCTGAGGGATCCCCGGCTGGGGTTGCAACACCTCCCTGTACCCGGAGCCAGAAGTATGGTCTCCAGCCGAATCCGGTGCTGAGTCAGCGGCTGAAGGACTTAATGTACACGTCCCCCTGAACTGATAGAACTTGATGGTCAAGAACCAAAAGAAAGGAGGGATTTAGACAGCCACCTGGGCCCTCTATTACTTTGTTGCAGCATACATGCATTCACACACCCCTCGAGGTGGGCTCGCTCTGAGGGTATAAATAAAAGGGCCGAAGACCGCTCGGCGTCTTCCGGCTAGCAAGTGAAAGTAGCTTTGTGTGTCCATCATTTAGCGCTCCTGCGGCCTACAATATATAGGCCCGCCGCACTACAGGTCTGTCCTGCTGTCACTGCCTCTGTGCTGCCACTATCTTCCGTTGCTGCCGCTGCCCCCATTCCCACCTCATTTTCAATGTGGATGCCCCTGCCCCCTCCCACCCTGGTCCATTTTGCTGCTACTATCCCTGTGCTGCCAGGTTACTGCCCTCCACTGCTGTCCCTGGCCACCCCCATCCATATTCTCCGTCCCTCCCTTGAATGTTGTACTGCCTCTGGCCCTCCTGCCTGCCCTTCGGTAATGCCTCTGTGGCACCACATTGTTTGTGTGTTTTTTAAAGTAATGGGGATCCCTTTTCAAGCCCCTCACCCTCCACATGGCCCTGGGGGTTAGGGTGCGTCCAGTCTGTCCCCTTATGGGCTTTTGCCAAACATTTTGAGGACTCTGGAACCAATTGTCTCTGAGTCCTGTAATGGCAACTGTATCATTATGTTTCTAGAAGCATCCAGCCAATCAATTCATTCCACCAGTAAGGTGAATAGAAAATTGCCCACAAGTGTAGTGTGTTGAATTGCTACAAGTCCACAAAACCTATAGGACTGTTTCACAATGATTGTATAAGGGTATCGGTGATGTCATCAATGATGTCATTTGAGGAGTCATCAGTGCTGTCATCAATGATATAATTTAACCTATAATGTGTGATGTAATAAGTGATGTCATATGCAGTGCATGACAGGGGTGCAAGTTATAATTAGATCAGTAAACTATAGCTAGTGAATTTCAGAGATCTTTTTGTTTTTACCTTATTTCAACAACTAACTATAAATTCACTTTAACCTTTGTTTTCTGCAGTGACTTTTTAGTACAATATATACATTGACATATATAGATATATAGATTACCCAGTGATCTTTTTGACTTTATAGTCACCAGTGAGTAGTTATAGTTTGGTCTACATTTCCATAGGAAATGACTTTTTGTTTTGCTAATAACTTTTGCCCCGTTTGACAAATCTCCAACAAACTTCAGAAAATTTGCTAATTGTTGACTTGTTTGTGCATGGAAAGTTTTGGTGTGATCCGCAAAGCAGGGGCTGAGAAAAAAAGGGGGGGTTCCTAAATGCAAAATCCCCAAGCATTTTCCATAGACTCATTTAAGAAGCGCTACCGCAAAAACTGCTGAACGGAATTACACTCAGTTTAGCAGGAAGCTAGATCTTGGTCTGCAGATTGTGCTTTGTGTGATTTAGTGTAAATCTATTCAGTAGTTTTTGAGAAATTACGGTACAAAAATATTTGTATATATGGACAGTTGGGTCTGCGAGCACCAATATGAAAAAAGAGCATTCTGATTGGCCCAAGGAGCTTTTTTTTTTTCCTCGGGCCATCTTGCTCCCATGGGAGTCGGACTCCTCGGGGAGCGAGCACCCTGATTGGCTGCCAGCAACATGAGAAAAATGTTGCTGGCAGCCATTACAGGACTCAGGAACTTAGTCCCCTACCCTGAACTTATATAAAAACAATTATATAATTGGGCAGAGTAGGGATACCCAGCGCCCCTAGGCCCCACATTAAAAATATATTGGTGGTATTTCAGCCATCCCATGTGACATGAGGCCCCCTCCCTGAGCATTTTTGGCCTATGCAACCCCATCCCCCTGGGCCCAATTCCAATATTTTGGGGAGGGGTCATGCCGCCATCCTTTTCAAGCTGTTTTCGGCTCCAGTGACCCAATCCCCTGGGGGATAATTTCATTATGAAAGGGAGTGGAACGTGTGGCTCCCCTCCCTAAACCGTATTCAGCCTCAGAGACCCCATCCCCAGGTACCAAAGTATAGTTTAAGTGGAGGTGCCGCACTTTACTCCTCCACGAACCTTCAAAACGACCTTGGAACCCAATCCTCTACTTAAATTAAAAAGGGGTGGGGCTAGGCGGTCCCCCTCCCTGAGCCTTTAATGGCCCGAGGACCCCATCAACCAGGGCCAGCTCGCATACTGTGTCTCTGGGAGCACACAACCTGGGACACAGTAGTTTCCCTTCCCGCACCCTGCCAAAAAGGAACAAACACAAAGTCTGCTCCCAGAGAATGCGAGATATAAAAATACTCCCGCCGGCTGGGAGCAGACTTGTCTTTTGTCACTGATGCAGGTAGTGAAACAGAACGGCAAATTGCTCCTGTCTGGAGGGAGCAGTATAAATATTTGCTGCCTCCAGGTGGTAGCAATGCAGCATGTGGGGAGCTGACTGAGGCCGCAAAAGTCCTGGGGCTCCCACACAGCCCCCAACATTGGGCAGACATTTTGTGCAAAACTGTGGGCTTTTCTTGGATAAATAAACTGGTGAAATTCCATTGTGGCCCTGATGCTCATTTCACAGAAATTAAACCTCAAAAGGAAACATGTACAAATAAAAACATGGCAGGTGCCCCAGGTGAAGCTCTTCTTCTGTAAAGGACATATCATCCTAACTTCTTGTGCTTGCCCAAGGCAAAGCAAGTGCATTTTCTGTACAATCGCAAGTTGAAAAATGATCTGAAATCCCTGACAGAGGTGAATGCTTTGTTGATTTATTGGCATGTAATCTCTTCTGTAGTGACTGTCCAAGACGAGTAGGTTCTTTCTTGTTGTCTCCTGGTCTGAGAGCAGAGTCCATGGTTCTCCCATTTAATTACTGCTGAGTGTGTAAATGGGCAAATTCACCTACAAGCTTCGCCTATTTGACCCTGCCCTTCCACGTTAGTTTTATGCAACAGTGTTCCTGCCATTTACAGACTGATTGTCAGCTCAACTTACCAAAGTGCCCCAAGTGCTTTTCCCGCCGATTTTAATGGCGTAGAGGAATATGAGGACATCTCCTCCAAACAAAGAAGCACTTACATCATATAATTAAGAGAAAGTTCTCGTATTTGGTGGAGATTCAAATTTGTGTCTGTAGTCTCATGGTCTTCTTTATAGGAGGATTCATTTTGTCACTGATTTCTGTGTGAAGACGCTCAAGGAACAATAATATTGCCACACTTACACGTGCACAAGGACACTGGAGACATTACCTCGTGGTCCTTTACACAGCTGTAGTGCAGAGTGTGCACTAGACATTCACCCACACAGATGGTAGTCACTAATTAACCAGTAGAAGGTACTCCAGCTGGGGAGCCCTTTTATTTATATTTCAGCCCCGGGGATGGGTTCCTGGGTCCTAATTAGGCTCAGGGAGGGGAGCCATGAACCCCCCTCTCTTTATTAATTACTCGGCCCGTAAGATGGGCTCCCGGGGCTTAATGAGGCTTGCAGAAGGGGCAGCACACCTGCTTCCCAGAAAAGGGGTCCATGGACCCCAAAATGATTCTAGAGGAGGGCTACACGTTCCCTCCCCTTTTTTATTGCATTTGGCATCGGGGGAAGGTGTCCCAGGGTATGGGGAACTGCACACCCTCTGCCCGTTTAATTGTTTTTTGCCCCATGGGATAGAGTCTCTGGGGCTTTTTTATGATATCATCTATGATGTAATTTGAGATGTCTTAAGTGATGTCATAGAACATGTCACGAGTGATGTAATCTGTGAGGCCATAAGCAGTGTATTGGGGGCAAGTTATAGTTAGCTCTGCTAACTAACTATAACTGGTGAAGTTCTGTGTTTTTTTTAGTTCAAAATATCAATGTTACTTTATACTTTGCTTTTTTAGTGAATATATACATGGGTATACAAATATGTATGTATATATATATATATATATAGTGGAGAAGTGTGGCTCACTGGTTAGAGGATATTTACAACAAGGGGTGGTGAGGGACAGAGTCTCTGAATTAAACAGAATACTCTCACCCAGTCAAGAGATCAGGGCTAGATCCAACACCGTTTTTTAGCTCACTGCACCATCCCAGTTTCAGAACCTGGCTGTATGCAAATTAGTCTGTTCCTGTCCCAGTGCATGATGGGAACAGGGCAAACCAAACTACAAAAGCCAATTCTTACACTGGGAAGGAAACAAGCTACCGGGGACCGGTTTCTGGCATTTCAGCCTCTTCGGCCCGGCTTGCTTGAATCCTGATGGTGCAATGAGCAAGGGACTCACATCTGAGTATACCCTTCCACGCTTAGGGTGGACAAAAATATTTACAACAAGGGGTGGTGAGGGACAGAGTCTCTGAATTAAACAGAATACTCTCACCCAGTCAAGAGATCAGGGCTAGATCCAACACCGTTTTTTAGCTCACTGCACCATCCCAGTTTCAGAACCTGGCTGTATGCAAATTAGTCTGTTCCTGTCCCAGTGCATGATGGGAACAGGGCAAACCAAACTACAAAAGCCAATTCTTACACTGGGAAGGAAACAAGCTACCGGGGACCGGTTTCTGGCATTTCAGCCTCTTCGGCCCGGCTTGCTTGAATCCTGATGGTGCAATGAGCAAGGGACTCACATCTGAGTATACCCTTCCACGCTTAGGGTGGACAAAAATATTTACAACAAGGGGTGGTGAGGGACAGAGTCTCTGAATTAAACAGAATACTCTCACCCAGTCAAGAGATCAGGGCTAGATCCAACACCGTTTTTTAGCTCACTGCACCATCCCAGTTTCAGAACCTGGCTGTATGCAAATTAGTCTGTTCCTGTCCCAGTGCATGATGGGAACAGGGCAAACCAAACTACAAAAGCCAATTCTTACACTGGGAAGGAAACAAGCTACCGGGGACCGGTTTCTGGCATTTCAGCCTCTTCGGCCCGGCTTGCTTGAATCCTGATGGTGCAATGAGCAAGGGACTCACATCTGAGTATACCCTTCCACGCTTAGGGTGGACAAAAATATTTACAACAAGGGGTGGTGAGGGACAGAGTCTCTGAATTAAACAGAATACTCTCACCCAGTCAAGAGATCAGGGCTAGATCCAACACCGTTTTTTAGCTCACTGCACCATCCCAGTTTCAGAACCTGGCTGTATGCAAATTAGTCTGTTCCTGTCCCAGTGCATGATGGGAACAGGGCAAACCAAACTACAAAAGCCAATTCTTACACTGGGAAGGAAACAAGCTACCGGGGACCGGTTTCTGGCATTTCAGCCTCTTCGGCCCGGCTTGCTTGAATCCTGATGGTGCAATGAGCAAGGGACTCACATCTGAGTATACCCTTCCACGCTTAGGGTGGACAAAAATATTTACAACAAGGGGTGGTGAGGGACAGAGTCTCTGAATTAAACAGAATACTCTCACCCAGTCAAGAGATCAGGGCTAGATCCAACACCGTTTTTTAGCTCACTGCACCATCCCAGTTTCAGAACCTGGCTGTATGCAAATTAGTCTGTTCCTGTCCCAGTGCATGATGGGAACAGGGCAAACCAAACTACAAACGCCAATTCTTACACTGGGAAGGAAACAAGCTACCGGGGACCGGTTTCTGGCATTTCAGCCTCTTCGGCCCGGCTTGCTTGAATCCTGATGGTGCAATGAGCAAGGGACTCACATCTGAGTATACCCTTCCACGCTTAGGGTGGACAAAAATATTTACAACAAGGGGTGGTGAGGGACAGAGTCTCTGAATTAAACAGAATACTCTCACCCAGTCAAGAGATCAGGGCTAGATCCAACACCGTTTTTTAGCTCACTGCACCATCCCAGTTTCAGAACCTGGCTGTATGCAAATTAGTCTGTTCCTGTCCCAGTGCATGATGGGAACAGGGCAAACCAAACTACAAAAGCCAATTCTTACACTGGGAAGGAAACAAGCTACCGGGGACCGGTTTCTGGCATTTCAGCCTCTTCGGCCCGGCTTGCTTGAATCCTGATGGTGCAATGAGCAAGGGACTCACATCTGAGTATACCCTTCCACGCTTAGGGTGGACAAAAATATTTACAACAAGGGGTGGTGAGGGACAGAGTCTCTGAATTAAACAGAATACTCTCACCCAGTCAAGAGATCAGGGCTAGATCCAACACCGTTTTTTAGCTCACTGCACCATCCCAGTTTCAGAACCTGGCTGTATGCAAATTAGTCTGTTCCTGTCCCAGTGCATGATGGGAACAGGGCAAACCAAACTACAAAAGCCAATTCTTACACTGGGAAGGAAACAAGCTACCGGGGACCGGTTTCTGGCATTTCAGCCTCTTCGGCCCGGCTTGCTTGAATCCTGATGGTGCAATGAGCAAGGGACTCACATCTGAGTATACCCTTCCACGCTTAGGGTGGACAAAAATATTTACAACAAGGGGTGGTGAGGGACAGAGTCTCTGAATTAAACAGAATACTCTCACCCAGTCAAGAGATCAGGGCTAGATCCAACACCGTTTTTTAGCTCACTGCACCATCCCAGTTTCAGAACCTGGCTGTATGCAAATTAGTCTGTTCCTGTCCCAGTGCATGATGGGAACAGGGCAAACCAAACTACAAAAGCCAATTCTTACACTGGGAAGGAAACAAGCTACCGGGGACCGGTTTCTGGCATTTCAGCCTCTTCGGCCCGGCTTGCTTGAATCCTGATGGTGCAATGAGCAAGGGACTCACATCTGAGTATACCCTTCCACGCTTAGGGTGGACAAAAATATTTACAACAAGGGGTGGTGAGGGACAGAGTCTCTGAATTAAACAGAATACTCTCACCCAGTCAAGAGATCAGGGCTAGATCCAACACCGTTTTTTAGCTCACTGCACCATCCCAGTTTCAGAACCTGGCTGTATGCAAATTAGTCTGTTCCTGTCCCAGTGCATGATGGGAACAGGGCAAACCAAACTACAAAAGCCAATTCTTACACTGGGAAGGAAACAAGCTACCGGGGACCGGTTTCTGGCATTTCAGCCTCTTCGGCCCGGCTTGCTTGAATCCTGATGGTGCAATGAGCAAGGGACTCACATCTGAGTATACCCTTCCACGCTTAGGGTGGACAAAAATATTTACAACAAGGGGTGGTGAGGGACAGAGTCTCTGAATTAAACAGAATACTCTCACCCAGTCAAGAGATCAGGGCTAGATCCAACACCGTTTTTTAGCTCACTGCACCATCCCAGTTTCAGAACCTGGCTGTATGCAAATTAGTCTGTTCCTGTCCCAGTGCATGATGGGAACAGGGCAAACCAAACTACAAAAGCCAATTCTTACACTGGGAAGGAAACAAGCTACCGGGGACCGGTTTCTGGCATTTCAGCCTCTTCGGCCCGGCTTGCTTGAATCCTGATGGTGCAATGAGCAAGGGACTCACATCTGAGTATACCCTTCCACGCTTAGGGTGGACAAAAATATTTACAACAAGGGGTGGTGAGGGACAGAGTCTCTGAATTAAACAGAATACTCTCACCCAGTCAAGAGATCAGGGCTAGATCCAACACCGTTTTTTAGCTCACTGCACCATCCCAGTTTCAGAACCTGGCTGTATGCAAATTAGTCTGTTCCTGTCCCAGTGCATGATGGGAACAGGGCAAACCAAACTACAAAAGCCAATTCTTACACTGGGAAGGAAACAAGCTACCGGGGACCGGTTTCTGGCATTTCAGCCTCTTCGGCCCGGCTTGCTTGAATCCTGATGGTGCAATGAGCAAGGGACTCACATCTGAGTATACCCTTCCACGCTTAGGGTGGACAAAAATATTTACAACAAGGGGTGGTGAGGGACAGAGTCTCTGAATTAAACAGAATACTCTCACCCAGTCAAGAGATCAGGGCTAGATCCAACACCGTTTTTTAGCTCACTGCACCATCCCAGTTTCAGAACCTGGCTGTATGCAAATTAGTCTGTTCCTGTCCCAGTGCATGATGGGAACAGGGCAAACCAAACTACAAAAGCCAATTCTTACACTGGGAAGGAAACAAGCTACCGGGGACCGGTTTCTGGCATTTCAGCCTCTTCGGCCCGGCTTGCTTGAATCCTGATGGTGCAATGAGCAAGGGACTCACATCTGAGTATACCCTTCCACGCTTAGGGTGGACAAAAATATTTACAACAAGGGGTGGTGAGGGACAGAGTCTCTGAATTAAACAGAATACTCTCACCCAGTCAAGAGATCAGGGCTAGATCCAACACCGTTTTTTAGCTCACTGCACCATCCCAGTTTCAGAACCTGGCTGTATGCAAATTAGTCTGTTCCTGTCCCAGTGCATGATGGGAACAGGGCAAACCAAACTACAAAAGCCAATTCTTACACTGGGAAGGAAACAAGCTACCGGGGACCGGTTTCTGGCATTTCAGCCTCTTCGGCCCGGCTTGCTTGAATCCTGATGGTGCAATGAGCAAGGGACTCACATCTGAGTATACCCTTCCACGCTTAGGGTGGACAAAAATATTTACAACAAGGGGTGGTGAGGGACAGAGTCTCTGAATTAAACAGAATACTCTCACCCAGTCAAGAGATCAGGGCTAGATCCAACACCGTTTTTTAGCTCACTGCACCATCCCAGTTTCAGAACCTGGCTGTATGCAAATTAGTCTGTTCCTGTCCCAGTGCATGATGGGAACAGGGCAAACCAAACTACAAAAGCCAATTCTTACACTGGGAAGGAAACAAGCTACCGGGGACCGGTTTCTGGCATTTCAGCCTCTTCGGCCCGGCTTGCTTGAATCCTGATGGTGCAATGAGCAAGGGACTCACATCTGAGTATACCCTTCCACGCTTAGGGTGGACAAAAATATTTACAACAAGGGGTGGTGAGGGACAGAGTCTCTGAATTAAACAGAATACTCTCACCCAGTCAAGAGATCAGGGCTAGATCCAACACCGTTTTTTAGCTCACTGCACCATCCCAGTTTCAGAACCTGGCTGTATGCAAATTAGTCTGTTCCTGTCCCAGTGCATGATGGGAACAGGGCAAACCAAACTACAAAAGCCAATTCTTACACTGGGAAGGAAACAAGCTACCGGGGACCGGTTTCTGGCATTTCAGCCTCTTCGGCCCGGCTTGCTTGAATCCTGATGGTGCAATGAGCAAGGGACTCACATCTGAGTATACCCTTCCACGCTTAGGGTGGACAAAAATATTAACAACAAGGGGTGGTGAGGGACAGAGTCTCTGAATTAAACAGAATACTCTCACCCAGTCAAGAGATCAGGGCTAGATCCAACACCGTTTTTTAGCTCACTGCACCATCCCAGTTTCAGAACCTGGCTGTATGCAAATTAGTCTGTTCCTGTCCCAGTGCATGATGGGAACAGGGCAAACCAAACTACAAAAGCCAATTCTTACACTGGGAAGGAAACAAGCTACCGGGGACCGGTTTCTGGCATTTC
This sequence comes from Lissotriton vulgaris, assembly GCF_964263255.1. Lineage (NCBI taxonomy): Eukaryota > Metazoa > Chordata > Amphibia > Caudata > Salamandridae > Lissotriton > Lissotriton vulgaris. Next base: position 1,689,769,174 of record NC_141685.1, read on the forward strand.
AGCCTCTTCGGCCCGGCTTGCTTGAATCCTGATGGTGCAATGAGCAAGGGACTCACATCTGAGTATACCCTTCCACGCTTAGGGTGGACAAAAATATTTACAACAAGGGGTGGTGAGGGACAGAGTCTCTGAATTAAACAGAATACTCTCACCCAGTCAAGAGATCAGGGCTAGATCCAACACCGTTTTTTAGCTCACTGCACCATCCCAGTTTCAGAACCTGGCTGTATGCAAATTAGTCTGTTCCTGTCCCAGTGCATGATGGGAACAGGGCAAACCAAACTACAAAAGCCAATTCTTACACTGGGAAGGAAACAAGCTACCGGGGACCGGTTTCTGGCATTTCAGCCTCTTCGGCCCGGCTTGCTTGAATCCTGATGGTGCAATGAGCAAGGGACTCACATCTGAGTATACCCTTCCACGCTTAGGGTGGACAAAAATATTTACAACAAGGGGTGGTGAGGGACAGAGTCTCTGAATTAAACAGAATACTCTCACCCAGTCAAGAGATCAGGGCTAGATCCAACACCGTTTTTTAGCTCACTGCACCATCCCAGTTTCAGAACCTGGCTGTATGCAAATTAGTCTGTTCCTGTCCCAGTGCATGATGGGAACAGGGCAAACCAAACTACAAAAGCCAATTCTTACACTGGGAAGGAAACAAGCTACCGGGGACCGGTTTCTGGCATTTCAGCCTCTTCGGCCCGGCTTGCTTGAATCCTGATGGTGCAATGAGCAAGGGACTCACATCTGAGTATACCCTTCCACGCTTAGGGTGGACAAAAATATTTACAACAAGGGGTGGTGAGGGACAGAGTCTCTGAATTAAACAGAATACTCTCACCCAGTCAAGAGATCAGGGCTAGATCCAACACCGTTTTTTAGCTCACTGCACCATCCCAGTTTCAGAACCTGGCTGTATGCAAATTAGTCTGTTCCTGTCCCAGTGCATGATGGGAACAGGGCAAACCAAACTACAAAAGCCAATTCTTACACTGGGAAGGAAACAAGCTACCGGGGACCGGTTTCTGGCATTTCAGCCTCTTCGGCCCGGCTTGCTTGAATCCTGATGGTGCAATGAGCAAGGGACTCACATCTGAGTATACCCTTCCACGCTTAGGGTGGACAAAAATATTTACAACAAGGGGTGGTGAGGGACAGAGTCTCTGAATTAAACAGAATACTCTCACCCAGTCAAGAGATCAGGGCTAGATCCAACACCGTTTTTTAGCTCACTGCACCATCCCAGTTTCAGAACCTGGCTGTATGCAAATTAGTCTGTTCCTGTCCCAGTGCATGATGGGAACAGGGCAAACCAAACTACAAAAGCCAATTCTTACACTGGGAAGGAAACAAGCTACCGGGGACCGGTTTCTGGCATTTCAGCCTCTTCGGCCCGGCTTGCTTGAATCCTGATGGTGCAATGAGCAAGGGACTCACATCTGAGTATACCCTTCCACGCTTAGGGTGGACAAAAATATTTACAACAAGGGGTGGTGAGGGACAGAGTCTCTGAATTAAACAGAATACTCTCACCCAGTCAAGAGATCAGGGCTAGATCCAACACCGTTTTTTAGCTCACTGCACCATCCCAGTTTCAGAACCTGGCTGTATGCAAATTAGTCTGTTCCTGTCCCAGTGCATGATGGGAACAGGGCAAACCAAACTACAAAAGCCAATTCTTACACTGGGAAGGAAACAAGCTACCGGGGACCGGTTTCTGGCATTTCAGCCTCTTCGGCCCGGCTTGCTTGAATCCTGATGGTGCAATGAGCAAGGGACTCACATCTGAGTATACCCTTCCACGCTTAGGGTGGACAAAAATATTAACAACAAGGGGTGGTGAGGGACAGAGTCTCTGAATTAAACAGAATACTCTCACCCAGTCAAGAGATCAGGGCTAGATCCAACACCGTTTTTTAGCTCACTGCACCATCCCAGTTTCAGAACCTGGCTGTATGCAAATTAGTCTGTTCCTGTCCCAGTGCATGATGGGAACAGGGCAAACCAAACTACAAAAGCCAATTCTTACACTGGGAAGGAAACAAGCTACCGGGGACCGGTTTCTGGCATTTCAGCCTCTTCGGCCCGGCTTGCTTGAATCCTGATGGTGCAATGAGCAAGGGACTCACATCTGAGTATACCCTTCCACGCTTAGGGTGGACAAAAATATTTACAACAAGGGGTGGTGAGGGACAGAGTCTCTGAATTAAACAGAATACTCTCACCCAGTCAAGAGATCAGGGCTAGATCCAACACCGTTTTTTAGCTCACTGCACCATCCCAGTTTCAGAACCTGGCTGTATGCAAATTAGTCTGTTCCTGTCCCAGTGCATGATGGGAACAGGGCAAACCAAACTACAAAAGCCAATTCTTACACTGGGAAGGAAACAAGCTACCGGGGACCGGTTTCTGGCATTTCAGCCTCTTCGGCCCGGCTTGCTTGAATCCTGATGGTGCAATGAGCAAGGGACTCACATCTGAGTATACCCTTCCACGCTTAGGGTGGACAAAAATATTTACAACAAGGGGTGGTGAGGGACAGAGTCTCTGAATTAAACAGAATACTCTCACCCAGTCAAGAGATCAGGGCTAGATCCAACACCGTTTTTTAGCTCACTGCACCATCCCAGTTTCAGAACCTGGCTGTATGCAAATTAGTCTGTTCCTGTCCCAGTGCATGATGGGAACAGGGCAAACCAAACTACAAAAGCCAATTCTTACACTGGGAAGGAAACAAGCTACCGGGGACCGGTTTCTGGCATTTCAGCCTCTTCGGCCCGGCTTGCTTGAATCCTGATGGTGCAATGAGCAAGGGACTCACATCTGAGTATACCCTTCCACGCTTAGGGTGGACAAAAATATTTACAACAAGGGGTGGTGAGGGACAGAGTCTCTGAATTAAACAGAATACTCTCACCCAGTCAAGAGATCAGGGCTAGATCCAACACCGTTTTTTAGCTCACTGCACCATCCCAGTTTCAGAACCTGGCTGTATGCAAATTAGTCTGTTCCTGTCCCAGTGCATGATGGGAACAGGGCAAACCAAACTACAAAAGCCAATTCTTACACTGGGAAGGAAACAAGCTACCGGGGACCGGTTTCTGGCATTTCAGCCTCTTCGGCCCGGCTTGCTTGAATCCTGATGGTGCAATGAGCAAGGGACTCACATCTGAGTATACCCTTCCACGCTTAGGGTGGACAAAAATATTTACAACAAGGGGTGGTGAGGGACAGAGTCTCTGAATTAAACAGAATACTCTCACCCAGTCAAGAGATCAGGGCTAGATCCAACACCGTTTTTTAGCTCACTGCACCATCCCAGTTTCAGAACCTGGCTGTATGCAAATTAGTCTGTTCCTGTCCCAGTGCATGATGGGAACAGGGCAAACCAAACTACAAAAGCCAATTCTTACACTGGGAAGGAAACAAGCTACCGGGGACCGGTTTCTGGCATTTCAGCCTCTTCGGCCCGGCTTGCTTGAATCCTGATGGTGCAATGAGCAAGGGACTCACATCTGAGTATACCCTTCCACGCTTAGGGTGGACAAAAATATTTACTATAGGTGTGGCAGGGTATACTCAGACATGAGTCCCTTTCTCACTGCTCCATCAGGATTCAAGCAAGCCGGGCCGAAGAGGCTGAAATGCCAGAAACCGGTCCCCGGTAGCTTGTCTCCTTTCTGGTAAAGAATTGGCTTTGTAGTTTAGTCTGCCCTGTTCCCATGATGCACTGGGCCAGGGACAGACTGATTTGCATATAGCCAGATTCTGAGCTGGGATGGGGCAGTGAGATAAATAACGGTGATGGATCAAGCCCTGATCTTTGGACTGGGTAAGAGTGGTCTGCTCAATTCAGACACTCTGTTCATCACCACCCCCTTTTGTAAATCGATTTTGGCCACTATAGGTGTGGCAGGGTATACTCAGACATGAGTCCCTTTCTCACTGCTCCATCAGGATTCAAGCAAGCCGGGCCGAAGAGGCTGAAATGCCAGAAACCGGTCCCCGGTAGCTTGTCTCCTTTCTGGTAAAGAATTGGCTTGGTAGTTTAGTCTGCCCTGTTCCCATGATGCACTGGGCCAGGGACAGACTGATTTGCATATAGCCAGATTCTGAGCTGGGATGGGGTAGTGAGATAAATAACGGTGATGGATCAAGCCCTGATCTTTGGACTGGGTAAGAGTGGTCTGCTCAATTCAGACACTCTGTTCATCACCACCCCCTTTTGTAAATCGATTTTGGCCACTATAGGTGTGGCAGGGTATACTCAGACATGAGTCCCTTTCTCACTGCTCCATCAGGATTCAAGCAAGCCGGGCCGAAGAGGCTGAAATGCCAGAAACCGGTCCCCGGTAGCTTGTCTCCTTTCTGGTAAAGAATTGGCTTGGTAGTTTAGTCTGCCCTGTTCCCATGATGCACTGGGCCAGGGACAGACTGATTTGCATATAGCCAGATTCTGAGCTGGGATGGGGCAGTGAGATAAATAACGGTGATGGATCAAGCCCTGATCTTTGGACTGGGTAAGAGTGGTCTGCTCAATTCAGACACTCTGTTCATCACCACCCCCTTTTGTAAATCGATTTTGGCCACTATAGGTGTGGCAGGGTATACTCAGACATGAGTCCCTTTCTCACTGCTCCATCAGGATTCAAGCAAGCCGGGCCGAAGAGGCTGAAATGCCAGAAACCGGTCCCCGGTAGCTTGTCTCCTTTCTGGTAAAGAATTGGCTTGGTAGTTTAGTCTGCCCTGTTCCCATGATGCACTGGGCCAGGGACAGACTGATTTGCATATAGCCAGATTCTGAGCTGGGATGGGGCAGTGAGATAAATAACGGTGATGGATCAAGCCCTGATCTTTGGACTGGGTAAGAGTGGTCTGCTCAATTCAGACACTCTGTTCATCACCACCCCCTTTTGTAAATCGATTTTGGCCACTATAGGTGTGGCAGGGTATACTCAGACATGAGTCCCTTTCTCACTGCTCCATCAGGATTCAAGCAAGCCGGGCCGAAGAGGCTGAAATGCCAGAAACCGGTCCCCGGTAGCTTGTCTCCTTTCTGGTAAAGAATTGGCTTGGTAGTTTAGTCTGCCCTGTTCCCATGATGCACTGGGCCAGGGACAGACTGATTTGCATATAGCCAGATTCTGAGCTGGGATGGGGCAGTGAGATAAATAACGGTGATGGATCAAGCCCTGATCTTTGGACTGGGTAAGAGTGGTCTGCTCAATTCAGACACTCTGTTCATCACCACCCCCTTTTGTAAATCGATTTTGGCCACTATAGGTGTGGCAGGGTATACTCAGACATGAGTCCCTTTCTCACTGCTCCATCAGGATTCAAGCAAGCCGGGCCGAAGAGGCTGAAATGCCAGAAACCGGTCCCCGGTAGCTTGTCTCCTTTCTGGTAAAGAATTGGCTTGGTAGTTTAGTCTGCCCTGTTCCCATGATGCACTGGGCCAGGGACAGACTGATTTGCATATAGCCAGATTCTGAGCTGGGATGGGGCAGTGAGATAAATAACGGTGATGGATCAAGCCCTGATCTTTGGACTGGGTAAGAGTGGTCTGCTCAATTCAGACACTCTGTTCATCACCACCCCCTTTTGTAAATCGATTTTGGCCACTATAGGTGTGGCAGGGTATACTCAGACATGAGTCCCTTTCTCACTGCTCCATCAGGATTCAAGCAAGCCGGGCCGAAGAGGCTGAAATGCCAGAAACCGGTCCCCGGTAGCTTGTCTCCTTTCTGGTAAAGAATTGGCTTGGTAGTTTAGTCTGCCCTGTTCCCATGATGCACTGGGCCAGGGACAGACTGATTTGCATATAGCCAGATTCTGAGCTGGGATGGGGCAGTGAGATAAATAACGGTGATGGATCAAGCCCTGATCTTTGGACTGGGTAAGAGTGGTCTGCTCAATTCAGACACTCTGTTCATCACCACCCCCTTTTGTAAATCGATTTTGGCCACTATAGGTGTGGCAGGGTATACTCAGACATGAGTCCCTTTCTCACTGCTCCATCAGGATTCAAGCAAGCCGGGCCGAAGAGGCTGAAATGCCAGAAACCGGTCCCCGGTAGCTTGTCTCCTTTCTGGTAAAGAATTGGCTTGGTAGTTTAGTCTGCCCTGTTCCCATGATGCACTGGGCCAGGGACAGACTGATTTGCATATAGCCAGATTCTGAGCTGGGATGGGGCAGTGAGATAAATAACGGTGATGGATCAAGCCCTGATCTTTGGACTGGGTAAGAGTGGTCTGCTCAATTCAGACACTCTGTTCATCACCACCCCCTTTTGTAAATCGATTTTGGCCACTATAGGTGTGGCAGGGTATACTCAGACATGAGTCCCTTTCTCACTGCTCCATCAGGATTCAAGCAAGCCGGGCCGAAGAGGCTGAAATGCCAGAAACCGGTCCCCGGTAGCTTGTCTCCTTTCTGGTAAAGAATTGGCTTGGTAGTTTAGTCTGCCCTGTTCCCATGATGCACTGGGCCAGGGACAGACTGATTTGCATATAGCCAGATTCTGAGCTGGGATGGGGCAGTGAGATAAATAACGGTGATGGATCAAGCCCTGATCTTTGGACTGGGTAAGAGTGGTCTGCTCAATTCAGACACTCTGTTCATCACCACCCCCTTTTGTAAATCGATTTTGGCCACTATAGGTGTGGCAGGGTATACTCAGACATGAGTCCCTTTCTCACTGCTCCATCAGGATTCAAGCAAGCCGGGCCGAAGAGGCTGAAATGCCAGAAACCGGTCCCCGGTAGCTTGTCTCCTTTCTGGTAAAGAATTGGCTTGGTAGTTTAGTCTGCCCTGTTCCCATGATGCACTGGGCCAGGGACAGACTGATTTGCATATAGCCAGATTCTGAGCTGGGATGGGGCAGTGAGATAAATAACGGTGATGGATCAAGCCCTGATCTTTGGACTGGGTAAGAGTGGTCTGCTCAATTCAGACACTCTGTTCATCACCACCCCCTTTTGTAAATCGATTTTGGCCACTATAGGTGTGGCAGGGTATACTCAGACATGAGTCCCTTTCTCACTGCTCCATCAGGATTCAAGCAAGCCGGGCCGAAGAGGCTGAAATGCCAGAAACCGGTCCCCGGTAGCTTGTCTCCTTTCTGGTAAAGAATTGGCTTGGTAGTTTAGTCTGCCCTGTTCCCATGATGCACTGGGCCAGGGACAGACTGATTTGCATATAGCCAGATTCTGAGCTGGGATGGGGCAGTGAGATAAATAACGGTGATGGATCAAGCCCTGATCTTTGGACTGGGTAAGAGTGGTCTGCTCAATTCAGACACTCTGTTCATCACCACCACCCCCTTTTGTAAATCACTGGTTAGAGGAGGCACACATGGAAGCAGAGGTCAGCCCGGGACCAGGGACCAGGGTTCAATTCCCGGCTCGGCGGGGTCTTGAGTCCTAAAAATGTCTATGGACTCGACAATTCTCGCTCCGCTCCGCTGCCTACTCGATTCACAGGTTCACACTCTGCGACTCTGGGCAATAGCTTGCTTAATCTCCACAACGGCCCCTCGCGGCGGGATGCCTGGCTTTCACCTTGCAGATACCCTGCTGGGGTTATCTCACAGGGGAATACCAGGACGGGTTCCCTAAGCAAGCACTTAGAAACCGCTCGGTGATTTGCGCTATATAAATTCCTGTACATTACATTACATATATAAGAGAGACGACCGCCGGGAACAAACAGAGGAGGGATTGCCTGAAGCGGCACACCGCCTCAGAGGATACACACTCGTTTCCTCAATTCGGCACGAAATAGGAATCCCCTCCCGGCTCCCCGCCTGACGGCATAGCGGGATACAGCGCTACACTATCTCTACAAGATTACCTATGGGATATGATAACTCCATTCCTATACTACCACTGATCACTTTATCAACCAGCCTCGTCTGTTTATGAACACACAGAATACCCATTGCCTGAAACTGAGCTTTTAAAGACCCAGACTTACTCCAACCACACAGTGGATTGGGAGTGGAAGCCCTGAAGAGTCGTGTTGACTCACCCGCACACGACGAAACACGTGTCGGCGATTGATATCATTCTCAAGTCTGGAGTAAAAGTTAACATCTTGCTGTAACAAGAAGTATCACACCAAAGAACCTGCGTCTGCGTTTCCTTTTTTACTGTTGGTCATTGTACCTTGTTTGGATGAACACACAGGTAGTTGCGAGAGCTCATTTGTTATAAAACTAGAGAAGCCTTGGATAAGCCATACTGTCATTTTTATTTTACTTCCACTCAACACAGCATACAGCATTGGGCAGTGGGCCAGTCCACTTCAACCAACAGATCTCTTGATCTGTGAGTGATGGCGTTTTGCTTAATCACAGGTACAGTCCTGTAAAAGATGTACACTTCGGTGCTAGGGCAGGAGAGACAATATTTCCCTTTTTTTCAAAATTTCTTTCCTTTCTTCATGGTTTTTATTTCCCAAATATCCTTGCGTTTTTAAACAATGTCCTAAGCTAACGGTAATTCAGAGCCAATAATACCCTTTCTTTGGGCAAATAAGATTGATATTTTCCTGTCATGTACATTAGATCTAAAAATTGTTTTAATGATTAATTTTTCAGTTTAAAGGATTATTTGCAAGCATATAGCCTGCGTGCTTGGGGGTAGCATGTTGTCCTTTCTTTTTTTTTTTTGTGGCATACACTTGCAATAAAAATCAAGAAATTCAACCATCTCACCAGACTGCCAATGGCCCACCTAATGGATTTACTAATGTTTGTAAACAGCAGACCACTTAACAGTACATTTTTCTCCAAAACCATAATCTTGATTTGCGACATACTGCCATTGAAAAAAGTTTTAATTACAAATCTCCACTATACTGATATCTATCATAAGACTATAAAACAGTGCCTTAAATAGAAAAAAATAAGTGCAGGTACTCTTCAAATTGAGCTAGGGGCGTGGTAGTGGGTGGAGTTAGGCACAGGTGAGACATGATGATACGAAAACACTTCTGTTGAGTATTCATTTTCCCCTTGCATTGCTCTTGATAGCTGCCTCAAGCTTTCCATGTGTGCAGAGAATGACATCTACACCAATAGCAGGACATACCAAAAAATGTGAGAAATGCATCAATATAAAAAAATTAGTTAACTCCTTACACAAAATGAAAGTCAAACACAACATATTAATGTTTCAATGTTTTGTAATATTTGTAGCTTCTTAATGTCATACTGTTCCTACATGCTTGCATTTGGCACAATCCTCATATATTCAAGAGTGCACACGCAAACACATAGAAACAAGCATTCCGCAAAAAAATTTCAAATATCTCCTGAGTGTCCTGATTATCTTTCTCTCTGATTTAATCTCTCTTTTTGTCTGATGTTGTTTCTCTCACACACAAACATACACACAACTAAGAAGACACTCTCTAACAGTCTTCACACCCCTAACCTCTCAATCCCTCCCCCACTCACTTCTCTCTAACAGGCTTCACATCTCTAACCTCTCGATTCCTCCCCCACTCCATTCTCTTTCATTTGTATCTAATTCTGTCCCACTCGCTTTACCCCAATTGTATCCTATCATTTTCTACCATCACTCTTTCTATTCCTAATCTGCCGTCTCTGTGCCTCTCTTACTCTTTAAATAGCTGTCTCAATCGCTTCCCTATCTCTATCTGCACTTACTCCTAATGTCTCTCTATCTTTTTTGCCTTTAAACTCTCCTCTGCTCCATCTATCTCTGCCCCTTCACCTTATCTCACCTCATTCTCCCTCATCTCCTCTCTGCAAAAGGATCCATGGCCACTAAGTTTTCAGTGGCAGACAATGAGCATTGCAGGGTTGTGTGCATGTGCAGTGTCCAGCAGGGTAGAGGTCAGGGACAGAAAAGTACTGGCCTCTGATGGGAAGAGCAGTAGACCGCCACTCTCCTCACCGGGGCACCAGGGAGGCCACTTAGGCCATCTCCACCACGCACATCATGGACTCAATGTCCCAACAGGAAGGCAGTATGGGCGTTGATTTGCAGGGGCAAGTGAGTCAGGGGGAAAACAGTCAGATCCCAGTGGGAGGACACAGGGTGAAAATGTCTCTTGTTACCTGGGTTACTATATGGCTACTCATGTGCAGGCTCTCTTTCCTCCCACTCAGTCAGTCTGCACCAGGGCCAGACTGGGAACAGAAACCGGCCCTGGCAAACTGCTCAGCCGGCCCCCGGGGTTTGTGGGGTGGGGGTTGTGGGGTGGGGGTTGCGGGCCAGCTGTTTGCTATGGCCGGTTTTGGGCGATTTTGTTACAGGGGCCGATATTGCCGGTCCTCGCTAACAAAAAATGACCCCCAGGAGCCCAAAACCTGCCCCCACCCTGGCAGCCCATCGGGGTAACACCTGGTGCCCGCTACGGCTCGTTCAGCTCTGGTCTGCACAAATCACTGTGCCCCAGGCAGCCAATATCCCATACACTAATTAACAAAATGATCCAACATGGAGGCTCGGCAGGGGGCTGTTGAGGACGTTGAGAGCTTCCATCTGGGTGGTGAGGGATCAGAAGCCCACTTACCCCTGTGGCAGCCCTCCAGCAGGCCGTCAAGTCCCATCGGGCCACTGCCACAGCTGAATGATATAGACAGACGGCAAAACGACAAACATGCTGCCAAAAAAAGTGCACACAACAAGCCCTCTACACCGGCTTAGTGCCCACCTTACCAATCCCACCCTGAGTACCGGTACTCTCCTTGGTAGTAGTGGAGTAGTGCTGGTACTCAGATTGCTAAAAATAAGATTTGCCTGTATTCAATACCTGTGAGTACTGACCCATTTAAATCACTGCTATGAAGGCAAGTGGTAGACTGTGCACTGACAGGGCGACAGCACACTAGGTGTCTGATGTTCAGGTGTGTCTCTCATGGGCATAGGCAACCAGCGCAGCTGCTGATGCAGCCTGTCCAGGGAGACACATCCCAGGATTTTTGGCATCCTGCGGATACAGGTAAAGGGTCTGTACCTCGGCTTCTGCCACCACTCCCAAGCCGTTCTTCGACTGCACCACCCGCACCACTCTCTAGCTTGCAGCAACCTCCCAACTGGATGGCCAAGCCTATGCAGTATAATGGTGAGTAACCAGGAAGATTAGCATCAGATGGACCTGCACCAAAAGGATCAGGGGGAGAAAGTGCAGTAGAGCACAAGTCTATTTTCTGACTTAGCACACTCGTAGCATAGTCTAATATTTTTGTGCTACCTTGCTACTCTGCAGAATATTTGTATCTGTTCTTGGCATTCACCTTTCCTGCTTTTAATTACCACCTACTAATACCATCAGCTATTACAGAGTCACCACCTTCAACTGACCAAGATGTAGTGCCATTCATACAATTCTTAGCCACTGACCTGCTACTAACTAGCTACTCATCAGTTACCCCTGGCTACTCAAAGGGTGTCATTAGTCACCCTGGTCTAGTTTTTTACCCAGTGGGAGCATCTAATTGTGAGTCAAAACATATTGGACACAGCGAGCTAAGGCTGAAGGCGTTTTCGGTCATTGTGCCTGCCTAAGTGGAAGCAAGCAAGTAACTGAAGTTGCAGCTGCAACTTGCAAGCCAGCCCATTGACACAGTCACTACCAGTTGCGCCTGGACCTAGGCCAACCTGAAGACATTTTTGCTGACTCCTCTGACTTTCATGCATGACTGAGTATACTAAATACTCTAAATTTACCCATAACATCTGCAAACTTGACTAAAAACAGAGTAAATTGTTGTTGAGTAAGGAATAGTCAACATAAACAGTAACACAAAAAGAAGTAAGAGAAACAGGATACAGACAGTAAAGACAGAAGGTGCTAAGTAAAGAGGGAAAAGCCTCGGCAAAGAAGGAAACAAGGAAAGGTATCTGAGAAGAACCGTAGAGACCACTATCTTAACCTATCTTAACCCACACTGATCTTCCGCACCGCTCCCTCCTCGACCAAGGCCACACAGCAACCCTGATCTTACTCAACTGCTATGCAGGCTTTAAAACCATCTCCCAGTGCACACTTGCCGCCAGACTCCATGACGCCGGCATACGGGGAACCACCCTCAAATGGCTCTGCTCCTTCTTCACCGGCAGGATGCAAAGAATCAGACTGCCAACCTTTTCTCTCTGAACCCACAGAGATCAACTGCTGAGCACCTCAAGGATGACTCAGTCCTACGCTCTTAAACATCTTCATGGTCCCCCTTGCCACCATCGTCAGACAACATGGACTTAACATAGTCTCCTACACTGACAACACCCAGCTCCTCCTCTCCCTCACCAAGGATCCTGTCACCACCAGACTTAGCTTACAGGAAGGAATGAAGGAAGTTGCATCCTGAATGAGCAGCAGCTGCCTGAAGCTCAACTCGGAGAAGACAAAGGTTCTCATGCTCTAACCCTCCCCCACCACTTGGGACAACACCTGGTGGCCCACCACGACTTGGCAGCCCACCCATCCATACGGATTACGCCCGGAACCTTGGCATCATACTCGACTCCTTCCTCATGACCCGAAAGGTCAACGCTGTCGCCTCCACCTGCTTCAACACCCTACCCATCCTTTGCAAGACCTTCAAATGAATCCCCCCTGAATCAAGTAAAACCGTCACCCACACACTCATAACCAGCAGACTGGACTACGGAAATGCCCTCTACGCCGCAATCAACAAGTATCTGCTCTGCAAACTCCAGACCTTACAAAACCGCACAGCTAGACTCGTCCTCGGCATACCTTGGCAAGAACACATCGCCCAACACCCAAATATCTTTACAACACCGGACCCCAATACCTCAATGATAGAATCTCCTTCCACACACCCAAGAGAAACCTCTGATCCATCAACCTTGCCCTTGCCGAAAACCCGTGCATCTGCAGAACCAGAAGGGGGGGAAGATCCTTCTCCTACATCGCGGCCAAGACCTGGAACGAGCTCCGGATCAGACACGCCCCCTTTCTTAACATCTTCAGTAAGACCCTCAAGACCTGGCTCTTCCACTGAACAAGCTGCTTACTCCCCACAGTGCCTTGAGACCATCAAGGGTGAGTAGTGTGCTTTACAATTCTCTGATTGATTGATTGATCTTCAGGTGGGTCCATTATACTGTACAAAACCTTCATTATGAAGACATTTACTTACTCTAACAATGGAATGTGAAAAATGTAGGGCTCAGAACTGCCCACAAGGAATTGGGAAAGTTTACCTAACATGGAATGGAAAATGGGAGTCAAAAAAGGGAGTTGCGACAACACAAAATGGAGCTTTTCTATGTCACAAGCCCCGGGCCTTATCTGTTACCTCCACCTGCTGCAGATGAAAGAAATACCAACGCAGCCTACCAGAGGCAAAGGAGCTCCAGTACATAAGAAAAACAGCCACCACACAACAGAGGGAAGGAATTCCTCAACCTAACTTCATTAACTTCAATCCCAGCTCTTGATTTCTTAACAAGGGTAGTGGAATCAAACTCTTGGAGCTGGTGATCTAGTAGACTCCAGACGAGCCTACCTCACCAGGTATATAAGACATAATAGAGCTGAGGGACTTGCCAAACTCATGGGGAGAGAGCCCCAAATCCCGGGTAGTCCTCCATCATTAGGTATTATAAAGTGCAAGACATAAGCGACCAGACATCTACAGGACATGCACCGCAAATCACACTGCAAGTTACACAGCAAGTTCTTCAGCAATTTAATAGAACATTTGAAAGATGGGACAGCAATCTCAATGGAATTCCACATCAAGGACAAATCAGTGTCTGTTCCCCTGCAGTAATAATCCCCAAACCCAAAGAAAGATGTGATGTCTTCCGTGGAACAAACAATAGTAGCAAAAATCTGCAAACCTCTGTAGCCAAGTAAGCAGAAACTGTCATAGAACAAACAAAATAAGCTTCAAGTCACAAGACAGAAAAAAATCCATCGTTCAGACTGCCACCTCCAAACTCACACCATCCTTGCAGATGTGACATATCATAACCCTCAGAAGACTAACAAAAATCATAACTCTCGCAAGAAAAGAATATTGATGCTCCTATCAGGGCCAAATGCACCCTGAAGCCCCCATGATTGATGTACCCATGCTAACTACACAAGAGTAATGACCCCAAGAAGAGGCATTTATCGAAAAAGTCTGATTATCAACACAAACAAGAATCAGATGATTCCGAATTCAATCAAAGATAAGCACAGAACCCTCAAAATAGATGGAATTTGAATTGCCCTTCGTCGTAAACTCAGGAAACGATCACAGTAAAAACAGAGATGATCCCAGTCCCCATAACTGTTCGTGGTTGCTAAAAAAGCTTGTACAATAACTATGCTCCAGGAAATTCCACCATGCCTACAATCAATAGAAGGAACTCATTGCAGGCAGGCTGAAACTCAAGTACCTGAACAATCAACAGCATCCCATTCATATCCAACAAAGCACACACCAGGGACAAAATGGGACTGCAAGTACACTATTCACATCAGTCAAGGTAACTGCCAACAGTCTGAAAACAAAATCAAACCTGTGGAAATAGATAAAAACAACACAAGCAAAATTAAGGAGATCCAAAACGAAAATAACAACTCACATGCACTTAAGCAAAATTAATAAGGAAATCAGAAGGCTGACAGAATAGAATACATTAAAGAAGGTCTTACAGCCAGCCAAATACAAAAAATCAAATATCTGAAAGACAAACGCAAATCAAACTATACATGCTCCAAACTAAACCCAGAGGACAGAACCAATAAACAAAGTTTGGAACTTGCGCCTACACCTGAAACAGGCATCCTCTGGGGCCCCCAAATAAAGTCTCTACCCCAAGGTGCAAGAGGAAAGCACACTATCATCAGGTTCACATATCAAATCCAAAACAAAAATCAATCAGAGAAGAAGAGTGTTTTCTAACCCTCATTTCAGAGGGGTAGTTGGAAGGTGAACAGAGATGCCTAAAACTGCATCTGAAACAAATAAGAATGATCACTGAGGTAGACCCAAAATCATTTTTGCTGACCAAAAGGACATGAAAGATGTGCCATATCAATAACCTGTCTATTAGAAATGTGCCTGTCTCGTCCAGTCCAGAGCAGTCAATCAAGAAATCAACCAACGAGACATTTTTGTGGGAACTGCAGGAACTCCCTAATAAATTATCTAAAAAAACTATTCTATAGTAAGTCTATCAGAACAATTAAGACTCATCCTTCCTGCCACAGTTTTACACAAATACATCAAAGGGAATAGACACACTGCCATCAAAAATGGAAAAATGAGGCACCAAACGATTCAGACCAAGAACACAAAGCACTCTATAAGAAGATGGCTCACAAATCCCTCATGTGTCCTGCCAGAGGAGATAGCACATGGCATAAGTATTGTTCCAGAGAAGAGTCAGACAATTCCAAGTAATACCCCTAGTTGCAAAACCTTGTGCTGGTTAGATCAGGTACCAACTGAATTTTCTAATGCAAATAGGAGACCATTTGGAAATAGATGCCCTGGACAGCCTAGACAACTACAGACATAAAATGTTTTGAGACTTGGACCCAAGTAGACTGCAACGACCAGGCACTAAGGGCATTGACACACAAAGAAACCCTTAACCATAGCATCTAGAAATCTGACAGCAACCATCGGAACAAACTCCGGTGCAGGGTTCAGAAAAACGGGGTCTATGCTGCCTAACTGTGGACACTGTCTGCAATAGTAATGGCTTCCTGGGACATGTTTAGCATCTTAGGGACAATTTCAGACCAGGAAGTACAATCCTTCACCTCTACAGGCAAGAAATAAAAAGAACACCACCAGGCACAAACAGCCAATGCCAAAACTAACTTCTTGAGGATGGCGACCTAAGATTTTCACAAAAAATCTGTACTCAACCATAAAATCTCCCAGATTAAATAAGTGGATCATTTTCAAAAAATCTTTCGAAACAACACAACACCAAAATGTTAGAAAAGCATGAGGCCCCACAAACCTCATTGAAATTACCAATAGGAAAGAATTCAAGGAAGAAGTCAAAAACGTGTTCTCCATCAACAATTAGAGGACTTAATCTCAAAACTGGAAATGAAAGTGCTCTACTCTCACACCTTCTTCCGGAAAAAAACAGAATTAGAAAGTTTGCCGAACTTGAGGGCACACATTTTGCAGACTGTTTTACCTTTGCTTCTAAAACTGCTCTTCCCCAGACTGGGTTAAAAAGCATCCAAGAATGGAAAGAAGACACAGGCTTCTTTTCCATGTATAAAGGTGGATTCCGAGGAGGCTGTGCCACCATCAATCAGGTTTTCATACTCCAAAACCAAATTCTTAAATACACAAAACAAAAGAAGGGATGCCCCTACACTGCTTTTCTAGCGTACTCCATGGTCTTTGATGGCATTGAAATGGCACCAAAAATCCAGAACACCTAATCCATGAAACCCAGGGTCAAAAAAATGTTAACCTGGAAAGAGAAAAATCAAACGGGTACAAGCCATTACCTACCTGGCATCATCTTTGCAGCATCAGGCTCTTAGAAGCCAAATACAGAGAATTCCTCTGGAAAAACAGAAGTGATTGGCTGGAGTATTCTTAAATCACTCACTATACTGGAGGAAGCAGATTGTCCTGCATGCCATCCACAGCGCAAGCAAAAAATGGACTCAATTTTCACCTCTAAAGGATAAGTATGGTCAATAATGGAGAACATTTCAGACACAGGATCTTCACGGTGCAGAAGAACTTTGGAAATCTCAGCTACAGACCCATAGGCCTCTCCATCAGGAGCCCACCAGGCAGTCTGAATTTACTTTAGTTGAGCTATAACGCTATATAGAGGTGACGAGCTATGAAGAGCAGAATACCAAAGCATGTTTTGCATATCCGATCTATAAATTCTGGGAAGAACTTGTCACCCGGGACAATTAACCCTCTAAGAAAGAGCAAGTGGCACAAGAAGCCAGGAAACTGAGCTTCCAGAAGAGATATTCCTCGTGAACTCTCTCCATCGGGCGTATGAGTTTTATAAAACAATACTATTAAGGCAATACTTAGGACGCCACAGAGAAGTATGGCAAGAAAAAGGAGCTAAGATCAAGATATCTCTCTCGTGCAGATGGTATACACCCGTTACAACGCATCTTTTACAACTACCTACTATTACAACGCATCTTTTACAACGCATACCATTACAACGCATTGCGCTGGGGGGCGCTCTAGGATAGGGAATAAGTATAATTTACTATCCAACACCTTCCCTAGTGTCCACGGGGACTGGAGTTAGAATAGTAAATTATACTTACCACTATCCAGCACCTCAAAGTGCTATGCGTTGTAATGGTATGCGTTGTAATGGTCGCGTTGTAATAGTAGGTAGTTGTAACGGTATGCGTTGTAACATGGTACATCCGTGCAGATTCATGCTTTCTCCTTTCGTGATGGTTTTATTGTTTTCTCCTCCTATTTCTTTCCCTTTTATGTATTTTTCATCCTCTTGCTCTTGGAAAATGTATGATGAGGAAAAATAAGAGCCGGTCCCCAAAAATGAGCTCTGGTGGCCCCAACCGTTAACCACCAGCTTAAATTAAGCATTGGCGCAGACGCTTCAACCTAGTGGGGTTCAGTCTATCAGAACAGCAGAACAAACCTAAACATTTAACAAACCCTCGCAGGCACATTGTATTTGTAATAGTAATTCAATTGAAAACATTGTCTTTGAATGCACATGGTATTCAAAGTGCAGAAAGCCATGTCTGGAGACCTTGATAAGACAAATATATGTGGAAGACCCAAAAGGTATGTTGATATACTTCTGGGGTAACGAACCGGAAACTACCCATGAAGTTGGCACTTTCCTCAAGGTAGCTGGGAAAATCATAAAACCAACATCTCATTGTTAGCCTCATCCATGTATAAATCATGGGGGGTAAAAAATGTACGCTTTCATCAATACAGAGGCCTTGACCTCCAGTGCAAGCGTGGCAAGAAAGCACGGTCAGAATAGCACGCAAAAACTAACGCCTGCCCCCAGCCGAGAAAGCTTCATGCGCACCCATTCTCTGGACTGCATAAACCCCAGCACCTCAAAGATGGAAAACCAGATCCACAAAGTGAATGAACTGAACCAAAGAACATGCACCATCGTGGGGGGATGAACAAGACCCCTGAAATGTCACTACCACTACATGAGTTTTCCAACCTCACAATTCCAAACTGAAACAACACCATGGCATTCCAAAGAAAATATGTAAATATGAACGGCCATGGGTTGTAAGACTTGAACTCATACATTCCCTGCATGCGGTCCTATACCCATCAGAATTTGCAGCCCTACACCTTTCCCTACCTTTAGGGCTCGCGTGAATTTGCATTAAGCCATCCTACCGCTCCAAATTCCCTTCGCAACTACTAATACATGTTTTTCATGTCTGTGTGCAAGGTCTTCACGACCAAAATCGAAAAGGTAGGAGTTTCATTGCATGCATCGCACCTTTAGCAAACATTGCACTTTTTAACTACGTGTCAGTTACTTTCAATGAAAAGCCTGTAAGTTATGCTAACTGGTTAGGCAGACTTCCCGTGAATAGTTTGAAACAAAGGTGAGCATCTCCAAAACTCATCTGGTCTCTCCAGACTTTTCCCAGTTCCAGTCTTTGTAAATATGGTGTATGGGAGCTGGCACAAAGCTGAGCTGATCGTGTTATCTCAAAATTACTCCAGGGCAAATCTTATTTTAGTGTCACTGCACTCCACTGAAGGTCCCCGAGACTGTACTGTATTCTCCAGCACTTCCGAAGAAGCTAGGAACAGCCAGGAGTTACTGCTCTTGTGATATGGGCCAATGGTTTATTTATCAGCTATTTATAGTCTGGAGCTTATGCTGCGCGGTGTCAGGGGTTTTCTTCTAATCAGATCAGTGCTTGGATGGAAAGACTTTTCTAACGTCAGTACTCTCCCTTTAAAAAGGTCTGACCATTTAGAGGTCTGATTATCAGGCTCGAGGAGCCACTGAAGGAGGGCCGGTTACGGTGGGGGGGGGGGGGGGGGGGGACACTGGGAGGAGCGCGCGGAGTTCACCAGGACCCGTGTCTGTTCCCTGGAAGCCTGGACTGGCTTGCTCCTGTGACGCCTGTGGGGATAATGATTCATTTTTGAATGGTGTGATGTTATTTTTCCCGTAAACTGTAAAATGGAACACATTTCTTTTCCGCCTACGGATGATAAAGTCGCTAATGGCGGAGTCGAGAGAAGGCTGTGCAGAGGTGAAAAGAGTCCATCTTGCCTTCAGCAGCCCGTTCATCCCAAGGGACCATTTAACGAGCTGACAGTGAGTGCGTCCGAGTGAGGCGCAGCACCGAGTAAACACGACCGGCCGTAATTCATGTCCGATGAGGGAAGCCAAAAGGAAGGGCGGTGGAAGCAGGCTGTCCTTGAAACCCAAGACAGTCCCTGCCGGCGTGGCCTGGCAGCACTACAAGGCAAAGCAATCCTCAGAGCAGGACTTTTTCTTTGGAGGAGGGAAGGGGGTGGCTACAAGGTCGCGTGCTGAAGGTCAACAAGGAGGCAGGCGCTGGGCCTGGGAGGGTTCCTGCTTGCATTTCTGGAAGCTGATTGCGTTGTTCCAAATGGCACCCTTGGCTTGCACACAGGGCACAAGTCCTAAAAAAACAAGCATTTGCAATGCAATAGGTCTCGCATTAGGAAAGTTTGAGCTATTGGTCTTGTAAATGACACATTTTATATTTATGTGTTGGTTTTGAAAATAGCGAAATTAATAGCTTTGTCATTTACAATGCCAATACTTTTAACTTTTGCAAATGTGACACATAGCATTTGTAATGCAATGTTGTATTTACGTGACTTAGATGTATTGATATTACAAATAACAATGGCTTTTAATTTTTTAAAATAATTAATACTTAAATGACATTTATTGTAATTTATAATGGCAATAGCTTAAACTTTTGTAAATACCTTTTGTGAAGATTATGTTCAGTGTATGTTATTGTGACACAAATACAAGAACAGAAGTGAAATATTAACGTATTTTTGTGACATTTGTAATAAAGCTTTAAACATTGAGAGAACATATTTGAACTAGTTGTTGTTGAATGGTTGCACTGATTGATGCTGTGGTGGCGCGGAGGGATGTTGTGGTGGCGACGAATGATGCTGTGGCGTTCAGTGATGCTGTGGTGCCCCTGAGTGATGCTGTGGGGGTGCGATAGATAGATAGAGGCAATAGACAGAGTGAGGGCGATAGATAGATAGACAGAGTGAGGGCGATAGATAGATAGACAGAGTGAGGGAGATAGATAGATAGACAGTGAGGGCGATAGATAGAGTGAGGGCGATAGATAGAGTGAGGGCGATAGATACAGTGAGGGCGATAGATAGATAGATTAATAGAGAGTGAGGGCGATAGAGAGATAGAGTGAGGGCAATAGATAGATAGAGTGAGGGGAATAGATAGATAGAGTGAGGGCGACAGATGTGTGTGTTTGTGTGTGTGGTTGTGTGTATAGTTTTGTGAGTGGTTGTATGTGTGAGTGGTTGTATGTATGAGTGTTTGTATGTGTGAGTGGTTGTATGCGTGTATGGTGGTGGGGTTGTGTGTGGAGTTGTGTGTGTGGGGGTGTTTGGGGTTGTGTGTGGGGTTGTGTTTGTGGGGTTGTGTGTGTGGGGTTGTGTGTGTGTAGTTGTGTGCGTAGCTGTGTGTGTAGTTGTGTGTGTGGTTGGGTGTGTGGTTGGGTGTTTGGTTGTGTGTGTGGGAGATTGTGTGTGTGGTATGGTTATGTGTGTTTGGTTGTGTGTGTGGTTGTGTGTGTGTGTGTTTGTGTGTGAGATTGTGTGTGTGGTTGGGTATGTGGTTGTGTGTGGTTGTGTGTGTGGTTGTGGTTGGGTGTGTGGTTGTGGTTGTGTGTGGGTTTGGGTGTGGGGTTGGGTGTGGTTGGGTGTGAGATTGTGTGTGTGGTGTGGTTGTGTGTGTGGTTGTATGTGTGTGTGTGTGTGTGTGAGCGGTTAGAGAAGGATGAACGTGGAAGAGAGCAGCAGATCATCACAGCAGAAGAGAACAGGGAGTTGGAGAAGGGGGCGGGTGGAAGAGAGCTGCAGATCAGCATGGGAAAACAGACCAGAGAGTTAAAGAAGGAGGCGGGTGGAAGAGAGCAGCAGATCAGCACAGGAGAAGAGAAGGGAACAAGGAGTTAAAGAAGGAGGCGGTGGAGTTGTAGGGTGGAGTTGGAAGGTGGATTTGGATTTGGAGGGTGGAGTTGGAGGGTGTATTTGGATTTGGAGGGTGGAGTTGTAGTTGGAGGGCGGATTTGTAGTTGGAGGGCGGAGTTGTAGTTGGAGGGTGGAGTTGTAGTTGGAGGGTGGAGTTGGATTTAGAGGGTGGAGTTGGATTTGGATGGTGGAGTTGGATTTGGAGGGTGGACTTGGATGGTGGAGTTGGATGGTGGAGTTGGCGGGTGGATGAAGGGCCAGAAATATTGGGGCAGATTCATTAACTTGGTAAACAGTGTGCTTCTGAAGGGCCGATAGGGCTGGGACAGAGTTCATCATTCGTGAGACAGCTTGATTCTTCAAATGAGCCGGTAATATTGGGGCAGAGTCAGTGACTTAGGCGAGAGGGTGTTTCCAAAGGGCTGGTATGGCTGGGACAGAGTCAGTAACTCGTGAGACAATTTGGTTCTCCTGAAGGGCTGGTAATATTCGGGCAGAGTGAGTGACATGGGCAGAATAAGGCTGGGACAGACTCAGTCACTTGTGAGACAGTCTGCTACTTCTGGGGAACACAACGGGGTGAAGCAGCCAGCCTCAGAGGCCGTATGCTGATATCTTTGCTAGCTCAGTCAAGCGTCTGACTGATGTCATTCGGTTGACAGACTAGTGCCAGATAGGCTCGGTTGGGGAGGACACTCACACCCTAGCACAATAACAGCACCATTTAATTAAATACTCATAGGGAAGGCAGTAGGCGCAAAGACAGGAGAAGTTCACTAGGGACAAAGGAGTGGAAGGAAGAACGAAAACATTACATTTCCTTTTAGTAACAACATATGAGTCCGTGGTGGAAAAGAGAGAGTCTGTTTGTGAAATCCCTCGCCAGCCCAAACACATAAGCACTATCTTTGGATCTTTTATTGCTGTCTGTCTGCTGAGGGAGGAGGGGCCAATGAGGGCAAGCTTAGTGTGATGTTTTGGAGTGAAAAGCTCTGGCATTGCGCGGAGGGGGGCGGGGGAAGCTCTGGCATTGTGGAGGAGAATATCTTCTGGAAGTTAAAGTAAATAGATTTATTTTAGTCAGTCACGACATTTTAGAACTGGAGAAAGTCGTGTTACATATATTAATACATTTGAAGAAAGCTGTGTTACAAAATTAATAGCCTCTAATGCGCGCAAGATGACTAGAATGTGCAAACAGCTTGAATTATAGAGAACTGTTGTAATCTGCATACTTTAAAAATAAACTGAGCGCGAAGGAGCAGAGACAACGTGAAAGTGTTTACAAAAGAGTTTAAAGATTACAAGAAAAGTGTGGAAGTGTTGGCATAAATTACTAAAGCAATATTCATTTGTGAAAAGATCAAAACAATGCATCTACGGTGGAATTGATGTCTCATATGGAAGTAAACTGTCAGCCTGATAGATTTGCGAAAGACTACATGAGCACCGCGTAGCTAATTACTGTTCTGCCGGCTGTTAAAAAGTAAACAAAGCGCAATGCTTCTGAAGGGCCGATAGGGCTCGGACAGAGTTGGTCATTCGTGAGACAGCTTGATTCTTCAAATGAGCCGGTAATATCGGGGCAGAGTCAGTGACTTGGGCAAGAGGGTGTTTCTAAAGGGCTGGTAGGGCTGGGACAGAGTCGGTAACTCGTGAGACAATTTGGTGCTCCTGAAGGGCTGGTAATATTCGGGCAGAGTGAGTGACATGGGCAGAATAAGGCTGGGACAGAGTCAGTCACTTGTGAGACAGTCAGATACTTCTGGGGAACCCAACGGGGTGAAGCAGCGAGCCTCAGAGGCCGTATGCTGACATCTTTGCTAGCACAGTTAAAGGCAGAGGAAACTGACGACATAGCATGGGGAGCCGCAGCCTTTGATGTGCCGGCCGGCCATGCAGTGAATAATTAGGGGAGGAGAAATGCCGGCCTGAGGCAGAGCGCAAAGCAACAGATGGCATTTCTCCTCGCCTAATTATTCACTGCATGGCCGTCCGGCACATCAAAGGCTGCTGCTCCCCACGCAGCTCGGGCACGTCCCGCTGGAAAATAGTCAGAAGGAAATAGTAGATGACGATATGAGCAATCGGTATTATAAAGGGTTATCTTTTGCTTTGATTTATTTATACATTTTTAAAGAAATGTAGTATTTCTGGATTGGTTCTTAATGCAGCGAGGCTCATTTATAAACCCCACGTGAATAGGCAACACCGACCCTTGAAAAAGTAAGCTTGTCAAGGGCGGGGAGAGGATAATGGGGGCTCGGCACAATTAATTTGCTGATGAGGGACACTGGCCGAAAGATTGGAATTCTAATGGAGACCAGACACAGGTTGACTGCTGTTACGGGATAACGGTTGAATGAGTAAAGTTTGGGTGAATTACTCTAGTAAATGGGGATTAAGGCATGACTAGTATGAATGAAGCCACATTTCAGTGCACATAGATGAACAAGCACATTGAGATGAAGTGATTTGCACGGCCTGGCGGCCGTGAAGCCTTTGAACCTCTCGAGAAAAGCCAGAAACACCAGGGGGGCGGAGATTGCCTTCAAGAATGCGAGTCATGGTGTGGTGTCTACATGGGCTGAGGAGAGTAAATATGCAAGTCACGGCCTGCGGCCGTGAAAGGTGAAGTGAAGAGCAAGTCTGTGTATTAAATAAAAGAGTAGCCCGCAAGTAATGTGAATGACAAAGAGGGTGAGTGGGTAGTTTGGACCCAAAGCACTTTAAGGCAAAAAATCTCAAGGAGCTGACATTTAAACAAGTTGCGATGCATGGGCAGAGAGAAGGCAGGTGCTGGAGAGGGAGGGGGTGGGCAACTCGAGCGACCATATGGAGAGGGAGGGGGGTGGGCTGCCTGCTGGGGGAGGCCAGACACAGGTTGACTGCTGTTACGGGATAACGGCTGAATGAGTAAAGTTTGGGTGAATTACTCTTGTAAACGGGGAGTAAGGCATAACTAGTATGAATGAAGCCACAATTCAGTGCACATAGATGAACAAGCGCATTGAGATGACGTGATTTGAACGGCCTGGCGGCCGTGAAGCCTTTGAAGCTCTTGAGAAAAGCCAGAAACACCAGGGGGGCGGAGATTGCCTTCAAGAATGCGAGTCATGGAGTGGTGTCTACATGGGCTGAGGAGAGTAGAAATGCAAGTCACGGCCTGCGGCCGTGAAGCTGGCAGGGCTGCCTTTGATGATGGAATGCAAGCTTGTGCACGAGGAGCTTGTGGTCACGTGATTCTCGTGAACTGTTGAAAATCCGCTTTTGGAGAGCCTTTTGAGAGCCTTGGGTTTAAGTAGTGGTTTAGCTGCATTAGACTCGCATATTCATTCCTTGCGGAATGGAATAGGCGAGACCTGAAAAAGAAGTGGGGAGACGCTGACATCACGACAGGAAGAGACGTCACCAAAGATGGCTTGCACTCAGTTGCAGTTTATAGTTATCGAGCTCCCTGTAAAATAAGTGGGGGACACCGTCCACCCGCGTGGAACCCCGACTCGAGCCCTGCTTGCACATAGCCCAAAATACACTTACTGTATAACAAAGTAGTGGTTTAGCCGCATTAGACTCGCATATTCATTCCTTGCGGAATGGAATAGGCGAGACCTTAAAAAAGAAGTGGGGAGACGCTGACATCACGACAGGAAGAGACGTCACCAAAGATGGCTTGCACTCAGTTGCAGTTTATAGTTATCGAGCTCCCTGTAAAATAAGTGGGGGACACCGTCCACCCGCGTGGTACCCCGACTCCAGTCCTGCTTGCACATAGCCCAAAATACACTTACTGTATAACAAAAGGATATTGCAAGTCACAAAGCAATTACTTGACCCTACAGATGAACAAGTCCGAAAGCTGAGTTTCTTCATAATGTCGTAGGAACTCTGAGGTGACTCGCAATATTCTTTAAAGGTTGGGCAGAGGACAGGCGTGCAACGCCCATTGGGCTCAAAGGGCTTTAGCCCCCCCCTCCGACTCGTGTGGCAGCCCAGGCTGAGACAGCTTTCCGGGCACACCCACAGCCGCACCCGAGCACTTCCCAGATCTTTAAAAGACCATTTGCTTGTTAATGAGGCTTTGTTGTTTTTTCACCCCTTCTAGAGCCCCTGCACCCCCCCTCTAACTATTGTCGGAAAAATCAGCACCCCCCGAAATTTTTGCGTAGCCCCCCCGAAATTTGGATCTAGTTGTGTCTCTGGAAGAGGGTATATAATTCCTTGCAAGGCTCTGTCTTGGAAGCTTCAGTCGAGCACAGTAATAACCTGGCTCTTATCTTCCACAAAAAGATTTTAGATATTTACTCCTCCTTTCCCGCTGGCTCAATAGACGAGGAACCCCCGGGAGGTGGATCCCTCCCCACACAGCCTGAGGCCATGCTCTTGGTCTTCCCCAATCTTACAATAAGTAGACTTTCAGATCTTCTGAATGCAGTAAAATCTGGTTCAACTTCGCCCCTGTTCCTCTTTACATCCTGCGGCAGGGGTTTGATTGTATTGCCCCTATTGTGGTGAAATTACTGAATCTTCCTCAAGCATGTGAGCATGTCCCTCTGTAATGGAAACATGCGGAGGACAAGCCCCTTCTAAAAAAGTCTGGACGAGACCCTTTCTGTCAAAGTAATTACAGGCCCATTTCCCTGTCATTTGGCCTTCAAAGTTCCTGGAGAAGCATGTTAACAACGATCTCTCTGCTTTCCTGGAATCCAGTAGTGTCCTCCACCCCACAAAAATGGAGTTCAGACCAAAGTACAGAAACAGCTTTGCTGGCTGTGGTTGAGGAACTTAGAACTTTGTTGGGCAAAGGAGATTCAGCGGCCATCATTCTCCTAGACCTCAGCACTGCCTTTGAAACTGTAGATCACTCCACACTCATCCATAGGATGTGGATATCAGCGACCGTGCTCTGACCGTTGATGCAACAGAAGCGATGTTTAAAAAAAATTATTTTTACGTCCCACACCAATCACTATAAAACTAACAGAAACGTAACTCTAATGACGGAACCATAAGTCATTATTATTCAGTTAGCAGTATCAAAGGTCCTCCAATGGATCTTTGGTGGAGCTAAAAGGCACCAAGTAATGAAAGTCAGAGAGCTATTCCCTCATGAGGACCTATAACGAAACAACTGTAATATGTCAAAATAACTCATAACTCACGAAAAAAGACACACTATTCTTTTCTATATATTTTCTCTTTGTTATTCAAAATATGAATGTTCAATCACAAGTACAAAATAGTATATCATCGCTTAGTTCTCAATGTAACAGGTTAATTCCGCAACAAGCATACCAGGTTGAATACTCAAAAAAAATGTTAAAACATCAGGTATAGAGGAGAGAGAGAGAGAGAGAGAAAACATCAGCGTAACACAGTTCACCTACGAAAATAATAATGCACAGTGTGCAATTAGTCAGAAAACCTAACCCCATTGCCGTTAGGTTTTAGCACAAGCAATATCACCAGCCAATGATGTGAAAAGTCTTTAAGAAAGTCTCTTAGGGTTTCGCAGGTTACACCAGCCAGAGTGATCAGGAATCAGCACCGCATATAGCATACCACAAACGCAGGGACAGGTCACCAATCTTGTGAATGAGCCGAAGAACACTTTCCCTCAGTCGACTTTTATAGTACAGTTTTTCTTATCTCTTTATCTCTGAGAAAATGTTTCTATTACAACTCTATTTAAGTCTCTCCTTTGGACAATCACTATGGGAAGATGGTCTCCTGACAATGACTTTACAAATATTCTCTAAGCATACTTTGTCTAAAAATTGTATAACTTGCTAGAGAGGAAGAGGAAGAACTACAGAAACATTTGTAGAAACATATTGAAACAGTTTCATTTGAGTGTACTCAGAAATTAACTAATATCTACATTCTAAGGAAACATTTGAAACATTACATGGACAGAAACACCGAAGCACATCTCCTAGTATTCCTAAAGCCTACATTATTTTAACAAAAGAGAACAATTATTTATAAAGCTTAAATACATTTTCACGAGTAATAAAACATTTTTCGTGATCGAAGCTTGTTTCTGTAGTTTAGGAAACATAAAAACATTTGATTTACACAGGCATGACAACTCTCTTTTAATCATTAATTTAAGCCTTATTATTTAATTAACACTACTAAATTTAACATAATCTAATTAATTTGATTATTTTTCCAACCAAGAAAGTCATCTGTTAAGTCGAACAGCACATTTTTGTGTTGTTCATTTTCATAACGCTTGTTTAGTGTTTGTTTTCAAACATTAGTATTTATTAAAAACATACACACAGGTGGATTTCATTGAGCAGATTTTATTTGCCAACATAAAGCTCCATCACCTGGCTCTCCTCCTTTTTGGCAGATGGAACCTTCCAGGTGCTTGATCACTCCTAGTACTCCAACAATTTTCCCCTTCATTGTGGGGTACTTCGGGGGCTTTCTCCCAGCCTCACCCTTTTTGACTTGTGCCTATGCCCCTTGGCCGAGATCGTCTACTCCGTTGTGTTAACATTGATCTCATACGCCGACAATACCCAATTAATGGTATCAATATCCCCAGATCCTAGCTCTAGCCACCTCATCCTGGCTCCTTGTCTCCAGGAGGTGGGCAAAAGGATGGCCAATTTTAAGCTGAAGCTTAATGAAGAAAAGAGAGGTGAGAATACTGGGCAACAATTTTAATAAAAGGCCGCCACCCTTTGTGCCAGATTGTCTGTTGAGTCTCCACAGTCCTAAGGAGGTAATCAAGAGCCTTGGAATGTGGCTAGATGCCCATCTCACTGGATTGGCAGAAACTTGCGTCCACTTGTTTTGGCATCCTGGGAATGTTTAAAAAGGTATTGAGTTTCCTTCCCTTTCTTGCTCAAAGATTTTGGGCCTCATTTATAAAAAGTGACGCATCGCTGGGTGAGAACAGCGATGCGTCACTTTTCACTGCGCCCTCCTTGCGACACCAATGATGAGTCATATTTACAGTATGACGCATCATTGTGCAAGGAGTTACAGATACATCAGTATTTCTGACATATCTGTATGGCGCAAAAGTGACGCATTGCTGGAGTGTGTCACAAAAGTGACGCAACTCCAGCAATGCTTCCTTTCACATGGGGCAAGCCCCATGTGAAAGGGCCTGCATCAGTCAGCCTGCTGTGAGGCAGGCATAAGAAATTGACGCATTTGTGTCCTAGAAGTGGCGCAGTGAAATCTTATAGATTTCACTGCGTCACTTCCATGGCCCTTTTTTACGTCAAAACACCCCCCTTACATACATTATACCTGGCGCAGGTATAATGTGGCGCTGGGGTTTACAAAGTCACGCATCTACCTAGATGCGTCACTTTGTAAAAATGGCGCAACAAGGCGCATTTTTTACGCCACTGGTGCGTCACAAAAAGTGAGGCACTGGTGGCGTAAAAGTGACGCACAGCCTCATAAATGAGGCTCGAAATGTCCAAGCTCTTATGATCTCACGCCTCAACTATGGCAATGTTCTCTATCTAGGTTCGCTCTGCTATGTTTATAAAGAGACAGCAGACTATGCAGAATGACGCTACTCGCGTTCTATTGAATGCCGAGGCATCAATCTGTAAAAAGATCTTCAAAGGACCTCTACTGGCTCCCGAATTGAGCAGAGGGTCCAGTTTAAGACCCTCTGCATCCTGCACAGGCTGCTTCATGAGGAAGGCCCTGTCTTACTTAGGCCGCTAGTCATCCTCCACTCTCCTAGAAGGCTACTCAGAGCTTCTTCAGCTCATCTTCTTCAGGTTCCTAAATTTTGCAGATCCCGTTAGGGTGGCCATTCCTTTCCCTTACCGGGTCCCCAAACTTTGGAACACCCTTCCATTGGAACTGCGTGTACTGTCCAATGAGCTTTCATTTCGTAAGGCCTTTAAAGTATGGCTAAACAGCAATTAGCCCTAGGGAATGTTGGCTTACCCACATTTTTACTTTCTTCTGACTGTTCTAGAGTGGGGAGGCCTTCGGGTAGCCATGGGCTATATAAGAACTACAGAATAGAACAGAATGGTATAGAGTTGTAGGCTACGTGGAAGAGGTAGTCCAGAGTGCCATTCGTGATGTAAAGAGTGCCTTTGCTTGTGTCATGTTTTTGGTCCAAAAAGTGCCACATTCACTGGCTTGGCAGCTGCTGCTAGGGTGTTTATCTGGGGCTGTGATGTGACCCGACTAAAATTCCTGGTACTTGCATCTTTGAGTACCTATTCCTTTCAATAGCAACAACTGTGGCACCACTGACACAACCCTCCCAACAACCCTGCTGCCCTAACTGTGTTATCTTGATGAGGATGCGTGGAATGAGAGCCGCACTTCAAGCAAGATGATCAGTGTATCACTATCCTCGGGTGTTCTGCTGTCTGATGATAACCAAATCGATGCCTGCCAACATCTGCTGTATTCTGCACATACAAGATATCCGCATCTGAACTCCTGGCTTTAGCAGCTAGAGCGAGGGTGGGGTCTTTATGGGCCTCATTTATCTGTAACTTGACAGATAAAAGCTCATAATTAACTCTAAAAGGAAGATAGACGGATGGGTTGATAGAAAAGGGAAAGAATGAGTGGACGGAGAGTGTGTAAAAGTATGGATGGATGAGTGGGTAAAAGGATGGGGGGTGACAGGATGGATGGATAAGTGGATGAAAGGATGAGTGTGCAAAATGGGGAAACCACAGTTACAACGCATCTTTTACAACGCACACCGTTACAACGCACACCATTACAACGCAGGATCCCTTACAACGCATGATTTTACAACGCATGATTTTACATAGCAGATGCTATTACGACGCATGCCTTTACAACGTAAGTATAGGTAAGTTTTTCTTTTTATTTAACCTTTTTTTAAATTAATGTTATTTTTTTAATATATATATATATATATATTTTTAGGTTTCAGCGTTGGGTTTGTGTTTTGTGGTACAGGGGTATTTTTAGGTTTCAGGGCTGGGTTTGTGTTTTGGGGTACAGGGGTATTTTTAGGTTTTAGGGCTGGGTTTGGGTTTTGGGGTTCAGGGGTATTTTTAGGTTTTAGGGCTGGGTTTGGGTTTTGGGGTACAGGGGTATTTTAAGGTTTCAGGGCAGGGTTTGGGTTTTGGGGTTCAGGGGTATTTTTAGGTTTCAGGGCTGGGTTTGGGTTTTGGGGTACAGGGGTATTTTTAGGTTTCAGGGCTGGGTTTGGGTTTTCGGGTACAGGGGTATTTTTAGGTTTCAGGGCTGGTTTTGGGGTTTGGGGTACAGGGGTATTTTTAGGTTTCAGGGCTGGGTTTGTGTTTTGGGGTACAGGGGTATTTTTAGGTTTCAGGGCTGGGTTTGGGTTTTGGGGTACAGGGGTATTTTTAGGTTTCAGGGCAGGGTTTGGGTTTTGGGGTACAGGGGTATTTTTAGGTTTCAGGGCTGGGTTTGGGTTTTGGGGTACAGGGGTATTTTTAGGTTTCAGGGCTGGATTTGGGTTTTGGGGTACAGGGGTATTTTTAGGTTTCAGGGCAGGGTTTGGGTTTTGGGGTACAGGGGTATTTTTAGGTTTCAGGGCTGGTTTTGGGTTTTGGGGTACAGGGGTATTTTTAGGTTTCAGGGCTGGGTTTGGGTTTTGGGGTACAGGGTTTTTTTTAGGTTTCAGGGCTTGGTTGGGGTTTTGGGGTACAGGGGTATTTTTAGGGTTTTTTAAATACCTAATCTATTTTATAAAATATATACATATATATATATATGTACAAAATAATTATTTTAAAATAATATAATTAATTAAATAATTTATTTTTAATTAATTACATTTTTTAATAAAATAATATACTTACCTATACTTACGTTGTAATGGCATGCGTTGTAATAGCATCTGCTATGTAATGTCATGCGTTGTAAAGGCATGCGTTGTAAAGGATCCTGCGTTGTAAAAAATGCGTTGTAACGGTGTGCGTTGTAAAATTTCGCGTTGTAACGTCATACATCCGCAAAATGATGGGTGTGTAGGTGAAAGGATGGATGGTTGGGTGAAAGGGTGGGTGGGTGAAAGGATGGAGGGGTGGGTAAAAGGATCTGCAGGCAAAATAATGTATGGATGAATGAATAGGTGAAAGGATGGGTGGATAAAAGGATAGGTGGTTGAGTGGGTAGAGGGTAAGTGGGGGAAAAGGTGAGTAGATGATTGGATGAGATAATGTATTGATGGATAAAAGGATAAAAGAATGACAGAGTAAATTGAAACCTGAGGGGATCGATGAATGGCAGAGTAAATGGAAATGTCAGAAGCTAGATGGAGATATAATACGTAAAAAAGGTTTTAAATGTATGTTGTGTGTGTGCTTGTGGGTGAGAGTGTGTTTATGTGATAGAGTTTGTGTGTCTGTGTTTGAGCCTGCGCACCTGTATGTGCAGGCGTGCACAAGTGAAAGTGAGTGAGAGTCAATGACTAGTAGTGAGTGAGATTGTGTGAGCCTGAGGACCAGATGTTATATTCTTTAAGGTAGGGCAGTGCTGCACCAAAGTTCCTGCGTTTCTTTGCGTCAAAGAGAGAGAATCTGCTAGGATATGGTGTATTTTTTCCCTCCCTATGCGATGGTGCACGATGCAGCATACATGCAAAGTTGGAAAAACAAAGAGAACTTAAAACATTTCTCCATGTTATACCTACCTGAAGGAGGCACAATATTTTGGTACACATTCCTGTCTAGCAGTGATTGGAGATAGGACTTTGCATCAAACCCCATGGGCTGTTACATTGGAAAACACCTATGCACCATCCATGGAAAGCCATTGTGATGCAAAGTAACACAAAGCAGCACACAGCACAACTTTGTGTTACTTTAATATACTATACAATGCAAAT
The DNA here is from genome assembly GCF_964263255.1 of Lissotriton vulgaris. Taxonomy (NCBI): domain Eukaryota; kingdom Metazoa; phylum Chordata; class Amphibia; order Caudata; family Salamandridae; genus Lissotriton; species Lissotriton vulgaris. The sequence goes on from NC_141685.1 coordinate 1,689,801,222, forward strand.
TCTGATTTGAGTTGGGTAGTAAATACTACCTTGATTCTTTGTGTCGGGTTTATGTCACAAAAGGGTCTGAGTGTCAGTAAGTTTGAGGGAGTAAGAATGAGTAAGATTAAAAGTGACTAGAAGGGTGAGTAAGAAAGTGAGTGCGAGTGAGAATGTGATGTGATGCTAGTAAGTCTGTCATTGGCGCTGGCATACTGACGGTAACTATTGTCTTCATACCCACAGTAAATAATTGCTATGGCATACTTGCAGCAACTCTTAGCATGGTGGACACCTGTGACACAATACTGGAACCGACACAGTGGGGTTAATTCTTGGCATAAACTGCACCAATGGAAAAATACTGGGAATGGTAAAGTAGAGGTAATTCATGGCATTCATGGTCACCGGTGAAAATATACTGGTATACTTAAGGCGATCCTGATATGTGGACACCAATGGCAAAATGCATAAAGGTGGACAACCTGGCATATGGGAGGGTGGAAACCGTGACAAAATGCTGCTCCTGACTTACTCAGGTAATTTTTGACATAAGGATCACCTATGGTACACGGGCGACACAAAGTGCCACATTTTGGTACTGGCACTTTTTATGTAATTTCTGACATAAGGGGCCACCCATGACAAACATCTTGCTAAGGAACAATGGAGGTAATTGTTGACTGATGGGAGCACCCATAACCCATTTTGAAAACAATGGGGTCAACTCCTGGGGAACATCCGGTTTCATTAACTTGGCACGCCTTGAAGGATATGAATATTTAATTAGTTCCTTTCAGCCCCCATGGCATTTTTGTAAACCTTTGTAAAAATTGTGCTTTAAAATGCATTATTTCACCTCACTCATTTAAAATATTTCTTGGGGGAGAAGCCCTCTAAAGGAAGTCTGGCTTACTCGCTTTGCCTTCTCATTGCAATTTAGAGCAAGTATTATGCCGTATAATCCCATAGAACTTTCAAAGAGCAAGTTGGCTCCACAATATATGTGATATTTAAAACAGACTTGTGTCTGTGTTATACTATACTTCTCATGCAGTTTTTATGGATCTTCTAGAAATGTCAATTGTTGTGGTTAGGGTCATGTGACATGTCTTCCCTAAAAAAATCAGGGTCAAGGATCGTATGATGTTACTTCCTGTGATGTCATTAAGGTCAAAGGGTATGGCTTGTCACTTCTGCTCCCCTGGTGTTTTAGTGAATCGACACCCATGGTGGATGTACAGAAAGCTGTGCAGGATAAGGTGAAGAAGGAAGTATGAAGGAAGTACGTACAAGGGATGTAGGTAACAGTAAGCAACTGGATGACAATCAAGAAAACAGGCTATGTTAGTAAGGGATAGTCACATTTCTCTGCTGCAGTATGTGTGGCGAAAATAAATGTGGCTGAGATGGATAACAGAGAGCTTGAAACAAGGACACGTTTTTGTTAGTACCAGCAGAAAGGTGTGAGAGATGGGGAATGGGGAATTTTAGCTGTCTCCTAGGGCAGCCCCATAAGAACAAGGATACTTGAAGAACTATGTGGTGAGATTCTACTAACTCTTGTGCATGTGTGCTTCAGGCCCCAGCTGTATTTCTGCATAGTTGTTTTTTTTCACTGGCTATTATTTGTTTGTTATATTTATAAAGGGATATGTGTAGATATATATAAAGGGATAGGTTAGAATTGAAGTGATACATTTTTGATTTATAAAGTACAACATTCTCTGGCTTGGTAATTGCTGCTGGGGCAGTGAGCTGGTGGTGATACATTTTATGTCAGCAATAGAATTCCTGTTACCTTCATTTTCAAGTTCGTATTCCTTTCACATGGTCACACCAAAAGCCTTAAATCCCTGGTCGCTGGGGCCTTTACATTTATTTTTTTCACATATTTATCTGTAGGGAAGTGCATAGTTGTAGAGAGGTAGAATAAACGCAGAGTCCGTAGAGCAAAATTAATGAGAAAGTAGTAATTTGCGACAAAATTGCATTATAAGAAGTTTAAAATGTCACTTCTAAAACAGCTGTAGTGCAGAATGCATGCTACGATGTAGAGAGAGAGTCCTGCTAAGTGTAAGGAACTATAGCTATGCAAATGAGCATAAGCAAAGTCAATAGGTCTTTGGCTTGGCAGTGTTTTGTAGCCAAGCATCTATTCACAGCAGCATAGATGCTTTGCAGTGAGGCTAAATCTAAGCAGTTAATCTCCCCATGAGTGAAAAATTAAAAATAAAACATTTGGCAAAAACTACTACCACATAAAGAAGCAACAGCGCCCATCTCTATGTCATGTAAAAATACATTTGGATCACAATGAAAGCAGATAACATCTGTTGTCACAATAACATTTCATTTCAAAAGGAAGAAACAACTTATTTTTTTAAGTGCGTGCAGCATAGTAATACATAGCTTCAAATGGAAAAAGGTTCAAAAAGGATGACAGAGAAGAAAAAAATAAAAGTAGTGACTCAATCACAGCACGATCTGCAGAAGGACAGCAATCAAACTGACACAATCAATACATGGTCCATGCTGCAGCTCAAAAAGAGGAATTGAAGTCAGTGTGTGCTGGCGAATTAAAAGGGAGCAGAGAAGAGTGACAATGAAACCAATGAATGTTAAGCAATGGGCAGTCTGAAGTCCCTTGTTATATATGATATCTCTTGCAAGTGAGAGCGCACGCGCTGTAGCAGGAAAGACCTAAAAAAGGACATCTGCATGGCTGTGTTCAAGGGAATGGTGACTGCAAATGGGGGTCGGGGACAGATGGTAAATACTGTTCACAATATGTTTTTCTGCTCAAAAAGTAGCAGCCAGGGAGAATATTGCTACCTTTGTTAAGGCTCTATGAGATTAAAAAAATCACAAACAAGCCAAAGTTTTGCTATAGAACAGACGTACCACTTATTTTCCATGCTGTCACCCTGTATGCATGGGCAGTTTACTTGTAAACAATGGGCCCATTTTATGGCTAAGCAGGAAATAATTAATCTGTTTCTATGTAGAAGACAATCATTCCACTTTCGTTTTACTCCCTGTTTATAATTCAAAATGTGTGCCTTTTTAATCTTTGAACTTTGTATGTTGTATATCCTTTGTTTTTAAGTGTATTTTAAACTATTGTATGGCTTTTGTAGCAGAAACAATAAAGGAGGACTGACTGGTGTGCTAAGTATTCTCGACTTTCATTACAGTAAAACCCATTATTCACAGTGCTTTGAAACTGAACAATTACAGTAGCCAGCCCCCTATAAAAACAAGGTATATGTTGTAAATAAAGGAAAGTCAAAATCCAGTGACTGGTCCAAAGAAGCAAGTTACTTTATTAGAATAGGAAAGAGACCCCACACCACAGTCCTGCCAGGCACAGCACAGCAGCAGACTAATACACGACTCAGCCCCACATTCTAAACATGACGTAATAGAGAAAGTTGATATGTTATAAGAAAGAGTGCAGCATCAGCCTAGCTGATGCTGCCTAAAGCATATTATAACACATCTCCCTTTCTTGGGAGACAAAGACATCTGTGACAGTTGGACAAACACACAACCAGGAAACCCAGAGAACAAAAGACAGACACCACAAAAACAGACAAACAATTATATATGTACGGCAAAACCACACCCGAATTCTAGCACCCAACACAAAAACGAAATCATAGAGGATCACCAATTAAATGCAAACAACTGAACAGTAGGAGATCACAAATTAAGTGCAAACATATTCTCCCAAGTATGCAGGTGGCTTCCTCACTCTCAACTCCCTCCTGACCTGGGGAACACACATGACACCACTACGGCGTGAAACCACTTGCTCTTGTGATTTGTCAGTGGGAACAGTGTCAACAGGATTACCTGACCCATCTCCTCCCAATATTCTTAGAAGAATCTGAGACCTAACACCACCCCTGTCACTTGTGAATTCACCATCATTAATAAACAACCACAGCGAACACAACACATCTTCATCACAACCAAAACTCCTCAACACCTTTTCCTGTCTCTAGTACAGAGTTACCCTTCTGGGATTCCAGGTTTGGCCATTTTCCAATTTCACCCAATTTCCACCCACCTCATAAACGCTATTTGGGCCACGGAATTTGGTCAAGTCCTTTACATCATCTCCCGGCTTGAGTTTGACCCAATCACCCACTGCTATGAAAAATATTTCGACCTTTTTACCAAAGTATATTTGTTCCCTTGTCACACTCGCCAGCATCCATGATGGTACCAACTTGGTTCCAGGGTACCTGCCACGCATCATCTCAAAAGGGATTTATCCTGAAACAGGACTAACAGCAGTGCGATAAGCCCATGCTCATAACATGTCTTTGACAACCCCCACAATGGACAAATCAGCACTGCACGCCAACTGCATCATGCCTTTGACCTGCCTGTTGACTCTCTCCACAAGACCATTACCCTGGGGATTGTACATAGACAAAAAGGCATGCCTCGGGGAGGAGCTTCGCGCGCATCCGAGATGGCCGCGTGAGCACAGGGCTCCTGAGACCGTCGCCGCCCTCCGCATATATCCTGAACAAAATCCTGATTACGAAGACGGGTAATTGGAGATGAAACTCAGCTGATAGACTAGCTGCTTTCAAAATTTGATTCAGACTACGGGAACCGCTACTACGACATCCTGAACTTTTGAGGCCCACACCATGGCGACGCCTGGGGCCCGAGTTGTTGAGACGCCCAGGCAGTAGTTGAACAACAACGGCCGCGGGGCTCTGCTCCTTGCCTTGGAGTTAACTTTCGGTTTCGCTTTTAAGTCTTTGGCCTTATCCTATCTTAAGATCGATCTGGTTGTCCGAGGTCTAGCCGGACTCTGTGAATCCACTGTGTACCAACGGTCGCAAGTGTTTGTGTGCTGAGTTGCTAGCTCCTGCTTTTGAAGACTCCGGTGGGTTTGACCGCGAAGGGCCATTTTCACCCGGTCTCACAGGCCCCTCGGGGGCACATTGCCCAACATGGCGGGCAGGCCCGACAACGAGAAGCGAAAAACCAAGACGCCTCTTCGGGGGGGAATTATCCAAACGAATGTCATGGATCGATATACCCATCCCAAGTGGTCCCCCGGTGGTACGAATAGGACCCTGGAAGAGGCAAAGGAAGACCGGGCTGCGTCGATTGATTTGACTCTACAGGATGTCATGGGCGCCATTGCTGGTATTAAGACTTCCATTGGCCAACAATATGAGGCTCTTGCCCTTAAGCTCGACACCATGGCCATTAATGTCAATTTGATTAGAACGGACTTATCAAAGACTAATGAGAAGGTCAAATCCTTAGATCTGAAGACTTGCAGCCTCACGACCGATGTGTCCGACTTACAGACGGAGGTCGGCAATCTGCGATCCTCCAATGATCTCATGGTCCGTCGAATTGAGGATTTTGAAAATAGGTCCAGATGCAATAATGTCCGTGTTATTGGGGTCCCAGAAAAATCGGAAACTCCCGCTGCAGATCTCCTTGTTGAAGAATATCATTGGGTCCTTTGAAGCCATCTGTCGCCAGGTGGCAGATGACCTAAAATGTAAGTCCACAAACAGAGAGAGAAAGGCAGAGGGGTGGTTTAATAACGCATGCTCCAAATCACATCGAGAACTCCATAAAGCACTGAAAAAGGTACCCCGTGATAGAGTGGAGGTGGCGAGGCTTAGGAAGCAGTATAATCAGGATATCCTAGCGAGGAAAAAGGAAATTAAGAAACAGGCGTGGGATAATCTGTATGAAAAAGCAACCCTGAGGGACAGCGCAAAATTCTGGACCATTGTTAATACACCTTTGTTCAATGGGAAAGAAAATGCGCCACTGGAGGTAAATATCCCTGAGAAGGAATGGCTGGACCATTTCCAAAAAATTTATGGCAGCAACCTCGACTTAGGACCTTCTAATCTAACACCGATTGACACTCAAGTCCCCCTTCTAAGTTTCACTATTAAAGAGGTACAGAGTGCAACTGAGGATATGTCATCACAGAAGGCCCCCGGGCCAGATGGCGTACCCGCCGATATGTACAAAACAAACTCAGCAATGTGGTCAGTTGTACTTACTAATGTCTTCAATGTAGTTGGTATAGACAAGATAAGACCTCCAACTACCTGGTCACAGTCTGTCATCATCCCCATATTTAAGAAGGGTCAAAGGGGGGACCCTAGATGCTACAGACCCATATCTCTGCTAGATTCTTCATTTAAAATCTTGGGCAAAATAATACTAGAAAGAATCTCAGCTTGGACCACTGATAAAAACATCTTGTGTGAAGCGCAGTATGGGTTTAGATCTGCCAGAGGTACAGAAGATCAATGCCTTAATTTACACCTTATACTGAGCAAATATACTGTAGCATCAAGGGGGATGATGTACTTGGCCTTCATGGACTTGTCCACAGCTTTTGACCTAGTTAATAGGTCAAAGCTGTGGACAATACTCCTAGAAAAGGGACTGGACCGCGCACTCGTGGATTTTTTGGCGCGACTCCACAGTGATTTAAGGGCAACTATCCGCATGTCCCAAGAAGGGAACTGTACCGCCTTTTTTAAATCGGGAAGGGGAGTGCGCCAAGGGTGCATTTTGGCACCTATGCTCTTCTCCCTGTATATTAACTCCCTGGGCGAGTCCCTAAAAACTGCCTCTGTAGACGTGCCCCGCATGGGTGGTTCCGTGACGCCGGTACTTTTATATGCCGACGACACGGTACTGATGTCAAGGACCCCTAGGGGTCTTCAACACCTACTTAATACATTTGGGGCATTTATGCAAGATTTGGATTTAGTGATTAATGCAGGAAAGTCGCATGTCATGGCTGTGGGTAATTCTAAAAGTAACACTAGAACCCTGTCCTGTAATGGTGCCGCACTTACTAAGGTTAAAACCTTCACATACTTAGGAGTGGTGTTCGACGAGAAAGGGACATGGGCACCACAAATCCAGAACAAGACCGCTGCTGTAAAACGATCATCTGCTGCTATATTGGGGTTCGCCAAACGCCTTGGCGGCAAACCACCAGAGGCTATATTATCCATATACAAAGCCAAAACCCTGGCAATAGCAAGATATGGAGCCTCTATTTGGGGATATAAGAACACAACCCATATCCAAAGGGCAGAGAATATATTCCTGCGATCCGTTCTGGGCTTACCAAAATCCACACCTGCTTTCTCAATACATATGGAACTAGGGGTGGGTTATATTGAAGATATGTTGTCTCTTGCACCATTAAGGGCATGGATTAAAACTTGGCTCAATCCCAATTTAGCATTAAATCACACGATTATTAAAGACTGCATGGGGCGGGATCGTGTGGCAGAGATTGAGTGGCTTTCATACATCAAGAAAATAGCAGAATACCTGGGTCGCCCTGATCTATATACCAACCCTGAAGGCCTAAAAAAAGATGACATTAGTTGGGCAAAACTGGAATATACAAAGAAAAGAGAAGCCGAAAGAGAAACATGCGAAATTATGAAGCCAACCGTGAGGTCACATTTTCTGACAATCACATCTTTAGCTATCGAACCATACTTGGCGATAGTAAACAAACCTTTCCACCGGTGGCTTCTCACCAAATTTCGCTTTAATCAGTCTCACTTCTTGCTGGGTGAATACAGTAAATGGTGTAAACCCCATGAGAACGCCCCCTGCAAGTGTGACGATTTCTCAGACCAGGATTCTCTCCATTTTTTCTTTTTTTGTCCATTATTCAGAATTGCAAGAGAGAAATATATTAAGCCCATATTAAAAGATCAAATGTTTACCCAAGTCAAACCGGCTTTTCTGTTTTTACAGTTAATGGAAACACCCCTAATTATGTATGGGGTAGCAAATTTTCTCACAATGTCTATTAGGTCTCGTCGAAAAAGACCTCAATCACTGATTAACTGATCTAGTCTTTGTTAAAAATTGTACGCCCAGTCGGGGTAGCACTGTTAAATGATTGTATTATAGGTTTGTAAATATTACTGTAAATAGACCATCGAACAAACCCCATATTACAAACTGTATAAATGAAATGAAATTTTGTAGGAAACTACAGACAGTGCAAAGATGATGATAAACTCTTTGATACAAAATTTCTTTTTTGTTTTTGTAAAACCTTTGTAAATATATCGTGGCATTAATGAAATTTGTATTTGTATATAATGTGTCTTGTTTTTATGTTATTTATATAAAAATTCTTTTGTATACTCCAATGATCAACTATGAATGTATAGCATACTTTTATGATTTTAATTTAATCGAATAAAGTGTTTTTGACTCTGACTCTGACTCCTTGTTGAGGATCTCATCCTAAATTACCTCGCCCCCAAAGGCCTAAGTAAACTCTTTGCTGTGGAGCGTGCGCACCGAGTCCCGGGTGGGAAGCCGAAGCCGGGTGCCCCTCCGAGGCCGATTATCGCCAGAATTTTCAACTTTAGAGACAGAGACGCTATCCTGCAGGCATCGCGGGTGGACGGCCCAGTGAAGTTTGAAAACACAACGGTGAGCTTCTACCAAGACTTTACCCAGTTTGTTCAGAGGCAGAGGATGGGGTTTCAGGGAGTGAAGCGATGGTTGAGAGACATGGGCTTGAAATACGCCATGCTATTTCCAACCAGGCTTCGTGCCGAATATGAGGCCCGGACGTTTTTCTTTGATCGTCCCGAGGGAGTGAATGACTGGCTGAATACATTACCAATGCAGAGCGATCGAACGGAACACTCGGGTGGAGCGGAGGGTGACGTGCCGGAGCAAGAATGACAATGACAATGTGGTTCCTGATTTCCGAACAATTAACATAACATACAGCTTTGGTTTGACGTCTTTCATACTTATGTGATTAATGGTGACACACCCGAGGGTGGCGGGGGGGAGTGAGACTCTTTCCTCCTCTGGTTTCTTTTTGTAGACTAGTTTAATGCTAGGGCGACAGGCACACTGCAAGTTGGGGCGGCTTTTGAGTCTAATGCAGGGGTGCAGGGTGGGGGGTACTGTAACGGGTCCATGTTGGGGGATGGAGGGGGGAGTTTGGGTATGTTTTGTTTTCTCTCAAGGCAACGTATTGTTTTATTTTTGGATCTGGGTACTGGGTTCGCTATGTGGTGGATTCTGCATTCATTTCTGGGATGGGGGTAGTGGGTTGAAACTACTGTGTTGGAATGTCAATGGGTTGGGGGATAGGATAAAGCGGGGAGTAGTGTTGCAACTGCTGAGACGCCTCTCCCCAGACGTTGTGTTGTTGCAGGAGACGCACTTGATTTGAAACTCTTGTCACGCTATGAATCGGCGAGGATATCGTCTCGCTGTACACTCTGGGTTCACTACTGGTTATAGGGGCGCAGGCATCCTAGTCAAGAACTCTTTCCCCTTAAAAATAGACAACATGATCCTTGATGACAGGGGGCGCTACGCTGCTCTCACAGGGAGGTGGGAGGGGAGGACTGTCTCGTTGATTTCTGTATATGTCCCGCCTGGTCTACAGACCTCGACTTTTGCCGATCTTGGGCGTGTGGTACTGGGACTTCCGGATGGTATCCTGGTTATGGGCGGAGATTTCAATTCGGTTGTCTCCGGTAGTATAGATAGCTACCCCCCCAGAGACCTCACTAGGTCACAGTCTTGGTTAAGTGGGTTTTTGGAGGCACTGGGTTTGGTAGATTGTTGGAGGTTGATGCATCCGGGACAGGTACAATACACCTTCCACTCTGGTGCCCACGGCAGTCTCTCTAGACTTGATTATGTTTTGATGCCGGCGGTGCAGGCCTCCTCTGTCAGGGAAATTAGGCATCTGGCCCGGGGTATATCAGATAACTCCCCACTGTGGCTCCAGATCGGCACTAGTATGGGTACCGAGGGACGAGTTGCCGCGATCAATCCCTGGTATCTTCACAACCCCAAAACTCGGGCTGAGTTGATTAAGTCCTTGGATCAATACTTTGCTGAGAACGAGGGAACTGTGTCCTCTTCTGTGTCACTGTGGGAGGCATTTAAGACAGTCATCCGATTACAGGCATTATTGTTAATCGCTGGAGCCAAGAAAAGTAAAAATGAGGAGGTGGTCCGTTTAGAGACTGAAATAACTGTGCTAGAAAGGGATTTGGAACTAGATGTGACTCGTGACAAGCTTCATGCCCTTAGCCTCAAATAACTTGATTATAGGGCCCTAGTCACGGATGCCGCTAAAGTCATGAGTAGAGAGCAGCAGGGCAGACTGTATGATGTGGGAGATAAGGCAGGGAAGATGATTGCTTAGCTGGATAAAAAGGAGAGGGCGAGTCGTGTGGTGCCTGTGATTGAGAAACTAGATGGAGTGTGTGTGACTGACCGACTGAGATTGTCGAGTGTTTCGCGGAACATTTCCGGAATGCGTATTCCCCAGTCTCCAATAGACCGGAGGAAGACTCCCACCTGTTGCTGCGTGACATTACATTGCCTCGCCTGTCGAATTCAGATGGGGACCTAATGGAAGCTGCAATCTCAGCTGATGAGGTGGCCCTCGCTATTCGCTCTGTGCGCTCGGGCAAGGCTATGGGCCCTAATGGTCTTCCCATCGAACTCTACAAGTTGCTGTCGCGGCTGCTGATCCTCAGGGTCAGAATGATGCTCAAATGGGGTCCACCTCCAGACGTCCCCGCACTCTAATTAAAACCTTCAGAGTGCAAGGCAGTCAGGCGAGGGAAAAATTAGGTAGAAAACAGGAACATCCAGGACAGGGACCTGAAATGATAAAAGGAACACGTTAACCTACAGTTCCCTAATATCCTAATTCTAATCTCTCAAGTACTTGTAAGGACCCTCACCTGATAATGCTCAGGATACGACCCTTCCCTTGTTTGTATCCCTTCTTGGGCTAAAGATAAGAAAACAAAACAACAGTCAAGGCCCTCCTGTAACCCCCTATGTCTCATGTGTAATGTCCCCTAATAATACAACACACAATCACTCACCAGGTGCCATAAGAAGGGGAGTATTCAGGAGTTCACAGTTGGACTAAGGAAAGATCAGTCTCTTCCCCCAGCTCCTAACCGACGGATGTTAATATCCAATGTTCCTGATCAAAACGATAGAAAAAACCAAACTTAAATGCAGCCAACCGGCTTTTCTTACTTGACAGAAATGTTCCAAGCAGAAACAAAACACTAACCACAGGAGGGTGCAATCCCCGCGTCTCCTGTTCGCTGTAAAATATTATCACAGTCTCGATGTGTAGTGAAGGGGGAAATCCGAGCGTCTTCACATACACACCCCAATGATGCAGCAAGAACAACACGAAGGCGCGGAGGGGGCAATCCTGCGTCTCACGCGCATATAAGAAACAAGGCACCAGCCGGTGTCAATAACGCGGTTCTTTACTGCTTGTGTGAGTGAACCGAAGGGGGCAATCCGGCGTCTCCAGGTTTACTCACTCCTCTATAACTGTAATACCGCAAGAGCGCTGAGGGAGCAATCCGGCGTCTCACGCGCCTCGCGGGTAATCACTGCAAGAACAATGAAGAAGGTCTCAGTCTTCACTCGTCCTACTCCAACTTGCTCCACAGCCGCAGAGCAAAGACGAACCACGCCTTCCCAGCAGATCCGCGGGGACAAGGCGTTCGCCAACAACAGCAGTCTATTGGACAAATCACGAGCACCAATTACAAGCTTCCACAGGACTTTATGCTCTCTGAAGGCAACCCAATGTGCAAAGCATGCTGGTAAATGTAGTCTATCGTCTAGGCAGGCACCTTTGTCAGACCCTGACAGTTGCGCCCTGACAAAATGGCACCGTAACTCTGTGATATGTTTCTAGAGTCGCGAGACATCGGCTCCCTTTCTTGTGATCAGCGTCTTGCTACCATCGTTGTGATCCACAAGGAAGGGAAACCGCTGGATCTCTGCGCGTCCTACAGGCCCATTTCGCTCTTAAACGCCGAACCAAAGATTCTCGCTAAGTTGCTGGCAAACCGCTTGATAAAAGTAATTAGTGACTTGATTCACCTGGATCAGTCCGGTTTCATCCCACACCGCAATACTGCACTTAACCTGAGGCGCTTGCACGGCGTTCTCGCGAGGGCGGCGCCGCTGCGTGAGCCGGCAATTTTGGCTTCCTTGGACGCTACGAAGGCCTTTGATACGGTGGAGTGGCCGTACCTCTGGGCCGCTCTTGCGAAATTTGGTTTCGGTCCCGGTTTCATCGGCTGGGTGAAACTTTTATATGAGGAGCCATTGGCGCAGGTGGTAGTGAATGGTCAAGTGTCTAAGCCTTTTGTTCTTGGGAGGGGTACGCGGCAGGGCTGTCCGTTGTCCCCACTTCTTTTCGCTCTTGCCCTGGAGCCTCTGGCAGCCTGGCTGCGATGGGAGCCTTCGATGAAGGGTATTCGGTGGACCCCAGAATTCGAGGATCGCATATCGCTTTATGCAGATGACATTTTGTTGTACCTCACGTCCCCTCGTAAGTCGTTGAATGTATTGTTTGATGTGCTCACCTCGTTTGGAAGGAACTCCGGCCTTGTGATCAATTGGACCAAGTCCTGTGTGTATGTGCTTTCGGGTGATACCCCCCCACTACCGCGCGGATGTCCCATCCAGGTATCGCAGATGGGATTTAGGTACTTGGGGATTTTCATAACCTTAGATCCGGTTGATCGTTACGATCGTAATCTGCTTCCCCCTCTTCAGAGGTTAAAATCTGACGTGGCGGGTTGGCTCAGGCTACCGCTTTCACCACTTGGGCGTGCAGCTCTCTTTAAAATGATGTCCTTACCGCGATTTCTATACGCGCTCCAGAATACGTTTGATGTTGTTCCGGCGAGTTATTTTCGGGAGGTGGAGAGTCTGCAGAGAAAATTGATCTGGTATGGACGCTCGCGAATTGGCCTCGCCAAGCTCAAACTTCCCTGGTATGACGGAGGTATAGCACTTCCGGATATCAGGCGATATTATTGGGCCTCTCAGTTTGGAGCGATTAACCATGGAATGTATGGACCAGCCTCATAAGTACTTGTTACTGGGTGGGGACTATAACAGGGCCCTTTATTCCAAGGCAGCAGGAAGGGAACTTTCGGGACTCACCAAGATAGCGGTACGAGTGTGGCATGATGCGAATGCGGCAGCGGGATGGAGGGATCGACTGACCCGCGCGACTCCGCTTTATGCGTCTGAAAGACTGGGTTGCCTGTGGAAGACGAAAGGATTTGAAAAGTGGGATATGATTGGTATTAGTAGGGTGAGTGATCTGTGGGTCAAGGGTAAAGTCAAGACCTTCGAGGCACTGAAGGTAGAGTATGAGCTGAGTGATAGGGAATTCTTCCCTTATGCACAGATTACCCACGCATTGAGTTCGGTTCTTCCTGAGGGTACTGACATCCCCGAATCCTCCCCACTAGAAGATCGTGTGCTTGACGGATACGTGCCCAACAGCATTATTTCTTTGATATATAAGAAATTGATCAATAATCGAACGGATCTGTTGGTGCGGCTCAGGGAGGTTTGGACCAGCGATGGTTTAGAGTTGTGAGAGAGCGCAAACTGACCTAAATGTATAAGTACATCACACTTACACGTAGTAAGCACAAGTCATGAGGAGAAATGCCATGAGTGCTGATAGTACCTACATCTATATTCTGAAATGTGTAGTTAACTTAGAGATTTAAGTAGAAGTGGAACTAATGCAGAAATGTGTGAAACTATATGACTTTATTAGACGTGATTAATCCTGAATCCATGTCGTGTAGCTGCTAAAATGTAAGATGGCATACGGTTAAACGTAGAACGTGGTAGGCCTCAGGGCCAGAGATGGAAGGGATGGGGAAGGTGTTTCCTTTCACGACATGGATTGCACTAATGTTTTAAGTAATAGCGTTAAATGGGCCATGATTTATAGATGTGTTTACCGAATAATAGAATAAGAGTATTAACATGCTATTAATTAATGAAGTAGTTGAATGTTATAATCATTATGAGAAATGCTCTAGGCCTGAAAATGTTTATAGACATTGATTTACACGTATTGGTCTGGGCCGAGAAATGTTGCAAACCTTTGTTGGAAGTCTATGAGAATTGGGATCTTGGCTGCAGATGTCTGTCTGCAAGGGAAGGGGGGATCCAATTATAAATGAAATGAATAGAGGTCTGTTCAGGAGACGGCCCAGACATGGAGGAGGGTTCCGGAATGTTTTAAGGGGTATCAGCGGGCCGGAGAAGAGTCTGAGAAGCAAGGTCAACTCTAACGCACGAGGCCTCATCATGGAAAAAGCCAGAAGCTACACCACGTGAGGGGCGTCTCACGAGGGGCGTCCCAAATGCTGTTGTATGTTTTTGTATTAGGGACAGCACCCCTGGGTGGAGTTAGAGCAGAAGCCTGAGGACCCTTTAGAGAGCGGATGGGTAGGCAGAGAGGGGTCATGACTGGAGAACTATAGGTTTTCACCAAGAGACTAAGAGTGGGTGACTTCCCTAGGGGGTCATTCACCGCTGACACCTTTTGTTAGGTTGAGACCTGGTTAAGTAGGGATACCATCTAGAACAGAGTAGGGACAGCCTAACCTGTGTTTTTCCTCCAACTTAAATGACGGAGAGATCTCAGTACGTGTCAATGCTGATAGCTTTATTATTCTTAGAACTTGTACTCGTAGTCTTCTTTGCTCGTCTGAGGGTTTTCAGAGAGCACAAGTATGTAGTTGGGCCCGTGTATCTTGTGAATCTCATTCTGAGATGCCTGTACTTGCAGCTTATTCTGACTATATAATAAACTTTTGAAAGCTAGAAGTTGTCTGTGATCTTTCGGAGCGGAGTCCTTTATTGGGTGAACTAACTTGGTAAGAGATGCACTTTCTTCCCTCAATGACAGGCAACAAAGGTTCAGTCGACCAGATCGGGGTTTTAGATCAATAGTGATAAGGTATCGATCAAAATCTCGCCCTTCCAGTTGGTAGCTATAGAGGATGGTTGCCTTCTTGAGGAAGGTGATCTAGGCCAGGTTAGATTACCCCAAGGCCCCTAGAGATCGATGATCGGAAGAACCGCCCGCCGAAGAAGGTCCGGATGACGTGAGACAGAAAAGCAGCAGTATCGGTCGAGAGTGAGTATAAAGGGTCATGCGTGCTAGATTGCGGTGTTTTTGTGTTGTATCTATGTTGTAATGTCTGGCGGAGTTGAATGCCTGTAGAGAGACTGTGGAACAGGTTGTGAGCGCGCGCAACCGGTGGAAATCTTAAGTTCAAGGAGAGCTTAAGTGGTTCGGGTGTACCGGACATCCAGAGTAATTGTCAACTAGTGTGAAGGGGGTCATGAGGTACCATTGATCACCCGAAAGACCGAGATAGGGGAACGTAAGAGTGAGTGCGTGAGTAACGGACGCTGGTCGGAGGTTACTGTGTGTGTAAAGAACCTATCAGAAAGACGATAGACATTTCGTCAGTTGTGTTGACAATTACAGATAGACTGTGGACGTACAGTCGAGGGAAGTGACCGCTTGGTCGGAAGTAGTCATTTTTCAGGGTATGAATGGGACGCATGCATGACCGGGAGGAGAGCTGAGAAAGGAGGGGTGCTGCTGCGAAGCGGAGACGAGTGACGTCAGAAAGTGCCGCGCTGGGAGTGGCCGGCCGGAGAAAGACCGCGCTGCGATAGGCCAGCTAGCAAAGCCGCGCTAGGATTGGTGGATTGTCATCAGGAAGTAAACAGAGTATTGAAGCTGGAAATTGTGCGTAAAATTATGAAGTGTTTTAAATGGTTGAGAGCGGCGTTTAGAAAAGAGAGGCGGGGATCGGATGAAGGGGAAGAAGCCCCGCCGGAGGGTACGCCGGCTCGTTACATGGCGGTAAATGTTGGGCTGCATACAATATTGTGGATCTCAGAGTGGAGTAAGATTACAGAAGGAAATGAGGAACTGACGTTCCCGAAGTACGGGACGTTCAGATTAGAGGTGCTACACCGATTAAAAACAGTTATGACCTCAACGAGACCCTTGCCTAGACCGACCCAGTTTGAAGCCCTCAATGCATGGATTAGGGCAGCGCACGAGAAGAACATGAACAGACGACAAGAAAGGGTGAAACGTTCGGTAAGGGCAGTGCAGGATGCCAAGTGGGATGCGGATGCTAAAAGATGGAGAGTGCATAACATGGAAGTAAATAAATTGTATCCAGTGTTAGAGATGCCCGGGAACAAAAGCCCCCTAGAAGAAGATGATGAGAGCGAGACAGAGGACAGCCTGATAAACAGATTATTGACAGATAGGCCACCCCCGTATAACAGAGCAGGGGGAGATGTCGAGCATAGTGAAACGGGGGGGGGCAATGCAGGAGAGCATGGGCCGCTTCCCAGTTCCGATTGGGATCCCGCTGCAAAGAAAGAACTGTCCCAGCCTAGTCAGGTGCAGCAGGTAGTCGGGAGGTTTGTGGTACAAAGGGCGCCGGAAACGGAGTGTGCCACATCCTACGCATTACCAGATGCACTACAGGTACCTGTTACCATAGGTCCTATAGTATCGATATATGACCCAGAGAGAGCTAGGGGGGAGGAACGGGTACGGAGGGACAGAGAAAGAGCAGAAATGGCAAGAAGAAACGATACGATTAACTCCCCAAGTCAGTTGCCGATACCAAGAGAGTGGAGCACCCCAGTGCACACAGCAGGGGACCCAGCAGGGGATCCGGGGGACCATAGATGGCCAGTGGATATGAGGGGATCAGGACGAAAATCCTTTCAGGAGTTAAACGAGTACATGAAGAAGTGGGATGAAGCAGTAGAGGCTCACAAGAGCATCAAAGCTGCGGAAGCTGGAAGAGAAAGTCAGGATCAGGATAGCAGAGCCCGGACTCACTGCGGGGCTGAGGAGAGCAGCCCGGAGTGGGACGGGAGGGAGAGGGATAGTAGGGGAGTCACCCATTGGGCCCGGAGTGGAGGTAGATCAGACCTGGAAAACGGGGGCCCAGAGAGCGGGGGGGTGTCTCGCCCAATACATAGTGAAGAAGACAGGAGGACTCGGGAGTACCGAGACAGCTTTAAGTGTATCCACTGTGTGCCCGGCAACAGAGAACAGAATGGAAGTTGCGAGAGGTCGCACCACAGTCCCTGCGATGATGGACATGAGCGCAGTCCAGGGAATATGGGGAACCAGGAAGGATCGTATCGGATACTGAGTGATACTAGGCCGAGAGAGAATGGAGACCGGAGGGAGAATAGCAGAGAGTCCTACTGTGAAAAGAGAGAAGAGAGAGAGAATGGACAAAGTAAGATAGGGGGTAACAGGCCCGTGTTCCATCACCTTCCAAGATCGGATGGCCGAGCATGGGACCTGGAGAGATGGGAGCAAGGGAGAACACTCCTCAACTCTCCCGAACCCAAACGTAGGGCTCGGAGTTGGGATGGGAGAGAAACCTGTGAACCTCCCTCGAAAGAGATATTGCGAGCTGAGATAAAAGCCAAGAGACTCGATGTCTCCAGCTTAAGGTCAGATCTGGATGACATGGTAGATGGTACCCTGCCCTTAGAAAGAATGGAAATGTATGAGCAGGATGAAATACTGTTCATGGCAAAGGACGTAACTCGAAAGGCGAGAGCAATCCATGAGAAGTTAGTCGAACTAGCAGGCAAATATATGGTGGACCTGTCAAGGACCAAAGCATTACAGGGTAACCACAGGCTACATTACTCAGATCGAGACCTAGATGAGAGGAGAACGATCGGGCTGAAAACGCACATAAGGGAACTGATCACTGGAATAAGGACATGGAGGGCACTAGATAAGTGGGAAGAGAGGTGGTCCAAGAAGGGGACCGTCAGGAGAAGCACGCTTAGTATGACACCAGGAAGACTGCAGGGAATAGAGGCATACCCTTTGCGTGAAGTCGCAAATGGGAACTATGTGCACGTCCCTTGGAGTAGGGGAGATCTAGCTGCTTTTACCACCTCCTTCCCCAAATTGCGGGAAAACCCAGTGGAGTGGTACAAGCAAGTTGAGAGATTCGTAAAAATCTCAAAGGTCCTATGGATAGATCTGAACACGCTGTTTGACATTGTAGTGCCTGGAGATTTGTGGACCGCATGCAAGGTTAGCGCTGAGTGGCCCACAATAGAGCCAGAGAGAGATGCTAAGACTAATGGGCCGTCCGAGACTGTGATGGCAAAATTCGAGAGAGTGATGACCTGGCTGAAAGAGAAAGTGCCAATGCAAGACATAGATTGGGTTAAAATAGATCGAACTAGACAGGAACCCAAAGAGACAGTTCACGAATACTATGAGAGATTGCTGAAGGCGTTCAAACAGTATAGCGGTCTGGATGTAATGGATCCAAAGGACATAGGGCAATTTGTGTCCAAGTTCGTCTTGGGCCTGAGACCGGATATTAGTTTAATGATTCAGCAACACTTGATTTGTTGGCAAAATAAACCCCTAGATGAAATACTGAGGTATGCCAGGTACTGCTGTGACGAGATAGACTCCAAGGCAAAGAAACTAAAGGAGAAACTGATGGTGGTACAGATGCAGGCAGCTGGGAAGGGGGGGCAGCAACAACAGCAACCAGGAACAGGTACTGGAGGAAAGAAACAGTACAGTCAGAACAAGGGCAATGAGGAGAACTCCACCTTTAGACCCAGGATAGATATAGCTGCCTTGAAGAAAACGACTAGGTGCCACCAGTGTAACGAGGTGGGGCATTGGAAACGCGAGTGTCCCTATAACGTTGAGATAGGAGAACAAGAGGTTGAGGAGGAAGAGGTCCAGAGTGCGCCTACAAGAGGGGTAACACCATACCAGGGAAAGGTGCTCAAAGGGGGGGGTCCTCCTCCCCGAGCCCAGTTCCCTCAGCCCCCCCGAGTAGGGACTATGGGTAAGACATATAGACAGATGCCCCTGTTTGTCGGAGGAGAGGAATGCTATTATGTGGACCCACTAACTGGGCAGAGAGTGGAAAGGGAAGACTGCACCCTCGGGGCAGCTTTGGAGGTGGACCAGAGGGGACCCTATGTTGAGGCCGAAGTGGCAGGGTTCCCCACGACATTTCTAGTGGACACAGGAGCCACTAGATCTACGATCAGATCCGCCGCAGTTCCAGGCCTGCCCATGTCTGGAGAGACCATACAAGTGGTGGGGGTCGCTAACAGGAGAATGACCAGCCCGCTGACTGAGCCAGTGCAGGTGAAAATAGGGAAGTACAGCGATGAGCACCAGTTTGTGGTTTGCGATTCTAGCCCTGTATGTCTGCTAGGAAGAGACCTCTTGTGCAAACTAAATTGCACCATATACTGCACACCACAAGGAGTGGAGGTATTGACTAATGATGATGATGCAGACTTTAAAGTCGCAAATTCCAGAATATGTGTGGAACTGTATCCCACTCTGACAGTAGATGAGCTCCCCTGGGATCTGAGAGAGACAGTAGCTCCAGAAGTGTGGGATTTCACTGGGGAAGAGATTGGTTTGGTGAAAGGGGTGGACCCAGTGAAAATTGTAGTGAAACCGCATGCTGAGTTTCCAAGAACACCTCAATATAAATTGACGCCAGAAACGATTGCAGGCATAAAACCCGTGATCGAGTTCATGATTAAGCAGGGAATACTGAAAGAAATCGTGGGTAGTCCATGTAACTCCCCGATTATGGGTTTGCAGAAACCAAATGGGAAATTCCGGATAGTGCAGGACCTCCGAAAGATTAATAACATAGTCGTTTCGTGTTGTCCAGTGGTACCGAATCCATCAGTGATACTGTTTCAGATACCGTTCCAAGCAGAATGGTTCACTGTGATTGATCTTTGCCAGGCTTTCTTTTCGATCCCTCTGGACGAAGAGAGCCATTTTCTTTTCGCATTTAAGCTGGAAGGTCGCGTCCTAACATGGTGTCGTATTCCTCAGGGGTATACAGAGAGCCCATCGATCTTCAACCAGCTTCTGAAGAAAAATCTTGAAAGTCTAGTGCTGCCCCAGAGGTCAGTTCTGGTCCAGTACATAGACGACCTCCTTGTGGCGTCAGAAACAGAGGAAGCTTGCAGGGAGGACTCTATTGCTTTGTTAAATCACCTAGCTGAAAATGGGCACAAGGTGTCCCCGGGAAAATTGCAGTACTGCCTGACAGAAGTGCAGTACCTGGGACACAGAATTGAGAAAGGCAAACGAAAAGTGTCACCAGACCGGATAGAGGCCATCATGTAGATGAATGCGCCTAAAACACAGAGAGAAGTCAGGATGTTCCTAGGGATGGTGGGATATTGCCGACAGTGGATTGCAAACTTTTCACTGAAAGCAAAGCCCTTGCAAAAACTGACGCACAAGGAGGTGAGTGATCCGGTACCATGGGACAAAGACTGTTTGATGGCGTTCCTACAGCTGAGAGAGGACCTGTGTCGTGCTCCGGCTTTGGGAATGCCTGATTACGATAAACCATTCTTGCTTTACTGTTGTGAGAGAGAGGGTTGCGCGCTGTCTGTGTTAGTCCAAATTCATGGGAATGCCCGTAGACCAGTCGCTTACTTCTCGGCTACTTTAGACCCAGTAGCCGCAGCGTTGCCCGGATGTCTCAAATCCGTTGCCGCAACAGGTGTCAGCATCGAGAGGTGTGAGAATATTGTCATGGGGCACCCGTTAGAGGTGCACGTGCCCCATTCTGTTGAATTGTTAATGACCAGGACCAAAACACAACATCTGACCAACAGTAGGCTCACGCGCTATGAGCAAGTTATTCTTGCTGCAGAGAACGTGACCCTCAGGAGATGCTCTGTTTTGAATCCTGCTACCTTGATGCCACTCCCAAACGATATAGAGGATGATGATGAATGTACAGACCATGACTGCCTCGATGTGACTGAACTATGCACCAAGCCAAGACCCGACATCGTAGATGAGCCACTGACTGACCCAGACGAAATTTTCTTTGTCGATGGCTCATGTGTAAGAGACGAAGTTGGGCAGTTGAGAGCAGCTTACGCTGTTTGTACCATTACTGGAGTTGTGGAAGCTGGATGCCTGGAAGGAGTACACTCCGCTCAGGTAGCCGAGATTATTGCCCTAACGCGTGCTTGCTTGGCAAGCAATCAAATTCGAGTCACCATATACACCGACAGCCAATATGGTTACGGGGTAGTTCATGATTACGGGCAGTTGTGGTCTCAAAGAGGTTTCATGACCTCTTCAGGCTCTCCCATTCGCAATGGAGAGTTTGTGCGCCTGTTGTTAGAGGCGTTGCAATGTCCAGCAGGTATCGCAGTCGTGAAGTGCACCGCACATACCAGAAATATGGACTTCGTGTCACAAGCAAATAGATATGCCGACGAAGTCGCACGGTATTGCGCGGAACAAGGGTACTCTTTCACAGAGGTGGAAGTGGGTGGAATAAATGTAAGAACTGAATTAGCTATGATACTAGAAACTGTTGACTCTTGGGACGAACTGAAGAGCATGCAAGAAAATGCTCCTGATTTTGAAAAAGAAACATGGGAAAAGGCAGGATGTGTGGTGGGTGAGGCCCATTTCTGGGTCTCAGCAGATGGCAGAGCAGTGTTGCCCAATGAGATGGTGAGCCCGATGGCCAGACAAATACATGGTCCCGTACACTTAGGAAGAGACGCTATGCTGAGAGTGTTTAGGCAGACCTGGTACAATCCTAAGTTCAGAGTAGCAGCCGAAGCAGTGTGCCAGCGTTGTGTGACCTGTCAGCAGTTGAATGTGGGGAAAAAGACACCAGTTGCATTGAGTCACATTGGGAGGTCAGGGGGTCCCTTCAACCGCATGCAGTTGGATTTTATCGAACTGCCAAGGTGCAACCGCCTCCGTTATGTCCTGGTGGTTGTTTGCGTGTTCTCCAGATGGGTTGAGGCATACCCTACACGTAGGTGCGACACCCTCACAGTAGCCAAGTTACTGCTTAGGGAGCTCATTCCGCGCTTCGGGGTGCCGGCCTCTTTGGAATCAGATAGGGGAACGCATTTCAACAGCTCGCTTGTGAAAATGATTTGTGCGGCTTTGAACATAGATCAGAAATTGCATTGCAGTTATCGACCAGAGGCCTCAGGAATTGTGGAGCAGATCAATAGCACTATCAAGGCCAGAATTGCAAAAGTGTGTTCATCAACATCCTTGAGTTGGCCTGACGCTCTGCCATTGGTCCTTATGAGCCTCCGTAGTACCCCAGATAGAAGAACGGGGCTGTCTCCCCATGAGGTGTTGATGGGGAGAGCAATGAGGTTGCCTTCTGTCCCAACTGCTGCACTGTTAAACATCACAGATGATATGATCCTGGACTATTGTAAGGGGCTGTCTGACGCCATTCATTCTGTGTCCCTTCAGGTGCAGGCTGCCGAGGTTCCATCGTGCCAAGACCTATGCCATGACCTGTGCCCTGGAGACTGGGTACTGGTACGAAAGCACGTGAGGAGTAGCTGCCTGGATGTTCGTTGGCGTGGGCCCTTCCAGATCATCCTGATCACGAACACCGCAGTGAAGGTGGGAGGCCTGCCCAATTGGATCCACGCGTCGCACACGCGGAGGGTTCCAGCACCTCTGGAAGAAACAGCTCCTCTCTCGGATAGACGTCCAGCTGAGGACCGAGAAGCCATAGAGGGGGCTAGCCAAGCTGTAGAGGTGCCAACAGAAGAAGGGTACGAGTCTGACCAAGCTGAGGACGGTCAGCACAACAGCGAAACGGACGACGCTACTGAAGGAGAAAGTAGCTGGGAGTACGAGTCAGACACTGACCGGTCTGACAGAGAGTGTGAACAGACCAGAAGAAGAAGGAGTAGAAGGGTACGTGGAGAAGCTACTTGGCCGCAAAGAAGGAGCTCTAGCCTGAGGTCAACTCCAGAGAGAACCCTTCCTCCGATATCAGAGGATTCAGACCCGGAAGAAGGTGCTCAGGGCGCTGAAGCACCGGAGTTGAGAAGGTCAAGAAGAGTGCGTGTGCCTAACAGAAGATACTCCACCCCTGAGTGGACATATCTGGCGACAAATGTCTTTGGAACAGAAAACAGGGAGGATACGAGCGGTGGTGGTGTCCAGTTCTGAGCCCATCGTCACAGTGGAAATACGACTGTTAGTACCCGGAGTCGAACAAGAAGGGTCACTAACTTTCATGCTCCCCAGACCTCCCCTCCTCAGCAAGTTAAGGCACATGTTTTTCACAGAATTGCAATTCCCCGACTTTGGTACAAAGATAACAAGCCATGAAGAGCACAATCTTCGTTTGGAAATATTGAACTATGCTGTCGAAGCTGCAGGCACAAGCCTGATAGTAGATGCTTAAAAGACTTTGTAAATAAGCGAGAAGAAAAAGAAGATTACCTAGCGCCCAGGAAGCAGAGAATCTTAGGGACCTTCCTTTGAGTTGACGGAGAAGGGCTAGGGTTGTCTGTATTGAACTGTTAAAGGACTTTTTGCGAAGAAGGTTGTCAGCTTCCAGTTGTGTGGTTCTAAGGACAAAAGGAGTAAAAGAGACTGTAAAGGAACGAGAAGAAAAGAACTTTGTGCAGAGATAAGAGAGAGCCATACTGTCTGACGAAATGGAAGCCGGCACCCAGAACCGCAGAGCTAAATGTATAATAGGCACACTAATAGTAGGAGTGATAATATTAATAGTTTTAGTAGTCACAGTTTCTTATGTAAAGGGACGTGAGGAAGAGGCAAAGGTAACCGATGTGAAATCTGTAGAAACGCCTACACCCACCGTTGCTGGTGAGAAAGGGGAAAACACTCAAGAGAAAGCGTTATTAGCTGCAGAAGCCCGCAGGTTACACGTAGATGAGTCCCAAGGCGACTTTAGGTCAAATGCTTATGCTAAACTTTTATATGAATACGTGGATGCCATGGAGGTTAAGGACTGCTATGTCTGCATGCAGTTGCCGGCGTCTGTAGATGAAGGCATTCGATATCATCACCTCCCGCTGACATATGGCATTACATGTAGCTTGTTGCTTAGTATATTTTATGGGAGAGATAGTTTTGAATACTATTTCTCCAATTACGATTCAGTGTTGCCAGAAGTCCCAAATTATAAACAGATGAACAAATGGGACTACTGGAAGAGTGAAGACAGGTTGGCCAAGTTTTTCATTCCTTGGATTACCTTAGATACTTCACATGCCCGCAGAAATAACTTGACATGCAAGGTGTCAGATGTCGAGAAAAAGTTCATAGGGCAGGTGGATGATCGATACAGGAGACAAAAGATTTTGAAAAAATCAGGACAATGGAAAACAGATTGGACCGAGGAAGAGAAGGCACACAAGAGAAAGGGTAGTAGCGGTCCAATAGCTTTAGATAGAACGCAGAGAGGAAAGTTATGTCTTCATAGAGCCAAAACGTATTATGAAAATGTATACGTGGGAGAGGTTAGCTGTGAACATGCTTTCAATCTAGAATATTATACTAAGGACTTCCTGAAGGGAATGCAAATGATTCCAAATGTGTATTTTGTATGTGGAAGAAATGCCTACGTGAGACTACCTGACAACTGGTACGGATCATGTTACTTGGCAATTATCTTCCCCAAAATATATCATGCCCAAGATTTAGAGATCATCGAGGGCAAGACATCATCGAGAGGAAGGAGAGATATAGGAGATGCAGAAATGGTTGGAGATGTCTTTGGAGCTGTGTTCCCTCTTTTGGGACTAATCCTTAATGATGTAAAAATTAGACGACTGGCCACAGTCGTAGACAGGTTGTCTGCCAGCACTGCTCAGTCCTTAATGCTGGTAGAAGGAGAGATGCAATCGATAAGGGCTATGGTTCTCCAGAACCGTCTTGCATTAGACGTCCTATTAGCAAAAGAGGGCGGAGTCTGTAAGGCTTTGAAGGTCCAGGAATGTTGCACTTACATTCCAGACAATTCAAAGCCCCTTGAGAAACTTATTAGGAACATAACTGATATTCACAAGGAGATTGAAGACCTGAGTAGAGAAAATGTCTGGGAAAAGGTGGGCCACGGAATGAGTGAAGCTGGAGGTTGGCTCACCACATTAGGCAAAAGCTTTGTGTGGTATATACTGAAACCTATCATCATAATATTGATCTGTGGGATCGTGTTGTGGGGATTGGTGAGGGTATTCAAATGGTACAGAGCAAGAAGGTCAGAGAGGGCACAGAGAGAACAGCTGCAGAGATTGGCTGCCATACAAGATAATCAGTACAGGAGTCTGAGGGCTCTGGAAGCGCAGAAACGAGTTATGCTAGCAATCACTGCAGTTTAAATATTAGTGATGACCCCGAGAGGTCATCAAAGGGGGGAACTGAGAGAGCGCAAACTGACCTAAATGTATAAGTACATCACACTTACACGTAGTAAGCACAAGTCATGAGGAGAAATGCCATGAGTGCTGATAGTACCTACATCTATATTCTGAAATGTGTAGTTAACTTAGAGATTTAAGTAGAAGTGGAACTAATGCAGAAATGTGTGAAACTATATGACTTTATTAGACGTGATTAATCCTGAATCCATGTCGTGTAGCTGCTAAAATGTAAGATGGCATACGGTTAAACGTAGAACGTGGTAGGCCTCAGGGCCAGAGATGGAAGGGATGGGGAAGGTGTTTCCTTTCACGACATGGATTGCACTAATGTTTTAAGTAATAGCGTTAAATGGGCCATGATTTATAGATGTGTTTACCGAATAATAGAATAAGAGTATTAACATGCTATTAATTAATGAAGTAGTTGAATGTTATAATCATTATGAGAAATGCTGTAGGCCTGAAAATGTTTATAGACATTGATTTACACGTATTGGTCTGGGCCGAGAAATGTTGCAAACCTTTGTTGGAAGTCTATGAGAATTGGGATCTTGGCTGCAGATGTCTGTCTGCAAGGGAAGGGGGGGATCCAATTATAAATGAAATGAATAGAGGTCTGTTCAGGAGACGGCCCAGACATGGAGGAGGGTTCCGGAATGTTTTAAGGGGTATCAGCGGGCCGGAGAAGAGTCTGAGAAGCAAGGTCAACTCTAACGCACGAGGCCTCATCATGGAAAAAGCCAGAAGCTACACCACGTGAGGGGCGTCTCACGAGGGGCGTCCCAAATGCTGTTGTATGTTTTTGTATTAGGGACAGCACCCCTGGGTGGAGTTAGAGCAGAAGCCTGAGGACCCTTTAGAGAGCGGATGGGTAGGCAGAGAGGGGTCATGACTGGAGAACTATAGGTTTTCACCAAGAGACTAAGAGTGGGTGACTTCCCTAGGGGGTCATTCACCGCTGACACCTTTTGTTAGGTTGAGACCTGGTTAAGTAGGGATACCATCTAGAACAGAGTAGGGACAGCCTAACCTGTGTTTTTCCTCCAACTTAAATGACGGAGAGATCTCAGTACGTGTCAATGCTGATAGCTTTATTATTCTTAGAACTTGTACTCGTAGTCTTCTTTGCTCGTCTGAGGGTTTTCAGAGAGCACATGTATGTAGTTGGGCCCGTGTATCTTGTGAATCTCATTCTGAGATGCCTGTACTTGCAGCTTATTCTGACTATATAATAAACTTTTGAAAGCTAGAAGTTGTCTGTGATCTTTCGGAGCGGAGTCCTTTATTGGGTGAACTAACTTGGTAAGAGATGCACTTTCTTCCCTCAATGACAGGCAACAAAGGTTCAGTCGACCAGATCGGGGTTTTAGATCAATAGTGATAAGGTATCGATCAAAATCTCGCCCTTCCAGTTGGATGACGAGGACTGGCAGTCGGCGTTATCCTCGCCTAAGGAGGTCGCGATTCCGGCCCGTCTCCGACTCGTTCAACTTAAAATCCTACATCGGATATATGTAACTGGCCCGCGCTTGATTCATATGGGCTATTCAGTGGATGGGTTATGTAGGCGTGGTTGTGGACTGGTCGAAACCTTCCTTCATATAATTTGGGAGTGTCCGGGGGTGGTGGTGTTCTGGAATCGTGTACATGGTGTGATGGAAAGAGTCACGGGTGTTGCATTATTGCCCGAAGCTAGGCATTGCCTGTTGAATGTATGGGAACCGAATCACTATGATGTGGCACAGACGCAGTGGGCGACCCTCGGGAATATGATTGCTAAGAGAGACATTGCGCAGTTGTGGGGCTCCCAGCGGCCGCCCACAGTTTTGGCATGGAAGGAGAACATGGACTGGTGCATGTTTAGGGAGAAGACTGTGTATGTGGCACGGGGTAGACCCAGGAAATGGAATAAAATTTGGAGCCAGTGGGAATGTATGTACGCCTCCATTCGTGGAGACCCCAGAGGTTTCCCTTTCCCCCTGATCCGGCGTTCCAAGTATTGTGCAGCTTTTTTATTACTGATTTTGTCTCTTCACTGGCCCCCCCCTTGCAGCAATGAAGTTTGTATTACACTGTACTGCAGTTACACTCCTTCTTGAACAGAAGTCCGAATGTATTGTCTTATTGCCTTGTATCTAAGTTCTTTTTCTTTAATAAAATAAAAAATATACCACAAAGAAAAAGGCATGCCTCACGGCCAAGGCGTCCAAATTTTCTTTCATCTCTTCTGACCTCAATTGTGTGCTTTTATCAGTGAGGATATCAGAAGGTATGCCCTCCCTCCTAAAAACATCACTGAGAAAGGCAACAGTGGAGGTAGTGGTAATATTCCTCACTTGGACTTAGCATCGACCAGCAACAGCTGCAAAACTGTCCTGCTCAGACAGAAAGGAAAATAGCCCTATGAAGTTGGGATACACTTTCTCCCACACTTCCTTAGCTTCAGAAACATGCATACGTCCAACAATCACTCTGAGACGTTTTTCATAATCCATGCACACAAAGCAACACACAATCCATTCTTTAATTTCAATATCCATGAGCAGCCACCAAAATCTCTATCTGACCTTCTTGGTGGTCAAAGTCTGTCCCAAGTGTTCCTCATGCACCAAACCAATAGGATGAGACCTTAAAGATGTGGGAGGCACAAACTTTTCATTCCTCGTCAACAAACAATCGCCAAAAACAGACATCTCATAAACAACCTTGAAGAATGGCCTGGCAGCATGGGGAAGAACACTTTCCCTTCTGATCGCCCCCTTCATCCTTTTCAACACCCACTGAAGTGTCACATCCTTCTCCATGGCATTCATCCACTCACCTTTAGAAATGGAAGCCCCCAAATCCTCGGTGATATCTTCCACACTCGCAACAACTTCTTCCGTATCCACCTCAGAAGGTTCCCCAGTTTCATCTGGAATCCTAGACAGGCAATTAGCCACTTGATTTTTCCATCCAAGGACATATTCAATACGACAATCATAGTCTTGCAACCTGACAGACAACCTCGCCATGCATTCAGAGCAGTTCTTGGTTCCACCTGGCCCTAATTCCTTAAGTAAGGGTTTGTGGTCTGTCCTGAGAATGAAGACCTCTCCCCACAGGAACACCCTAAAGTATGTAGCAGCCCTTGCAGCAACTAAAGCCTGAAGCTCAATAACTGAATAGCTACGCTCTATGTCAGCTACTGACAGTGAGGCAAATGCTACTGTCTTCTTCTCCTGGCCATGCACCTTGGACAAAACAGCACCAACCCCTACCACACTGGCAGCCACAGTGACAATGCTCTTTAGTGAAATTTCAAAAGTGCAAGAACACCAGCATGAGCAATATATTTTTTTATCACACAAAAAGCCCTTTTTTGTGGTGCGCCCCAATAGAACTTCCCACCCTTCCTCAACAATTCCCAGAGGGGTTCAGTTTTAAGTGCAAAGCCTTGCACAAACTTGAAGTAATACTCCACTAATCCCATGAAAGATCGGAGAGCATCTCTGTCACTAGGGACTTCCGCATTAACAATCACACTCACCAACTACATTTTGAACTTTACACTACTCCTAGTGATCATGTAGCCCAAATATTCCACCTCTTGAACCTGGAAAACACACATCTCTCTGTGTAACGTCAAACCCACATTTCTGATTTGAGTTAAGACTTCACTCAACATACAGTTGTGTTCCCCCTCATTTTTCCCATAAACCAGGATACCGTCCAGAAACACAATGACATTACACAGCTCAGACAAAATTCCAGTCATCAACCGCTGGAACACACTCACAGCTGAACATTGTGGTAAATAAAGTATTACCCTGTCATAATTTCTATACTTAAACAAAGGGTCATGCATATAACGAGAGGCAGAGTCCGTGGTGTCTGATTCAAAAGGGCTTTATTTCAGTAACTCGAGTTAAGGGAGAATCGGGTTCCATCACCAGTAAGGTTCAGGAAGGGTCTTCTGAACTTTATTCACAGAGTACAATACTTATACATTCAATCTTGTACATAGGGAGGAGCGCTCCAGGCAGAGCAAGAGAAAGAGAGAGATAAGAGCATGCGGGCGTGCATGAGGGCGTACACTTGAGGAGTCATAGGTGAGTCATAGGTGGGTGGATACATGGAGGGGGGTCTGCATGGCCAGCTGGAACCTTTGCCCTACTTGTGTGCGCAACTTGGTCATGACGTGCAACTAACGTGTAACTGGGGGGAAGCTGGGGGGAGCTGACTTTCGATCTAGTAGAGAGGCCTTCAGTGTCAGGACGACCTGCACGTCTGGTATTATCTGATATCTTAGGTCCGGGGATGTATTATCTGAAGTAAAGGTCGCTCAAGCAAAGGTTGCTCATCACCAAGAGCCAGTATGGGCATATATTTCATATATTTCTTCGTTCATTGCGTGGGGGCTTTGGGCTTTCTATGGATGCGAGCACTGCAAATCACTTAAACGGAGACAGAAAGGCTAGGCCCTATCTCTGCAGACGGGTTCTGTTTACCTTCTTCACCAGGCAAGAATGTGATTCTGTAGAGCAAGTAGATAACTGTGTGCAAAATACTGTCTTGGCACCCCGGGCAGGGCCAAAAGTATGCGAGAGGTCAGGGATACGTAGCTGAGCTGCAGCTTTCAGAGTGTCTGAAGGCATGAAAACCTTAATTCGGGTCCTGGCTCAGGCTGAGCCACAAAATGGGTTCATCTTGATTTTAAACGTGCACAATGCAAAACACATGGACAACATGGGCCTCAATGCAATATTAACGTTTCTTTCATGGAAGACTTGGTAACTGACATCCTCATGTGGGACGTAAATGCAGAGGCATCATTATTACAGACATGGGAGGGAAAATGCATGGATGACATGCAAGTACACTAAACGTGGGCTACACGCAGGGGACACATTGGCCATGTAAAATTTCATTTTCCTCATTCCCTCCTTGTCCCCTACGGTACCCTTCAGGACATATCTATATTCATGAGACCGTATATCTGATCATACAGCATCATTTGTTCATCTTTGATCTTTTGTATACGTGGATGGGGAACACAGGCAATGGCACACAGGCCGCAAATCGCCGGGCCACACTGCAGACAGAGACAGCAGCCGAATATCATAAGCAGTATCATTCCTAGGAACGACAATACTTTCCATCCCCATGCTGATATTACACCCCAGAGCCAACCGGACCAAGTCCATGTGCCTGGGTCTTGGTGTATATCATGAGCAATTTTGTGTAGCCTTGTTATTGCTGCGTACACAGATGGCGCATTATTTGGAATGAAAACGCAGCAACTGGAGCCAATCACTCTACAAGCCCCGCCCCTATCCGCCAGGATGACATCAAGAACAAGACGGTTCTGAAGAACAACAAGTCTCATGGCAGACTGTTCCTGGGTCAAGTTAGCCAGGGCAGATGCAGTCTCATTCACAACTGCTTCTAGAGTTCTTGTCAACCTGCGTATGAGTTTACTGTTTTGGACGGGACCTATGAAGAAAAAGAATCCTCTATTGAAATCTGTATATTGCTCCCAGGCTGTCTCAGTCTGATCAATCACTGGGGAATCGGTCTCTCTCCTGTGTCTAACATGCTCTAGTCGTGAATCTCGATGATAATGGGATGGGGCCAGATAGACGGGTGGCAGCAGGAACGCTATATAGCACGTCCCACTCCAGTCTAAGGGCAGATGTGCATAGGCTGTCTGACCGCAAATGAAATAGGTATGGCGTGATGCTTTGAAAGAAGACTTTCCTTTATCATTAAACTCGACTACAGCATTACATTCGCTGTGTCCCATATGTACTGATCCTTTCTTTCTAACGCACAAATCACCTTTTGCTGGTAGGACTGTAATAGATCGTGGACTTGCATTTTGCTTGGGCTGAACATTCAGAATCATAAAGCTAAGGGAAGCATTTCCTTGCGCGTACTCTTCATTTTCTAGATCGGTTCCCTTCCTTTGGGGAAGACCGTCATCGTCTGGAAAACATGCCTCATTCATTACTTTATTCAAATTACCCCATATCCAGTCGCCCTGGAAAACTGTGGACGTTCTGTCTAGTGATGACATTAAGGCAAACCATGCTCCGCACGAACCATTGTGGGAGAACGGAAAAGGGAAGAAGGGCAGGACTCCCTTCGTCTTTTGATAAGGTGGAAGTTGGCCACATACCCAGCAATCTGTTGCATTGCTGGTCTGATGAGAACGGTGCAACATCCGAATAAAAGTATTGTTGCACAGGGCTAGTCGATATGACAGTTCATGGGGTGGCAGATCACTAAATGTATGCTCTACAGTGTCATTTATGGAAAAGTGCATGTGTGAGGCAATAGGAGGAAAGAAAACATGTAGTGTCAAGCTGATACATATTATAGTGATGCACAGAAGAGACAGAAAAATCAGAGTTACTATACATCTGCTGCGTAATATCTTGCAGTATTTTTCTTTCATCTTGCTCTTTTTACTATTCTGGTCTACGATCCTATACATGTCAGAAACTTGCCTAACCGATTCACCACCTAGTGGACTTAAACAATTAAACGCTGTCTGACTTTCTAGATCATAATTTGGACCTGTATTCTTGCTGTGGAGTCTTTTCTAGCAAAGGGGGCTCTAAGTCTGTACTGTCTTTTGTCTTCATCAAAGTACCAGAGTCTCCAAAGTATTTTTTACAATGATGGGCGTGAAGCCATCCTTTTCTTCCTTCTACTTTGATGGCTGTCCTCGTGGTCAGTAGCACTAATTTCGGTGTCTTCCAACGCGGCTCAAGGGGGCTTGATCGATCAAAATTCCGCACGAAGACAAAATCTCCAGGGACTATGGCATGCTCCTTGACTTGGGTGTTGTCAGGAAAGGCGGCGGCAACCTGTGAACGACAAGAGAGTAGTGCAGACATCAAGGAAGCCAGGTAATCTGTCAGCATGCTACTGTCAACATCAGTTATTTTCTTAGGCATAGGCGTACCCCACATATTCGGCGGTCTACCGAAAATCACTTCATAAGGAGATAGGCCTGTTCTGGAATGAGCTACCATACGCATGTAAAAGAGGGCAACCGGCAAGGCTACCATCCAATCCACGCCTTTTTCTGCACAGATCTTTGCTAGTTTCGTCTTTATTGTCTGATTATGGCGCTCTACAAGTCCTGCTGCTTCAGGGTGTCGTACACAATGAAACCTCCACTGATATCCTAACAGTAGGGACACTTGTTTCATTAATTCAGAAGAAAAAGGCTGACCATTGTCTGAGTACACGACACGGGGCAATCCGTATCTTGGGAAAAAATCTTGCACCAATTGCCTGGCGGTGGTCACAGCAGTATAATCTGGGACTGGATACGCTTCTGTCCATCTAGATAGTGCACACACAACTACCAGGACATACTTGTAACCTCTGCATCTGTCCATTTGGATATAATCCATCTGGAGGACCTCAAAAGGATGGTCAGGAGGATGAAATCCGCCTTGTTCCACCGGAATGCCTTTGCCTGGATTGAACTGGCAACAGATCATACATGTACGTACTTTCTGTTTCGCTGCTGCACGCAGGTGCTTGTTAAACCAGATATTCTGTAAGCTGTCTAGCATTGCCTTCTCTCCCAAGTGTGCTGGACTATGTGCTGTGTTTATGATCACTTGTACCATGGAATCAGGGAGAAACCATGTAACTTTGCCTTTAGTCATCCAACCTTGGTCAGTCTGGACCCCTCCTTGTTCAGTCCATTTCTTTATTTCATCTGAAGTGGCATGTGTCTGTATGTCGAGTACATCTTGAGAAGGATCCCTGACTGTCATACTTTTTGTCAGTAATGGTACCTCTGTCTTTGTCATGTCTGTTGGTGTCTGGGCTGTAAGTTTAGCAGTTCGGTCTTCCAGGTCATTACCCTGGAAAATGGTATCTGTAGCTTTGGTGTGTGCTTTGCATCTCAGGATAGCTATGGCTGTAGGTAAATGTATTGCTTCTAACAGAGCCTGAATAAGCGGACCGTGCTGAATTTTGGCACCATGAGAGGTCAAGAAACCTCTCTCACTCCATAAAACTCCGAAGTCATGAACAACGCCGAATGCATATTGTGAATCTGTATAAATGTTCACTTTCAAGTTCTTAGCTCTTATGCAGGCTTGTGTCAGAGTGATGAGCTCTGCTGCTTGCGCTGACAGTGTGTCTATTCTTTGTGTCTCTATGACTTCAGTAGCAGTGGTCACGGCATATGCTGCCACTAACTCTCCTGCACTTGTTCTCATGCATGAACCATCTACATAAAGTGTCAGGTCAGGGTCTGGTAGTGCAATGTCTGTCAGGTCTTGTCTTGGTTTCGTCACTGTATTCATTATTTCCACACAGTCATGTGGTGCGGTGTCTACTGTACTTGAGGGCAAAAGTGTAGCAGGGTTCAGAATGTTACATCGTCTTATTTCTATGTGTGGCTGAAATAACGTCAGTTCATATCCTGTCAGTCTCGCTACAGTCAAGTGTTGTGTCTGTGTCCTGTTCAAGAGAACTTCCACTGCATGTGGTACCTGGACTGTCAGGGGGTGGCCCAGCACTATGGAGTCACTTTGTCTTATGGCTAGGGCTGTTGCTGCAACTGATTTCAGGCACGCAGGCAGAGCCTGGGCCACTGGATCCAGTGTACTAGAAAAATAAGCACAAGGCTTGTGTTTTCCTGCTTGATCTTGTGTGAGGACAGATAGTGCTCTTCCATCTCGTTCAGTCACGAAAAGCATAAAAGGTTTGCTGTAACTAGGAGTCGCTAAAACTGGTGCTTGACATAAGGCTCTTTTTAATTCTTCAAATGCCAAGGTATGTTCTTGTGTCCAAGGGAGGACAGTCGAAGACGCTGCCTCCTGTGTTGTCAACTGTGTGAGTGGTTTGCCTAGATAGGCATACTGGGGAATCCATTGTCTGCAGTATGAAGTGAGGCCAATGAAAGCCCGTACTTCCTTTTGTGTCTTGGGCTGTGAAAGGTTAGCAATTAACGCAATACGTTCTTGTGTCAGCTGTCTTCCCCTCTTGGGTAGCAAGTGTCCAAGGTACACCACTTGCTGTGCACAGAATTGTAACTTCGAAGGGGACACTTTGTGCCCCTTATCTGCCAGAAAGTGTAAAACTGTCAGTGATGCATTTTCGCAGTCTGGTTCTGATCGTGCTGTAATTAGGATGTCGTCTACGCACTGGAGCAGTGCAGTGTTGGCAGGCATGTTAATACTGTCCAGCTGTCTTTTTAATGCTTGACTGTAAATGCTAGGACTCTCTGTAAAACCTTGAGGAGCTCTCGTAAATGTAAAGCTGCGTCCATTTAAACTGAATCCGAAAAGATACTGGCTATCTGGATGAATTGGAACACTAAAGAAAGCATTCTTCAAGTCAATGACAGTAAAGAACGTTGCCTCAGAATCAATAGCAGTCAGTAATGAGGAAATGTCTGGAACCACTGGGTATTGAGGGACTACACATTTATTCAATTCTCGAAGGTCAACAACTAGTCTGTAAACTGGTGGTGCATTAGGGTCTGTTCGTTTAAGGATAGGAATTACAGGTGAATTACATACATTCGAGTCAGTCTCCACTACCACCCCATGTGCAATGAGTTCGTCAACAATTTTCAATAAGGCCACTACGGCATCAGGTGGTAACTTGTATTGTCGTATACGTGGTAGTACTACTCCTGCTTTGAGAGTGACACGGTGTGGTGTTATGTCCATGTAACCTACATCAGTCGGACCTTGTGCCCATAGGTGCTGTGGTACATTCTGGAGCCTGTGGTCAAATTCTTTCAACACATAATGTCCCTTAAAATCACGTAAAAACAATTGCACTCCTTCCGGAGAACAACAGATAACAGCTCCTAGTTCTTTTAATGTCTTTATACCAAGTAAGTTTTCTGGACATGATTTAGTAAGTAGCAAGTCTGTGGTACGTGACAATGGACCAACTCCTAGGGAGACTGGTTTCGATACTTCATTAACAATAGGCTTTCCTGAAAATCCCAGGGAAACATTCTGTGAGCCCGAGAGGGGTGCCCCTGGAACCTCGTCATGGCTGATGGTAGTTCTGCTCGCCCCTGTGTCAATCAGAATTTTTCTGTCCTTTCTCAATACACGACTATGTACATAGGGACCCTCTTGATCTACAGGAACCTCAATAAGAGGCAAGCCAACTTCCCTCTCAAGGCTGTTTCATGAGAACTGTTGGTATTCTGGATAGTCTGACTGTGTGTACTGATACATTTGTTGTGTGGCATGAACAGGCGGTGGTGGGGGTGGAAAATTCGCTACTGTCTGTTGTGTGCTCTGTTGGGTGCTATTTTGCCTAGGAGGGTGTGGTCGTTCTTTGGTTCTGCCTGTAGCTATATTGCGTTTCAGGACAGCACATTCATTTACATAGTGACCTGGTTGCTTGCAATAATTACAGTTCCCTTTGACAGGTGTCGTGGTATTTTTGCCATTTTTGTTCGTGTTTGCTGGTACTGATTGGCAACCAGTACCTTCATTTTTGTCTCTTTCATACGTCTCGTTTCCTGATCCTGCTCTTCTCTAATTCTGTTCTGGTGATATTGTAGCATTTGCAACATTTGTGAAGGGCTGTTTGCTTGCCAAGTACTCTCAACCTTCAGTACTCTATTCT
This sequence comes from Lissotriton vulgaris, assembly GCF_964263255.1. Taxonomy (NCBI): domain Eukaryota; kingdom Metazoa; phylum Chordata; class Amphibia; order Caudata; family Salamandridae; genus Lissotriton; species Lissotriton vulgaris. The sequence goes on from NC_141685.1 coordinate 1,689,837,009, forward strand.
TGATCTGGGGTAGGGAATTCTCTACTAGTTTGCTCACGAAAAGATGTGGATAGGACTCACTACTGGGCTTAAGGCCACTATTAATGGAAAAGCATTTCTCGAATCTAGAATAGAAATCACTTGTGTCCTCGTCTTGTTTCTGTTTACAGGCTGAAATAGCATCCCAATCTCCCTTTTTAGTAATCAATAGTCTCGGCAAAACCTGTATTAGGAGTTCAGGTAGTTCTCTAGCTTTGTCCCCAAGACCAACCCCCGGGAGCCTGACTTTATCCTCTGTTTCCAATTCTGTCCAACTTAACTTTTTCTCTCCCACCTCCCAATCTTTTTCCTTAAGCTTTTCATAAATACCAGCAGGCAACAGTACTTTCAATAGTTTCAGAATGTCAGCATATGTATAATCTCCGATGCGGAGAATGTCTTTTAATTCACGGTGAAACCCCCCCCCCCGGCCCCCCCCCCCACGGGTCTTTATCATGGCAGGGCAGCATCTTTTTCATTTCCAGTATTTCTAATTTCGTCAAGGGGGTGTAAACATAAACTCGTTGAAGCTCACCATTTGCATTTTTGACGGGATGTACCTCTCGTAGGGGGTTCTGTCTGTCTATGTACAGGTGCTTTCTGTTGTGGTGTGGGGCGGGAAGCATGCATGTGGTCAGAGAATTCAGGTACTTATGTCGTTGATCCAGGATCACATTAATTAAGTCAGTACCCAGGCCTGTCCATCTTTCTAGAACTATGTCGTCCAGTAATTTATACAATGGACCGGGATCAGAATATTGACTTTCATACAACGTTATCAAATGTTGGACCATGTAAATACCGGCCAAACGCTGTTCGTTCGGCAGAAGGCTCAAGAAAGTTTGGGCCACTATATCATTACTATATATATTGGAATTGGACACCCACTGGGTGGCTGACCGGGCCAATTCCTTTTCGTGTGGGGTGTGGGATCGCTCGCTCTCTATCCGTCTTTTCAGTGCTTTTTCAGTAGCTTGAAATAGATTTTCAAGGGAATATCTTTCTTTTATAGCCTGTCCCTGTTTACGGTAATAGAGGCACTTGGGCCTGTCAAACTGTCGTGCTTTGCCTACATAATTCATTTTGTCCTTTGCCTCGTTTTCTGACTCTTCCGCTGATGACCCACTCTTCTCGTCCGACTCTACCCTGTGTATTGCTAATATTTCCTTTCGTATTTTCTTCATCATGCTGTCTGTCGGTCCCTGTTTATCATGCCTACCGGCATCTATGTTATCACTCCATTCTGTCAAACCATGCCTTACATCTCCGTCTCCTGGGTCTTGTTCCCTGATCAGACAGTTAATCATAAAACGTAGAATGTAGTTCTTGACCCCTACCTTTCTGTGTTCCATGGCCTCTTCTATGCACTCGGGTCCCTCCCCCGTTCTAATGAAACAGTATATTTTATCTAGGTGTTCTTTCATGTCTGGTAGTGTGACCAAATAGTCGACGGCTCTTAGTGAAAACACGAGCATTGAACCCTTTCCTGGTACTGGATCGTATATACAACGTGAAATTGTTACATCTACAGTAAACTTATATGGCGTTGTTGGCGTTGGCGGTGGCCCCCCTCCCCCTACTGCCCCTGGCCCCACATCGTCTTTCACGACCTGCTGAAGCTGTTGCCGCTGAGCCGCTGTTGGGGGCGGAGGAAAATCTGCGTTTACATAGTCCGGTGCGGACTCTTCTAGATAGGATGAAATAAAAGCCTCTGAGGCTGTCGGCTTTTTCCTACGTACCCTAAAGGGTACAGGTGGTGGCGTTCGCGACCTACGGGGTGTTTCTGAGGGGGTCACTCTAGCTAGTTCTTCTGAGAGGACGGGATAAATACCAGTAACGACGGCATTTCTTTCTCTATCAGCCTGTTCTGCCTTGACCCGTTCCCCCTCCTCCCGCAGTTCTTTTTCTTTGGCTTTTTCCGCTGCTTGTTTACTTCTCTCTGCTTGGTGGAATTCTTTCTCTGATCTCCTATGTGACTCTTTGCGCCATAACTCAATGGCATCTGTCTGTGAAGGTCTTGCTTTCCTTTTCCATAGAGCTTCCTCTACTTTCATAATGCATTCAGAATCCCATGTTCCCGAAATAGGCCATCTGTATTTCTCCTCTAAATCCTTCGTGTAATCTACCCATAGTTCTAAATACAATACAGCATCTAGCCCGTGTTTATTATACATGTAATGACCAGGTGTGTCTCTAGGCGGGATGTTAACTGGCTCTTCTAATATGCCTTTCCTGGTCCCTATCTGACGTAACTTTGAAAACAGTGGCATGTTGAAACCAACTCAATGAAAACACAATACACACAAAAATATTCTGACTGAAACAATCATTCACACTACAACACTAAAACACTAAAACAGATACAGTCTAACCTGATACATGGAGTAAAACATGTACTTGAAAACAGTTAACTTTATGCACTGGAATACAGTACAACCATACCGGGCTCAAAAAGAGACACGTCTTTACCGTGCTGACGTTTACCGTGGACCCGTCTTTACCGTGCACAGGCACGTCTTTACCGAGCTCAACTAAATGAACCCGTCTTGAACTTTATGCGTTCCCCATAGTGGTACTGACCGGGAAGCAGAACTTGAAGGCCTTGGAAACTTGATACTGCCTGCGCATGCGCCACGGAACAGGTGGACCTTCGGAAACCTCGGACCATGCTCTCTCACGGCTTGGGCTCTGGTTGAGATGATCCGCGATCCTCACCGCCTCGTGTGGATGCCTGGTCGCAGTCCGTCTCCTCCGTGGGCCTGAGGGAGTAAGCAGGAAGTCCCGCTGGCGTGTACACTTTGAAGTCCGTCACGGCTGTAGAAGGGGGCAAGGGCTGGACCTACATCTCCGGCGCGTGGGGAAGGGGATTTGTCCCTATTCGGGTGCCAGATTATGTGGTAAATAAAGTATTACCCTGTCATAATTTCTATACTTAAACAAAGGGTCATGCATATAATGAGAGGCAGAGTCCGTGGTGTCCGATTCAAAAGGGCTTTATTTCAGTAACTCGAGTTAAGGGAGAATCGGGTTCCATCACCACTAAGGTTCAGGAAGGGTCTTCTGAACTTTATTCACAGAGTACAATACTTATACATTCAATCTTGTACATAGGGAGGAGCGCTCCAGGCAGAGCAAGAGAAAGAGAGAGATAAGAGCATGTGGGCGTGCATGAGGGCGTACACTTGAGGAGTCATAGGTGAGTCATAGGTGGGTGGATACATGGAGGGGGGTCTGCATGGCCAGCTGGAACCTTTGCCCTACTTGTGTGCGCAACTTGGTCATGACGTGTAACTAACGTGTAACTGGGGGGAAGCTGGGGGGAGCTGACTTTCGATCTAGTAGAGAGGCCTTCAGTGTCAGGACGACCTGCACGTCTGGTATTATCTGATATCTTAGGTCCGGGGATGTATTATCTGAAGTAAAGGTCGCTCAAGCAAAGGTTGCTCATCACCAAGAGCCAGTATGGGCATATATTTCATATATTTCTTCGTTCATTGCGTGGGGGCTTTGGGCTTTCTATGGATGCGAGCACTGCAAATCACTTAAACGGAGACAGAAAGGCTAGGCCCTATCTCTATAGACGGGTTCTGTTTACCTTCTTCACCAGGCAAGAATGTGATTCTGTAGAGCAAGTAGATAACTGTGTGCAAAATACTGTCTTGGCACCCCGGGCTGGGCCAAAAGTATGCGAGAGGTCAGGGATACGTAGCTGAGCTGCAGCTCTCAGAGTGTCTGAAGGCATGAAAACCTTAATTCGGGTCCTGGCTCAGGCTGAGCCACAAAATGGGTTCATCTTGATTTTAAACGTGCACAATGCAAAACACATGGGCAACATGGGCCTCAATGCAATATTAACGTTTCTTTCATGGAAGACTTGGTAACTGACATCCTCATGTGGGACGTAAATGCAGAGGCATCATTATTACAGACATGGGAGGGAAAATGCATGGATGACATGCAAGTACACTAAACGTGGGGTACACGCAGGGGACACATTGGCCATGTAAAATTTCATTTTCCTCAACATAAACCAAACAAAGTCTACAGAATTGGAAAGTACCCTCCGAGGTAATGAAAGATGTAAGGTGATTTGAGTGCGGATGGAGTTTAACCTGATGATAACCACTCCTCAGATCAATTTGAGGAAATAACTTTCCCCAAGACAACATCAAAATTAGTTCATTAATATTGGGCAATGACAATTGTCAATAACAACAGTTTGGTTAAGGAGGTTCACACAAAACCAAAGAGACCCATCAGGTTTTTGGTGACAACCACAGAAGACGACCACTCGGTAGTCTCAACCGTCTTTATTACAACCTTTCGCCAAATGTTGCTGGATACCTGTGGCATTCTAGGCTTCTGTCCCTGTTGCCAGAATGCGATGATGTAAGATGCTCCTGGCAGCAGTTGAAGCTGTGCCTACACCTGAAGGACAGCGTTGCTGTGGTTGGGATCCTTTACCTGGAATAAATCTACTTTGAATCTAAATGAACCTGAGTACTCCACTTCATTACACTTGGCGACAGAGGATGGCTGGACAGTTATGGAAAGGATCTCAACATCATTTTAACTTAAGCTCATTTTGAAGCTTAAGCAAAAGAATCCCTCACAATTTAACTTCTAGACTTCAAGTGACTCCCTACTTCAAGTACTATTCTCTTGTTTTTATGTAAATTGGCATAATGACTGGTGCTAATTTGGTGCCTGTATTTACTTTTGGATAAGGAGGGGGAGTGTCTTTTATGCCTCGCGCCTGAGTGTCTTCGTATGCCTCGAGCCTGTTTAGACTGTACCTCTCCTTGAACTCAGCTTTAAATTTTGGTGCTCTTGGATGATTGTGCCCCTATGTGAACCCTGCTATTACATTATTATCTTTTGTTGGGTAGAAGGTAAAGAGTTCATTACCTGCTACGAGTGTGGATCACTCTCTCTCTCTCTCTCTCTCGAGCCTCTTTGGAGTTTGTTTTTGTTTAAGTTGCCTGCGTCCGAGATGGAATACCGGTTCCATGGCTTCTGTTAGTTGGAGTGCTGACTCTTGTCAACTTCACCCTGCGCTGACGCGGCCATGCTCCTCATTGTTCTGCGTGACCCTGTGTGGCGGCCATCTTAGGTGTTCTCACAGCGCCCGAAATCAGCCCTTCATTGCCTGGAAACCTCCAAACATCCTTTGCGTGTCATATCTGTGACACGCACACAGCATTGGAACTTGGTATCCTTTTGTCTGCTAGACAGCGCCTCAGTATTGTATAATCTCATCGCGTGTCACAGAACATGCACACAAGCCTTTTAAAAAAGGAAGAGTGACAAATTTTATTGTGCGTGCCTGTTCCGTGACACGCACACGCAACACCTGGGCACAGCATTTTTGAAACCCCATTCATTTGTGTGCGTTCATGCCATGACACGCACACACCTTGTGAATTTCCATATTGCACAATCTTTTCGCATGTCACATCTGTGATACGCACACTAACTTTTTAAAAAAAAGAGAGCTAATGTATTGCAAGTATATTCTCCCGTACTCTCCTGCATTGGTAATGATTCTACTGCTACTTCATTGTTTTACAATCACTTCAGTGACATTAACACCTTTAATATGATAATGTTTTAGGTCACTTTAATAAGTGGATTTTCATTTTAGCTGTACTTTTCGCTACAGTTAGACACATACTGTTTTCTGTAATACCAACTTAGCAATATTTAAAAAGTTGTATTGCTAACTATCCATTATTTATTTTCTGGTCACAGTAATTGTTTTGAATTTTAAGTGTTTACTGCATTTAAAAAAAAAAAAATTTTGACGTAAAACATTACTGCACCTCCTTTTTTTTGTCATCTCCTGGGTATCCACCCATTAGATGGCAAAAATGGCTCAAGGTATTTGAAAGATACGCCAGGAGCATCTTACATCATTACATTCTGGTTTGACATTGTTGGTCCTATTCGTCCTCTGAGTCCGAGGGGTAAGTTCTGGTTTTGATTGATTTGTTTTCTAGATGGCCAGAAATAACCTTTACATGAGGTGTAGAGACCAAGCATGTGAAGGCGTTTTTAGAGAAGCTTATTGCCAGAGAAAGGATACCTAATACCATTCTGACCGACAATGGGGTACAGTTACTCTCCAGAGAAATGGAACCGTTTCTGAGTAGACATGGCACCAAACACAAGAGGTGTTCATTGTATCATCCTGAAACTAATGGAATGGTTGAGCACTTTAATCGTGTTATAAAAGAGACCATTGAAATGGCTGAGTCTGCAGGGTTAGATTGGCATGAAGAAATCTGCAAGAAGGTTGAAGTTTACAAGTTGTCTCCTCATGCCATCACTACGAAAACTCCCTTTGAACTGTTTAGGGGTAGGTGTGCTAACACATTGGTGGCACCCACTTGGGTCACTGACATGCAATCCAATCGTGATGTGGATAATGAGAGGAGTGAGTGGAAGTTGGCTGAAGTCAGGAGGATTGAAGCTCGTAAAGAGCTTTAAGATCTAAGAAAAAGTCTTAAAAAAACTGTTGTGAGAGTGGGTGTTTGGGTTTTAATTAAAAACCCTTACAAAAGAAGTTCTGCTACAGCATTTTCAAAGCCTATGCAGGTCATTAAAGTGTTCAATAATGCTGTCAAAATTGCTGACCATCGCATTTGGAATTTGAAAAGAGTGGTGGTGGTTAGGATTTGATTTCGAGATCTGTCCCTATTAACTCATCTAGGAATTTAGGTGAGTCCTCTGGAAATTCAATTACTTTTTTTGTAGGTCTTCAAGAGTGTCATCTCCTCCAACTTATTTGAGTGATATGTAAAGTAATTTTCATGCTGATGTTTTTCTCATCTTATAGTGATGCTAAGTGTTATGCTCCATCCAATCGTTGTTTCTTTCGATTTCTGTTGTCTTAGGTTACTCTTGTTTATAGTTTCTTATATTTATGAGGAGGGAGATGTGTGGCATTCTGGGCTTCTGTCCCTGTTGCCAGGAGCTTCAGAATGTAATTATGTAAGATGCTCCTGGCGGCTGTTGAAGCTGTGCCTACTCCTGAATGACAGTGTTGCTGTGGACGGGATCCTTTACCTCGAATAAATCTAATTTGAATCTAAATGAACCTGAGTACTCCACTTTGTTACAATACCCTTCTTTACAATAGCACGATTGACTTCAAAGACAGCTCTAGGACAAGATAGTCTCCTTTCCTGGTCCTGGCTGCCTGACACATCTTCATCCTCAACCATGAGCACTCTGTAGCCTGATTGCTCGTCCTCCACCAAGGCAACTCTCTTCTCTCTCACTTTGCATATGCACGCTAAGTGCCCCTTTTTCCCCCACTTACGACAATCCTTTCCCACAGTAAAACATTGCTTCAAGTCTGCTAGATGATAATTACTCCCACATCTAAAATAGACCGAGACAGCGTGCCATTCACAGATGAGGAGTTTTTCCAACCCCCACTCTTGGTAGAACACCCTGCAGCTTGTTGTAATTTTCCTCTTACAGCATTGACCTGATCACAATCCTCCACCAGAGCTGTAGGTTCTGAAACTTTGTTGTCAGACTTAGAAATTCGCATTTCCCGCATGCATTGTTCGGAAACCTCCACCATCTTTACAATGACTATAGCCTCCTTCAAAGTGGGATTACTGGCTGCCCACAATCTCTCTTGAATTTTCTTACTGTTGCACTGGACGATCAATTTGTCTCTACATTTCCTCCGTCATCTGTCTGAACTGGCACTTGGCAGACAACTTTCTCAATCTTGCCACACAATCATAATGAGTCTCTGAAGAACGTTGGGGCTGTATATAAAATGTATGATGACCACATTTAATTGTTTTGCAAATCTTGTTTGCAGATGCTGCATGGCCTCCTTGCATACATAAGCAACTGCTTCACCTTGAGTATCACAAGCAGGAGGTCAGTACTTGAAGTCGTGATGACCCTCCTTTGCCAGAGCTCCCATCAATAAAGCCTTTTTCCAAACAGCAGGAAATTTAGCACCATCCAGAGCCAAACTGTAATTTTAAAGCCGTCAACCCAATCCTCCTATTCAATTGGTGATTCAACAGGTAGCATCAAGAAAGGTGGTGGGGTGACAACAGCAGTGGAAACATTCATGGTCCAATAATAGACTTTGCAGCAGATTATGTCGAATATGAGGAAAGACTTTTATTGAGAGACTGTTCAGCCTTTCACGACAAGGTGGCAGTGTTTCATAACAGGACAAACACCCAGCAAGAACCTGCAAAACAGAAACAGCCAATAGCAGCAAGGCAGCTCAACCAATCCTTGAATGCGGAAGTAGGTGAGCCCCCACGAGCCTTCATTTCCACGTCAGCTTGGTCCTGCTGCACAGAGTCCACTCATATAGATGCAACCAGATCATCGAAGAGGTACCTAAGCACTGTGCCATGCTCACTCAGCCCAGTTGAGGTACATCGATGGGGTGTTGCAGCGTTCAGCACAGATCACGCTGCGACTTGTTGACAACACAATGGCAAATAGGCCTTGAAAAAGGAAAATATCTCTGACCTTGACACAGTCCAAAGTGAAGTCGGAGCTTCTCTTGAAAACTTGCTGCAGTCCTTGCTCGCAATACTGACTCCTGGTCAGAGCTCTGTATCTGTATCTCTCTTTGTGGGTTCTCAATCTTCGCACAATCCTCCTAACACATAGTGCCTGTGCCCAGCAAAGCATTGCCAAAATGTTGTAAATAAATAAAGGAAAGTCCAAATCCGGTCACTGGTCCAAAGAAGCAAGTTACTTTATTAGAAGAGTGTAATAAGCTTCTCAGCCTGGATGACTGCATGTAAGAATTTTTGGAGTGTGGAATGTTGGAGTGCTTGAGTCAGTTGGTGACGGGATGAGAAGCATAGAGGCATCATGTTACCTGGGGAGCCTTCCATAAAGTGGCAAAAACGGAAGAAGGTATTTGAATGTTATGCAAGAGTCTTTGGTACATCGCTCAATGCTGAACGGAGGTCTTCATTACTGTTACACTGTTTGGGGTCTGAGGGCCAAGAAGTTTATGATCACCTCCCCGAGTTAAATTACACTGAGTCTCAAGGGCTTAATGAGTTTGAAATATACATTAAGAAATTGGACAAACACTTTCTTCCCAAGGTCAGTACGATATTGGAAAGATATCATTTCGCAAAGAGATTACAAGCTGAAGAAGAGTCAGTCAAGACTTATGTTACTCATTTGAGAAAACTGGCATCGTCTTGCAAGTTTGCTAGTCTTCTTGATGAGAGGATTAGGGATTAATTTATGGTGGGTTGTAATATTGAGAGAGTTAAAGAATAATTATGGATGCGTTATGAACCATCTTTTGATGAAGTATTACAGGTGGCAAAGCGTGTTGAACACTCTTTGAAGTGTGTTAAGATTATCAAGAAAGATAAGCTACCTATTATACAAGTGGTTAAAGCTGATGTTGAGAAACCTCTTTGTTTTCTCCTTCACCTTGTTCCTGGTACTTTGATACTTACTTCATGTTTGCCCGGCCAGCTTTCATGATGCTTGTACCTGGGTTGGTTTGTTGCTGGTGGTGTGGGAGTGTGTGGGTTGTGTTTTTGGGAGAAAGGGGGTGGGGCATGAGTGAGTCTTTTGTGCTTCCTGTCTTTCTTTTTACTCTTTACCCGCTTATTCCTTTTCATCTGTATTTCCTACTTTCCCATTTTTAATTTTTATGTCATGTTTCAACTTTATTGTTTCATGCCATGTTTCAAGATGCTTTTGATTCATTTATGTATTGTAACTTTTATTATGCCTCCTTAGAGCTTCTTCCTTCTCATTGTACAGGAAGGAGATGTTGTAATATGTTTCTCAGCCTGGATGATTGCATGTAAGAATGTTGGAGTGTGGAATGTTGGAGTGCTTGAGTCAGTTGGTGACGGGCAGAGCAGCATAGAGGCTGCTCCTGGTGGGGCTCCTTTCCATGTAACCTAATACTTGAATAAATCTACAAGAAAACCTACTACGGCTGGACTACACTTCTGATTGTTACAAATAGGGAAGAGACCCCACACCACAGTGCTGCCAGGATCGACACAGCAGCAGAATGATAAACGTCTCAACCCCACATTCTAAAAGTGACATAATACAGAACGTTGATATGTCATAAGAAAGAGTTCAGCATCAGCCTAGCTGATCCTGCCTAAGCATATTATAACAGTATTATAGTCATAAACCAAAGTTACACACTAATGAGGCATGTGAAGTAGTTCTAGTTCTAACAAGCAGCTCTGGTTCTATGAACTGTCTGTCGTTTATTCATTTGTTATGTATGGCTCTCATAGAGAGCCTTTATCATTTATTTCAGTTTCTGAATTTAATAAACCGCTGCATTACATCGCAACCGTTGATAACAAAATTGACTACCCACTGTTGTGAGGTCCGAAGGCTGACAGAACTCTCTGAGAGCCTGTCAGTGCAGCTCTGCTTGTCTGCTTTGCCTGAAACCTGGAAGTACAGCTGCAAGAGGAGGAAGGAAGGCAAGGGAGGTGGTGGGGCGTTGGTCAAGGGTGGGAGGTATATTTTTTTAAACCTTTGGGACATGGATGCATAACAGAGGCTGTTATGTATGGCTCCCCCATTAATCCTCTGCTCATGTGTAGCAGTTCAAAGCAGGGTCAGGTGATTTTGGGGACAATACATAACATAAAAATTAGATAGTAAAACGCAAGTTAAGGAAATGTTTTCATCTCGTGTCTCTGAGTGACACCATAGACAACTCGAGCTTTGCATTTGTTGTCTATTTGATGCCACTCAGAACCCGTCAGTGAAAAACATCCCTGTAATTCACTATTACCCATCTGTAATTCGATATATGTTATATTGTACTGAACGGATAATCTTGTCAAAGGCTTATGTAACATAGACTGCTTTGTGACATTATTACTTGACTGTTGGTTCATGAACATTCTGCCTCAAGACATAAAGCAAACTTTTCATTCAGAAACCAGGCATGACACATTTCCTATTGTAGCCTCCTTCTAGTGCAAATGATGTCATGCCACTGTGAAAACTATGCCTATCAAGGGTAAAAACCCATGGTGCCCCTCTGTGTTCAATAAGTCTAAAGGTGTTGTCTTCATCGCCCTGCCAAGCCTTTTAAAAACAAATTAGAGCCGGTGTTGCACCTCAAATTAAATTTCGGACACTGTTGAGGAGTACAGAGAACATCATTGTTAAGTTCCTATATGAGAACTATGACTTTCTAAACACATTTCTTCATGTACAATGGCGTGTCCATGTCGTCTACTGTTAATCATGTGTAAATTTTGCAAAAGTTTATACATTTGTATTGAATGCTTTCTCCAGCGGAATTGTATGCTACCAGAAGCATTTTTCGATTTTGAAGCAGAAATATGAATTATAAAGTCACCTGAAGTTAGGCATAAAACTTGCAAAGCGGGTAGGTGGTAAGACGACGTATATTGATCAGAGCACACATATGGTGAATGGGAATGCAAAAAGGAATAACTAGGTCTAGATGCAAAGGGGAGAGAGGTGTTGGGTAATAAAGCCACATTGTTGTTATCACCCAATTATCATTTTCAAATGCAGAGACACAGTGAGGATAGTAACCTTCCCACACTGGTCACACTCCTCAAGTGATGGTTATAATAATGTATTTGTGTAGCGCTTACGACCCCTGACGACGGTCAGCAAAAGGCATCCATGACAGCAAGTACTTGCTAAAAAAGAAAAAACAGGAAACAAAGTGCTCAAGAGGGAGCAGCAGGCAGTGGCAATGCCAGGAGGGAAAAAATAGTATATCTCAATCAAGTTTAGAGCAGCGAATGGGCACTCATTTAGTTGAATCAATCTGTGCTTGGTCCGTGCTCCACAGCAAGCATCAGAAGCAACGTTTTGCTTGGACTAGCCAATTAAGGAAGCTGTAAGAAGCCAATAAATGGTAAGCAATGGGTAGGCTCCAAGCTTTTTTTGTGAATAATAGTGTCTTCCATGCTAGACGCATGTGCTAGCGCATGTACTTGTAGGCTCGACCCTTAAAGTAAACATGTTGCCATAAATATCTGCTTTCTTCTAGGGGCTAAAAAGATATGAATATAAAAAGCTAGTTCTTCTTTCCATTGTTCAAATAGCAGTTGCAAGTTTACCTCTTTCATGCTATGGGCTGGACTAAGCAGGAGGTACTGTGAAGTCTGAGCTTAATTGTAATAAGTTGTTGTAGTAGACCAGCAACTTCTTTTCTTATTCTTGGTGAATCATGATGTCACAATCAGGCTGAAATAGCAAGATCAGTACTGGATTTATGTAAATCAATTTTCTGACTTCAGTGTATAATAGAATTATAATTATTTGGAAAGGTTAATCTTCACCTATAAAATCCTGTCAAGTTTCATGTTTTATTAAGACAAACTTCCAGCATGAGCATTTGTTATATCCACCATCAATAAAGTTTACTGAAATGTACTTTTCACAAGTAACATGCAAAGTAATAATTTTTACTATTGCACGCATGCAAAGGCAAGAGGCAAAACATGCACTGGGTCTTAGCAATCAGATGCACTACTATGTATACAAGGACAATTAGAACTGAGGAAAAGGGGGGTTGAAACTAGAGGGCTGAACTTGAAGTCTTAGCCTGTCCTCTTCAAAGGGTGGCAGGGGAAGCAAAAATAGGCACACCCTTCAGGGAGATTTTGGGACATAGATTAGAAAAAGCATGAAAAAAATGGAAAAGAAGGGGCCTGTGTTATGGGCTGTCAGAACAGATGGTAGGAATGGGTTTTTTCATAGCTTTCTGCAATCTACAATTACACCGTCTATACTGCATCAGCAATGCAGATTCTCCTCAATTTGCTTAAACACTCAAGCTCATGTAAGTCACTTATCCTTGTATGGTAAGCCTTTAGCATTTGATATTCAAAAATCACTGCTTTTTCAAGAGTTAGCCTTATTGTGGGGCTCAATGGGGGAAAGTAAAGTATTAGTAAGTCTTTGTGTTTCGACTCTTTTTATTTTTGGGGAGACTTACTGCTAGTGGAGCTAATTCTGTGGTCACCGGTGCAGATTCGTTGATGTGTTCAGAAGGCATTTTGAAGTATAGTACCAGAATTTCTGTTAGGGTGGGGATTTTTATGAAGCTATTATTGATGAGAAAATTTAAAAGGAAAACGGGAAACATTTCATGAATGAATCGAATGCCACAATGTCCACACTGAATTTTGTACACCTGAGTGATCTTAAATAGCTCAACACAGTTTCAGTAAAGCAGTTCACTTTCATTACTTCTGTTTAGTCTGACTCGGTGAGAAAAAAGGTAGGGCTAGATGACAAAGGGCCCATAAAATTGCAGCTGCTCATGGGGTGTATATGCGATTATGATGGCTCCCCTCTGATAAAAAATATTAATATCTAACCATTTTGGACATGTTGGTCTTTGAATGAAAAGCCTTTCTAAGCAGCACTGATACCTCTCACCCCACTTTACTCTCCTTCTTAATGGCACTCCCTGGCCCTTAAAAAATGAAAGAGAAGGATTGATGTTCCTACTCACCCCTGCCCTTATTCAGTAAATAACCCCTGACAATTAATCTATTGACTTGTTTCTTGGCCCAGGAATCAAATTTGATACAGGGAGAAATACACCTCCCCTTCATGTAGAAACAAGGTGACAAACAAGACCCCTACATATTTTTAACTGAAAGCTATAGTCTAAGCTCCAATACACGTACTACTCCTACATACATTGGCCAAAAGCTCAACCAACAACGTACAACAGAACCCTGGGACAGCCACTCAAAGCCTGTCTCAATGTAGTCCCCTAGAACATTGATTCCATACCTAGGCAGTGCACCTAACCCACAGCACCCCACCTCATATTGAGTTGAACCTGTTTGCAAAGGAAATGATCACAATGTCCTACTCCCTCCCCACTCCTCCCCACTCCACCCTTGATAGATACGGCCTTAACTCTTGGAACATAAAATTTCCACATAACCTCTCACATAATAAAAAAAAGAAATTCAAACACAACCTACTCAAGCAACTCCCAGAAAGACTAATTGCTGATACCTACTACAGAGCCAACAATTGCACTCTGAAAATTGTCTCCATCTTCTACTCCAAATGTCCTGCAAAAAAGAGACATATTTTCCTTCTCCACCTTCATAGCTCAAAAACAACTAAAATTTCATATGGAACTAAACTCACACCCACCCCCCTCTCAAAAACCTAATGGGAGGTCTCCATTTCTATCTACAGAAAAGGCAACATACTTATCCAAGCAGTAGACCAGCATCTCACCATCTTTGATCAACACTCCTCATTACTTTTCACCTCATTAACACATGCTGGTCTTACTCCCAACCCTACCCTTTTTCCTTACCAGTCAACCCTCTAGCCACTCCACATCCAGATTTTCTTGGCCACTCAATCCACCACTCCTTCCTCTCCTATCACATGCCTTAGTCTAGTTAACTTCTGTCCAAACCCCACTGCTCCCACCCTTACACATCCCCTAGACGTGCACACCGGTCATGATAGAACCAGCTCGACTTCTAGACCTTACACCACTGAGCTCCCCTCGACTACAACCCTGTCTCCCCACATTAAAACTACCCACCCCAAACAAACCCTCCTTTCCACCCACCTTGGTGACACTGCCCTTCCCTCCTTTGAGGATCACATGTGCACCTCAGACTCAGGACTTTCCGATTGTCCATTCAGCCACAGAATAGATTGCCTCCTTGAAGCTCTCACATTACGCCTGTGCCGAACAGAACAAAGACTAGCCAAAGTCGCCTCTTGTGTAAAAAATGACTGCATGATCCAGACCAAGATAACACACTACTCCAACCCGAGAATAGAGATAGGTTCTCCCCAAAAAAGATCAAGAAACAGCCAATACCCCTGCCACACACAATCATCTTGAGCCAACATTCCTACGGACCCCCCTGGGATCTCAACTTCCTTTCACCAAAGAAAGCTCAATCACTTAGCAAATCCTACAGCCCAAAAACGCCACTTGCTGACCCTAAACCTCTCTCCAGAATTCCTGCAATCCTGCGCACGAATCGATTACCTTGAGCACACACGTCACCTAGACCTCCTGCTCAATACATCACTGTTGAAACAATACACTCCATTAGCAATAGTCCTCTCTCACTGTCCTATTTGCTCCTTAACTGCAGATCAGCATTGAGACACACCACCGATCGAGCTGAAACTATACTTGAAGAAGGAGTCAACATTGCATTTCTAACCGAAACTTGGCTCAAAGTACACTCTACTCCATTTCTAGACTTGCTCACTCCACCTGGCTATTCTATCATCAGACAGGACAGACCTGGTTGATCAAGGGGTGGGCAAGCGATCATCCACAAAGAATAAATTCAGCTTAATGACCTTCGAATACCTGAAAGTCGTACTTACAGCTAAAGCCACCACTCCCATCAAACTCCATGGCATCTACTACCACCCTGGTGATCGTGATTCACTGAAGAACTAACTGACATTATTATTATTATTATTAAATGAAATGTGTAGAGCGAGTTCCAGAGTTTCGGAGCTAAAAAGGCAAATCTTCTTAACTAACACCAATGGCATGTTTCTAAGTGATTTCAAT
Source organism: Lissotriton vulgaris (assembly GCF_964263255.1). Classification (NCBI taxonomy): domain Eukaryota; kingdom Metazoa; phylum Chordata; class Amphibia; order Caudata; family Salamandridae; genus Lissotriton; species Lissotriton vulgaris. The sequence continues at coordinate 1,689,852,616 of NC_141685.1, forward strand.
CTGCACTGGAATGATTCTGAAGATGCCACAGTTTGTCACTTCACAAACCCTCTCGATATCAACCTCAGGCAATTTTGCAACAAACAGACCGACAGGAAAGGCTCTACTCTTGACACCATAATTTCCAGAAAGGAGTTTGTCTCCCTCCAAGCCATTAAATCCACCTACTGGTCCGACCACCATCTAATTCCAATTCCAAAAATTCTTTATTTCGGCCACATAGGCCATAAAAGATACAATAAAATACAGTACATATATTACACAGTATTTACATATAAAAAGATCTACTGGATCTGCATGGGGTAAGGAATACATGGTACCAGTTCAGGGGGACATTTTCTTCCTTATTATCCATGCTGCCATTAGGAATTTTGAAACAGCAAAGACAATATGGCCCAGGGTGTTAGTTTTCATAACCCTGTATGCCTGTAAATACTCCCTAAAACTCAGGTTTCGGCACAGCGGTGCTATCCAACGCTTCCTGGGGCTCTGGTAGGCGTGGCAAACAAACATTATGTGTAAATCATCTTCATCCTGAGTTTTGCAACAGGGGCAAAGTTTGTCACCCCCTGTGGACCATTTATGGGTGAATACTTTGGTGGGGAGTGTACCAAACCTCCATTGCAGGAACAGTTTCCTCGCCAAAAGAGGAAAGATAAAATCCATAAAAGGTTCGAAAAGATAAGAATTTTTGGATTCCATAAAACGTCCCGTCAAGGTGCCGCTGTTATGAGCATTATCCATGTCAGCCAGATTTTTGTTTTTGTAGAGCTGGGTGAGAGTTTTGCGCGTGATCCTTTGGCAGCCCTGAGCTGGATCATCCCATAGGTCTGGCAAGTTCAAACTGTGCAATTCCGTCTTGATAAAAGCCAGCCAGGGAATTTTGTTGCTACCATTCAGCCTCAATACCTGAACAAGGTCCTGTCTGTAATGGTACAGTTCCTCGGTAGTCCATATCCGGTGCCAAAACTTCACGGGTTTCGACAGGAGATCTTCAGCAATGGAGTGTAAATCCAAGTCTAGTCTTAGGGGGAGGAGTGGCGTACCTTGCGGGAGAGCAAGTAGGCGTCTCAAAAAACTATTTTCCACCGCTGCCAGTGCCTTCCCTGCTTTGTGACCCCACAACTCGCTGCCATACATGGCTGCTGCCTTCGCTTGGGATCTATATGTTTCCGGGGCCGGGCTTACAGGCTTGAAGGTGGACTTGTTTGCCACCTTCAGGAGTGCGCCCGATAGCTGGGATAGTTTCAGCCTTGATCTCGCTATCTGGCAGTCCCAAGCTAAGTTTTCTTGTAGTGTTACCCCCAGATATATAAAGGCCGAGACCCTCTCAAGACTAACTCCCCCGAGTTTTGGATTGGGTCTGGTTTTGGTAGGGGGATTGAAGATCATGAACTTAGTTTTTTCTGTGTTCACCTCCAGCCCATGTTGACGACAGAAGAGGCCAAAACCCTTCACTATCCTCTGGATTCCCATGGGGGATTTGGAAAGCAGGAGGGTATCGTCAGCAAACATAATTGCCGGGACCCTCCTGCCTGCCAAAAGCGGGGCATCATTGTCCTTAACAGTGTCAAGATGTTGAATGACACTGGTAATGAAAAGACAGAACAGGGTCGGCGCCAAGACACAGCCCTGTCTGACTCCTCGGCGGACCGGAAATTTGCCCGAGAGCTTACCATCCCTCCCACACCTCACTTGTGCATAGTTGTTCTCATGCAACCTGATGATAATACTAAGGAGGTGGGGGGGTACTCCTAGCTTCTGCAGAACCTCCCATAGTTTCCCTCTAGGGACTAGGTCAAAGGCTGACCTCAGATCCACGAAGACCATGTACAGTCTTCCTCCCTCTAGTGTTACAGTCTTCCAATATAGAAGGAGAAGGCGGAAGATCTGGTCCATGGTCGACGTGTTCTTTCTGAAGCCAGTCTGAAGGGGGCTCATGATGTCATTGTCCTCCACCCAGTCCAGGAGGTGATTAAGGATAAGGCGTGCAAAAAGCTTTTGGGGTACATCTATTAGGCTAATGGGCCTATAGTTCGCGGGGAGCAGAGTAGATCCCTTCTTGTGGATCGGAGCAATCTCTGCCCCCAGCCACGACCCGGGGATTGACATACCTCCTAGAATGGCATTGAAAAGAATGAGAAGGTATGGACCCCAGATGTCCGAGTGATGCCTGAACAGATCCCCAGGTAGCCTATCCAGACCTGGCGCCTTCCCCGATGATAAATGCTTCAGGGCTGCCTCCACTTCCCCCAGGGATAGTTCCATGTCATGGTCCTGTGCGCCACAGGGCGCTAGCAGGGCTATATCAGGGCAGGAGTTAGTGTCTTGGTAAAGCGCCCCAAAATAGGCCTCCCAAACCTCGGGGGCAATGTTGGGTTCCACTGCTTTTTTAAGTTCCCCTATCCCATTATTAACAAGGGCCCAGAATTTACGGGAGTCCCTGACTTTTAGGGCATCATGTAGATCTTGCCAGTGATTCCAGTCCCACTCGGTCCTAGCAGTCGCCATCACTGCTTTATAGTGTTTCCTAAGGACACGTACCTTGGCCTTATTAGACTCCTCTTTTATTGCAGCAATAAGCTCAGACTTTGCTGCCCTACAGGAGGAGGTATACCAGGTGGGAACATGGGTCTTTTTCTTTCGAATTGGCACCACCGGGTGAAATACCTCAGCCAAATCCCTCACAAGATCCTGGTGGATGCCACCCAGTTTTTCATTATATTCTGGGGTTCTTGGTGCATTTAGAAGTGCGTCCACCTCCATAAACCTTGGGAGTGCCAACTCGTATAGCTTACTGATGGCCTCTTCTGAACTCACAAGCTTTCCCCACTTAACCCGGCGCCTGTTAGTTGTAAGGACCAATTCCCCCTTGTCTCCCCCTGGATTTTCTACCAATATGCCCGCTAAATGCAGGGGCCACTGGATGTTTAAACAAAGGGCATTGTGGTCACTATCTGACCTGTTTATTACCCTAAAGTCGAGGACTTTGGGCCAGAGTGTAATATCTAACATGATATAGTCTAGCCTCGACTCATGGCCCCTCCTGTTGAAAGTACACTCTGAGGGGGTATCGGAAGGGGTACGCCCATTACAAGCCCTCAGTGCGTAATTCAGGGTAAGGGACATAAGTTGTATTGCAAGGGGGGACCAGGCTTTAGGATGAGGGGAAGACGAGGGTGGGACCCCCCAGTAGTCATCCTCGGCCGTGAGGGCACCCTCCAATATACCCTCGAGAGGTTCAAAGTGGCAGTTGAAGTCTCCTCCAAGCACCACCCTGAGATCTCCCGGGAGTTGCCCCAGGAAGGAGGACAAGTCGTTTAGGGTTGGTGATTCATTTGGCGCGGCAACTGGTCGCGAGTAGACATTAACAATAGCCCATGATGGTTTACCAGGCCATGTGAGCCGAACGCACTGGATGTCCTGCGAGAACGTGTGCACCTGTTCCGCCTGGCACCCAGTGTGACTCGCGATCCAGATTGCCAAGCCACCTGACGGCCTCCCCCTCCCACTCCATTTGGCAGGGATTTCAAATACTTCAAACCCGCTCCTAGTTTGGGTGTCCCTCGCCCATGTTTCCTGAAGAAGGAGGATGTCACTACTACCCACTAAATGGTCCCACTCCGGTGTGCCTTCCTTATTTGCAATGCCTGCCACATTCCATGAGACAATTCTCAAGCCCTGATCTGTTGGTAGAGGGCCTTGACCTACAATAGGAGGTTGCGCAAAGACTGTGGGTGGATGAATTCCTGGCAAAGCAGTACTGCAATCCGCGATGGCGGATGGACCAGCCAACTCCGCCACCCCGGGTTGCAGGATATGGTCAGTCCCGGTGCTAAGTGGAGGCCCCTGTTGACCCAGACTGTCACCCGTGCTAAGTGATCGATCTTTAGCGTTATCCTGCGGGCCATGTTCAATTACAGGGGCTGCACTCACTCCCACCCGACTTTGCACCTCATCTTTAGCATTATCCTGCGGACCATGCACAGTTACAGGGGCTGTACTCTCTCCCACCCGACTTTGCACCTCATCCGCCATCTTCCCTGGGCTGAAAGAAGTCACCCCGGTTTGTGGTCAGTCGACCTGATCTAGGCAGGAAAATCTATTATGATGTATGAAATTTGCCTGGGCAGGTGGTAAGTAATGCCTTGGTCTGTAACGTGAGCCATCTACCGCAAAGCCTACTCTAGTCCACCCCTTCTCCCCCCCTGCCTCTGTATTGCTAACATTTGGGTAGAAGTGTGAGAGGGGGACTAATTCGATATTGGACTTGTCAGGCCTTACAAGCCAGTTGCAGATGTAGTTAGCAACGTGGGGGCTTTTAAAACTTATAATAATACAATCCCCTGCCCTATTCTTTGGAGTAAGACCAATCCAAGGGATCCTCCTAACCATCAGGACCTCGCCTTTCAGGTTAGGAGGCAGCGGCCTATTAATACTAAGCCAGCTTATCACCTTATTACGTAAAGAGTCTTGAGGCTCCCTCATATCACCAGTTAACTCTGGTACTCCCACCATGATTGCCGTGTATGGGACTGCTTCTGGGGGCAGGTTAACCACCCTGCGCCTGTCAAAAGGGGGAGTGGTACCATCATTAGGACCATTGGTAGAGTTCACTACTCCCCCTGTTTGTGGTGCAGGAAGTTGCTTAGATCTCCTTGGGGCCGGGACAGGGGGCCTAGGTGCTGAAGGTGGCAAAGGGTGCGTCTGGGGAACAGGCGCACCGTCCGTGCTCAGCAGTACCGTATTGGAGCCCTGGGACGGTGCAGAGAACAACGGTCTATTCCCCGATGGTGCCCGGGGGGCTGGAGGGGCATTTATCGCATTTATGGCTGACCCAGGACTTTTCCTTAAGTGACTGTTTTCCAAGGCCTTCAGTCTAGTCTCTATGGCGTCCAATTTAGCTGAGATGGGGATTAGCAAATTCTTCATGATATCTGTCAATGAATTAATTATTGTGTCAGTGCTATTAGAAGTTGCCCCACCAAAAATAAAAGGGCCCGAGTGCAAGGGTAGGGCGGCGGGAGTTGGAGAGCCCATGTGATTCGACCTGGACCCTGACAAATTAAGATCAGGGGAGGCGGAAATGTCTGTACTGTCAACCTGATTTAGCTCTGTTGTGTCGACTTTAGCCCTCTTTGCCTTCTTTGCTTTCCTGGACCTTTTCCTTTTTGGAGGCTGTTCCACGCCACTGCCTGCCGGGTCTGGAAGCAGGTCGACCTGGCCTGCATCTTGCAAGTCTATTCCCCTAATTTCCGGAATGGCAGGATGGTCAGAGATCCCAGATAACCGGGAGGAGTTCCTATCCCTGTGCGTCAAGGGAGTTCTTAACTGCTGAAGGACCGACTCAATCGTCTGATCAATACTGTCCATTAGTGACATATGGGTGGCATCCAGTGGGATCGGTGTGCTAGCATCTGTAGAAAAAGTATCCCCCTGTTCCAAGAACACACTTTCCGGACCCATCTCGAGGTGCGCCTCTGTGATTGACGAGCATTTGCTAGCTTGATTACTCGCCTTTGGGAAGAATTTTTCCAGAGTACGTAGACTTTGTTGGGCGGACTTACTTCGTGAAGTTCTGGTCGCCATTATGGAGTGTGTAGGGAGGCGCTACGGGGCAGGGAGCGTCAGAGGGGTGGCCCGGTCCGGTCTCTGCCGGCCTCTAACGGCCTAGAACGGCCCGCTCTTTGCCCAGTCTTCGCCCCTGGCTTCGGCCCGCGCACGTCCCGCGTGCGCGTGAATGGGCGGGGCTAAATAGGGAGGAAGGGGGGAGGGCGGGAAGAGTCGCAGGTGCGCTGGTGACCTGAGCGCTACTCCTGCTGGGACTCGCAGTCCCGCCCTCGCAGTCCACGGAGCCCCTTTCAGTCCAGGGGGTCCAGAAACGCCACACAACGCTTTCTCCCAGCTTCCAGGAAACTCCTCGCAGCACGAAGCAGTCACCAGCTACGAGCGGCACCCGCAGAGCGGGGGCCGCGAGCAGACTTTAAACAGCAGGAGGAGGGAGGAGGGGGGAGGGCGGGAAGAGTCGCAGGTGCGCTGGTGACGTGAGCGCTACTCCTGCTGGGACTCGCAGTCCCGCCCTCGCAGTCCACGGAGCCCCTTTCAGTCCAGGGGGTCCAGAAACGCCACACAACGCTTTCTCCCAGCTTCCAGGAAACTCCTCGCAGCACGAAGCAGTCACCAGCTACGAGCGGCACCCGCAGAGCGGGGGCCGCGAGCAGACTTTAAACAGCAGGAGGAGGGAGGAGGGGGGAGGGCGGGAAGAGTCGCAGGTGCGCTGGTGACCTGAGCGCTACTCCTGCTGGGACTCGCAGTCCCGCCCTCGCAGTCCACGGAGCCCCTTTCAGTCCAGGGGGTCCAGAAACGCCACACAACGCTTTCTCCCAGCTTCCAGGAAACTCCTCGCAGCACGAAGCAGTCACCAGCTACGAGCGGCACCCACAGAGCGGGGGCCGCGAGCAGACTTTAAACAGCAGGAGGAGGGAGGAGGGGGGAGGGCGGGAAGAGTCGCAGGTGCGCTGGTGACCTGAGCGCTACTCCTGCTGGGACTCGCAGTCCCGCCCTCGCAGTCCACAGAGCCCCTTTCAGTCCAGGGGGTCCAGAAACGCCACACAACGCTTTCTCCCAGCTTCCAGGAAACTCCTCGCAGCACGAAGCAGTCACCAGCTACGAGCGGCACCCGCAGAGCGGGGGCCGCGAGCAGACTTTAAACAGCAGGAGGAGGGAGGAGGGGGGAGGGCGGGAAGAGTCTCAGGTGCGCTGGTGACCTGAGCGCTACTCCTGCTGGGACTCGCAGTCCCGCCCTCGCAGTCCACGGAGCCCCTTTCAGTCCAGGGGGTCCAGAAACGCCACACAACGCTTTCTCCCAGCTTCCAGGAAACTCCTCGCAGCACGAAGCAGTCACCAGCTACGAGCGGCACCCGCAGAGCGGGGGCCGCGAGCAGACTTTAAACAGCAGGAGGAGGGAGGAGGGGGGAGGGCGGGAAGAGTCGCAGGTGCGCTGGTGACCTGAGCGCTACTCCTGCTGGGACTCGCAGTCCCGCCCTCGCAGTCCACGGAGCCCCTTTCAGTCCCGGGGGTCCAGAAACGCCACACAACGCTTTCTCCCAGCTTCCAGGAAACTCCTCGCAGCACGAAGCAGTCACCAGCTACGAGCGGCACCCCATCTCATACTGTTTAATCTCACTACCCAAACCTTACTCCACCCTGTCCCCACCAACAAACCCATGCACCGGGCAAGGAGCATCAAATACATCCCCATAACGGAACTGGAATCCAGGATCTGGACTTAACTACACTCGCAACCCCTCCTTCACACCATTGACAACCTTACCGCCCACTATAACTCTGCTAGTGCTGATGCGCTCAACCAAATTGCACTGCTTAAACTTAAGTGCTCAAGAAAAATTCAATCCAGAACCTGGTTCAACTCTAACCTCAACTCTGAGAGGAGATAACTTAGACAAACTAAAAGGCTCTGGAGACAAAACCACTTAATGACTCACCTAGCACTCTTTAGATCCAAATGGCTATCCTACAATGAACAAATCTTTAGAGACAAAGCTGTCTTCTTTCGCAATCAACAAGCTTGAGCAAAGAACCAACTTTGGGAGCTCTTCAACATAATTAATCATCAAACCACCTCCACCTCCGAACCTGATACACCAGGCACCGTTGAACGCTGTGAAGTAGTAGCTAACTACTTCACTGAGGAAGTTGAGAACATTTTTTTTTTTTTTGACCCCTACCTTGTAAATTTCACTTCAAACACCAAATGCCTTAATAACCAGTAACCATTAACAAAAACTCACAGATGTATGGAACCAAAGTTTTAAGCATACTTTCGGCCATTTGACCATTTTGACCATTTTGCAATGTTCCTATACTACTTATGACATGAGAAATTCTTTTGCTTTGATCTCAGAAGAAAAATAAAATGTTTTTCCATCTTTAATTATTTTCAACTGAGCGGGGTTGATCAGATACGCCTGCATCCCCTTGTCCTGAAACGGTTTGATCATCTGCCGCAATCTCCACCGTCTCTCAACCGTAATATGGCAGAAGTCAGGGCGGACAAAGAATGTGTAACCGTTGACTGCCCTTCGTTTATCCGGTCTTGCCCGCTCAGAGATTGCTTGCCTCAAGTTGAAATTACCTAAAAAGATTAAGATCGCTCTAGGTTTATCATTCTGTTTCGCGTTTTTATGAATATTAGCAGGGGTACGATGAGCTCTCTGCACCTCCCTGTCAAAATCCCAATCTTTTAGATCCAAAAAAGCATGTTCAAAAAGTTTTACGACAAATGCTTTCATATCTGACCCCTCAGACCCTTCAGGGATTCCCAGAATACGTAGGTTGTTTTGTCGCGATCTGTTTTCCAACGACTTCCATTGCATATCAGTTAGTTGCTTTTCATGGGTGTCGACTTTATCAGAAGCGGCCGCTGAATCAGCTTCAGTAGAGACGATTCGGTCTTCTAAATTGGTTACCCGTTCTCCCAGGTTCACACAGGCCTTTGTCAGTTTCCTTACTGCCCCTTGTATTTTTCTAACTGCTGCCTGAGACTTGCGGCTCTCCTGTCTTGCTTCCTCTCGATGGGCTAAAATCTCCTGATGTATAACCTCCAGAAGGGACATTTGAGCAGATTCCCCACCTAACCCATCAGTAGCCGTATTAAACAGTGGTTGCTCCTTCTTCTGGCTATGCTTTCTTGATCTCAGTAGAGTTTTTACCGCTGTATTCGGAGGGCTACCTTCATCTTGTTCCAAATCACTGCCAGAGTCTAATTCACTATCTTCTTGTTCCAGACTGTCATCTTCGTCATCTGACCATTCTCCGCCCTCTGATACAGAGAAGAATGCTTCACTCTGGACTTCTTTTTTACCTCCATGACTCCCCTCGGTATCCTCCTCCGGGGTCTCTTCTGGAGCTTGGGGTATTACTGAAACATTATCCAAACGATCGTTTCCAGGAGTCTTCCCCTGCTGCTCCTCCCCCTCTATAATTCCAGCTGTGTTAGGTTGTTCAAAGAGACCCCCTTCTGTATCGCCAAAGGAGCCTACATCAAGCCTCTGCACAATCTGCACAATCTGAGTCTGAAAAAAAAAAGAGAGTGATTAAAATCTAGGAACAAAAAATAAAGGTAACCAGTTTCCTCCTCGATTCGAGCTGTAAACCATCACGTGCACAGACCATCGGTCTGAGCGCCTCTGGGCAAGGGGGGTTGAAGTCTAGCTCCAGGCTGGAGCTGGGGAAGGGGTGGGTGAGAGCGCAGAGGGAGTGAGGGGGTGGGGGGGAGGGGGGAGGGAAGAAAATTTTGAAAAAGCACTAGATGGAAAGGATACGGTTTATGATGGATATCAGACACAGGGTGAAATGTCAATTTAGGAATTGTAAATATTGTATTAATGTCAGACATTAGGATATGTACTATTAACGCAGGGGGGCTAAATGATTGGAGGAAACGGCCGAGATTGAGTTATTTGGTAAGATCTAATAACATAGATATAGTATGCATCCAAGAAACCCATATTCCCTGGAATAAAAGAAAGCTGTTGGAGATATCTGGGTATACCCTGGTTGGGTGTTCATCGCAATCATCAATGATTAGAGGGGTGGCCATTTTGGTTAAAAATAATCTGTGTGGGGTGAAGCGTAGTAAAACGGATGGCTCTGGCCGATGGGTATTAGTTGAAATGAATCTGGGCTTTACGCTCTGTACAATATATGGCCCGAATGAGGATGATCCAACGGTATTCGATAAGCTAGAGGAAGAGTTGGCGAACTGGGCTAACCCGATGATAGTATGCGGCGATATGAATATCTCCGCAGATTGGCAACTGGGGAGTAACTATATAGGTCGGAAACAAAAAGTCAATAGGGCTGTAAACGCTTTGATCCAGTCTCATGATTTGGTGGAGGTATGGGGGGAAAAAGTTCCCGGTGACCGTGGCTATACATATTTTTCCCATCTGGCACAGAAATATTCTAAGCTAGATTACTTTTTTGTTACTGCGGGGGAAATCGGCAAGGTTAACATCGCTAAATTACCAAGAATAATATCTGACCATAACCCTGTAATTTTGACTTATAAAATCCATAAGGTACAGAGGAAAACATCTAGATGGACCTTTGAAAGGAAACTATTAAATGATGAAAGGTTCGTAGTACACATTAAAAATTGGGCAAAAGAGTTTTTCGACTGTAACAGATATAGTGCTTCCAGAAACGGAGTCTGGGAATCCTTTAAAGCTGCATTAAGGGGGGAGACGATCAGTTACGCAGCAAAATTAAGAAAAGAGGATAAAAGCAAGACAGAGAAACTCATCTCAGATCTAGCTGAAACCGAGAAGTGTCATATTGAGGAAATAGCACTAGGTAAGGATAGTGGGGAGACGGTTAACAATATGGCTCGGATTAAGGGTGAAATCTTAAAAATAATTACACAGAAGGAGATAGCTGAATATCAAACACAGAGAGCAAGGAGATACGAGACTGGAGAACAAGCTGGTAGAGCTTTAGCGCTCCGCATCAGGCAAGAATCAAACCGTAATAGAATTAGAAAGATTAAATACAATGGGAGTGAATATACAGATCCAAAATCTATAATGGATGTTTTCCAAGACTTCTATCAAAAACTATATGATCAAGAGTCAGGGGTAGTACCATATATCCAAGATCAGTCTCCGTCAACCCCAATTTTGAAAGATGACGATAGGGATAGTCTAGAATTGGATATAACTGCAGAGGAGATAAAAGCCGCTCTGAATGAACTGGCAGTGAGTAAAGCGGCGGGGCCAGACGTTCTACCATTAGAGGTATACAGGGTTTTGGAAGATGAAATCCTCCCTTTGTTTGAAGATCTTTTTAATGGAATAATATGGTCAGGCATTATCCCAGATACATGGAAACAGACCAATATCGTTATATTTCACAAAAAGGGCAAACCAGAAGAGAACCCAGGATCGTACCGTCCGATATCTTTAATAAACACTGATGCCAAACTGTACTCTAAAGTTTGGGCAAACAGATTAGGACGGATCATTAGCCAACTCGTCTCACCATGGCAGCATGGGTTTGTCCCTGGGAGAGGTACCACAGAACATACAGCAAGGGCAATTTCACTATTTGATGCAGTTAATGTTACGGGTGGGGATATGGCTATGATACTTTTAGATGCCGAGAAGGCTTTTGATCGGGTGGTCTGGGACTATATGTGGGAGGTATTGGTTAGAAGAGGCTTTGGAGAAAAATGTAGGAAAGCCATCAAAGCAATGTACATGGATCCAGTTGCTAGAATAACTACAATGGGTTTTCAATCAGATGAGGTAGTGATTAGAAGAGGCACCCGTCAGGGGTGTCCATGCTCACCCATACTTTTCTCATTGTACATCGACCCGCTAATTAGGAAGATTATTGCCTCTGAAAAAATACCCCCGGTTGTATCTCATGGTCACACCACTAAGCTATTGGCCTATGCGGATGACTTGGCAATTGTTACTACTAACCCGCAAGTGGCAATGCAGGAATTAAGCAGATTGGCTCAGGAGTTCGGGAAATGTTCAGGGTACAAACTTAATACGGAAAAAACTATAATAATCTGTTCTACTAATATTCAGAAAAGAGATCAAAGGTATGTGGACTCCGCGGTCTATTTAGGAATTAAAATAAATGCAAACGTAGGAAAAATCAATCAAGAAAATTATGGGCCTCTATTAGCCACAATTGATAAAGAATTAAGAAGGATTGATGTACTACATTTGTCATTGATTGGGAGGGTCAATGTGTTGAAAATGTCAATGTTTCCCAAGCTATTGTATCTATTCCGTGCCATACCGCTTTTAATTGAGGAAGGTTTGATGAAAAAGATGGAAGCAGTGTTTTTACAATTTTTATGGCAATATGGCAAAGTTAGAAGATCTTTAGCCCGACTTTCTGTACCGTTAGAGGGAGGTGGGTTATCTGCTCCTAATTTACGGTTATACCATTGGGTCTGTTTAATATTACGTATGAACCATTTATTGGATTATGATATTCCTGAAGCATTACATGATGCCCATAGAATCCCCACAATTTATGAGCTGGTAATGGGTCAAAAGGCCAGGGGGGTGCTAACACGTGAAATTAATGCCTTGTATTTTAAGAGGAGTAAAAGCAAAGTGTTGCTATCTGCATGGGGGACATGGAAGGAGGTGCTGAAATTTCTCAAGATTCCTAAAATTAATGGCACAATCGATCTTTGGAATGCAAGCCCATTTCTGCATCTTGGACAAAATAGGAATAGTAACTTTTGGAAGAGGTTGGGCATTAGATGTCTAGGGGACGTCATGGAGAAAGATGATCTCCTAGGGTTTGAGGCCCTGCAACAGAAATTTGGTATCCCCTCGAATCACTGGCTGTTATACAAACAGATAGAACAATCAGTGAAGGCATTAAGAACTAGGGTGTCTATTCAGGAGCCAAACCCATTGGTGCACTACATAATGGGTGGGGGCAAAAAGATTAAAATAGGCTACAATCATTTGTTACAGGGATTGGAAGAGGATATTGGACAAGTAGAAAATGCCTGGGCTGTAAGATTAGGAGATCCCGACATTGATGTGGATTATGCTTTGGCATTAAATAGGAAAATATTAAGAGCGACCAATCTGAAGGCACAACACTATAAGATGATTTTCAATCTTTACTACACCCCGGCTAAGTTGTTTCAATGGGGTAAAAGGGATACAGATAGCTGTCCAAGGTGTAACCAAGGTCCTGCAGATCTAATCCATATGTTCTACTCATGCCAAAATCTCAACCCTGTTTTGAAAGAAATGGAGAAGTTTTTATCGGGGTTGCTAGAGCGTCAAATTTCTTTATCCCCAACATCTGTTCTGATTGGCAGGGATGAAAATCTTAAGGTTGAGCAGGAAGCCGAAGCCTTTATTTTTCTTTGTGTTGCTGTTTTTAGAATTCTAATTGCGGTGGCCTGGAAAGATCCGATCGCTCCCACATTTCAGATGTGGCTTACAAGGTTGCTAGGGACCCATAATATTGAAGAATGTTTATATAAATTTAAGGGTAAGAAAAGAAAAGAACTCGGTAAAAAGATATGGGCTCCGCTAAGCAACTGGAGGAAGATAAGATGATTGATGAGTGTCATTATACTATTTATTATGATTTTTAATGTAAGATTATGCAATGCTGTCAATATATGTTTAAGGCCTCTGGAATGTGTTCTGTAAAGGGGTTGTGAAAGAATTACCCCTTATATCTGTGAATATTGTTTTAATCCTTTTTCTTTTTTTTTCTGTTTAAAATTTTGATATGTCAGCGGCTCCAGCTGATATCTGTATTATGTAAAGTTGTATCTGTTTTTCTTTTTCTGATCCATCTCAATAAAAAAAAAAAAGAGGAAGTTGAGAACATTGAACAATCTCTTTGCCACAATACTAATCTGACATCTCTGCCCACCTGCATCATTGACCCCTTGGTCACCACTGAACCCAAAAGCAATCATGATTGCATACAACTGAAAAACAATGCTCTGTGGACAAACTTCAAACTCGTGACTGAAAGCAAAGTTTTCTAAATAATCGTGAACTTGAAGCCCACATCCCACACCTCCGATCCATAGTAAAGAATCTCAACCACATCATCTGCCCATTTTGGACAAAAATCATCAATGCCTCTTTAGGTCTCGCCTCTCAATGCGCATGCGCATTGAGCAGAGCGAGACTATTGGGACTTAAACAGACTTTACCCAACTGGCGATTTGGTGCTGTGCCCGTGCGCTTTTAGGTCAATGCGCAAGCACATTGACCTAAAATGCGTGTGCACAGCATCAAATCGCCAGCCATCTGTTCCCCAGCCGCTCTTCCCGCTCCGCCCCACAAGCTTCCCCCAGCGTGCGCTCTGCTTTAGCAGCACTCCTCCCACACCTTTGAAGTGAAGCTTAGCTTCACTTCAAAGGCCCCTGCTGCTTCAAAACCTTATCGCCGCTCTCCCCGCTCCGCCCCCTGCTGCGGCCGTGTCGCATTTCTCCTCCCCCCTCCCCACCATGCCAACATCTGCATATTCCTGTATTTGCCCCCCCCAATAATTAGTGGCATGGTTGACTATCAGCATTTATCCACACATGCCAACAGAACCGATGCATGTGGGAGCCTTCCGTTTTATAAAGCCCAAATGGCTTTACTGTATCTGTCTCCCGCCTAAAATTGCCTGGGCTTCAACAGAAATCAACGTAGAAAATACACTCCCTCGATTATTTTCTGTAAATCACCTACTTTGCAGATTAAAAATTTTGGCATTTTCAAACGCGTATAGTACTGATATACTTGGTGGTTTTCCACCTATTCCCGACTTCCCCAATTTGTAACCGATCAAACGCGCCCAGCACTACTAACGGAAACAGCGCACGCTTGCCAGGACTGTACAGTACCGAAACAACAAAGTATCCTTCATTGTAAGGGAGGCGCATCCATGTGACGTAGGGTGAGAAGCAACGTACAAGTGCCACAAATGCACTGAACACCTTGTCACAAGAGTAGGTTAAGATCAAGCTTTTCTAACGCGCAAGCGTGATCCTCTTTCTACTTTCTTTCCTTTGACGTTTCCGCGCTTCATAGTTTCCTGTGGGGCGGGGTCTTACCCTGAACAGTAGCCCTTCCTCCCGAGTTATTAAACCTCGAGCCCAGAATAACACTTAGAATAAACAGCCGTTACATTTTTACAATATAGACACCATTTCGTTCTTTCTGCTTAAATTATTGAATTTGGGAGAATATCAGTTCTTGTTTTGGAAAAATCTGAACGTTTTGATTATTCAGTTATAGTATATACATTTTTGGTGATATTCTTACGGATGGCGGTGTCCAGATAAACAGTTCGACAACAGCGTCTTTCTTTTGATAACGGAGGTACTGCACGCGAGTTTTGTTTCTATACGTTTATGTTTTCAAAGCTCTATAATTTTCCCTGAGGGTACGACTGACAGTTATTTTTTATATGACAGTTTTGCTCATAATCCGGTCTTCTCTTTTCCGCAATTTTATGTTGGATCATCTTTCTGGAAAAACGCCCTCTTCTTGTATGATGTGAGGCTGTGTACAGAAGCGCCTTCCACGCGTCTCAGTGATAGGATTGGATATATGTAGATAGATTGATCTGGTGAATTGACACCAAAGAACTCTTATTTTGTTTTTATTTTTGAAAAGTTCTGATTAATTACCAGCTCTTCATTATGAAATTCCAATTTCTGAGGTGTTTTTTTTCTTTGGGAGATTATCACACTTCGATTATTGGATTCCACAAACGCTGGTGCGCGTGATTTGATTTACTCAAATGTTGCTACTTTGATTTGCTTGAGCTGTTCAGTTCTTCAACGTAGGATGTATTTTTCCTGTTCAGTCTACATCTGCCCCCTGAGCCGCAATGTCTCAGTCTGCTGTATTGGCAGTCAGCGCGGGAAGCATCACTTAGCCATCCTATTGGCAACTAGAAGCAGAACATTATTTGTTTTTCCTAAGACAGTCTTTGACCAGAGCCTTTGAAAAGAAACTCTCAGAAGGAGCTACGCGAGGTTCTCCATGATGGGGAGCGTCCTGGCCCTTGCCTGTCTGGAAACCAAGACCTCAACACACTCCTGGAAACGTAAGAGCAAGGACCAACTCAGCACCTTCTCACCCTCATCCCCCTCACCCTCACACACCCTCACTCATCCTCACCCCCTCATCCTCACACACCCTCACTCACCCTCACACCCCCTCACAACCCTCTCACCCTCACTCAGCTTCACACCCTCACCCTCACACACCCTCACCCTTGCACCCTCTCACCATCACCCCCCTCACCCTCACACACCCTTACCCTCATCCCCTCACCCTCACACACCCTCAGTCACCCTCACAACCTCACCCTCACACCCCCTAACCCTCACCCTCACCCCCTCACACACCCTCACTCACCCTCACACACCCTCACCCTCACAAACCTTCACCCTCACACCCCCTCTCTCACCCTCACCCTCACACCCTCACACACCCACTCACCCTCACCCTCACACCCCCTCACCCTCTCCCTCACACCACTCAGTGCTACAACACATATTGTGTTACAATAGGTGTCACATTTGCGAAAGATAAAACTATTGGCATTGTAAATAACAAAGCTATTCATTTAGCTATTTTCAAAACAAGCACATAAATAAAAAATGTGTCCTTTACAATACCAATAGCTCAAACTTTCCTAATGCGAGACCTATTGCATTGCTGTGCTTCTCTCCCCTGCTGCACTCTCCTGCTCTCTAGAGATGTGGCCTAAGACCAGAGCTCAAGTGTGTGCTGAGTAGCCAGCAAGGAATTTTTAAGACAGTTTTTCAGATATCCATAAGGATGAATCCATTTATTGATAATCCAAAATGCTTGACAAAATCCATAATGTTACTTCACATCAAACGTCATAGTCAAGTAATTCTCAATCTGATAATCGCGATGTATTAAACATTTCACTGGCCACCCTTGGCCTCCCAATGCATTTCGGCGCTCGTCGGCGCCTTTATCAAGGGATCTGTGGGTTGAAACAATGGTAATTAGTACTACTACTGGAACGCCCACCACAAATATTATTTAAGCGGTCATTGCCAGCATATTAAACATAAAACTTTAAACTACATAAATGACATTCTCAAACATTTAAATAATGGTGCATATGAGAACAAACTCAAATTACCCACATATTCAGCTGCTCTATATGGTGCTAACAGCTGAGGAGTGTTAGTAACGCGAAGGGTTCCATATGCGATGACACACAACTCTTCTACAAAACAAATTCACCCAGGAATCCAACATCTGAACACCACACTAGTTAAGATGCAAAAATGCATCAAGAATATTGACGTGCTTAACTGCCATCCTTCTAACTCCTTCCTGGACAAAAACATGTCAATGAAAGAGCACATTACCAACTCAGCTAAACAAGCGCTCTGCACACTCAGACACCTCAAAATAATAAAACCGTTTATCTCCCCAGATGATCTTAAGACGGTTTTTATCTCTTATCATCACAGAAGTTGAACACATCAATGCCATCCTTACAGGAACTATTATATTGTCACATTGTGCCCCTCAAAGCAGTACTCAACGTGGCTGCCAGACTTCTCACAGGAATCAAAAGATTCGATCACATCTCTCCTGCCTTCAACAGTCCATGCACATGCACACATCCCCAATTTGATTAGTTCACTCCTGGTCTCATGTCTCATACTTTCTCTTTCAATGCACAGGCCACCTTACAAAATGCTAACTTTTGTTTAATTTAGGAAATAATTTCCCACCATCTAAAGTTAAAAAAAGTTTTTTTTATTATGCATTAATAATTATTAGAAGTGATGTACAGAATTAATTAAAAGTAATTTAATTATATTTTAAAACAGGTTAATAGCACATTAATTTTTAAATGTAATAACATAATTTATTTTGTAATTCAGTATTACATATGTCTTATTTTGAGATGTGTTTAACATTAAATTATAGTTACTTA
Source organism: Lissotriton vulgaris (assembly GCF_964263255.1). Taxonomy (NCBI): domain Eukaryota; kingdom Metazoa; phylum Chordata; class Amphibia; order Caudata; family Salamandridae; genus Lissotriton; species Lissotriton vulgaris. The sequence continues at coordinate 1,689,870,139 of NC_141685.1, forward strand.
TATTTTAAACAATTTTAACTCATTTAATTTAACATTATTTCCAATGGGGTTTTATTTGAAGTCTCTTACTTCTATTATGTTTTTTATGTAGGGTGTTGCCTTACCATGATTGGCCATGTGTGGTGCTTGACTAACTCCAACTGTGAGCTGGAATAATTTACTACTGCTTTGCGTCAATTTTTGGCTGTATTTACTTTAGAATAGAAGTTTGTGAATAAAAAAGTGCTCACTCTTGTGTGAGTGGGTGCATGTTCCTTCCTAAACCCTCTTTAGTAGTAATTATGCCCCTTTTTCCAGCCACTACCCCTCCCACATTTAATTCTAAGTAGTAAACTTCAATGTATGAGGGTCTCCTCATAGAAAAGACAAAAGAGGTGGGGGTTGAGATTTGCACTTGTAGGCTTGTGAATATGATTTAGTATCACATTTCGTAGCAATATACTAGTACTACTAAATGTACTACAAAATGCAGTACCTAGAAAATGAAAGTCATTCATCAAAGATGTTAGAAAATACTTCCAAGACCTGAAACCAGTTTAGTTTGGATGGGAAGAGGTAGAGAGAAGAGAGGAGGTGATAAATATTGTATGCCTATTAATGAAGGAGGGGCGCAGAAAATATATAAGCGAAGGCGTGGACCTAAAAGAAGGAGTCGTGAGGTAAAGCTGATTAGGCAGAAGCTCAGGAGAAGCATAAGACATTTCTCAGGGCCGGCTATAGGCTCATGGTGGCCCTGGGCAGGGAGCGTAGGTAGGGGCCCGGAAGAGGGGGTCCGGGCGGGGCGGAGCGCGCAGGCCAGTAAAGAGGGGAGGGGGTCAGGGAGTTTAGAAGTGGAACAGAGCCGGAGGCCGCCAAATCCCTGCCAGGGGCCACCACGCAAATATGTATCCATCCTCAGAGGATTAATATATTAAGGATATATATTGGCGTGGTGGCCCCTGGGGTTTGGTGGCCCTGTGCAGGTGCACAGCTTGCACATGCCTAGAGCCGGCCCTGCATTTCTTCACAGAAGGGTAATGTAATTACCTCCTAGCGGAGGCGTACAGAAAATGTCAGTGACAGAAGTTTTACAAAAGTACAGATAGAAACGGGAATGTATTTAAAAAACAGAATGCAAAGTAACAGACCATGCAGTGTTACAGCAAATAGGGACAAGGGTGACCGAGGGCCTGTCCACTCCATGCGCCTATAGTGAGTGAGCGCACTCTATCTGTGGAATGCTTTTAAGTTCGTCGTCGGTGGACAAAAAGAGGTCTACGCATGAACATTTTGCACTGCTTCGGATCCGGTAAATGGATTTTTGGCAGCGTTCTGCTTTGTGCGAAAGGTCAGCATGTACTTCACTGAGTAACAGGCATTGATTGCTTTTGCTGTAGCTCGCACGGTATAGCCAGGGCAGAAGGGGACGCTCCCAGTCATTGCTTTGCATTTGTATTCATTTATTTAACAAGGGGCTGTGCGTTTTGTACACGAGGGAGGACAACAGCCACAGTACTACATATGGCAACAAAAGCTGAACCTGTGCAACCTTCTGAGTGCACAACGTTCTCTATGAAGGGGCTAACTTAGAGCAGGGTCCTGTTTGACATCCTTATATAGTCACAACAAGAGGACCTCTGCAGTCAGTCAAGTTAGATTTGGAACTAGAGCTAACTAGTGGGGTATTTTTATTAAATGTTTCCTGAATGTATGACAGATAAATCCGGGGTCTCAACTACAGTAGAGCTCGGAGCAGGAGACCCACTCAGATAAGTTGTCCCAGCACCTTGATTCTTCTTAGGTGGAGTTTTGGCGCATCATCAAAATCAGATTAAAGGGTGCTAAATGATCGTCTTCATCACCATCCAAAGCATTGTATAGAATGTTCTGGATGTGGTCCTGTGAGAGGGCGCTCTGAATAAAAGTGTTAACACGCACCTCCATTCGCATGGGGGTCAAGACCTGATAGCTCATAGGAAAGCTGAGAATCTAGAGGCTCATTTCTGTAGGCTGGAAAGGGCCAATATTGCAATTGCAACTCCTGGTACCCATCATCAAGGCTGCTAGAGCCGGGACGTCATGCAGGAGTATTGTTGTGGTCCTGTGTGTTTCAACAGATCACTCTCACAATACTTGTGAATTGGAATTTGGGAGCTATCGCAAAACTCAGTTACTACTACTGCTGTGAGGGGCGTGTGAATGTGCAGCTGTTACTGACAGCGATTCCCCTGTACTGAGTTTTGTGTGAACAGCGGGGTGCTCTAAAGGTTGGCATGTGTGGACAGTGGAGTACTATGTAAACAAAGACCACGTGTTGCGGGAGACATGGTGCAAGAGAGGGAAAAAGAAGTGTCTTCAGGAGGCAGGAAAATACCATTTGATTTAGTCTTTTATGTGACACATCACTAGGATTAAACTCAATCTGATAATAGTCTAAAATTCATATTCACAAACAAGACCAGGTAATATTACAATGCACAGCATAGCAGGGAGAGTAAGGGGTCTCCCGGAGTAGAATATAAGATAAGCGAGGCATCAGGAACGCTTTCCGTCAAGTGCTTAAGCCAATAACTGTTAGTTCCAAGATGGGTGCCCTCTAAAGACTCCTTTGGCTTGTTTTATAGGCTGTCATAGACATTGTAAAGTGGATGCAGAATCTCACTTACTGGCAGAGCGTTTCGCAGAGGTTATTAGCAATATGCTCAAAACAAGAGTAGACCCTCGACATTTGAGCAGCTGCATTCAGTGCAGACTGGAGACTCACCATCAAAGTATGAGCTCTGAATGGAGAGCATGTGGGCAAGCCACATGTTGTCTCCCCTTGAAGATATGGGCCATTCAGCGAGGCTGGAAGTGGAGAAGAGGTTGTAAGTCTTGTACCACAAACACATTACAATCTTTACTGTGAATTCTGAACCTCACATTACAATAGGTAGACGTGTCTAATCCCATATGGAAAAGCACCTGGAATAAGGTTATTTTTCACTCTCACACCCCCTAACCCTCACATCCCCTTACCCTCACACCCCCTCACCCTCACACCCCTCACCCTCTCTCACACACCCTCTCACCCACCCTCACCCTCACACACCCTCACCCTGACACACCCTCACCCTCACACACACCATCACCCTCACACCCCCTCACCCCCTCACACCCCCACACACCCACCCTCACACCCCCTCACCCTCACACCCCTCACTCTCACACCCCTCACCCTCACATACCCTCACCCTCACACACCCTCACCCTCACACACCCTCTCACCCTCACACACCTTATACCCTCACACACCCTCTCATTATCACACCCTCTCACCCTCACACTCTCACCCTCACACCCCCTCACACCCTCACCCTCACACACCCCCTCCCACACCCTCTCACCCTCACTCCCCCTCACCCTCACACCCCCTCACCCTCACCCTCACACACACTCACCCTCACTCACCCTCACCCTCACACCCTCACACCCCCTCACCCTCACCCTCACACCCCCTCACCCTCACCCCTCACCCTCACACCCTCACCCTCACAACCCTACACCCTCACACACCATCACCCTCACACCCCCTCACCCTCACACCCCCTCACCCTCATACCCCCCACTCTCACACACCCCTCACCCTCACACACACCCTCACCCTCACACCCCATCACACCCTCACACACCCTCACCCTCACACCCCCTCACCCTTACACACCCTCACACCCCCTCACACTCACACCCCCCCCTCACCCTCATGCACCCTCACCCTCACACCCCTCACCCTCACACCCCCTCATACCCCCCACTCTCACACACCCCTCACCCTCACACACACCCTCACCCTCACACCCCATCACACCCTCACACACCCTCACCCTCACACCCCCTCACCCTTACACACCCTCACACCCTCTCACACTCACACCCCCTCACCCTCACACCACTCACACCCCCACACACCCTCACTTTCCCTGACACCCTCACTCTCACACCCTCTCACCCTCACACCCCCACACCCTCACACCCCCTCACCCTCACACACCCTCACACACCCTCACAACCCTCCCACCGTCATACACCCTAACACACCCTCACCCTCACACACCCTCACATCCCCTCACCCTCACACCCCCCTCACACCCCCTCACCCTCACACACCCTCACTCACCCTCACTCACCCTCAATTACCCTCACCAGCATAGCATAACAAAACACAGCATAGCACAGCATAAAAAAACATAGGATAGCAAAACATGGCATAGCATAACAAAACAAAGCATAGGATAGCAAAACAAAACATAGCATAACATAACAAAACAAAGCATAGCATAACAAAACATAGCATAACAAAACAGCAAAACACAACAAAACATAGCATAGCATAACAAAACACAACAAAACATAGCATATATAACAAAACATAGCATAGCAGGCCATAGCAAAACATAGCATCGCATAACAAAACAGAACAAAACATAGCATAGCATAACAAAACACAACACAACATAGCGTAGCATAACAAAACAAAGCTTAGCATAGCATAGCATAACAAAACATAGCATAACAAAGCATAGCATAGCATAACAAAACAGCATAACAACACATAGCATAGCAAAACATAGCATAGCACAATAAAACACAACAAAACATAGCATAGGATAGCAAAACATAGCATAGCAAAACAAAGCATAGCATAGCAAAACACAACAAAACATAGCATAGCATAACAAACAAAAGCATAGGATAGCAAAACAAAATATAGCATAGCATAACAAAACATAGCATAACATAACAAAACATAGCATAACAAAACACAACAACACATAGCATAACAAAACATAGCAAAACACAACAAAACATAGCAAAACACAACAAAACATAGCATAGCTTAACAAAACACAACAAAACATAGCATAGCAAAACAAAACATATACTAGCATAGCAAAACATAGCCTAGCATACCAAACACAACAAAACATAGCATAGCATAGCATAACAAAACATAGCATAGCAAAACAAAGCATAGCATAATAAAACACAGCAAAACATAGCATATCATAACAAAACATAGCATAGCATAACAAAGCATAGCATAGCAAAGCATAGCATAGCAAAACATAGCATAGCATAACAAAACAAAACATAGGATAGCAAAAGAAACATAGTATAGCATAAACCATCACTCAGGGTCACCACAACATCACTATGCACTACCACAGCATCAATGAACGCCAAAGCATCACTCGTTCGCCATCACAACATCACTCAGCGCCACCACAGCATCAATCTGTGCAACCATTCAACAACAACTGGTTCAAATATGTTCTCTCAATGTTTCAAGCTTTATTACAAATGTAACAAAAAGATGTTAATATTTCACTTCTAATCTTGGATTTTCATCACAATAAAATACACTGAACATAATCTTCCCAAAAGGTATTTACAAAAGTTTAAGCTATTTCCATTATAAATTACAATAACTTTTATTTAAATATAAATTATTAAAAACAATTAAAAGCCATTGTTATTTGTAATATCAATACATGTAAGTCACGTAAATACAACACATAGTACATTACAAATGCTATAGGTGTCACATTTGCGAAAGTTATAACTATTTGCATTGTAAATGACAAAGCTATTAATTTCGCTATTTTCAAAAACAAAACATAAATAACAAATTTGTCATTTATAATACCAATATCTCAAACTTTCCTCAAGCGAGACCTATTGCATTGCAAATGCTTGTTCTCTTTCCCTCTGGGTACATGCCACTAGCTGACAATATTCACATTACTCAATCTGCTGCGACTCACTTGCGAATTATTATGTTGATGTTTTTGTACTTTGAGTTTAAGTTGGGAAACTTAACTTAAACCCTTGCATAGAACATGAATAATATATTTTTATAGTTTCCACCAGATGTAATACTACTTTAAGTAATACACAATGTTGTTTGGTACCAAATACATACATATATACTGTCATAGAATACTTATTATATGGCAGGACAGATCCAACACTCAGGTACTACTGTACAGTGCACTTAAAATATCATTATTGCTTTTAAATCTTGTAGATGATAAGATATCTCTGAATAAAGATGTTGCCTGCATGTTATAAGCCTGTTGGAGCTATTAACCATTGCACGTGATAAAGCATTCTGAATTTGGGTTAGGTGTTGATATTCTCACGTAAGCTATATAAACTGATACCTATTGCAAAATTCACTTGTGACATGCACCACCCTCACAACTCACACACAAAAAAGGTTCTTGCAGGCGTGTTTATAGACCTCAATGCATTGCTCTCAATCTTTCAACAAAACATCAATGCATCCAGTCCATGGGTAAACCAACTGGTACTTCGCTACATTCACCAAACCCTAACATACATCTCCTAATCCTGAAAGAAAGATTTTAGTTTAAGGACAAGAACCCACACCCACCATATGGTGGCATGCTTCATCAAAGTGTCCCTCCTCACAACACTTTATCGACTGATCGGGGTGAGGGCTTCTTTATTAGTTATCCCTAAGGAATGTTAAAAACCAAAGGTGATATGACTTCAACCCAACCATGATACTCGGGTCAACATGTTCTGCCAATCTAATACCCTTCTTCTAGCTGTAGGGCATTTATCAGGACCAAACTCATATAATATCACTCTGTCAAACAAGTCTGTGATAAGAATCGACAATCATGCAACCAATAGGCCAGTTAAATTGTGAAGATATTCCCTCACCTAAAAAAGAGAACAACACTCAGGTAATGGAGAAGAACAAAAACGCCTTCAACACACTGCCATGTCTTCAACCATATCATGCACATATGTGTACACCACTCCATCAATATCAGTGCTCTGCATGCATATAGTGTTTGGTTCAAACCGAGAATCATAAAATACCACCAATACATATATTTTATTTTACCCCCCAAAAAATCAGGTTTCAGGCCTCAACTCGCAATTCCTGAGGCACTGAGCGCAGGACTAAAAATGGACAAAACATGAGCCGCATAGTTTGTTTGTCTCAGACAACATTGATATAAAAAGCAGGACACCAAGCCTCCCCTTTACAATAAACTCCATTCTGGAGATGTTCACTTACTCAAAAATAGCCTGAGTCTTTCTGTTAATCAAAGTGTCACCACGTTTCTTATTATTGTTTCAAGTATATCACCCCCCAAAAAAGGTTGACAACTGATAGAGACCAAATAAAAAATCGGTTCCATGGTCATTCATGTCTAACAGACACCCAACCATTCAATAACGTAACCTCAGGGACTTGAAAAACCTCCAACCCTTACATTTCCACTTTAAACTCTCAGAGCCACATTGTTACGTCCCACAGAAATACATTGCAAGGCCATGGGACATATATCAGCAGTTGAACTCACCCACATCGGGCACCTATCTCGTCAAACAACAGCTGTCTGTGCCAAGAAGCCAAATGTTGAGCGCCGAAGTAGCCACTAATTAAGACTCTTCCCTACTTCGTCAAGACTTGCAAAGATCACGTCTATGACAGATTCATGGAAAATGTAATTCCCCATCGAACAACCCCGTATCTCAAAGGTGCTTCTGTCAACAACACCCTCTCTTACATGTAGTCTCAAAAATGCTCATTCGCTTGCTGTTCCCCCCTTCATTTTGTTTAATTAATTACTATGAGCGAATAAGTGGTAGGCTCAAAATCCCTAACGATGACAGCTACACTTCTGGAAGGCTTTCACCAGAATGAAGAGGGGGTTGTATTTGAAATGAGTTAATAGTTTGAAAATGTGTTGAATGTTTGTTTGTCCTTGATGAATTTAAATTGTTGATTTGTTTAAAATATAGAATATGACCTGATTGAAAGGATTGTCAAGAGCTGATTTTCTCTTTGTTTAAAAAAAAAAGATCTGGAAAGGAATAAAACAATGGATTGATTGCTATTTTGAGTGATTATTCAGAGAAATTGGGGCCTTGGAAGAGTTGGTTGTTGTAATACATAGACTTTGTGGGTACACTTAGGCCCTAAAATTCCCACACCCTTTTAGGTTGTCTTGGGTAAAATTGGTCTAAACCAGCCCCAACAGAACATATTGTTGTTGGCACATTAGAAGAATAAAGAGTAATTAATTCTATTATATGCTCATCACATAATATTATGCCTAACACTAAACTTACAAGACCATCAATGAATACTCACAGTCAAAGGAAGATATTCTTGTCTAAATTCAGATATGGAGTCCTCAAGATCTCTGATTACTCATCCTATATTTTCTTCTCTGGCATGGAAAGACAGAAGATTTATGGTATTGGCAAAATAGACAATTGCCCAGGGCCACAAATTTCCAAGGCGCCCCGTGGGACAGTGCAGTTTCTCTCTATTCAACCACTGTCCATTCTATTTCTCCCACTTCAGCAATCAGATACCCCTAGGGGTGACAGTGTTGCGCTTTACAAATGCTGTTTGATTGATTGATTGATTGATTTCTCTATCTAAAGAACACTTCCTCTCTTTATGCTTCTACCTAACAAGATACATGACCAAGACATATTTCAAATGTTTTCTCTGATCCTGTTAAATTTTATCATGTAATTTAGTAATGATTGGCATTCTGCAGGCTTAAATTAGCAAGGAATGGGTAATACAATTTACATTTGTACCTTACTTGGGCCCCCAAATTCCTTGCAAGGGCCCCCAAAAATCCTGAAGATGACACTGTGTGGAAGGAGAAGGCTGCTTGTCCGGAGCCTTATAGAGGAATGGTAGGTCTATATTGGCCTCCTGCTAAGGATAAAATCCCACCATGAAATTCCCTTTGAAAGGGCAAAAAACGACTTCAGTCCTCCATTCTGAATTAGGCGGCTTCCCTTTTGCTTTTTCTGCAGTCCACTTGTGAAGGTCTACCTAAAACGTTACCGGTCTTCAGGCCCTACTAAAAATTGACTGTTGGTGTTGATGGAGCAAGGATTTTTAAGTAATGCGACTTGCTTGTAATCAGTCATCTCTGAGGGAAGCTTGCATATGTGCTTTTACTAATGTTAATCCGCTTGCAATAAAATGGCTGCTGCTACGCGGGATTTCCTACTGCGCATGTGCCTGTCATACTCATATGACATGACGTCTTTCTCGGCTTTGAAGGAAACCTTTGCTTCTGCGCATTAAAACTAAGATGGCTGCTCTGTATTACCGCATGCACGAAGCTTGCACTGCTGCTTTTGCTAAGCTGTTCGTTCTGCTTAACATTAGCGCTATAGTTAAAAATAAAGTAATGGGAGTAGAGTAGAGATAAGTGGTATACAGTCCATTAATTTATTCCGTGTTCTCAAACTGTTTCTTTTCTATTTTTACATGTAAAACATTTTGAGCCTGACGCCTATCACTGAACTCCACGTTGAAAGAAACTGTGTCTGAGCAGAAGAAACACAAACCCTGAAGCACTGGCATTGAAACCCGGCCAAGACATGACTTGCTAGAAGATGCTCCTGGGAAAGTCAATTTCTGACCCCTGTAGAGGAAGCTGAACTAAAAAATGGACTACATTGTAATCATTATTGATACATTCACTGCCGGGTGAAATAAAACATACGTGAGAAAATAAAATGATGGTCGGGAACGCTAACATTATTATTTATTCAAAAAGTCTCATTTTGGTATGGTGTGATGACCTCTCCTCATTCTTTTGTCCAATCAAAATTGGGGATCCTTACACTTGCAACATTGGGAGATGGTACACTGACCTGGAAAATAGTATAACTAGGGTAGGCTCAGCTAGTTAGATTGTCCGACTTGTCCAAATAGCTGACCTGTCACTGACCTTACGCACTCAATAGGTGACCAAGAAGAGAGGGCTGCGGAGCACTCTGTCAGAAGATTCGCTGACCCAATCGGGGTTCCGGGAGCTGAAGTGCTGGTTAAGCCCTTTGTCGGGAAAATTGATAACCCAATGGGGGTTCTGGCTGTTAGCTGCAGAGAGGGAGTAGCGCAAGCATTGCAACTTAACTGCGGGTGCCGGTCTTAACCTTTGGTGGTCCTGTCCTGATCCAATTTGGCTTTATCTGTCCTGAATTCTGGTCTGCACCTGCTTGCCTTGCTAGCGCCTGCATTTTCGGGGTTCTGCCCTTTGTCCAGCCCGTTACCAGGGTTTGGTTTTCACACCATTCTAGGTAATTATCAATTTGTGTGGGTTCGTCATTGTATTATTTCCTTCTCGTTTCCCTTCCTTCCGTTAAAAGTTTGACATATGTTTCCTTTCCTACCCTCCCTATTGTTGAAATCTTGAGACAGTCTTGATTACGTATTTCCTTTTCCTTACCCTTCCTTTTGTTAAATGCCCAAAATCGTTTTGATTACATATCATGTTTCTTTTCTTTACCCTCCCTTATTGCTAAATGTTCAGTTTAATACATCTTGTGCATAGTTACACATTAATTCATAATTGAAAGTCTGTTGGTGTTTAATCTTTGGATCATGACCATTTAAGAAACTTAGATACAGATTTTAAAACTTCCTGAGTCTGTGGTTATTATATGAGTGCAAATGTTATTTTCCTATTATTTTAACACCCTTGATCCCCTAGGACTTTTGGTACTAACTACAAGGATTGGTAAGTCAATGGTATAGGTCCTAAATGAAATTCATAAATTACTGATGAGAGTAAGCGCACAGGTTACCTGATTAAACTCGCAAGTAATATTTTGTGTTGTTTATGGGCCCAAGTGATTATGGTAAACTGAGTCGGGTGACCTGCACGCTCTATTATTGTCTCCTTCCTGTTCTTGTCTCTAGTAGGCTATTTTAGTTTCCATCTTCCTCATGGCTCCTCCTCATTTAAATAGCTTTCCCCACGGGAACCGCAGCAGTATAATGGCGCTTCAGCATTTGAAAATGCAAAGATTATCATTAATAAAGGGTGTCAGCTTCCTAATTTCACAATGTACATTACTGTTTTGCCAGAGGAAGCCATGTCTATCTGTGGCATCTTAGCAGCATCCGAATGAAGTGTGTGAAAGAAAGTGAGCTGAGGCAGTGTGCGCGTCTTTGCCCTGAGACAACAATTCAGCATATACAGGAACTGTACTAACACATTCTGACCACTTTCTTTATTTGAGAATTTATGTTTAGGAATATTCTTGAAAGTCTTTCTTTCATTTGTGTCAACTTGGGCTGTGGGAGTCTAATATGTCACACACTCATTTGAGTGCTGCTCATGCATATAACTGCAAACTAAATAAATACATTTACCATGGGTCTCTCACATCGGTTGCAGAGCTTAGGAGCTGGCATCTTGTTCCATCCACCAGTGTGGATGTTTTGAAAAAGCTATGGGGTTGTGCATGTGCTAAGCTCTGCATTATGCAGCATAACCTGCCTTGGGTTGCCATGGAAATGCGCTTCAAATTGTTCATGGCTGGGCTGAATCCGGTTGGTTCCTCTCTTCTACTTCCACAGCGCAGCCGCTATTGTGTAGTTCCTATAAATCTATATAGGATCTGCGCATTTAAACATCATAAACTGTGTGATTGGTGTCCAGACTGATTTCAGACCCCCCAACGGGTATGTTCGCCTGTTCACCTAGCTAGCTCACAGTGCCACTGTAAACTCCACTTACCAAGTAGAGAATAGGTCCTGGCAACGATCGAACAAGACAACCTTGTCCCATCAGAGATCGTGGAAACAGTCCAGTACTTTTCGCTCAGTCACTCATGCTCACTCAGAGAGATACAGAGAATAAACGATGGGGACATTTTCAATGAACATTTATTGAACCAGCATCATTCTTGTGTAAAATAGGTGTGCTGAAACAATCATAAGACAGAAACAGATATTAATGATTATAAGCACCAACATAGTAAATGGGTGGTAGATTCCTACAATAGTGCTAAAACAATGAATATGCGCAGGCATATAAATACATGACAGTAATAATACATACTCCTACAATGCAACTCTAACTAGATGTGCCTAAATGTACCTAGGATGTATGTAGGTGTAGAGCCAAGAATCCCCCTAGGATAGAGCCAACCCCATTACCTGATGTGTGAGAATGAAGGACCCCGACTTGGTCTCCAAATGGGCACCCCGCAAGAGATGTCAGACCACTGCATGCTGGAGTGTCTGTGTGCAGGAACCTCATTGTCTCGCGTCAGTGTGTCAGCATGGAAGTTTTTCTCCTCTCCCTGCACCAGCAAAGATATGGTGTATATATACCCGAAAGGTAGCCTCAGGGGTTCTACCTTGCTGTGTCATGTCGGCCGAGGATGAAGGAAGGGATTACCCATATACATAGTTATTATGCAGAAGATTGTAATCATGCTGTGATTCTGAGAATCCTCATGCATTTTAAATGAGGCAAGTTTTCTGGGAAAACCACACAACATTTATGCAGCACCTAACTAGGTAAAATGGCAATACCATAAACCGTAATAAAGTAAAATGGCAGGGAAATGTAAGTGAAAGGTTAGGTAACTACCCAGGCCTATTTTGGGGTACATTATAAAACAGAACACTGCTGTGCAGACAAAAAATAACAAAGTACATCCAGAAGCACACAACTAGTGGAAGGACACTAGCTGCAGACAAGAATCTGTACTCCACAGAACAGAAAACACAGAAAGGCAGGAGGCAATGACCAATGAAAAGCAAGGAAATGAGAGTGAAGTCAAAGACAAAAATTGGTAAGTAATGGGCAATCTTTAAGATATTTTACTTTTGTTTTAAATTTACAATAGATCTAGCATGCAACAGCACATACTTAGTCTCAGGCGAGACCTAAAAAGGTGCTAGTCAGGATGCGGAAGGATTAAACACAACTTTATTGGTAAAGTGTCTGGAAACCAGTGTTGATTGGAAGGACAGAGACTCAAGTCAGTGGCAGACAAGCAGAGCAAGGATATCTATGATGAAGCTGAGAATGAAGGGGCTGGAGATGGTAGTAGTGATGGGACCCGGGTGAATGTGTATAAGCAGGAGGAGGGCGGGGTGTGAGTGCAACAAAGAAGGGCAGGGGTAAAGGAGGACATGAGGGAAAAGTAAAAAAAGAGGGGTACCTGCAAGAGCCTGCAGTGGAAGGACACTGTGTTGTAAATGACCTCGCAAAGCCAGTTTTGAAGCTTAGACATTTTATTGTGATATGTGGTCACAGAAACCACCACGAGTTGCTGACCATGCAGGCACCGCTTGCCTCAGCTTTCCAACTGTAAGGCAACCACAATTTTAAAGTTAAAAAAGTGACATTCCATAAAACTAGGAGGACTACAACTATTTTAACCGAGCGCACAGAAGGATAGCACTCATCTGCGAAGAATGACCGATGTGGCATTAAGAACATAAATAAAATAACCTTTTTAAAACTAGTATCATGCCAGTTAATTAAATTGATTTCTTATAACAGCAGCTAACCGTCCTTACTTTGCAAAACATAAAACGGCACCTCCCACCATTTTCAGTCGACCCTCTTTAGAAACCGGGACACAAGCAAAATATTCAGAAATCTGCTGGAGCAGCTGGTGAAAAACCGGGACGTCTGGTCACCCTATCCAACAGTCAAAACTCACCCATACCTAAACATTCTACAGAGCATTGGCTCCACACCAGCATTCCTCTAAAGGTATCACGAAGCAGTGTGGAGTCTAGAATACTACACACTGTCCAATGGAAGCAGTAATTGTTCCAGGATAAAGACTCAGCCAAAGGTAAGTAAAGGTAAGTAAGGTTTGGGCTCTAAGCTCCTTTAAAGATGTTTCTTTCAAATGCAAGAGATTTTGCAAGCTCAACGCAAACGCTTTCCAGGCAAAACCTAATGACTGTGATCCATCCTGAGGTTGAGTCTTTCTTCCAAGATAACGTTCCTATGAGAGTGAGATTGTAAACATCCTATATCCTGATTAAAGTGCTGCTGGATTACTCAAGAGAGATCCCTGTCTTCTGTGAATAAAATGCTGGACTACGACTTACAGAGAAGAGCTCATTGGCTGTTCAGGAGGATACCCAACACTTCTTCTGTACCATTGTCTCTAATGGCTGATGTCACCAAGCAGGGAGCTAGAACCTCCTGGCAAGCAAGACTTGATTTTGTAGTGCATCCTGCGCATTTGAAGTAACATTGGCTTGATCTATATAATGGTTCATATACACAAGGACAGCGTCTCAGCAATATTCTATCAGTACAAGATACACCATTACTACAAAAGATCTTATTGCCTTCCTGTCTTTGACTGTTTAGATAAATAGATTGCTTTCTAAGTTTGTTCTAGTTCCTACCTTATTTTCTTTTCTCCATTAGGGTCTTGGTACCCCCTACATTGTAACCCCATCCTGCTCCATCTTAATTTGATTATTTCACTCCTGATGCAGTAAAGCCTGTTGTGAGGGTACGCTATAACTGAAATTGTTCTCCTGTGCTTGTGTCCAATGCTGGATTTAGAAAGCATTAATCCGGGAAGCCCTTAATTGGGCTCAAGGATTGGCAGAGGAAAGGGGATGTTGTCATGAGGGACAGAGCTTGAAATGCAGAGTTTAACAATCAACTTAGGGCTAGATGTAGGTAGAATAGATTTACCGATTTTAAATTACCTTTTTTTTCCGATTCGGTAATTGAAAATCGGTAAATCAATGGTGTCGACATGTAGGTATTCCAGATGTGCTGGAATACCGAATCGGATGATTTCGGTATTTACCGATTCGGTAAATACCGAATCGGTAATGCCCATTCATTCCTATGGACTTTGAAGCCCATAGGAATGAATGGGCATTACCGATTCGGTAAATACCGAATCGGTAATGCCCATTCATTCCTATGGACTTTGAAGCCCATAGGAATGAATGGGCATTACCGATTCGGTATTTACCGAATCGGTAAATACCGATTTACACAAGGGTGCAGGGGGTGTCACTTTGACACCCTCTGGCACCCCCAAAACAGGCTCGGGTGCCATGTGGCAGGCATACATGCCCTAAGGGCAGGTCTGCCTGTCACATGGCATAGGTGTGCATGCACACATGTGCATGGCCACCGGAATCGGTATTTTACCATCAAATTGGATTTGATGGTAAAATACCGATTCGTTAAGGCTCCTGGGACTCTGAAGAGTCCCACCTACATATGGGTGGCTCAGAATCGGTAAATTTACCGATTTTTTATTTTACCGAATCGGTAAAATTACCGAATCAGTCATTTTACCGATTCGGTAAAATAATGCCCCCTACATACCATTCACCTATTTACCGATCGGTAACGGCCGAAAATACCGATTTTCGGCCGTTACCGACCGACCTACACCAGGCCCTAAAACATTTATTTTAAAACAATCTGCTGCAAAGAAATTGGTAACAAGGACAAATGTGAATGTAAATCTGTTCTAGATTGCTTAATTGGTCACAAAGAGGCTGCATTTTAAAATATCTTACAGGGTTAAGACACCTAATGTACAGATCACTGTGTGCCCAGCAATTTCGAGGGGATTATTATAGTGGTAAGATAACTCTAGTGGTTAGCACAGTGCTGGGCAATTTCTATATTGTGTCCAGTTACAGTTTTGATGCATAAACTAGCATAGAGAGTAAATGTGCCTGGTGCAAAGCACTAAATGTACCATGCAGATCACATATTTGTATTTCATTTAGATAGATCAGTGGGCTACTGCTTTTGACACTGAGTTAATTTGGTTACTTACAGTTTATAAGTTGTATGACTTCTAATATAGCACAGTAAACTATTTACCTTCATTAAAGAGCTGTATGCAAACTGTAATTTGTAGGTTTAGACCTTTGTTTTTTTCCCAATCTTTTTTTATTCTAAGATTGCAAAGATGAGTTCCTTTGAGTACTCTTGTTAGTACAGACAACAACAATCACTGTTTAACATTTTATATCCTGACTTTGGGTTTCTCTTGACCATTCACTGTTAACATTTAGGGGTCGATTCCGATCCTCTGGAAAAAAACCGTCCGTACGATTCGTATCCGGAACCCTCTCTGTATGAATCGTAAACATGCTGTACGACCCGACGAGTACGATCCGGACCGGGGTATGAGGACGCGATTCGTACGGTCCACATTAGTTAAGGCGATTTGTACGGAAAAGCACACAATCACATACACACCGTACGGTGCATATACCCCATGATCGCGTGGTACGGTGCGTACCCCTGCGATCATGGGGTGTACGCACAGTAACCCTGCGATCGCAGGGTGTACGCACCGTACACCCAGCGAACATGGGGTACAGTGCATACACCTCATGATTGCAGGGGTACGCACCGTACCCCGCGATCATGGGGTGTACGCACCGTACCGGGGGGGGGAGGGCGTTTCGTACCTGTTTCGGGGTGAACTCTGATTTTACGACTGTTTTCAGCTCCCGTAGAAAAAGGGTCATACGGTGCGTACCCGACACAAATCGTAATTGCTGGGTCGGAAAAACCAGCCGCGAACCAAACAGATGTCACATACAGCGGGTTCTGAGGGAGATTTGTACGGGGATTTGATTCGTACGGTCTCTGTACTATTCGTACGGAGTCCAGCTTCTGGTACGAATCGTACTTCATCGTACGTACAGGGGACGTTGCAGGGTAAAACGCTCCGAACAGCAATTCGGAGCGTTTTTTCCCGAATCGGAATCGACTCCTTAATGTCTGCATCTCCCACCTTCTTATAACTCTCACAGTCTTTTGTAATATTTTCTGTACATTGACTTGCATAATTGTATAATTTATGGTGTCTCTGTGTTTAATGCAAAGTGCTCTGACACCCAAAACTGGGACGAGTAGCCCCATCAAAGAATTAAATTAAAAAAACATATAATATGATATTTAAATCCATAGTTGTGTAATTACTCATACTGACAGCGAAACCTTGCATTCTTACCATGCACGCACATCTCTTATATAGCGAGTTGAATACATTTAAAAACCTTCCTTCAAATCCTAGTTATCCTAGTTTTTCTCAAGTACTTGTAAATTGGTAACAAGCCGTGTGCCTTTGTTTCCTTCCATTGCAATGGAGTTTTGGTGTTAGCTTAATATGGCTCCAAGCCAGGATAATGCTTGAACAAAAGGGCTGATGGTCCTTAAAATCAGCCCTTTGGTTTTGGTCCAGCTGTAATGTAAAACAGCAAAGCTTCCTCATTGCTTTGAGGTTGCTGTTCCGAACAGAATGCAGACAACATTCAGGCGCTGCAGAATTATGTGCTGGTGTCAGGAAAATCAACACAACAAGAAATTGATTAAACACAAAAACATGTGGGCGCAGACAAAGTAAATATTGAATAAATGTCATGTATTCATAATAGTTTCATGATATTACATTATTAAATCAAACGATTAGGTGCTCCATAAGTGCAATGTGAAAAGGTGCAGTGCAGTGCATCAAACAGTGACTGTACATAGGCGTAAAAACAACCAATTGCAGATTTTTTCAATAAGCCTGCCTTTCATATCCCAATTTAGCCTTATCTGTAATGGGCGAAATGCTCAAAAAGGACAATTTACAGATGCAGGTGACAGTTAGAATCGTCAACGTTTTGACCCTCCTACAAAGATTTTGAATATAAATAGCACGCAGGGGACATGGCAGCCATATGGAAATCGAAGTTGGTCACGCTAGCCTTAGAGGAAGGACAAAGAATTCCCCAAAACGGGTCAGGCTAAAGGACACAATAAACAGGATGGGAAGCTGCTTGTTTTAACAAATAAAGGTTGTTACCTACCTTGCCTGGGAGTGCGGACTCATCTCTGAAGCAAACCTTGGTATATAATATGGTTGGTTGGTCCACGAAAAACTGAAAATAAACTTACCTGGAAAGAACTTGTGGTCTGTCTCCTGCTTTGCCGGTCCTGGGGGATCGGAGGTGGTAATGCGGAGTTCCAGTTGATATATATATATGTATATATATATATATATTTTCACACACGCGTTTGGCGTTTAACTCCAGCCTCTTTCCACAGCGGCCTCACGGCGGGATCGCCACCTCCCGAAATATTGACAAACTCCTGGCAGTTTTAGAGCTAATAAATCAGCATCACACCAGAGCCGGGGCCCAAATGTTCGTTCAAAGTGCTAAATATTTATTGGCACACGGACAAACCCAACGCGTTTCGAAGCTTGCGCCTCTTGCTCACGGGTAAAGTGTTATTGTGGCCATTCATTATTTAAAGTGATACAAACATGATTTACGTGCACGTGATCAAGAGTAAACATGAAAAAGATACTTAATTGCAATCTTGTACAACTGTATGTGATTGACTGTGTAAACAGAAATGAGAGAGGTGGTAACAGGTTACTTGAACTACGCAAACTGGAATCCAAATACATCATCCGGTACAACACCACGCAGCCCTTTGGGCACAATATAGGGGAAGAATTATCAGTACACTTACAATCATAAATTGATATATGATGTCTGCTTTCCGATAATTTCCATTCTGACTGTTTTTAATATGCACATTTTGACACGTGACATGATACTCATAGTAAATCACTGATACATTGTTTTTGAATTTTGACTCTGCAGGTATGCTGCATATACACAAGATATTTGGAATTACCTAGCCCACTGGGGCATGACACCTTCAAACATGAGCTATGGACTTTCTAAGTCAACTAAAAGAATTGATGAACTACATCCACTGTGCCCACTTGGGCGAGACATTTTTGCTTTCATTTCCATTTGCTCATTACATGAACTTTAAGAATTGGTTTCACGCAAGACTAGCATGAATTCAATTGAAACAGGAAACCAGCTTTATTTTGTTTAAAACGTTAAACGTGACAGAAACTGTTCCTTTGTTTATTGTGAAAGACAACCAATTATTTCACAGGAGTTCCACAAAACCAAAATGTGTATTATGTTTTGCAACCCGGTAATGCGATACTGAAAACCTTGTTTGCAACTAAGTATCTTTTTCATGTTTACTCTTGATCACGTGCACGTAAATCATGTTTGTATCACTTTAAATAATGAATGGCCACCATAACACTTTACCCGTGAGCAAGAGGCGCAAGCTTCGAAACGCGTTGGGTTTGTCCGTGTGCCAATAAATATTTAGCACTTTGAACGAACATTTGGGCCCCGGCTCTGGTGTGATGCTGATTTATTAGCTCTAAAACTGCCAGGTTGAAGATTTATCAGGCAGATGACATAACCTCCACAACGCGTTTCGCCATTACGGCTTGGTCACGCTCGTCTCGTGGTATTTGGTTGCCATTTTTAAACACAACACCCTAGTGCACTTTAGTTTACCTCACGTATTCGGTGGCAGCCATCTTATAACATATACATTCTTGTTCTAATTCATGGGTTACATATCGTTTTGCAATAACAATCAAATAATATCGACTGAAACTGTAGAATTTTCTAATTTGAACAATAGATCAATCAATAATCCTTATTTACGTACATGTTTATAACCACAACAAAATAAATTTTCTAATGTCTGAATTGACGTTGCATAATTCATAGAACAATTCCATTGGACTAATAATACCGTTTATGCTGCCTATAATTCTAGTACACCATGAATGTTCAAATAAATAAAATGTCAAGCGAGTAACAATTGTGTGTAATCGCGCCCTTCCATTGGAGGTTTCCAGCCAGCTCACACATGATTGGTTGATGTCTCGTATCTATGAAACGTTCATAGCAACCATCAAAAACAATTTGATCCGACTCACATCCCGATTACATTTGTCGAGATAGTCTAAGTTTATCGCAAGTTGGTGTCGTCCTAGTGGGCAATTGTGCAAGTTTACACAACATTGTATAAATCTAGCAAGTAATCATACCCCAGTAAATTAGGCGATTATCACAACTTATCTCAATGGTCGGTTTCGCCCAAGTGGGCAGTTATACACCTTTATATCATATCATATAGATCTATAACAGATGCTAATGCCCCAGTGGGCAGAAAGTCACAATTGTTCAAGTGGGTCTCTGAGTCTTCGCAATTTTATCCTTTACATTGAACATCTTATAAGCCTCCTTGACATTATTTACAAATCCCATATCTTCCGTCACCAGGTGATGTGTGAAATCTAGAAATAAAATAAGTTACATTAAAATCAATAAACCGCGGAAATTCATAACCATCACTTTTCATTCATATAAATGGATTGATAATTCTTCGGTTGTATTCAGACCAATTGGTGTTAAACATTCAAAGTCCACAATATATTTTCTAATTTTCTGAGGGACAGTTCCCTGTTGCCCCCTCTAATTCCAAGATCAACACTGTCAATTACAACCAACTGTAACAGATTTTCATTTTGCATATGCATAGCAGTGAAATGTCTCGCAACTGGATTTTGTCTGTTGTTATTATGTATAGCACGTAAGTGCTCTAGTACCCTTTTTTTTGCTGTATGTTTGGTACTACCCACGTACCATTTGTTGCAAGGACATATCAAAATGTATATGCTGTATACCGTGTTACATGTCAGTCTTTTCTGAATTGTAAAAACTCTTTTGCTATTGGGAATCGTCACTGATTTACAGTCTTTACTAAATCTACAAGCCTTACACTTCCGGCAACATTTAAAACCCATATCCTCCTCCTTCAAGCAATTGATCTTAGTAGTTACATGGTTATGACTCAGTTTGTCTTTGAGTGATCTCCCTTTACGGAATGTCAGTTGAGGATTATCATTCAGATATTTCTTCAGATGGCTGTCACTTTGCAGAACATGCCAATGTTTTTTGAAAATCTTTCGAACCTCATGTGATTGCTCAGAAAAGGTGGTTATGAGTCTTATCTCATCGCACACTAAACATACCAAGGTGACAAGCAAATTCATAGACCTGGGTCTGATATTGGCGCAGAGGGAAATATCATGGCATTGGAAGTCCAGGGGGGGCCCTTCACTGCGTAGATGGAAGAATGAGCTGCTGCGGTGGTCTGACTGCGAGAGTGTGCTCCGGATGAAGCAAGCTGTAAAGTTGGGGAATGAGAAGGCATTGGATGCGGCGCGTGCATGGGAGTTAGTGGTACAGGCTTTGTGTGATTCTTTGGTAGAGGATGAAGATGGTGAGGACTAAGCCGATGGACACCGCGGGGCGAACACAGAAGTATGGTACCACGCACTGTAGTGGATCCATCCAATTCGACAGGACAAGGCACACACCTTAGCAGTTGCCAGGGGAGGGGGGGCCTTTGGGGGGGCTGGTTGACGGGAGTTTGGGGTGGGCCGGAAGCCATTAGTTGGTTGCTCGTTAGGGCACCTTGGATCTACTAGGACGGTGGGTACTGTGTGGAGTGTGGAATGGTTGGGTAGAGCGGCCAGGTGTGACAACCCATAGCGCCTAGGGCAGGTCCCGACAAGGGCGGTACCACTGATCATCACTGGGTTGGCTGACGGGAGTGATGTTGTGGGTGGGGGGGTAAAAGCAGATACGCAAAACGACATTTCAACCATGGTCCCTATGGGACGTGCACCGTGATGTTTTCCTATTGAACGAAGTAATATGCCGCCCGGCCTCCGGGATGCGGGCTGAATGGCTGTTTACGACTGGGATTTCTTATTGGACGGGGGGATATCACGAGTGAACTGGCTGATTACTTGTATCCTGTGGTTTATAATTCTGCAATAAAAATATATTAAAAAAAAAAAAAAAAGGAGTCTTATCTCATCCGTTTCATCTGTCTCAATGCGAGGGTTGATTAGTTCCTCTCGATTCTTTAGCCGTTTGTATCATTTTTTGATCATTTTTTACTGTACCCTCTTCTTTGAAATCTGTCACACATAATCTTTTCTTCCTCCTGATATGCATCATCTGTGCTACAATTGCGCTTGGCGCGCAGTAGTTCCCCATAAGGTATACTGCCTACCAAGCTACGAGGATGGCAACTGGTAGCATTCAAAATACTATTGCCCGCAGTTTTTTTGCAGAACAATTTGTTATTTAGTTGGTTATCTGCAACTGCCACAATTACATCTAAGAATTCCACTGTACTTTTACTGGTATGTCCTGTCAGTATCAGATTCAGATGATTGAGATTCAATTTGTCAATAAAAGATTGTATTGATGCTTCGTCACCACACCAAATGAAAAAAATATCATCTATGTATCTAAGCCACGGGGCAACCTGATCGAATTCAGCCATTTCCCTGACGACCCGCTCCTCCCACCAGCCCATGAATAAATTCGCGTAGCTGGGGGCGAAGCAGGTCCCCATGGCTGTGCCCTGTGACTGTCGATACAAGATGTCATCAAAATAAAAAAATATATTTTTCAAACAGAAGTCAATCATGTCCGTAAGCATTTGGGAATGTTGTAAATAGGAGACTGATTGTGTCTTCAGAAAGTGTTTGACCGCCTCTATGCCCTGGTGGTGTTGTATGCTAGTGTATAAACTACTAACATCTAGTGTGGCTAGCATGTATTCATCCTCCCAGTGAATACCATTAATAACAGTCAGAAAATGTGTTGTATCCTTGATGTAAGAAGGAAGGGAAATTACATAAGGTCTTAAATAATGATCTATGTATTTTGATGTGTGCTCTAGTAATGAGCCAATAGACGAAACAATAGGACGTCCCGGAGGGTTCTGGGGGTCCTTGTGCAGTTTAGGGAGCAGGTACAAGACTGGTATCCTGGGATGTGCACAGTACAAATATTGGTATCCCTCCTGTTCCAGTAAACCTTTGTCTTTCCACTCTAGCAGAAGATCCCTAAACACTAAATTGGATCCTAAAACCTCATCACAATTAGTTCTACAGTAACAGTGTTTATCATTGAGTTGGCGTAAACCCTCTTTCAAATAGTTAGCTTTGTCTAATACCACCACATTGCCACCCTTGTCACTTTCTCTGATAACAATATAATTATCCATTTTCAGGTTGTCCATAGCTAAAATTTGGTCATTGGTAAGATTCTTCTTTGTCCGTGAAATTTTGTGGTAGCGTATTTTAGAAAGATCTTTAACAACACCCCTTTCAAATACATCTATTGCATCACATTGAATGACAGGTAAGAAAACAGATTTAGGCTTGAACACGGATCTTGGATTCATTCCCACATTAGTGTCAATCATGTCCATATCAGCTATACTAATGTTTGCCGGATCAGAGTCAATTATGTGCATTAGTTCTATATCATTACTGTCAAGGTTGCAAATATTAGAGGAGGTACTCACGCTTTCCCCTGGCTTTGGTTTCGTTGCAAACCATTTCTTTAGTTTTAGCTTCCTTGCAAATCGGAACAGATCAATTCGGGTGTCAACAAAGTTCATATTGTTGGATGGGCAAAAAGATAAACCAAGGGCTAGTGTACTCTCCTCTTCCTTGGACAGAATTCTTGTTGAGAGGTTGACAACCGTCATATTCATTTCTGGTTCCTGCTCCTTGTTGCCATTCCCATTGGAGCTTTGTTTCCGCTGGCGCCGCCTCTTTTTGGCTTGTTTGTTGCGGTGATTCCGCCTCTGTTGCCTCGTCCTCTGCCTCTTGGTGTTCCCCCCGATTGGTACATTTCTGTTCGGCTTTTGCTTATCATCTGGAACTGCAGTAAAAAATTGGGGTTTTTTGATGGGTCTGGGACAGTTTCTTGGTTTGTATCTATGGTGGAAGCATCTGAGATGTTATCATCCGATATGTCACTTTCAGTGACCTCCTGAATATTACTTGCTGGGGTACTTTGGATTATCGCTGCTCCAGTTTTTTTATCAAAGAGGTGATCATACTTCCTCTGAAATGTGAGTTTTCGTCCTGCTTGATAGTCTTTATAATCTCTGATAAATTTGCGTTGTTTCTTGGCTGTAATCTCTTCTTCGAGTTTGTCCATCTTGGTGGTCAATTTTTTGAGAAAATCATCTAGTGACGCCTTCGTGATTAATTGACTGATTTCTTGGGTCAGTTGTTCTATCTCCACCAAGAGTCTCGATCTGTCCTTTAAGGCATATTTTACCAAGATCCGCATCATTGTGATGGAGCATGCTGCTGAGTTGTCTGTCCATTCTTGCAGCATCTCCACATCTGGATCCTCATAAGTGGGGACAGTAAAAATGCGTAGTCCCCTAGGTGCTCTTTTAACTTCTATGTACCTCTGAAGTGATTCTGCTTCCCACCATTTCCCAAGTTCTTTTTTATATAATCTCTCTAGAGCAGTCAGTTTGGCCTGTAGGCTCGATTCTGACCCAGTGCTTGAAGAAGTTGGTATTATATTTGCAGTGACGCTTGGATCTGTGAAGAAAAGTTTGTCCGCGGTTTGCTTGCGATGAGCATCTAACTCACCCGCCATGTTGGTAATTTAAATCCCCTTCTGTTGCTCTGTGCACTCTATCCGACTTTTGTAAATTTCACTATAGTCGGCAATCTGCTCCCCTCCAATGAAAGATTGTTTCTTAGTTGCGTTTTATTTTACCCCGGGCCGTTTCTCTCCAGTAATCCGGAAATATCCACAACACCGCTCCAGATGGCGTGTCAAGATCCTTTTCCTGGAAGTACGTGCTTCTGGGATGTTTGACGCAATTGAATTCGTTGTGAAATCGCCGTTGCTCTTCGTTTGAGTAAATGCACGGTAGATAGTCTATGCGATGTACTCGGGATCACATTTTCACTGTCCCCGATCGGCGTTCACTTTCATTGGGTCAGCTCACTCTCTTCAATCATAACTTTTCCACCACTGCTGGTTGGAGAGTGTAGCTGTCACGGGCGGTCTTGTTGCAGCCACCAGCCGGCTGTATATAGTCACTCCAAGAAACACCAACGTAATGATGTAAACAAGACACCCAGAGCTCCGGTTTTGAAGACTTATTAGGCAGATGACATAATCTCCACGACACGTATATCGCAAAATCCACTGCCAGCCGGCTTTTGAAGCAACACAAAGATGGAGTACGGACCACATTTCAGTGCACAGAATTTCATTTATTCGGGTTGAACTTTGTCGGCCATTATGCGTTTCGGCACCGAAGTGCTATGATCACATGACACGTGGGTCAGTCACCTGACTACTTTTATACCAACACTTTTTTCTTTTCTTTTTGTGATTTTTTCACCATGCTATGTTAAAGTGACAGTGAATTTTATGTTTTTATATTATTGTATGAAAGATACACTTAGGGGCCCATTAGGATGGCGGTCGGATTGCCCTGTCAGGCTGGCGGTAGCCACCGCCAGCCTGGCGAGGGGGAATCCCTGGCTGCTGGCTGGCTGCTGTTCCGATTATCCTTTGGCTTTACTCTTTGCTGAGACTTACCTTTTCAATCTATCAGTGCCCTGAAGAAGTCCTCTAGTAGGACAAAACGCGCCAGCTGTATCGTGGTGAGAACTGATTTTTACGACCACGTTTTAAAATTCAATATTGGAATAAAAGGTAAAAGTTTGAAAAATATTTGCATTGTATACAGTTTAAATAATTGTTCTCTCAGTTTTTGAAATTAAGGTAATAGAGCTGTAGCATTTTTAGTTTTGTCTATATTTAAATTAAATATATAACATTAATTTAATTAAATAATTTATTTAAAAAATTGTTGATTTTTTTTTCAATGTAATAACTTTTAAACTTTGTTTTATTTATTTTACCGTAGGGAGCTCTCTGCCCTGTCGATGGAGATCTCATCCTGCCGGTAAAATACAGCATGTAGCAAATGTACATTAAAAAATTAGGCTTCAACCCCTGGTTCAAGAGGGGTGGAATCATGAAAGTCTACACTTTGTAGTATTTTTACACTCGTAAATGGTTTGAGTAGCCAAAAGTGGTAAATGTATTGCAAAGTGTAGCAGTAAACGTACACATCTAGATTTGCTCACATGTAAGTTTACCTCCGTGAATAGCCCCCTAATTGTCTATAATTTGGGGATATCAATATGGTCTATGTGTAGTAGAATTTCCAGCATGCATCCTAATTCTTTACCCCTGTGTCTGTCTCTCACTCTCTCCTGGCCATCACCACTGTATCTTCCTAAGCAGCTTTAGTGATTTTGTATAAGTTAGCCAGCTAGTATCTCACATCCAGCAACCTGAGCATATGAGGGTTCAGGGGGTCCTGCTAGGTAGTAAAGACAGCAAGTTTGTAATGTGTGATGTTACCTAAAAAGGGTAAATATGCTAAATGAGGTGGTATTTTCCTGCTCCTTGAATTGGCCAAAACCTAAAAAGGTGCTTACCTAATGCCAAAGCACAATTAGTGTAGCCCCGGCTCTTCCAAGGGAATAGTCATGATAAGCAGGATCACAAGCTTATTTCCCAAAGATTTCTAGTTTCCACTCTGGTCGTATCGATTCATACCATGTTCAGTTCCTGCTGCCTACATGGTCTATGCATCCCTTCCTCAAAGGCAGCCTGGTTTACAATTCTGTCTATAGTGTGCAGTTTTTAACAATGCTGCATAGAGCCACCACATGTGGTATTCTTGGGACAGGATGAAAGAAAAAGAACATAAAGTAGGCCTGCACCACTTAGAAGTACTGTTCTAAGTGTGGGACTGCAAAACCACCCCTATCAAACAGTAATGTGAGCATGTCCCAGCGTAACCTAGGTTGTATGCTGCCCCATACTAATCTAATCAGTAGTGTAGCAAAAAAAAACTATACAACAGATACAGCAGTTTAGGCAAATCAGTAATTTTTAGGTCTCGCCTGTGACAGCGCATGCGCAATTGCATGCACTCTCGCTTGCAAGAGATATTGTTTTCCTCAAGGAGGTTGGAACCCGCCCATTACTTGCCATTCATGGTCTTCATTGTCACTCCCATTTGCTGACTAATAATTGGGCAGTGCCTGCCAAATTCACTTTCTCTTTTTTCCTCTGAAGCATGGGCCAAGTACTCATTGCTTTATTTTGAATAGGGTCCTTCTACTGCTGGTCCTATGATTGAGGTACTATTTTTCAGTTTTATTATCTTGCTGCTCCATCCCTCTCATTTTCTACCTCTATTTCTGTGTTGCTTCTTCCCTTCCACCTTCACCCCGCTTTTGACAGTGTTGCTTCTTCCCTCCCCATTCTCCTGTTATCCATGTTGCTTCTTCTCTCCCCCCCACCCATCATCCGTGTTGCCTCTTACCCCCAACCTCTGCTTATATATGTTGCTCCCTTCCCTCCATAAGGCAAAAGCACTATGAAGTGGCCAGCGCTGGCTGAGTCAAATTGCTGTTTTAAGCTTCCCATTCCCAAATCAAAGTACATTTTGTGTTTTACTTTTTGCAGCCATGCTGCTCTACATCATGGCTAAAAGACATTAGCAAGGCCAACAACTCTCACATCCGCAAGACCTATTGCCTTTCCCAATGCTTGTTATAATGGCTACCTTGCCCCCTACAGAAATGGAGATCTTAAGTCAACTGTCAATTTGTATGGACAATTTTTCATTATTGAAAAATAAAATTTAGGTTCCATAGGCTTCTTCTGGGTTTTTTTCAACCCATGCTCATCCAAGTTTTCTCTATACTTCCCCACTACCCATGACACCACCACATTCTCTAGGGAGCAACTGATAATGGCAACATCATGAGGATTGTGGGGAGTACAGTGTGTCATAATGCAAGGTGAATGCTTCTAATATTTGGTCACGATTATATTTCATAATCCTCTGTTAAACTTTTACTACTACGAGGTTCTGCACCCCCGTTTGAAGCTGTAATATTCAGGCTGGCTGATGCCTTGGTGATTCACCTTCCCAAATTACCTCACTGGGGCATCATTCCTCAAAAAGCTGACCTTAGCCAGTTTGATTCAACTTGGCTAGAACTGAACACTTGCATGATTTAGTGTGGTGTTGATTTAAATGTTTACTCTCCTACCTACTCTGCCACGAAAATGTGCGTACCCTGGCGTGCCTAGAGATGCACATCTGTCGGATGCTTCCTCTCAGAAACTTCTTTCAGAGGGCCAGGGGGCAAGCAGGGGTTACTGGGCCCAACCGTGGAGGTGCGGTCTTTTACTTCTGATGTCCCAGTGCCCAGCCTACTATCGCTCTGAATAACTGGGCTAAGTTCTACTCCTTTAGCACTTGACTCTTTGTGAGAAGTTAGGTGCAAGTGGATGTCTAACCAGGAACTTGCTTTAATGAATAAAAAGAATATTTATATACTAACACAAAGTGAAATACAGCACACCAGAAATACAGTCTTTGGAAGGCCGCACTCTAGCATTGTCAGATCATGAGTCCCACTTACCCCTCTACAGACAGTGGTTGTTCCCTATTTAATTGAGGTAATATTCAGGTTAGGCCAAGCTAGTGAATGCAATACTCAGACATTTGATGAAGGTCTAAGTTTCTCAAGATGGTAGCGCTACAGTCAGAGCATGTTCACCTAGAGGCTCTTAGCTGCTCCAGATCATATACCAATACGGAAGGTCCAGACATGTGTTCATGGCTTGACAATGAACATTAGTGTGGATGCTGTGGGGGGAGAGGCGGCAGGCATCCTTGGCACCACCCCTACGATCATGCTATAAGTTCTTGTGACTCCGGCGGCAGATCTCGATGGCTTCTAGCAGCCACGGCCAGTAGTGGGAATACCGGCCGGGCGGTGACGTGGGGAGGGGCAGGATGGGGGGGGTAGTAATGTATGGATTACGGAGTTTAACAAGTAAGTAAACATATAAATAAATACAACGAATTTCGTTGGGCGCACTGCATCTCATTTGGTGATGCAGTGCACGTAACGAAATCAGTTTTATTTATATATTTACTTACCTGTTAAACTCAGTAATCCATACATTACTACCCCCACCCTGCCCCTCCCCCTCCCTACGTCACCGCCCGACCAGTACTCCCACTACCGGCCGCAGTTGGCTTCTAGGTTCTGGTGATTAAGTTGATGCTCTGCTTGCACAGGACACAATCCGCTATGCTTCACTGTCATACGCTGCTTAAGAGCGACGCCACTCTCTTGTCCCTGCAACCCCACCTCACACACATGGTTCATGCCAGCCCATCCGGGTCCCAGAATTGCACTGGGGCAACAGTCCTTAATCTTCACAACTGTGCGTCCCTGTCTTGGGCTCCTGTGAGTAAGTGAGGGTGGAAGCCAATGCAGGAGACATGGTCTCGTTTTCTGTGGCTCTCCTGAGTCGGACCGCCACCCAGATGCCACGCTGATCGGGATAAAAGCTGCACTCATGAACCGCATTAGGCCAGCGAATGAGTTCTTAATTTATAAAGACTTGGATTCCTGACTGCCTTAACTTCGCGCAATAACCACTTCGCGTGAGTTCGCGGCTTCCCAGTACAACTTCGCGCCCCGCGAATAAGTGCAAAATTGCAGAAATACGATCTTAGCAAAACTGAAACTACTTACCAGGTTCAAAAGTTCAGGCTCATCATTAGTAGCCATTTCCTGTAGTGCTTCCTGAGGGGCCCCTCCAGAGTTCAGTTGCCAGTTGCAACTATTATGTGACCCTGCTCTGAACCTCAGAATAGTTACACATATGCCACAAAGGTCCTGAATTACAGCTAAGGGAGACAAGCAGGAGCCAGGCTGGAAGTTCAAATCCATTAATCAGCCCCTAATTCATTATTGTCAGTTGGGGCAGGGCAGGTGTTGTAACTAATTTTGCAACAATGAAAGCACTTAGCAAGTGCAAAAGATTACTAATCAGGAAGCACTAAGGAAGCAGGTGCCAGCTAAAAAAATATTCTGTGACACATTAATCAGCCCCAAATTAATTCAGGTCACTTGAGGCAGGGAAGGTGTGCTTGCGTTGCCACAATAATGTACACTGCCTGGACAACCAGAGGGTGCTGTGATGAAACAGAGGGTGGCATGGGTGGGCCAGAGGGTGGCATGAGTAGTCAGAGAGTGGCAGTGGTGACAGAGAGTGGCAGTGATGAAGAAGAGTGTCCCAAACAGGCTGGACACGTAGAAACAACAAGTTCGCGAAACTTGCGACCCGACAGGTAAGTTCGCAATTTGCGAAATTGTACAAAACCCTCGCGAACTGGCAGAAACCCGCGCAAACACACAAAAAAATCCGCAAATTTGCGAGAATTCGTGGATTTTGCGGATTGCGAGTTCGCAAATCCGCAAAATTCGCGAACGCGAGATTCGGAAAATTCGCCCATGCTTAATCTCACCTCCATCTACCACACCCCCCATCCTGCACCTGTAACCCCCTCCCCGGAAGGGTGATTCTGCCCGTCATGGACTCCCCACCCCTCCCAAGTCCTGCATGCACCATCCCTGTGTCAACCCGTCCTAAACTGGCACGCCAAACAGCTTTTAGCAAACCAACAAGTAGCCCATACCCCACTCCCAAAACTCTGTAGGGTGGGAGGGCGGACAAACTAACTTCACCCTGCGGCACCGGGGACAGGAAGAGGAAGGACTTCCTCCCCTGTCCCCTTAAGTACCCTCCCTATATCCCCACCCCTAAGCCCACTCCCCAGCCTATCCTAGCCTGCCTGTCCCTGGCCCCGCGCGAACACCCCAGGGGAAGACTGGTCTGTCGACCTCGCTTCCCCTGGGGGCCGCATCGCGCAAGAACCACTCCACGCATGACTTAGCGTAAAAGGCCATTTATTAGGACAGGTATGACAACCAAATTTCAACATAACCTCAATAACAGTTAACAATCCCCCTAACATCCTGACCTCCAAACATCATCCATTCACATACTTCACTACTCACTCCAATTCACACCACGACCTCTTCATGCATACCATTCACTTTCCCCTTTCACCTTCATACTCCTCCAGCATCTCCCGCCATCTCACCTCTGTCTACCACACCCCCCATCCTGCCCCTGTAACCTCCTCCCCGGAAGGGTGATTCTGCCCATCATGGACTCCCCACCCCTCCTAAGTCCTGCCACCCAGGGAACCCCCGGAGGGCGGTTACCTGCCCCACCAATCGTGCACCTTTCGCACTCAATCTCGCCTACACCAGATAGACTCGTTCCACAACAGGCTGATGGTATCCCGCATTTCCATTAGATAGTAAGTATTTCCCATGTGCGAAAGATGCACACCGTCGTCGCAGAAGAGAAGGGGGTCCTCAAGCCGGAGCCCCACATGTGCCAGTACTTTGATTCCGTGGGCATCACAAAAAAGTCTCATCGCCCTATTCAATTTCCGCCTTGCCCTTTCAATGGCTGCAGGCTAAAGTGCCCCCCTCCAGATTCATTGTGGTACAAACTCTGTCCAAACAATACAGGCGCCAGCCAGATTGCTCCTCATTGCATCCAGATCCCTCTGCATCAAATGTAACAAGGACACTCCTGATAGTTTAACCAAGTCATTTTCTCCCAGGTGGATAACCAGCATGTCCGGCCAACCCAGCTGAGACACCTTCTTCGTCAGCCAAGGCAACAAAGCGCCCCATCACATCCCATTCTTACCCCACCAATGGACCTCGTGATGACTGCTCCGCAGGCCCAGGCTACGACCGTACACCTGCCTGTCTGCTTATTTTGAGGCCAGTGTTCAAAGGAGTGTCCAACAATCCAGGTAACCGTCTTGGCCCCTGGCCCCCGAACGCAACCTACGAAGAGAAAGAGATTAATTCCACAGCAAAGTACAGATCTGTAACACAACTGCAGCAGCCCCCCGACTACCCTGACTCTGACCTTCTTCATTTAAGCACATAGCGTTCGCAGCAGCGGGACTTCCAGCGCCCAATTCTTCGACTCTCCTCCCATGACCAACCCAGCCCGGCCGCCGCCATAGCCGCACCAATACGAAACGAGTGAGTGCCAAAACGCGCTGGATCCCTGCCAATCCTCCGCAAAGCCATTCGCAACACAGCCAACAACTGAAAGGATGTCAAGCGCCTCAAAGAAGCATGTACGAAAATCTCTCCATCCGCACTCGTCCCAAAAAAGCCGTCCACTCACGCACCGGGCACACGCCCGCACACCCACTCTCCTTCAGCCACACCCATTTGCCTCGACCCGACTGGTCTGTCTTTGAATGACCCAACCATATACCCAGCAGGGTCCCATCCACCCTCACTTCCTCAAACAACCGTCCCGGAGCTCCACGCACTCCCAACAATTCCGACACCCGAAATGCTCCGAAGAACATCCAGACAATGCACAATCGGAACAACGCCACCTCCCCATCGTCATAACAGCAGTGTGGCAACTCTCCCAGCACTTTCGTCAACAACTCAAACGTGATCGCCTCACGCAGCAACTCCCCCCTCCCCCCTCTGACCTCATGCGACCCCAACCTTTCAACATTCGACTCAACAAATCCGCCCTGGCCGGATCAAAACCCAAGTAAACCATTCTGTGACACGAGATGCCAGCCAGCTTGCCAGCTATTGTAGTCTGCGAGAATCCTCTGTCCATGCAATCCAGAACAAAACGCACCACCCCCCGTTCACAGTCACTCTGGGGCATCCCCCACGCAGCCCTGCTCCAACCCAAAAAGGCACAAAACTCAGATCATGCCAACCTGTACGATCGCCTCATGGATTCAGCTATAGATTTCTCGACCAAACCCACCACACTCACTCCCCCCAGGCATAAATACCCTCCGGCACCTTGGTCTTGCAACCCTCTGCTCCCGGCGCCAGCCTCCTGAAACGCTGCCACTGCGAACGAGATAACGCATCCGCAATTTCATTACTCGTCCCAGGCACATGTTGCGCGCGGAAAAGCACATTAAAACGCAAGCAGAGCAGCATGAAACTTCGCAGCAGGCGCAGCACTCGCAGGTCCTTTGCTTTCTGATTGTTCACCAGGTCCACCACCGTCATGTTGTCAACATGGAACAAAACCGACCGGTTCCGGAACTTTGGCCCCCACACCACCAATGCCACCAACAAGGGAAAGAACTCAAGAAACGCAATGCTCCTGACCTGTCGCAGCCAATGAGCCGGCCACTGCTCTGCACACCACCGCCCGCCCAGAAAACTCCGAAACCTGCTGCGCCCACCGCATCCGAATAAAGCTGCACCTGCCAGACCATCTTGTCATGCGCAAAATCCAAGGACACTCCATTGAATTCTTCCAGTAACACCAGCCATACACGTAAGTCCGACCGGACTCCCATCGTGACCCTGACCCTGTGGTGAGGGAGCACCGCCCCTGACATGGCCATGCCGAGGCACCTACAGAACGTTCTCCCTGCCCTCACCACCCGGCACGCAAAAGTCAGCAAACCGAGAAGGCGCTGCACCGACCTCAAATCAATCTTGCGAACAACGATCACCTGCATCAGAACATCCTGCATCTACGCCTCCTTCTGCACCGGCAGCCGCGCCTGCCAAGCCACCGACTCCATCTCAATGCCCAAAAAAGTCAAACAACAACTAGGTCCCGCCGTCTTCTCCGGTGCTAATGGAACCCCAAACTCCTGTGCCAACAACTGGAACTGTCCCAGAGCCACACCACGCTCTCCCGTCAGCCCCTTCCTGACGAACAAGAAATCATCCAGGTAGTGCGACACCAGCCGGTGCCCACTCCTCTCCACGAAGGCCCACTGCAAAAAGGAACTGAAGGTCTCAAACAGCGCACATGAAATCGCACAACCCATCGGCAGCACCATGTCCACAAAGATGGCCCCTTCGAACTGCATGCCCAGCAAAGAAAAATCTGCCAGGTGAATGGGGAGGAGGCGAAAGGACGACTTGATATCACATTTGGCCTACTCCGCCCCCCTCCCGCAAGCCCTTACCAAACCAACGGCATCATCCACCGACGCATACAACACCCTGGAATCCTCCTCTGCGATGAAGTCATTCACCGAACTCCCTTCAGGCCACGACAAATGGTGAATCAGTCTGAACTCCCCATGCTCCTTTTTGGGAACCACCCCCAGTGGTGAAATGATAAGGTCCGACATCGGCCATGTGTCAAACGGGCAAGCGATCCTACCCTCCAAAACCTCCTTCTGCAACTTGCTCGCCACCACCTCTGGCAATTCCTTCGCCGAACGCAGGTTCTCCGCCCAACGCCTCTCCCGGGGACCCTGATAGCCAATCCGAAATCCTTCCAAAAACCCCCAATGAATTTTCAAAGCCGCCTCTCTATCAGGGTACCTAGAGAGCCATGGACCCATGGCCTCCACCTAAACCGGAGTAGGGGCCCTTCGGCCCAGATTGGCCCCTACCTTTAGTAATTTTCCACTGTTCTGAAGGTGTGGCAAGCGTAAGGCATTGTGTGACCGGGTGCCGTCCCCCGCACTTGGAACACTCGTGTTTAAACTTACATGGGTGTCGCGTGCAGAAACCTTTATTAAAATACCAGCAGGCCCCAGTGTTTCCAAGTTTGTACTGCTGTCCAGCAGCCCCCGTCCACGTTCCATGACTCCCTGACCCCCGGACACGCCCTGACCACCCGTCCCAGACTGGGCGGGACGAGGCTGAAAAGGCCGGTAAGCAATCGGGAGACCACTCGCCGAATGAGTGGATGCCGTCGCCTGCGTAGAAGACATCCACTGCACCCAAAGCTGCTGATCAAAGTCACCCCATGGCTTGTCCGGGTTCACACTAATCCTGGCCCTAAACTCCTCATCATAGCTCAACCATGCGAATCCCCCAAAATGCAATAGGGCCTTCCGTATCACATCCATATACTTAAACAATGCTATCGCCCAGTCCGCATGCTTCTCGCAATAGATACACGCGTATATCAAGAAGGCCGATGTCCAGTTCTCCATCGTCACGGGCACCCTCGGCCGCCTGGTCAACTCCCACTCCTCCTCCTTAGACCCCTCCTTCGCCTGAATCTCTCTATGTAAAAGTTTGAAAACATCCACATACTCATGCTTCCAAATCCTGGCCTTTGTCTTTTCCGACAAATGCGACCCGAGAGGCATCGCCAAGCCCATGTAAGGCAACTTCTTCCTCAACTTATCCAATCCATCCTCCTTCCCACCCTGATCCTCCGTCGCGTCTGTCTGCGAGCTGGCCGTCACGACCTGCTTCTTACCATCCTTTGGAGCGGGCCCCTTCTTCCCAAGGGCCCCCCCCATCCCGCACCCACCGACCGGCAGGCCTTCTTGAGCCCCCCTCTAGGACCTTCGTCCCAAGCATCCCACCATGCACCCTTACCTGCCAAGGTCGTTGGAGCTCCGCGCTCCGTCCTCCGGGCATCCGCCGGCTTCTGACTCCCTTTGGCCGTCCGACCAGCTCCGTTTTGTGCCGCCTGGAAAACACCAAATCTGCCTGTTGTCGCTCCACCCTTCCCCCAACTCTCATCGTCACGCACCTCACCTTCCTCCAACTCCTCATCCTTGTCCTCATAGTCCAACCGTTCCTCATCCACTTCCACTGCTGCCACACTCCGCACCTCACTCACCACTCGTTTCGCACCTTTCCCTCACACTCCAGGTACAAACTCGCACTCCAACATTGCAGCTGCGCGCTCCCTCGGTGGAGGGCAGGCCGCCACGGACCCGCCTGCTGCTTCGTCCCGGCGTTTAGAGGTCGTTTTGCAACCCGCCGGCCCACCCTTGCGTCTGCCAGCACTCACAGCAGGCTTGCTCCCGCCCCTACCCAAGCCACCTGCGCCCGGGGAGGCCCTAGTGCCACAGGTCTCTGCACCGCCAGAGCAGTCCCTGACCCTTCTACCCAGACCCACTCGCCCCATGACCCGGGAGTCCCCCCGCCGCGGCCACTACCAGTTCCTGCCACAAGCGCAGGTGCCGGGCCCCTTTGCCCCCATGCACCTCACCCGCCCGCGCCTCCTTGGCAGAGCAAAAACGTTGCCATGCCTGTTAAGATTCTTCAATTATGCGACGTTGGTCGCGGACTCTCTTCTCCTCCGTCATGTGCGCCCACCTGGCATACCACGTGTCCTGCCCGGTGAGCTCCCTGGAACCCTCTGTCTCCCGCGGTGGGGCCGAGCGGCCCCTTTTCGGGTGAACCCCTACCGTCTGCTGGTATAGTGCTTTGGCCGGGCCCTTCCCCTTGGGGACAGGCGCCCTCACCACCCCCTTCCTGCCACTGGACAAATCCACCCGCTGTTCCCCTGATGGGCCACCCCCCTCCTCAGGCCCAGACTCCCCCTCCGACAGCATGAGTGTGAACTCCTCCCCCGCAGACACCTCCGAGCCAACCTCACCCTCCTGCCAGCTAGCCTCACTGTACTCCCTCGTGGCCTCATCAATGCCCCCTTGATCCAGCCCGTCCCCCTCCGAATCCGCGGGAGCTGGGCTGTCCACATGCATGACCGGTCGCGCGGCCCATGGCCGCGGCGTCGCCCCCCACCGCGATCTCCAGGCCTCCCCCCACCCCCACTGGCACATCCACCAACCGCGCAGGGAGGCTCTTACGCCATCCTCCGCGCAGAGGCGCCTCCGGTTGTTTCTTGCCTCTACCCCTCCTGCCCGCACCTGATCGGGCCGGTGGCGGCTCGTCCATGCAAGCCACCACCACCGCCGCCACACCCACTGCCGCGGACCTCGGCGTCCGGGTCATGCCGACCCACGCCTGATCCAGTACTCCTGGTCGCAAGAGGTCCGCCCTACCGGCCCTCCCCAGCACCAGCAGAGCCTCACGCAGTGCCTCTGCGTCCGGTGTCGCCATGGCCCCCCTTTCAGTGAGGCCCAGCGCAATGCCTGACCTCCTAAAACCCAAGGTGCCTGCGATATGCGTGTAATTCGGCCCCTCGCGCCCGCCCGCGAGATGCGTTGGATTCGGCACCCTAGGTCCTGCCCACGAGATGCGTGCCCTTCGGCAGCCTCGCGCCTCTCGCGCAACGTGTGCGATAACGGGGCCTGAGCTCACCCGCAGGTACCAAATACCTCAATCAGCAGTCGACGAAGAAATCTGAGCGCTCCACCTAAAGGACCGCACCGGGGCACCAGCGGCGTCCTGACACACACCCCTGCTGACCCTGAAAACTACCCCTACCTAAAGGCCCCCAACAATACACAAGCACCTAACTTACAAACTAACTTCACCCTGCGGCACCGGGGACAGGAAGAGGAAGGACTTCCTCCCCTGTCCCCTTAAGTACCCTACCTAGCTCCCCACCCCTAAGCCCACCCCCCAGCCTATCCTAGCCTGCCTGTCCTTGGCCTCGCACGAACACCCCAGGAGAAGACTGGTCTGTCGACCTCACTTCCCCTGGGGGCCGCATTCTCGACTTGCTTCAATTTGTTGCCACCTTGCTGATTTACCTGCTACTTGTGAAAAGGATCACACACTGTTGTTGCTGTCTGCTTCTGAGCTGCTGCCTGTCACCAGGTTCTTCAATTGTTTCTGGAAGGTTGTTTCATTCTCCATATTCCTGTGGGGACACGGAGCACCAAAAACATCTATCAACAGCTGACTGATTTTCTAATTTGGTAAGATGCATGCATACAAATACAATTGGATAATACTCACTGTCCTTCAGTTACATTGCACAACTTGATTTTTGAATATATTTTGGATTCTGCTTAAAAAGAAGAAAAGACAAATAATGAACATTGACATGTAGGTTCAGTAATAAAAAAAGATTGAATTTGCATCTCCCTCCCACAAGATTTCCACAGCCAGTTTTCTACAGTGATTGTGCTCAAGCATTACAACCCTGCCCCATCTGCCAAACAGGGGTCGTGAACAGTGGCACACAAGCAGACTCCCTGATCGGTGCTACAGTCTAGTCAGGACCAGAGTCTCCTCCTTCACTTAAGGGATCCACTCGACACGATCCCCACTGAATCTTGCTCCCTCCAGGAACTTTCTTCCTCCTCGAAGGGTCCTGTGATCTTTGGTGTTAGGCAGATGCTGGTGCTCCAGGCACCAGCCCAAGAAATCTGGATTCTCCTGGGAGACATCCCCTCCCCAGCAGGAAGACTAGCATACCTTAGTCACAACAGGCAGAAGTAGTGTGTAGTT
This sequence comes from Lissotriton vulgaris, assembly GCF_964263255.1. Classification (NCBI taxonomy): domain Eukaryota; kingdom Metazoa; phylum Chordata; class Amphibia; order Caudata; family Salamandridae; genus Lissotriton; species Lissotriton vulgaris. Next base: position 1,689,907,804 of record NC_141685.1, read on the forward strand.
TCTCCACTTGGACGTACCGCCACAGTTGACTATCCGACATTTGACAATTTTGGAGATTCAGGCTCCCCCTTGAATAATGCATTTCCAGGCCCAAATGTGATTTAGTATCTCAGGGGCTTATTTACAAGCTCATTGCGCCACCAGTGCATCACTTTCCTTTTGATGCACAAGCACCGCAGTGTGCCTGCCCATATTTACAAGGCCACGTAAAGTCACCCAGCGTGACTTTTCATGGCCTTGTAAATATGGGCACTTTCAAGCACTACTCGGCATGAAACGGGCGTTCCATGGGTGTTACTGTGAGTGTTCCCCGGCAACATTCATGGAACCTGACACATTCGCAGATTTACAAAGTGTAGTAAACCTGGGAATGTGTCAGAATACTACGCCTCCAGAGAGGAGGCGAAGGAGTGGCATAACGAGGAGAAATACCTTTATTTCTCTTCGTTTTTTGCTCTTTCTCTGTGTGCTGCATAATGCAGCACACACAGATGGGGCAAAATGCCACTAATGATTATTTTTGTACAGGAAGGTACCTGCACAACAACATTTATACCTGCAACGCAAGAACCCTTGCACCATGGCGCAAGGGTGTTTGTATTGGCGCATGGCTGCTGTTTGTGCACCAGAATAGGGGAGAAGGACAGGAATGTACTGTTTCTTGTAGATTCTGTGCATTCCTGCCCTTTTATTTTGATGCATGGCAGTTGGAAGGCTTGCTGCACTGCTGTGTGTAAAAATATAGTAAATGAGGCCCTCAGTCTTTTAGTTTGGTTTGGGTGTGTTTCCTCCTTTGAAGTGCCCACTCCTCTGTGCTGATCTTCACCAGGAAGGAGTCTGCCACAGCAGCAGTGACTCCAACTTTGATAACCCCACAACACTGGCCATGGGAGTGACTCAAGGATTACAACTGAATGTCAGCCTCACTGACATATGCCTCACAAAAGGATATAAAGGCCCCAGCTCTGCTCTTTTTGAGTTCCCGTCTCTGTAGTATTTACCTTATCAGCACCATCTTCTTCCTGGTGATGTGTGTAGGCCTCATGGACCAGGATCAAAGAACTCCTTTGAAATGCACAGAAAAGATTGGCTCTCCCTCCCTCCAGTGTGTGTCCCACCCAGCTCTCAAGAATGCTGCACTATACAAATCTATCTGGGATGGCTCCCCCACATGTGTTTTAAATATGGAACCCACAGACCTCCATGTACTGTACCCCACACAGGCGTACATACAATACAGCATGTACACACAGATACACTTGAGCTGCACAGAACTACATACATATATGATGTAGGCCTAGGCTGAGTGTCAAATGGAGGACGTACCCAAAATCTGAAGCTGGTCACTGTAAAACGCTAAACCTATAATAGACACAAATGAAAGACCTTTGTTATTACAGGAAGCTGAAGAGGAGAGGTACAAAGAAAGAAGAAATCCAGGAAAGGCTAAAGAGGAGACAAACGCAGAGAAAAGGGGCTATTCAAAAACAGGAAGTAAGGAAGAAGATCAAACACCAGCAAACCGGTGGAAGGAATGCAAAGAAGAATCCGGGAGCAGGCAAACACCATTTATGCCGAGGAGGCAGCAATACGACTTCCTACCCAAGAGTTTCAGGTGATAGAGGCTTCCCTAGGCAAACCTCCAGTGAGAGTAGAAAATAGCTCGAGAAGTCCTTTTGGGGCAGTAGGACCCCACAGTTTTGCTCTACTACTCGCCATGCTCCAGGAGGAGAGAGGCTTTCACAGGTGCATGGAAGGTTCAGGAATTGGCAAGGGAAGGGATGGGTAGCACGGGAGCTAAGGGCAACAAGAGGGAAGTAATGTAAATACCGGAACCACCTCATAACGCTGGTGTTAAAAGCTGATAGCAAAGTTTACTTTGTGTTAATTTTCCTTTATACCTCTCTCCCTGAAACATAAGACAGAGTGCGATAAGAGGTGCCAAAAGAGGGACCAAAAGTAGACTACAGTGAACCAGGTTTCTCCCTTAATTCAGTTTGTGACTTAGCAGATGGAGAGATCATTTTTTCCTTCTCTCCTTTTTAAAGCCTTAGTTATTGATGTACATATTCAAGACAGTGTATGAGGAAGAAACTAATAAAGACATTAGGAAGACTAAGCATGCAAAGAAGCCTAAAGGGAAAAACTATCAAAGGAGGCAGGAGAGAGTGCCAGAATTAAGGAAGATATAGCAGAAAGAATAAACACTTACCTGCGTTTTCTTCTTTTTGAGAGTTTCTGATGGATCAGTTTGAGGTACTCAATTCTACTCTAGGTTCTGGAGAGAGATCCACGGTCAAATCCTACCTTCCATGGGTGCTACAGTTCACTGTTGTCTATACAAAGCCTGGGTAGCCTTGCTCACTCACTGTATGCCTACATATTGAAATTTCTGGTGCCCAGATACAAGATGGTGAGTGGGTAAGTCACTAAAGTGGCTGCAGCAATGGCGGCTCCCCGGATATTGCTCCGGGTCCAAAATGGTGGGTAGTACCGGTATATCCAAGGGACGCTTCCTAATACAAATTGTTGAGTCACATGTGTCGATTTCTGCTTTGAGGTAACCTACAGCAATAGACTTGCAATGGCAGAACTGAAACTTTACTCAAACATCTGCAACTTAAAGCCTGATTTGGAGTTTTATCAAAGAGGATTGTTACATAGAGACTTCGGGAGCCAAGCAGAGATAAGTGCAGCATTTATTTTGTGAAGTACAAGGAAATAAATAAGAAGCCCACACACAGCCTTTCTTCATGCATCAGACACCCAATGAAGACTGAGCAACCGATGTGGGGGAGTAACACAGGCCATAAAGCAGTAACTTAAAAGGAAAGTCAGCACGCTCATAACAAGTTCTTAAAGATACTGCACACTTCATACATTACTGTGATGTCTTATGGTACAACTCCTTCCCTTTTTGGAGAAAACAAAGCTAAATAATTTGTATGAAAAATATATATTAAAAAAAAGCAACAGCACAATATATACATCTCTATGTCTATTTTTTGTTGTTATAAGACGTAATCCTTAAATGTAGAAGGCATAGCAGTATTGCATACAGCTCTGGTGTCACAGGACACTACATTGTAAAGGAACAATGTCTGTACCAGGTTGCCTTTGTGTAAGTAATAAATAATTTTCATTATCAATCTAAGATAACCCGTGACTGTCAGTTGAATGTTCTTGAGTTGTTTCCCACCAAGTACTTTCAAGAGAGGAATTGCTGCCACCATAGCCTAACGCAGCTTGGATTTTGGCTGCCTGCACTTGGATAATTGTAATTGCATTTTTATAGTGCTCACTACTCCTGATGAGGCATTAAACCGCTTTTCGGGGAATGGTACACTACTCCAGAACCCATAAAGGACTAGTGGTGATCTCTCTTACTCCATCAGCCTTTGTTCCTAACAAGTACTGAGCCCCCAGTAGGTTGTCAGCAGAGACTACTCTGTTTCCGACGCCAACACACACCTCTGATGACCCAATGGAGTAAGGGCCATCAGAGGTTTGCCATTTGTCCACCTGCCCTTTTTAGAGTGGACAAACAAATGGCAAATTTTCACTGTCCGTCAGCAGTGAAAACTGCAACATGACAACCATGCCATGGGAGAAAATTCTCATGGCAAGGGGGTCTTTGCTTTCTTTTATTTTCAGAAACAGAATCAGTTCCTGCCAATGCAAGATATATCTGCTGGGCTGCTGGAAGTTGGGTACTCTCACACAGCCCTCACATTGCACTACACCTTGAAGAGCTCAACTGGCTCCTCATATACAAATCAGCACAATTCAAACTCCTCACTCACACTTTCGGGGCACCGCAATCACTGGCACAGCATACCTCTCAATTGCATCTGGTTTCACCAACCTTCGAGATACCTCCTCTAGTCCGAACTTGTACTTGCACATGATCCAGCGCAACACCTAATCAGGGACCAATACTCGATAACATCACATACAAATGGCCCATACACATTCACCCAAATCCCTGATGCGCTGGGGGTCAAGTTTTAATGACGTTAAAAATGTGTTTTCTTCTCAGGTTCATGTTTAACATTTCTAAATACATAACTAAACATGTATATCAACTTTCTTTCTTCAGGTCGATGGACCAATTGTAGTTGATTATAATAATAGTACTATCTATCTAACTATTTAGTTATTTAAATAATCACAGACTCTTGGTAAGGTTAATAAAGTTTATCTTAAAATAATGTGAATACTTAATGCTCATCGCATACGGTTACAAAGGCAAACAATTAAATTCACATGAGGGAGAGAAAAAAACATCAGCAAATTGCAGACAGTGTCATACTTATCATCAAATGTACGAAATGCGCATGAGGAAGTGAATAGGTTAAGAGACATAAGTTTCAGCTAAATAATGTGAAACAATATACTTATGACGTAGGGGATAGATGAAGAGACATCAGTTTCAGAGACAAAAATACATTTGCAAATGATTATGCAAAGTACGAGTCAGACGGATATACTAACCCAAAGACCAGCAAATACCACCCCCCTGACCAAGGAGGTAGTGGGAGTCCCCTGAAATAGAGTAAGGGAACAAAGACTTCAGAACCCAGGAATGGGACAGGGACAACTAGGCCTCTCTGCAAACCAATGGACAGTGACGAATCACCCCTCTCTCTTACCGATGCGCTCGCTAAACCACACCCCAATTGTGCCCCAGTTATACCCTAAAACCTACATGTTCGTCCAACATCAGTTGAAACAATTCATAAAATTTGACTTATTGGTTGATTTGGGAGGTGGCCTATCACACCACCAGTTTCCCATTCAAATGTTTACAGTCTTTTTATTTATTCGTTGTTCGAATACCTAATGTCTAACTCGTTCATTCATTTTTAGTACTTGATACTTTCACATTATTTCACATGTATTTCTCAGCTATGTCCATGGAAGAAGTCTTGGGTCCCACGGCCAGTCTCATTTCTTGGCAGGCAAACAATGTTCTTTGAGCTGAACAACCTTGGACTTTTATGGATCCAATCAGGAAGGAACGTACTAATAATAATATTTATTATTAGTACGCTCCTTCCTGATTGGATCCATTGTTGTTTTATAGGGACGTGGGGCGGTGCCTCTGTGGGGGGTTGAGCGTTATCAATACTTGAATTTTTGAATATTGCTCGTGAAGTGCGGCCAACTGGGTGACCCCGTTATCGCCAACCTTGAACTTTTGCTTCTGCGTTTCTGTTTGTTAGTCAGAATATTCATGCATTCTTCAGCCGCCATCTATCATGTTAACTTTAAGCATTTTACGGCCCGTTCATCTTACTATGACAAACAAAACATAAGCATTCATTAATTACACAACAATGCACTTTTCACTGTTTACCACCCACTTTTGCACTATCCCATGTAAGTGTTTTTCCTAGCAAAACTTTAAGCAAAAGCGGCATTATTTATTATTATTTTTAAGAGCAAATATGCAAGATGTGAAATGTGACCTAGTCATGAATTAGTTCTTGTTTCTTTTGCAGCACAATGTAAAATGTGACTTATTTCTTTCATGCATTAGTTCACATTAGTGCACGCATGCACAAAGCGTTTCCGGTGTGTTTCATGTGATCTTGCTTGCAAATTTAAACTGCACACTGTTAGTCTGTATCAAGGGGGTGTTAATCAAAGCAGGTTTCTTTTTGCGAAAACCCTGCTCCATCACTCCCCTCTCTGATGGCTTCCTGGAGTCATCATAAAATACCCACCATACCAAGTACCATCTTCATTTATCTAACATTCAGTGCTCTTTTCTCATTTTATTACATTTTTGTCTAAATCTTTCATCATATCATATTTGTCTCCTTTCATATCTTCAAGTTCTATCTCATCCTTTTTCTCTTTCTTGCTCGTCATTTGTTCTTTGATTCTGTCGCCTCTTTTCTTTCACATCTACACTTACAACATTGCTATATTGTTATTATTACTAAGGCTACTATAGCTATTATAATTATTGGCATTATAATTTTCCCTAATAAGCTTCTTCCAAAGGTAGAAAACCATTTACCTACAGAAGAGAAACTCTAGCCAACTCTCTCCCAGACACCTTCAACCTCCAGTTGGGTCAAAACTTAATGTAATTTCGTAATATCCTTAATATATCTCTCAAAGCCTTTACTTTTGTTAAGGATATAAGTGCAGCAGTGTTGGATTTTCAACATGCCACAGACTCCACCCTCTTTTGCCAATAAGATATCAAGGGTAAGTCGATTTTGCAAAACCATTGATCTGATTGCAACCTTTTCAGTGTCAATCATCAAGAACCCTCCAGCAGCATCTGTTAATAAACGATCAACCACTATGGACCACTTTCAAATTTTATGTGAATTCAGACCGTCTCCAACTGATGGTGCTCCAAAAATATCACCTATTATTTCTGAAAAACTTGCTCTCTTGTTACGTGTTAGGCCTTGTTTTATTTCTTTGATTCTGTTTTTGTTTCTGTCTACATCGTAGACCTTTGGGAAAACAATTGCAAAATAATAACTACCATACCAATGTGCAGGTAACCTGTAATAGGCTTTCTTACCACACACATAATAGACTCCCGGGAAAACAGGATCAGTTCCACCCTTTAATCCCTATCCTCCAGTATTTTGGAAAGTATGCTCACATTCACTAGTACCAATTAAATCATTATTATAGTTAGTTTTTAATCTAAGCAAACAGATTTGTCATTTCTTATACCAATCCAGGGACATTGGAGTGTATGTCTCGTCTTTCTCATAATTTCCCTCTCTAAAAGCCTATGGTAGTACCTGTGGCCTCTGTTCGGCAGCTTTTCTTTGGAAATGTTGTCTTATATTATCCACCATCTTTATGAACACTTTTTCTTTACCCGCAAACTACATGTTAGATTATTTTTATATGTAAGAAGAGGGACTTTTTACAGCCCCTAAGCCAAATGCACAGCTCTGTGCCGCTATTTAGCGTGCACTTTTGATTCACATTCCTTTGTCAACTCTTAAGTTTATAAACCGTTTTTGTCCATATATTGATTCCTTATTATAACATTTCATTCATTATTTTCTCTCAGTCCACCAATCGGGTACAGGTGCCAATTTTCAAATTTCTAACATTCTGACTGTGCCAATCCAGGCTTCTTCGAAAGAATGCGATAGATGCAAGAAGTCCTTCGCAAGTAGTTGTTTATTATGCAGTTAAAAACCCAATGCATTTCGGGCCTCCATGTGCCCTTCTTCGGGGGTCACTACAAATTAATCACAGTACAAACACATTATTATACACTTAATATCTAAAAGACACCACATCACAACATCATCTCATTTCCGGGCTTAATTAACCATAATCCTAACGTTACTCCCTGGTGCACTATATTCATGTGGCTGCCATGCTTCTACTGGGGTCATCATGCAACTTATCCTCAATAAACAGGGTATGAATCTAATTTGTCGACAGCGTCTGTGTCCAACAATTACTCATAGTCATTTACCCTCCCACCAACGTGAGCGCGATGCGTCCCTTTAACCATCTGTATTAAACATGCTTTCTAGATGGATCAACCCTTGCGCGCTGCCTAGCACTAAAGCTGGAGATATTCGACATGTGCTATATTAGCTAAAGTTGTTTTGTTTAGGAGTACAAAGCGTGCATTCCCTCTTACACCCTATATAAATGGCTAAACAAGCGAATCCTCCTTCCGCCATCGCTTACCTAAAACAACGATCTACATGCGTCTAGCGTCCTCGTCCTGGTTCTTCAACCGGTCTAACGAGTCGTTCACCGCCCACGTTTTTGAACCCTCCTCTCTAGTATTCTCCCTCCCAATTCGCCCGTAATCAGAGACACTCCCTGATACGTCATAACCATAGACTCTTAGTGCACCACGTTTCCCAGAATACATCAACTTAAGTGCTTGCAATGTCCGTATATATACAATATTTAAAAATCATTGTTTTAACTCCATTCGGTTCTAAACACTTGCCGAATGCATACATGTGATTAAACATTCTGCGAGGGACTCCGATGTTAGCTCCGATTGTATGAAACTTTTTACGATCTTCTTTCATTCCGTTTTTTTCTTTCTTGAACGGGTGCAATGGAGTTAAAACAATGATTTTTAAATATTGTATATATACGGACATTGCAAGCACTTAAGTTGATGTATTCTGGGAAACGTGGTGCACTAAGAGTCTATGGTTATGACGTATCAGGGAGTGTCTCTGATTACGGGCGAATTGGGAGGGAGAATACTAGAGAGGAGGGTTCAAAAACGTGGGCGGTGAACGACTCGTTAGACCGGTTGAAGAACCAGGACGAGGACGCTAGACGCATGTAGATCGTTGTTTTAGGTAAGCGATGGCGGAAGGAGGATTCGCTTGTTTAGCCATTTATATAGGGTGTAAGAGGGAATGCACGCTTTGTACTCCTAAACAAAACAACTTTAGCTAATATAGCACATGTCGAATATCTCCAGCTTTAGTGCTAGGCAGCGCGCAAGGGTTGATCCATCTAGAAAGCATGTTTAATACAGATGGTTAAAGGGACGCATCGCGCTCACGTTGGTGGGAGGGTAAATGACTATGAGTAATTGTTGGACACAGACGCTGTCGACAAATTAGATTCATACCCTGTTTATTGAGGATAAGTTGCATGATGACCCCAGTAGAAGCATGGCAGCCACATGAATATAGTGCACCAGGGAGTAACGTTAGGATTATGGTTAATTAAGCCCGGAAATGAGATGATGTTGTGATGTGGTGTCTTTTAGATATTAAGTGTATAATAATGTGTTTGTACTGTGATTAATTTGTAGTGACCCCCGAAGAAGGGCACATGGAGGCCCGAAATGCATTGGGTTTTTAACTGCATAATAAACAACTACTTGCGAAGGACTTCTTGCATCTATCGCATTCTTTCGAAGAAGCCTGGATTGGCACAGTCAGAATGTTAGAAATTTGAAAATTGGCACCTGTACCCGATTGGTGGACTGAGAGAAAATAATGAATGAAATGTTATAATAAGGAATCAATATATGGACAAAAACGGTTTATAAACTTAAGAGTTGACAAAGGAATGTGAATCAAAAGTGCACGCTAAATAGCGGCACAGAGCTGTGCATTTGGCTTAGGGGCTGTAAAAAGTCCCTCTTCTTACATGTTTTCTAAACGAGTGGCAGCAGGGCAGGCCTCAAAAACTTATTTGCACGCAATTCATGCTAAGGCGGATTACAATTGATGAATACAATATGTTTGTTAAAGTTGGTGTGCATCCCTCCACTTTCAAAAAGATTATTTTTATAAGCATATTATATATCTAAAGGCTTGGTAATATGGAAGAACTCTCCCATATAACGTGCATGTTTACTACTTAAAACTTTGTTCAGCTCTTTTATTACAGGTATTTCTGAAAATACTAAATGTATATTGGAATAATGATACTCTAGCTTCCTCGTTACATAGAAGAGGCTAGTTAAGATACTACAAGACACACTATAGGTTAAAGGTAGGTGATGATAGGTCACCCCCTCTGAGACAGATGAAGGTAACTGCATGCACACATAACAATCACTCACATTCATTGTATTAACATACTCATACAACAATTTAGTAAAAACATTTACCGAAAAAAAAATCATTCATTGATTCATCATGATGAAAGATTCTTTCATCTATTTGTTCTATGTTAGTATTAGGGGTTTCTTTAGTAACATCACTCACTCTTTCACTTGTTACATCATTAGTATTGTTTCCATTATCAGTTAAAATTAGAATAGGTGCAATGAAAGTTAATATTATCAACATGAATGTTAATAAAAAGACACTACATGAGCAAGCTCTAATACATCTACCTTTTAGACTAGATTTTGGATGTTCATTCACTTTTGCCTCAGTCATTTTGTACTCTACCAAAAAACATAAAAATCTATCAAATCTAAATCTATAAAACTTTAATTTAGCTAAAAAATGTCTGAAAAAATAGTGTAAATCCTACACTTCAAGGTTTTCATCTTTTACCCCTTTCTTTAATTTCTTTCTTCGGGTTTTCTGAGTCTTTTCAATTTGTTTTGACTGACATGGTTGCACCTTAATTTTTCCCAGTTCTCTTAAGGCGGTTTCAATTTGCTTTCATCAACTTGCTCAGTATCAGTACTGTCTTTTTCTTCTTCACTTGGATCTGAGCTATCAATTTCTTCCAAGATTATATACGTCCTTTCTGGTGCTGGGTATTTCTTCCTTGGAATTCTTACTCTCCTTGTTTTTAATACAAATTCTTCTTCTGACTCTTCTTGTTCTGTTTGACTTGAGACCTCATTAATTTGCTCTGGTCTTCTCTTTGACTTTCTCCTCACAAGGATGTATTTCAGTCTTGTCACTCCATTTGGCCAATTATCACCCTTTCTTGCTCTCTTAGATTTAACAACGTCTTCAACTTCTTCTTCTGGTTCACAGGTATTTTTACTTGGCCCTTCTATTATTGGTTCTTCTTCCCGACATTCAGTATCTTCCCTTTCTTCTTCTGGTTCAACAGCAGTCTCTTGAGACCCAGTAGCTGGTGCCCACCCTGGTTGACTTGTGATTGGCTGTTCATTATCTGCTTGTTCTTCAGAATCTGTCACTTTAGATTCTTCAGCTTCACACACTTCAGCGGTACAAAAGGGGGTGGTAAAAAAGGGGGTGGTGAAAAAGTGGGTGGTGATGGACGGAGCATCTGAATCAATCAAACACTCAACCCAGTCAAAAGATCTGGGTTTAATCCATCACCGTTCTTTAGCCCACTCTGCCACCCCAGTTCAGACATGGCTTTATGCAAATCAGTCTGACCCTGTGCCTCATGGGAACAGTCCAGCCCGAACTGCCAAGCCATGTCTTCCCTGGACCGGAAACAAGCTTCCGAGGACTGGTTTCTGGCATTCCAGCTGTCTTCAGCCCGGCTTGCTTGAATCCAGTGGCAAGGTGAGCAAGGGACTCACGTCTGAGCATACCCTGCCACACTTATGGCGGCCAAAAGCGGTACAAAAGGGGGTGGTGTTGGACGGAGAATCTGAATCAATCAAACACTCACACCCAGTCAAAAGATCTGGGTTTAATCCATCACCGTTCTTTAGCCCACTCTGCCACCCCAGTTGAGACGTGGCTTTATGCAAATCAGTTTGACCCTGTGCCTCATGGGAACAGTCCAGCCTGAACTGCCAAGCCATGTCTTCCCTGGACCGGTAACAAGCTTCGGTGGACCGGTGTCTGGCATTCCAGCCGTCTTCAGCCCGGCTTGCTTGAATCCAGTGGCAAAGTGAGCAAGGGACTCACGTCTGAGCGTACCCTGCCACACTTATGGCGGCCAAAAGCGGTACAAAAGGGGGTGGTGATGGGCGGAGCATCTGAATCAATCAAACACTCACACCCAGTCAAAAGATCTGGGTTTAATCCATCACCGTTCTTCAGCCCACTCTGCCACCCCAGTTCAGACATGGCTTTATGCAAATCAGTCTGACCCTGTGCCTCATGGGAACAGTCCAGCCCGAACTGCCAAGCCATGTCTTCCCTGGACCGGAAACAAGCTTCTGAGGACCGGTTTCTGGCATTCCAGCCGTCTTCAGCCCGGCTTGCTTGAATCCAGTGGCAAAGTGAGCAAGGGACTCACGTTAGAGCATACCCTGCCACACTTATGGGGGCAAAAAGCGGTACAAAAGGGGGTGGTGATGGGCGGAGCATCTGAATCAATCAAACACTCACACCCAGTCAAAACATCTGGGTTTAATCCATCACCGTTCTTTAGCCCACTCTGCCACCCCAGTTCAGACATGGCTTTATGCAAATCAGTCTGACCCTGTGCCTCATGGGAACAGTCCAGCCCGAACTGCCAAGCCATGTCTTCCCTGGACCGGAAACAAGCTTCCGAGGACCGGTTTCTGGCATTCCAGCCGTCTTCAGCCCGGCTTGCTTGAATCCAGTGGCAAAGTGAGCAAGGGACTCTCGTCTGAGCATACCCTGCCACACTTATGGCGGCCAAAAGCGGTACAAAAGGGGGTGGTGATGGACGAAGCATCTGAATCAATCAAATACTCACACCCAGTCAAAAGACCTGGGTTTAATCCATCACCGTTCTTTAGCCCACTCTGCCACCCCAGTTCAGACATGGCTTTATGCAAATCAGTCTGACCCTGTGCCTCCTGGGAACAGTCCAGCCCGAACTGCCAAGCCATGTCTTCCCTGGACCGGAAACAAGCTTCCGAGGACCGGTTTCTGGTATTCCAGCCGTCTTCAGCCCGGCTTGCTTGAATCCAGTGGCAAAGTGAGCAAGGGACTCACGTTAGAGCATACCCTGCCACACTTATGGGGGCAAAAAGCGGTACAAAAGGGGGTGGTGATGGACGGAGCATCTGAATCAATCAAACACTCACACCCAGTCAAAAGATCTGGGTTTAATCCATCACTGTTCTTTAGCCCACTCTGCTACCCCAGTTCAGACATGGCTTTATGCAAATCAGTCTGACCCTGTGACTCGTGGGAACAGTCCAGCCCGAACTGCCAAGCCATGTCTTCCCTGGACCGGAATCAATAAGGCAATTGTATCTTTCACACATGCCTCTCGTGTCTTTGATGCTACTATCAGGTCATCAATGTATTGGACCAAAATTGAATTTCCTGGCATGATTAAAGTCTCCAAACACTTTTTCAGAATCTGATTAAAAATTGAAGGACTCTCTGTGTACCCTTGAGTAACTCAGCACCATGCCAAAATACGGTCTCCGAACCAGAATGCAAACAAAAACCGGCTTTCCGGATCTAAAGGAATCGAGAAAAATTCTTGGCACAAATCAATCCCTGTGTGCCATTCAGCATTGCAGAGAATTTGGTAAAGGATCACTGCTGGATTTGGCACTACTGGACAACAGGGTACTACAATGTTATTTATTTTTCTTAAATCTTGCACTATTCTGTATTTTCCACTGGCCTTCTTAATTCCTATTATAGGCAAATTACAAGGACTGCTCAGTATTTCTTTTAGAATTCCCTGTTCAATCATTTGGTCAATAACAGGAGTGACTCCTGCAATTACTTCCGGACTCATTTTGTACTGAGGAGTATTTGGATATATGACACCCTCTTTCACCGTAATCTGAATTGGATCTACATTTGTCATTAGGTAAATGTATTTTCCTGTGAGATCCCATACAACCGATCTTACTGAACTTTTCAATTCTTTGGGCAAATTCTCTTCTGTGAGAAGTGAAAACAACTCATTCAACGTCTGTCCCTTGCTTCGCTAGCATCATTTTAAATGTGACATCCTCATCAGGTGTCTGAAACGCAATACCATCTGGCGTACAATAGATGGTACAATTAATTTTGCATAATAAATCTCTTCAGAAGAAATTTACTGGACTCGAGTCACATACCACGAAACGATGCATGTCTCTGAAACTCCCAATATGATTTTCTATTGGATTTGTGACGGTTGTTCTAATATGCTTATTCAAGACTCCTACAACTTGGATAGTTTCTCCCAAGAGGGGTAGGTTCAGAATTTCTGCTGCTCTTACAGTAGAATGGGTAGCACCAGTGTCCACTAAAAATGTAAAATCATTACCTTCCACCTTTCCGTCAACAAATGGACCTGACTGATCTGCCGCCAAAGATGCGCCAAGTACGCACTTTTCCTGCTCCCTCGGGCACCTTTATTGAGATGAGTCTGAATCACTCTCATTGCACTGCAAACAGTATTGCGGAACCATTTGCACATTTTGATTCTTACCAACTTGATCATCTCTGTCAAATCCAGTGTTCGCACTGTACCTCTGCACTTGAGCATTCACAATATTTGGCATGGGAGATTGTGGCACCTGTAACTGTGGAGTAATTACATGCTGCTGCTGTTGATTCACAACCACCTCATTCTGCATCTGTGGATTTAAATTTTGATTTACCCCATTATTCTTTTGAGCAGATCTACACTCTTTCTTCCAATGTCCATATTTCCCTCACGTATGACAAGGGCATTTTTTAGCCTCCTCTCTACTCATTTTACCTTTACCTCCACTGGGTACTTGACCCTTTTGAACCTGACCATTCATCTGATAGCCTGTTTGAGAACTATTGTTTGTTCCTTGCTGCTCTGCTACCTTCACTTGCGGCCACATCATGTTTTCTTTTAACTTTTTGTCTCGATTCAATGTCATCTCTACAATACTTCGCATACCCTAAAATTTCGTCAATTGTTTTGCTCTGCCAGCAGATCAAATGCTGCTGAATCATGTTACTAATCTCTGGTTTCAATCCAAACACAAAACAATACACAAAATGACCTATATCTTTGTCTCCAATATTCTCAACCCACTGTACTGTTTGAATACCTGCAACAACCTTTCATAGTATGCATGTACTGACTCCTTTGGTTCCCGGGTCGTCCTATAAATCTTAACCCAATCTGTTTCTTTTGGGGACATTTTCCCTTTCAAAAAGGTGATTACCTAATTATACTTTTTCATCACCTCCTCAGATGGTGCACCTGTTTTAGGATCTCTAGGATATTCTTATTTTGGCCAATCAACAGTAATCTTATACTCTGTCCACAAAGCTGGAATGATAATCTCAAACACACCATCTAGATCCTTGAACAAAACTTTTGAGACTTTCAAAAACCTCTCTACCTGTTTGTACCATTCAACTAGTTTTTCCCTTAACCTAGGAAAATCATTTGTAAAAGATATTATTTCCTGTCTTGTCCAGGGAACGTGAACTTATCCACCACCTGGAACTTCTCTCATCGGACACGCCCTTTCAACTTGTTCTGTCTCTTTCAATGGAAAGATGGATTCTCCTTTACCAGCTGCCTCTTCTTTCTTTTTTGTCCATCTACCTTTCCATCTTTCTACATCTCCCCATTTCTTCAAAATATTCATCAACTCCTTTATCTGCAACCCATTCAAAAGCTCTAAATCTTTTTCAGTAAAGGCCAATCTGTATGATTTCTGCAACACCTTCGACTTCTCTATGTCTATTCCATACTCACTAGCAGCCTCTGCTATCTTCTCATGAAGATTTCTCGCTCTCCACGTAATATTTTTTACACAAGAATAACAGCTCTTCTTCTCGGTAAGTCCCTAATCTGTCTGGAACTTATTGTACCAATAATCATCACTTCCAAATCTACTTTCAATTGGCTCACATTTATACTTTGTGGTTGAGGTTTCTGCTGTACCATTTCCTTTATCCAATCATTTAATTCCTCTAGTGAAGGACCTGCTGAACTCCCTGTCATTGTAGTAACGCTCAGCCCTATTCTCCTTGGGTCTATTTGTATACTTCTTTTGGGGGTTTCTGTTATCATCTCACAAACCGGGAGATCTAATAATGTAGTATTTGTGTCAACCAGTCCATCCTCATTTGCTACTGTCACCATTCCACTCCTGACACTACTTCTCAGAACTGCCAATATATGTACTTTTGATATATTCTGTTTTTCTCCATACAATGGAACTACAGGACCAGTTGTTACAGGTACAGTCAATGCGTCCGCATTCAGTCTCAACTGATTTATTTTCTGGACCTGCTCTATTCTTAACAGTAACACAATGAAATTTAGAAAAGGGGTCCAAGGGAGAGTTTAAAGACCTCAAGCACAGTTATGATCCCCTAACCTGACAATATACTACTACAGAATAACTGTGGGTCTAACACTTAAAAAATAATAACTCATCTGTTTGTCTCAACCTACTGAGTTGTGTATTCTATACAGTGTATATAGCCTACACCAGGACTCTCATCTGTACGAAAAGATTCCCATCAGTTACACAAACTATGCCGCCCTTTTGTCATCATTTGGGTCAGCTGCACAGAGCTGGGAGTCCTCGTCGCAGACAACAACCCAGTTTTACCCAGTGCAGATTCCCAGTGTTTATTATGTTCCAATGTTTGTTTATGCTCTTGGTTACTTGATTCGATATGGAATTGAAAGTAGTAACACAGGTCAAGGGAATTTCTGCCTCATTCTTGGTTTTCTCTTCAAGGAGTGCCTCTCTGGGTTGGTTCCTTGCCCTCTTTTGACATTTGTTCACTATTCTCTTAGGGTATCCACGGGTGTCTAGTTTTTTTGAAAGTTCGTCTGCTTGTGTTTTATAATCAGACAATTTACTGCAATTCCTACGCAGTCTCAGGAACTGTCCGTAGGGTAAGTTTTCCCTAAGGGGTCGAGGGTGGAAGCTTTCACTAATGGAAACGCTTCGGTTTCCGGTCTATTTCCGCGAAGGAGACATGAGAGCAATCGGTATACTGATTTTGTCTCTACCGGTATTCTTTCCCCTTGGTTTCACAGAATACGTTCTTTTGAGCTTTGCTGCCTCCCCTCAATTCCTGTGCAGCAAGCATTTCTCCACTGAGAAGTGAGCATTTCTTAAGTCTTTGACTATATATGTGTTGTGTGTTTGTTTTGTCTTGTATGTTTTGTGACTTTGGATCAAGTTGGCAAATTACCACGTCGGCATTTTCCTGACACTAATTAAAACACAGTCATGAGTTAGGCACGCACTATGGAGCCTGTGTATGACTGGTTTAAACATAGAAATATATGTACACAGTCACACCAATATTGATAGGTGTGCTATTTAAGGAAACTTTCTGTTCCCATCTATATATTATATTGATACACCGCATGTTGCACAATTCGCTGTTACGGTGTGTGGAATGACTCAGAGACAGAACGGACTACGTCACTTCACTACGTTACAGGCATGTAAACAACCTTTTGTGACTTATAATCCTTTTCTTTCTCACAGGTTTTTGCCATTTTCAGTAACCATACTTGGTTGCAAGTTTTTTTACCCATTTAGCAAATTGCTAAATAGGTTGCTGAGAGGGTTGCAGGTATGGCAGGGCGTTAGTGTACCCTGACCACCCAACTCCTTTCATTTTCATGGTCCTGAAGAAAAACCGGTAACTCCCACCTATGGTTTGAAACATGTAGACCTATCACATAAATTCAGATACACTAGGTCCTATTAACGCCTTTACTGTATCTACACACACTATTTTTAACATTGTCCAGTAGCCTTACAATAAATAATATTAAGTCATACCAGGACAATTTTTAACCCACTGACCTTTTTTTCACATTCATCACCCACATACACGCTCCACTGTATTTTCAGGTGTCGCAGCACACCTTGACGGCACTCGGCTGTCAAGGTGGCCCCGATGATGAAGCATGTCACCGACCAGGTCGGTGAGTGAGGGGTTCCTTAAGAAACAAAGAAGGACTTCTTCTTACAAATCACGGTCTCATTCCACCGATACTGGCTGTATAGCCTCATCTTTGGTGGTACTCCTCCTATTTGTTATAGAACTTAGTTCTTTCATGCATTAGTTCACATTAGTGCACGCAGGCGCAAAGCAGTTTCTCATGTGTTTCATGTGATTTTGTATGTTTAGTTTACACTGCACTCTGTTAGTATGTATTACGGGGAAGTTAATCCGAGCATGTTTCTTTTTGAAAAAACCCTGCTCCATCACATACATCCCAAACATATAGAAAAACCAGATCTGGCGGTCGAGCCTTTTCTTGCATCGCTCCTAATGCACTAGGATAGCTTCTGGGTTGATAGTGTGCTCCACGCATATGCATAATATAGCATACAAGTAATGTGTTGTTTAGCATTTTGTCACAGTGTGTACCCTTTCCTTCCACCTACATGTCTGTTGTTTTCACATACACAGTCTAAATGTACATCCTTTCTGTCCTGTTGTGGACTTTCCTTTCTGTCTCAACGCCAACTGCTCATCAGCTTGAAGCAACCATTTGTTGAAGTCCCCTTTAGCACGCTGGTTGCAAATCTTGATCTATACTTACCAGATATTCATATTGCTCATGTGATACATATGCCAAGCGTGGAAAATCGAGACGCGCGCACTTAGGACCCGGCCCCCCGGGCCCCGCCTCCGGCCTCTTGTGGTTGGGCGGCCGGGTAGTCCAATGGGCAGCCGGCCGCCTTTCACTTCCGGGTCAATGGGTGACGCACTTCCGAGTGTTGGGGGGCGGAGACCTGTGGCCTATTTAGGGTCCAAGTCCCGGGGCCTCGGTCTCTGTCCCTGTTACCACTCCAGTCACCCAGACCCCATGCTGGTTGCAAATCTTGATCTATACTTACCAGATATTCATATTGCTCATGTGATACATATAGTGTATAGTTACTTGTGATTCTGATAAAATAATAGACTCCATTATATCTGAAGAGAAGTGCTCATTCAGTCCTACAGTACACTGTTCCAGCTTTTCTCTCACTTCTTTCCTAAGTGTGTTTCCTATGAAAGTCCCAGCAAGGGTACTTATTATAACTAATATGCTCAGACTCTTATGTGCAGGAGAAGCCATAATGCTTTCAGCTAAGATGTGAATCTGTCCAAGTGGTCTTAACATCCATAAAGTGTTGGTGATCCAATTATCGTATTCATCTGCTTATCATTCTCCGAGCAATGGATAATAAAAAAGTACCAATCAGATAGTTTGAGCAATACTTCTATTGTTTGGCTCACAACAGAATCTGATAGCACTACTCATTTCAGCTATTAGAATATCTCTCTTCTTTGTGTCTAAAGAATATTTTCCAAATATGATCCTTTTATCCTTGCCCCTTCCTTCTCCTGTTCCAGGTGCAGAAATGTAATACATGAAAACTACCTGGAATTTCCCAACAGCCATCCAAGAAAGATGCCTGCTTTTCCTAGGATAGTCAATTTGGTTATCAACCACCAACCTGAAAGTGCTATTGGTTTCCGGCACGCTAAAACCCAAACACATTTACCATACAAAGCGGAACCACTTGCTGTAGTGTAAGCTGGGCCCTTACTACTCATACACAACAAATGTGATTTTTGGTAATCTGCAACTTTTAGTCATCACCACTCTCTGGGCCTCCAATAAAACTGCTATTTGCCGTGAGGGGATGGATATAAGGGGTTAAACAGTCATCCAATGAGGACCAGGAATTGGATAAGTGATCTACATAAAGTGATCTCAGAGGCACCCTCCTCTATAGGTCACCAGGACCCCGTACAAAATTCAGCGAAGACATCACTGACTTCATCACCCCACACGCCCTCCCCTCGGAAGAATACATTCTACTGGGAGACCTCAATTTCCATCTGGAAAAGAGCAAAGACAGTAACACTACCACCCTTCTGGACAATCTCGCCAATCTCGGACTCAAACAACTTGTTAACACCCCCACACACTATGCAGGACACACACTCGACCCTATCTTCACTTCCAGCAAGCATATCTCCTTTACGCACACCACACCCCTCCACTGGACGGACCACAGTTGCATCCACTTCATTTACAATAAGACCACGATCCACAACCACCCTCAACCAACTCTGCGAAGAAATTGGAACAAAATCACCATCGACCAGATCTCCACATTGCTTCTTCAAAAACCCACTGCCTATTCAACGAACCCTAACCAAGCCGCCATCAACCTCACACAATGGTTAACCGAAACCGCCGACAAACTAGCACCCTTGAAAAAACATCACATCAAGCAAGGAAGCAAGAACGCCCCCTGGTTCAACGATGACCTTAAGAAATCCAAGAAGCTCTGTCGTTCCCTTGAGAAAACCTGGAAAAAAGACCCAAACACTATCACCCAAGCCGCCTTCAAAAACGCCACCCGCAAACACCACCAACTAATCCGGACAGCCAAGAAATCAGCACTCAAAGACCGACTAGACAACAACGCCCACAACAGCAAGGAACTTTTCAACATCATCAAAGAATTCACCAACCCCACCGCCAGCTCAAACGACATCACCCCCTCTCAAGTCCTCTGCGACTCCCTTGCCTCATTCTTCCATGACAAAATCGCCGACATTCATAGCAGCTTTGACAACCAACCCGTAAACCAGTCCACCCCACTCACCTCCGAACCTGTACCCCCTCCGAATAACCTTTTCGACTGGAACCCAATCACCACAGAAGACACCATTCGCCTGATGAACTCCATCCACTCAGGATCCCCTACAGAACCATGCCCCCATCACATCTTCAACAAAGCAGACTCCATTATCGCACCCCATCTCCGAGACGTCATCAACTGCTCCCTCAACTCCGCCACATTCCCAGAAAGCTGGAAACACGCCGAACTCAGCGCCCTTCTGAAGAAACCCACAGCTGACCCCACCGAACTCAAAAACTACTGCCCCATCTCGCTCCT
Organism: Lissotriton vulgaris; assembly: GCF_964263255.1. Lineage (NCBI taxonomy): Eukaryota > Metazoa > Chordata > Amphibia > Caudata > Salamandridae > Lissotriton > Lissotriton vulgaris. Next base: position 1,689,927,992 of record NC_141685.1, read on the forward strand.
CCCATTCCCTGCCAAAGTCATTGAGAAAGCCATCAACAATCAGCTCGCCGCCTTCCTCGAAACCAACAAATCACTCGACTCCTCACAATCTGGCTTCCGAGCCAAACACAGCACCGAGACCGCCCTCATCGCAGCAACAGACGACATTCGAACACTACTGGACAACGGAGACACAGTCGCCCTCATCCTCCTTGACCTCTCTGCAGCCTTCGACACAGTCTGCCACAGCACCCTGATACAACGCCTCAGAAACATCCGGAATTCAAGGAAAAGCATTGGACTGGATCATCTCGTTCCTCCCTGGAAGAACTCAGAGAGTCCGCCTCCCCCCTTTTAAGTCAGAGGCCACCAAAGTCATCTGCGGCGTCCCGCACGGATCATCACTCAGCCCCACCCTCTTTAACGTCTACATAAGCCCCCTCGCAACATCGCACGTCAACACAACCTCAACATCATCTCCTACGCTGATGACACTCAGCTGATCCTCTCACTCACCAAAGACCCAATCACCGCCAAAACCAACCTACATGAAGGGATGAAAGATGTAGCCGAGTGGATGAAGCACAGCCATCTGAAACTGAACTCGGACAAAACGGAAGTCCTCATCCTAGGTGCATCCCCTTCCACCAGGGACGACTCTTGGTGGCCAACGACCCTAGGAAAAGCCCCCATACTGACGGACCACGCACGGAACCTGAGCATCATCCTGGACTCCTCACTCTCGATGACCAGACAAGTCAACGCCGTCTCATCATCATGCTTCAACATCCTACGCATGCTCAAAAAAACATTTCGCTGGATCCCCACCGAAACAAGAAAAACGGTCACCCACGCACTGGTTACAAGCCGTTTGGACTACGGAAACACCCTTTACGCCGGTACCACCACAAAACTGCAGAAAAAACTCCAACGCATCCAAAATGCTTCAGCCAGACTCATACTAGACATCCCCCGCACAGACCACATTTCCGTTCACCTGAAAGACCTTCACTGGCTCCCCGTCAACAAGAGGATAACGTTCCGTCTCCGCACACAAAGCCCTATACGAACTTGGACCTGATTGTCTCAACACGCGCCTTTCCTTTTACACCCCCACCCGCCAGCTGCGTTTGTCCAACCAAATACCTCGCCGCTGTTCCGCACATCCACAAAGCCACCATGGGGGGAAGATCCTTCTCCTACTTAGCGGCCAAAACCTGGAATTCCCTTCCCATCCACCTCCGCCTTACTCAAAACCACCTAGCCTTCAGAAAACAGCTTAAAACCTGGATATTCGATAAGTAAACCTCCCCCCCTTCCTCAAGCGCCTTGAGACCCTCTGGGTATGTAGTGCGCTATACAAATTCTTGACTTGACTTGACTTGACTTGAAATCAAACTCAGATAAATTATTCTCAATACTATATTTTAAAGATATAGAAATAATACTGCAGGTCCAAATCTCTTAAAGAAATGTTGACGAGCTAAAATCATACACACTATAAGTTCAGATAAAGCAATACAAAATAGCCACATTTGTATTTGGTGTCCTGAAATCACTCTAATCTGGTCACCTTTAGTCATAAGTAAGAATTAAAGTTGAGAATGCTCCTTCACTTTAAGCGGATATAACATGATAACTGAGTCAATTTAGTTAATACATTTTTGTTTTTCAAATCTTTTAGCAAATAAGTGCATCATATCGGAATAAGACATTTATTAAAAACGACCAATACCCAAAGCTCACAAGGTTCAGGTAAATGCCAGTACAGTGTTCCCCAAAAGAAGGGACCACTGTGCACTTGAAATCTCTATGCAAATTGAGAAAGGAAGCCAGCTGAATCTGTATCAATTGTTCTGCAAATCTCATCAGTTCAGTTCGTAATTCACCTGCATGTAAAACAGCAGCTATCCATCACCACCATTTGCTGCATGAGAGTCTCTCCCGAAAAAGATTTAGGGACTCATTACAATGTCAGTTGGCAAGTCTCCGACTGCTCCTCGGAGGCTTACCGACCAACACTGTAGGTTTACAGTCCGACCATCGAATTTCAGTGTTGGCACTCGGAGTGTAAACTAGCCGGTCAATCCCATTGTGTTTTAACGGGCTCAAGGATCCCATTGGCCAGTTGGATTGCTATCATAATCCCTTACACAGCGCGTTTCCACTGTCGGGATTGTAATGTTGGCTCCCTACAGCTTTGCCCTGTCAGGCTTTCTGTCATGGTGTACGGTTGTTGGCATAGGGGGCACCTATGGTGCCCACTGTAAATCCCTGCTCCCTGTGGCTGGCATCGCTTACACAAACTCTCATTTCTATATGGGAGCTTGTGCTGTGGACGGTTTCCGCCTGCCACACAAGCTCCCATAGAGAAATGGAAGTTTCAGTCGTATTGTAATCCGGTGTTCGGAACCGCCGACCTACAGTTGGTCTGTTCATATACTGAGACGGTGTCAGTCAGAGGCAACTCCAGCGACATCGTAATAGGGCCCTCAATGAGTAATCCCCCAAAACATTCTCTTCAGGCAATATTATATTCTTGTCATTTCTGGGGATGACACCTCCTGATCAGACCACTCAGTTCATTGGTCAGTCCATGAGAGAGGTATGGAACTGTGGCCAGAGAAGCTGACTCCAGAGGACGGGGCACAGTGTAAAATCCCCAGCGACGGTGGCTGCTCAGCTCAGCATTATGTGACTCTGGGTAATAGCTCACTTAATCTCCCCAACAGCCCCCAGCGCCTTGAAACCCTAAGGGGTGATTTTAGAGCTTTACAAATATGGATTATTATTATTCATAAGGCAAGTAGATCGGGCGACGTAAAGAAGACACAAAAAACAGAGGAAATAGGTTAAACAATTACGGAGTCCTTAAGTCATCCTGACAAATGAAACGTCAAACAATGCCCCTTTAGCTAGATCGCATTCTCAAGTTCGCAAGGGCATTTTCCCGGGCAAGTGTCCTGCAAAAAGCAACATAATATAGCAAAATCTTTATATAATACATGAAAATCTCAAGAGGGGAAAGAACTTGTTCCAGTCAAACAGTTACATAGCATAACTTTCTCATGTTCAGTGTGCATAGCGAAGCAAATATTTTCATGAGTACAGTTTGGCCTATGTTAACTTAGGCTTATATAACGCAGTGACACATAGAATTATGAACACATACTTACACAGAAAATGCATAAGTTGAGTTTCCAATGAAAATTTAGATGCACTTGAGAACAGTTAATATAATCAAAATAAATTCTGTCAGAAATAGATGTAAGTACCAACATCTATATATACTTTTAATAAGAAATTTCATTTCAAGTAATTATTACTAACATATGTGTAAAGAACATCCTCTAAAAGTTTCACTAAAGCATCTTTTAGTAGAAAGGTGTAACATATATTTTTCTTTTCATCATTTCGGTGCACACGTTATCAAAAAATATATGTTTTTCAAAACATTCACTATCATCATTACGATTTAGTCATACTAATTCATAAATCTCATTTGTTATTCTATTATGTAATTGCAAATTTAACCTGAATAATGGTAAAGTCAGTAACTTGAGAATTTACCATGTACACATTACTATCACACATTAAAAAAACAAATGACTTCTCTTTTAATATTTTCACAACCTATGTTATTTATATGAATTATATCATCTACACTTCTCTTTTTCTGCATGCTTTTACGATGCAGTAACTAAAATTCTTTGTTTTCATCATTTTCTATAATGTGAAGTTTTCCACATGTTTATTTATTTTTCTCTAAAAAATGTCATGTCCAGTTTTGCTAGTCTTTAAAAGTGTAATTGTTCACATCTCAATTGCCGTATGGTATTACAAGTATCTTCTAAAGCCTTTCTTTGGATCCAGTTACTTTCCCTATATAAACGACAAACCCTCTCAAGCAAAAGTATAACAACACAAAGAATAAGAGATCCAGCAAATTATCAATTCCAAACAGCAAAGTTGGGGTGTACAGTTTTTTTTGGATTGAGAGGGATAATAGCTGGAAGACTGGTTTTGGATTGCAGGAAAACATGTTCATGCTCCCAGATTGGTCAATGCATTTTACACATTTTACCTACAGCTCCCAAGGACATTATGGCTGGTGGGAGGCCTTAGGTGGATGGTTAGGAGTAAGGCCCCCCACACTTCTCAGGCAGCATTTACACTCTCACCCACACAGCCAGTCAAAGGGGAAGAGGTAGCATTGGGACACTACAGCAGTGTGGAAGTGTGCAATAGAGACAGTGGCTATTGTTGGGAGGTGGATGTTCACAGAGTAGACGACTTTTGGATATGTAAACCTCATGCACAAAGGTGGAAGATGCTTCTTTGCAAGGTTTACAGATATCTCAATTTGACCCTTCCCTTTCATGCACACTTTTAGAGACAATGTACATGAAACCAATTAACAATTGAGGAAAGACCTAGAAAAGACAGGGTTACAGAAGAGCAGCAACTTCCACAGTATGAAATGGGACCTGCTAAACTGTTCCTGTTGGCCAAACCTGATTCTTTCTTCTTGCCCTCGGCCAAATAGGGTATTTTACGAATCTGTTCCTGTTCCTGCCTTATTCTCCTTGCCCCAAAAGGACATTTTCCTACTTTGTACCCACGTTCTTGTCCCATCCACTTCCAATCCAGCTTTAATGAGACCCAGCCTTAAGAAGGCCTAGTCATACTGTTCCCTTCTGACTGAAACCTCTTCCCTGTATTTGTGTCAGCTTCTGCAAAAGTGATTGTTCATCATTTCTCTGATGTTGCTGAGGGCAAGTGAGATAATTTGCTGTAGTATATTTGGGAAGTCTGGTAGAGTTGGGGGTGAGGGCATTACTAATAACACAAACTCACATTTTTTGATCAGGATTTCCTCCAGATTGTTCACCTTGTCTCCTTCTAGATTCTTGAGTGCGTTCACTACCCTTGGGGGAAGGGAGGGTGCCTCTTGCTGTCATTCTGACATATGTTTGTGAGGTGCAGTCCCATAAGCAAGTAAGATTCACCTCTTCGAATCCACCCCCCTGAGTACATATGGTCTTCAGTTGCTAGAACCAAACACTAACTTCTTAAGAGCACTGGTCTGCTGTGAAACCTCATAAAATTCGAAATTGCCAGTAGTCTATGCAGTAAGCAGAGATGGTTAGCTTCCTTAGTCAGGATAGATTCTGCAAATGGCTGTTATGTCTCCATGGTTGTTCACAGGTTTGGAAAACAGCATTCTGCTAGTTGGTCAGTTGTTCAAATCTGGAACCATTCGGATGAGTATGTAAAAGTGTTATGATATATATTTGTTTATATTTAGTATGGATTGTTACAGACTATGTGCTGTCATAGAGGCACTAAAGAAATCCACCAATGGGTGACATACCGGGGCATAGCTGTTTCCCCCCTACCACCATATCACCCCTCCCCATAAATCCGGCCCTTACATTTATCTGACTGTTAGATGCCCAAGATGAGTAGCTCTGTTGCCAGTACAAATACACTTAGACATACTACGTTCCGCGGATTATGTGGTAACCTCTGCCAAGTTTTGGTTCTTGGACCTGCTGGTTTATAGGTCATCTTGATGTTTAAATATAATTGGCACTTTCTATTTTTAATTGTATCCGTAATGTATGCTTCACGCTCCACCCACCATGTGCCATTAAACCTAATAAAATGTATTTTGGGAAAAAAGTTGAAATACACCAAATTTCTGTGTTAGAGGGAATGACTTTTCATGACCTTTGACCCACACAGCATGTTATTAATCTGAAGTATTTAAAACACAGTGATTGATAACTCCTACAGGCAACCTAAAACAACCAAAAACGTGAAAATCTCAATTCTTACTTGCTTACAAAAGTTTGATAGTCAAGTTGGTTAAATGAGAATGGTTGGCCAACCAGCTAACAAAGGTTGTTCTCAGGAACATAACAGGTGTTTTTCTTTCTGATAACTTTAATTTGTTGATATCCATCACAGGTCCAGGAGGAGCAGATCCATGTTAGAATTTCGGGCTAATCCCTGATTATGCAAATTAATTCCTCTATTGTGATATGTTTTCTGGATTTATCCAGAATACAGCCCGATCTAGGATCCCTTAGAGACTTTGGCAACAATGATTTAGTCAATGTCCCAATCCTGAGACAGAGAAACTGGTGGAATATAATCCCTCGAATCCCCTGCACATTAAATGGAGATGGTGGATTCTGGTTAACGATCAGTATGTTTTGTTACTTGTTCTGGTAGGTTCCAAATACGGATGTATGACGTTACAACGCATGCTTTTACCACGCATGCTGTTACAACGCCAGTTTTACAACGCAAACCTTTACAACGCATAGCGCTTTGGGGTGCTGGATAGTGAATAGTTTAATTTACTATTCCAACTCCAGTCCCCGTGGACACTAGGGAAGGTGTTGGATAGTAAATTAAATCTATTCCCTATCCTAGAGCGCCCCCCAGCGCGTTGCGTTGTAATGGTTTTCGTTGTAAAACCTGCGTTGTAATAGCACTGCGTTGTAAAAGTTTCGTTGTAAAGGATGTTTCCCTCCAAATACTTTTTCATCATGAATAGATGCAGTCAAGAATAAGCACCAAAGATATATCCTTATCATTTTTATTTAAAATTACAACATCAAACTTTTATCCTTATACAGAGGCTATCAGGCTGAATAAAATGAAAATTGCAATAAAATAACTTTAACTTCATATGTTACTGAATTTGTCTTCCGGCCCCTCCCTTTCAGTCTCAAGCTAAACTGCTTTAGTACCATAAGGAGCCAGTAGGAATGATTAAATGGCCTCGAACCTGAGCCTTAATGGAACAAAAAATATGTTGCTTTACATATAGTGAGTTCCTATTGTTACCCAGACTCCCAGCAGTGATGACAGTCTAGCATCGCGGAGAAGGCTATCGGGCTTTCTGAAGGACAGTCAGTGTCCTTGTCTTCCAAGATGTTTGCAGCTTCTGCACCAAACCTCGATCTTCCAGTTCCTGGATGTTTCTCACTCAGTAGCTCTGATTTGCATCAGGTTTATTTACCTTTTGGGGCTCTTCTAATTAATGTTATGAATAAAAATAATAGCCATACTACCTCTTAGTGAATGTTACAGAGAACAACAATCAACGTCACCTGTCACTGGCTGCTGAAACGTAGATATGAACTGTGGCATGAATCACCATGAAACAATATGACGCACCACTGAACACTTCAGCTGTGCATAGCTGAACTTTCACATCATGATAAAACAAACCTGAAACAACATATTTGTGCAATCCAAAGGAAGTTAATTCCAACATGTGTTTCTAATTGTAAAATATGGAATTGAATACAACATATGTAATGCAATGGGGGTTTTAAAGCAGAAGAAAGCGAAGATTACATAATCTGTAGCACAACATTGAGACATGCTCAGTAGGCGAAGCTTTTATTCACGCGCTTGAGCACTGCTACAGATGGTACATCCCAATGGCTAGCCATTTCTAGCTTTAATGCACTAGCATCACATTCTCTCCTGACATCATTGAGCATTCCTAGTATCCCCACTTAAAGCTACAATAGTTACATTTATACTCATTAACCTAATTTAATCAAAACAGTTTATGAAGGAATATGCTCTACTCCTGCAGGAGTCTTAGCTGCTCTACATATGAAATATGAAGGCTATGGGTGGCCACCATTGGTCAAGGTTGCCCAACAGTAAGTACTACAATCTAAAATCTTGCAGTAACTACTTTCAACAATTACACAGCTAGCTCAAGTGTCTCTCATCAAAGCAGTTCAACCTTTTGAAATAATTTATGCTGATTAAATCACTCCTCTCAAAGGAATACATATATATATATATATATAACATACTGGTAGTGGAAGATTCTTTTATTTCCTTCCTTGGCGGATGGCCTTGGGCAATAGCAAGAACATACTTTTCTTAGCACACATAGGAGAAGTGCTTATATTTCACTCAGTCAGCTCACTTTTAAAGTATTACCAAGGTGGGCAATTACCTAATTCTCTAACATGTTCAAACCTAATCTGAATGAACCGCACAGAACAAAGAAGCAATGGCATGCTTAAACAAGCCTTGCCTGTAAGAGTTTTAAATATTGGCGATATAATCTATCTGGCTCGAATAAAGGATTACATTAATGTAAGGCATTTATTACTTGATTGTACACCTTCTAAATCATTATTTGTCAGGAAAATGTATGTGCCCGACCTTCTGAGGATGATAATCATCACTATATGTCACACCATGCTCTGTTACAGGATTTGCAGTGAACCCGATATAGTATGTCAGAAGCATAGGCTGCCCCACCCTTCTTACTCCCTGCTATTTTCTGGGGACCAAGGAAAGACTGCTTACTTATACAGCCATTAGAAAAATAGGAGTTTGGATTTGCCAGTCGTAAATACGGAAGTTTCAAGAACTCTGATTTTACAACCCTTTCAGGACTGGACTACAAGAAGAGTCACATGTCATCTGAATCAGTCAAAGTAAAGAGGTATATGGTGCTTACAAAGATCCAAAGGGTTAGACCCATTCAAAATATGAAGAAGTATTAGATAATTGCCAATCGAACTATGCACTGCCACACTGATTTTGTTACAAAAACCCCATATTAACTGTTATGAGGTTTTCAAAATTTTACTTGTGCTTTTTGTATCTAACTTGAGAAACACCTTGAACATTTATATATTATTTTATTCTCAGAGGTAAAGCATATTGCAAAATGCTGATACACAAAACTGATTTGTGTTAAAGAAGATATAAGCACCACCTGTGTTGTTTGAGATACAATATCAATTCACAGGCATTTGTTGTTCATCAAATCTGAAGTAATTGAAAAAAGGTTCATGTATGTAAAGTAAGAACAATTAAACGGTAAGTCCATAATCTCAGAAGAGCAAGGGAAGCATGAATCACAAATATTTTTTCGTTCCCTCTAGTTGGAACAAGAAAGGGGTTTGCTTTCAGGGTACAGCCATGCTGGACATTCCTCAGTGTTGAGAGAAATCTAAAATCAAATCACCACATTCTGTGTCTATATAACATGGTGTAATAATATATGAAAGAAGGTTGTATGACACAAACATGCATGCCTAGACCACACATACCTTAACAATGTGGCCAGAATAACAAATGCGCCCTAACTGCGCATTCCTTCACAGCGTCTACAACAACTTGCCTAAGGGAAAGTGCTGAACTTTGGAACAGTATAATTTACTATTCCAACTCGAGTTCGTGCAACAGTAGGGAAAGTGTTGGACTTTAAAGCCCCTTTACCTTTACGTTGTAATGATATGCATGGTAAAGGAATACAGCTCTGGTGCGGTGTGCCCCAGGGGTCAGCTCTGAGCCCCCTCCTGTTCAATCTGTACTTGGCCCCTTTGTTCTCCCTGATGGCCAACTGGGGGATCAGAGCGATCTCCTATGCGGATGATACCCAGTTGGTCTTCACATTTAAAGAGCAGACCGAGGCCGCATTCGAGAGTTTCAGGGGATGCTTAAGAGATATTGCGCTGTGGATGAACAGCAATAAACTCAAGCTCAATGAAGGAAAGACAGAGGTGCTGTTTTTTTGGGCGAGAGCCAACCCCTGCTCCGGCCCTCTGGTGGCCTACAGAAATGGGCCCTCCCCTGCAGATTGTATAAAAAACCTAGGAGTGAAGTGGGAGGCTGACCTCTCATTCTCGGCACAGATACGTCAGGTGACAGCTACCTGTTTTTGCAAACTAAGGAATTTGAAGAAAGTCCTGCATTTGCTGCCAGAGGAGTGCCGGAAAAGCAAAGTACATGCCTTAGTGACATCCAGACTGGACTATGCAAATGGCCTCTATCTGGGCCAACCAAAGCATTTGGTCAAGCACCTGCAGCTGGTGCAAAATGAGGCTTCGAGGCTGATTAGGCGAGATCCTTTTCGTGAACATATCTCCCCGCATCTAAAAGCACTTCACTGGCTCCCAGTTGCCAAGAGAATTGAATTCAAGGCCTTAACACAGGCATTCCAAGCCATGCATGGACAATGCCCTACCTACCTAAAACAAAGTTTACGTGGATATAAGCAATCTAGATCCTTGAGGTCCAGTTCACAACTCTTATTGTGTATTCCCCATTTCAAGAAGCCGCGCATGCTGGGCAGATCCTTTCCGCTAGGAGCAGCAAAACTGTGGAATTCCCTGCCCAGTAACTTCCGCACCATTGAAACTGAGACCCTTTTCAGGAAAATGGTTAAAACCTGGCTTTTCACTGCAGACTAGGGCCCGGAGGCCTGGTTTGTGCCCATCCTCTGCTGCACTACTGGCCTCTTTAGTGCCGGGACACCTCTGTTTGATGTAGCTGTCGCACTTTACAAGTGTCCGTATTATTATTATTATTCTTATACGTGGTCAAGACGCATTTGTTGGTTCAGCCATCATTGTAATTGCTGTTTCCAGTGGGAGAAAAGTAGTGACACAAATTGTAATTTGGTTCAGCTGTCATTGTAATTGCTGTTTCCCATTGGAGAAAAGTAGTGACACAAATTGTAATTCAGGCTACACATAAGTGTGATAATGAAAAAGCAACCCAAAAGAAAATGTAGGCACAATTTTCATCTTCAATGTACTGGGTTTGCAACAAAGCTGTTTTAAGTTAATATTGAACCTATCATCTATCAACTGATTAAGCAAATAACAAAGAGCTACAAATACCCTCCTTGGAGGAACACATTAAAGTGTTAATTCATCTTTGGATGCCACATTATTAGGGCAAATGCATCTGGCCCAGTAGTAGCTCCGCAGGCAAGGTATGAAATGCTCAGGAGTCACCATGCAAGGAACGAAGGTGAGATTCAGCACTGGCCGATGTCACGATGCTGGGAGAGAAATCTATGACCTCTTAGGAAAAGTCCACTACTACTTGTTAAACTTGGCAGGCGTCAACCTGTGTAATGGAGAGGGGTGTTATTTAATGCGTTCTGGCATTGTGCTGTCATATCAAGTTAAAAAGTTGTGTGTCTATCACATGCCCCACATTGACACAGACAAGAGTTGGTGTTTAGCATTTGGAGTACCACCGTGTTGGGTGAACTATCATTTCAAGCTTGCATTCGACTCACTCTGGAAGCAATGGAAGTGATCTGACAGCTAAACCATAACCCCAAAAACGTACTTGAAGGGAATATATAATAAGTGTATCCACTTTTCATGAGGAAGAAGTCCTTCAGTTTTATTTGTGAGAAAAAAGAGTCACTCAATGTGTTCTAGAGAAAAAAGGAGGGGGATCTGATATGTGATGTTTTGCAAATCACCACATACATTTGAACCATGAATAGTGGTATTAAACCATATTATGTGTTGCCAGTATCCAGCACATCCCCCAAGCCGAATCACAACCAAATCAGTCCATTTCAAGTCATATTTCTTGTGATTGTGTACAAGAAAATACGTGTGAAAAAGTTTGGAATGTAAAAGGCTGCACCTGTCCACAGCCAGCCTGCGGTAAATTGAGAACCTTTTCTATATTTGGTCCAACAACATAGATAATCTTGAGGAGTTCCAAGGCTGCTGAAAAATTGCTCACCCATATCTATCTCACAATGAACAAAAGTACTGTTCAAATAAATGTCCTTGACTTGGTGATCATATCTCAAGATGTTACTCTCTTCATTTAACTATATATTAATGTCTGATAGATTTCACTGCACCACTCCTACGAGGCTTTGTTGCTTTGGAACTCCCCCCCTGAATGCATTATACCTGATGCAGGTATAATAGGGAAGAAACACAAGAAGGGAGTGAAGAGGTAATGCTCAAAAAGAGCAGAAGAGGTGGATAAGTCATTCTCAAGTTATAATGTCAAAAACAAAGGGATCCACCCTTATGGAAAAGTACATGTCAAGAGTCCGATTCATTGCAGACTTCACTGCCTTTTGAGAGTGCCACAATCAATCAATCTCACCTTTTACACAGGAGGAACCGGGGCCCTTTAAACAAGATCTTCCAGAGGAATCCCCGGGGGCGGGGTCCGTGATGTCATCAGGAACCAGCCAACCAGAAGGGCCGCCAAGCGCAACAAGAGGGGCGGACTTTCTGACGAAGGGGGAAGGAGTGCTCCCCGGAAAAGAGGAAGCATTTGTGGCGTGGGTGGCGGGGAAGAAGAGCGGAACATACCATGAATCGACCAGGGTGCTCCCCGAAGAAGATGCCAAGACGGAAAAGGCTACCGCCGAGGAAGACTGCAAAGCGGAAGGTGTCTCGTCCAGCCACCCTCCCGGAGGGGGGTGGCTTGCCAAGGGATGGGAAGGCTCCAGGGGTTTACAGGACACGGGAGGGGAAAGGGTACAATATAGAGGGAGGTCACGCTGAGGTCCACCTGGTGCAGGGTTAGCGGTGACCTACATCCTCACTCCCTACCCCCTTGTCCAAGAAAAATGTTCCACCCAGCCACTGATTCCGGTATATATTTATTTTATTTTATTTCTTTTTTATACCACCGGCAATACAATATCCTGAGAGATAGGCAAGAACTGTGAAAGCATAAGTCCAGGAGAAGCCCTGGTGAAAACGGAACTTTATGATCTTGCAAGCTTGTCTTTTTCCCCAATCGGATTATTGGCATTTACTTGTATTAAACCAAAAATAAACAACCTGAATTCTATTCCTTCTTCCGCAATTTCTTTGGCTAATTCTAACCTAACAGCAATCCCTTCTCGTGACAGTACAGAAGTGTTCCTCCAGACTACGTGTGTCTCCAACATCAGTGGAAAGCACACAGCTTTGTTTAAATACTCCTCACCCACCAAAAGGACCCTTGGTGGCATGCTTCATCGTCGCGGTCTTTCCATCTTACAGCGGGACGGGAAGACCCTGATGATGAAGCTTCAGCAGTATACAAAATCAGATTGTCAGACGACATTTACCAATTCAGGTGACTGTGTGCCAGAATATCCTGAATATGCAGTAACCAAAAGGCCCCACTAATGGACATCAAAGTGTAGAAATTGCATTTGCCGTAACCAAACCATTGTTGGACATGAATTTGAGAATAATGGCATCCACATTAAACACATAATACCAAAAATGTAGCATAAGGCATTTTATGTCCAAGATCCAAGTTGTGTATTTGCAAGACAACAGAGGAAGTCAAGACGCGTAGTATATGCAACATTAATCACAAATCAAATGTAGAACAATTACAAGACCCATCATTTTACTATATTCATCACAAGGATGATGACTTGAAATGGAAAGTGTGGGCCGTGGAACAGCTTGAGCTATGTTGTGGAAACTTAGAACACCGTTTCCTTTTAAAACATGTTGCAGAGCTCCTACTGCTGTTTAACACTGTGACTCATAGTTTAAATTAATGTGGCAAATCAAAGAACATCATATTGGTGGCCAGGTATTGATTTGGACATGGAAACATTTGTAAGGTCATGTGAGTATTGTGCTAAGGCTGACATGTCAGCTTCTGTTTTTAGACCTCCGTTAGGCAATAGGAAATGTCAAGATAAGCCTTGGGAAAACTTAGGAATTTACATTCTTGGACCAATTTTGCATTTTAATGATGTGTCTAGGTATGTAATTGTTCTTTTGAATTTATATTCCAAGTGACCTGAGGTTGATTTGGTGGATAAAGTAGATTCTACTGTAGTCTCTTTTCTTGAAAGAATATTTCAAGACAAGGCAACCGCAAATCTCTGTTAAGTGACAATGAACTTCAATTTACTGCTGGATGCTTACATTTTTTTAATACAGGAATGGTATTGCAGAGAAATGTACACCGGTATATAATCCTGCGGGTAATGACACTGGAGAACGCTTTAATAATGTAATCATTCGTAGCGTACAAGCTGCTATAAATCCAGGGTTGGGTTGGAGGAAAGAACTGAATAGTCTGATTTAGGCATATAGAATGACACCTAACTTGATAGGATACAGTCTGTTTAGGGACTTGAGGGGTAGAGAACCGTTTACCAAAGACAATTCTGCATGGATGACTAAGAAATTGCACAGTAGATGGGCTTCGGTATGTAGTTAATGCCAATTTAAGGAAAACGAAAAATGTGTGCAAGGAGTAATATGACAGGAAACATGGAGTAAAGGAAGTGGTCTTAGAACAAGGTGATTGAGTAAGAGTTAAGTTGGGCATTATGACTAAGAATGGAAAAGTTAAATTCACTGAACCCCTGCAAGTGAAATGTGTTTATTCAAATTCAGCTTTATTAAGTGATGGAACAGTATGGCATTTTGGATGATTTACCAAGTGCAATAAAGTTTTGGCTTGGAAATTTGATATAAGTCTACATGAAGTTGGTGGAAAACAGAACATGTGCTTGTGGGAGAATGATGAGGGTTGTCGTGTAAAGGTGGACAATGCAAATGATTGTAAAAAGGTGGACAATGCAACAAGAGTGAACGATAATATTTTGTCTCAAGATGTAAGTGGAGAAGTTAATGATCAGCAAAAACTGAGGGGGTAGGAAGACATTTTTTTAACAGAATTAATCTGGATAATATATTGGATCCTTGAATGTGATCCACTGGAACCTACCATGCTGTTGGATGAGTCAATAGTTCAGTCTGGGATGTCTGTTGTTTCTACCAAAACAGGTAGAACATCTGTACTTCCTGCCAAGTATAAAGATTATGTGGTGGGCTGATATTTTGTATTCCTTTAGCTGGAAATTACAAACATTTGAGATAAGGAAAGATTTGTGCTCATGCATTTGGATATATGGTTATTTAAGTTTTGCGCCTTATTATTTTCTGTGTTGGATGGTACAAATTGTAATGTTATAAATTTAAGTATAAGTTTTTTAAGTTTGTATTGGAACATTATATTCATGTGAATTATAGCTGTCTTAAGGGGGGAAGAAGTGCTGTATCGGTGTTACTATTGTTAAGTGGGCCATTGGGTCCTGATATG